>NC_134785.1:61652910-61930410 GCF_046742065.1 Oratosquilla oratoria | reverse complement strand
CGGAATGAGAAATATATAAAATTTCTGTAACGGAAAATTGTGAACACTAAGTTCAATTCTTTTTGGAAATACAAACGAAAACAAAGAAAATATAAACAAAATATTCAAAGGATCGTCTACAGAAATGTAATCAAAATGAGCCAAAGGAATATAAATAGAATTGAAAATATTCGTCAACAATAGACACAAGCTTTAAATCTACTGTCGATTTTATTTGGGTTAAATGTTTTGGTCAGGGGGATAATGATTTTATAGACGTGACAGTTTTAGTTACAATCACAAAAGGGAAGAAAACACCAGTGAAAAAAACTTGAATAGAAACTGTGGATTGAGAAAATATTCTGCCAGTGAGTGGAGATAATGCAACTCTGCCTTCCTATCCAAAGAGACATTTCTACCGTCTTCGAAGCCTATATTTCTCATGCCTTTTGCAAGTTCCTATTTGCTCAGACTTTTTTTTTTTTTTCGGTAAAAGCGACATTACATTAATATGTAACTGACAGTTGCCGACGAGTCTATTAAAAGAAAAACCGAAGGCCGTTACGTTTCGCCAAACTGTAACGGCCAAACCTTCGTAATAATACTCTTTCCTCACATATCTGTTTCTTTTGATAGACGTTACATGAAGAGTAATACTAAAGAAATACATCTTTTCTCAAGTAGACACCTCAAATGTGTTGGGATATAAAAGTATATACGATAACAAAAGAAATACTAGTTACGACATTCGAGTTGGCGCAAAAGCAACCCCGTATATCACTTTCTTGCGAGGAAATTGTTACCAAAAATACAACTTAGATTAATACTAGAGAAATTATTTTAGATCAATAGTTTAAGGATAGAATAATCTAAATGCGTATATACGATGTAGATATACGAGTTGTTTGCGTGCTCCGACATGCACGCTGTATCACCAGCAGCCAGCCATTGTTCATCCCAAAACATCACTGTTATAAGCTATTATTAGTAATCGTTGTAACAAGACACTGCTGTTGGTAGGTAATACAAAAATCTAAGAACTATAACTAGATGTAAATACCAAAGGAGATGTATTTCTGGGGTCACCTGTAATAAGTTACTAGAAAGTTATAGTCATAGTCTTTGTATTACATTGTGATACAGCTGCAGGCGTATTTCTATCCTGAAAGAAATATAGAATATGTTTTTTTCTGATAGCAGTTGTAAGGGTGCCAGTTAGGTAAATTGCAAAGTAGAAGAGGACATAAAAAACAGGCTGAGAATTAGTGACTTACTCGTACGTTGTTAATATATATTGTCAATATTATCATTGCCAAAGCCTCTTTTATCATTATAACGAAACATGAGCTCTTTTGTGCTTTCAATATCAGCTAAGAATTATCTAGAAATATTTCTAGCACAGAAATTATCAAGCGGACACCGTGGGTGTTTAATGAAATATCATCAATAATTATCGTTGTCAGCAAATATCTATTGCGCACCGATTTGGATAGCCTTCGCATACTTGCGTAAGCGTGCGGGAAAAACATGAAGATGAAGAAGGGATGTCTGGGCTTTCAAAGCAAATAAATATTAATACCCTTTGACCTCATGGGTGTTAAACATACTCAACATTTTTGTGAATAAGACCTAAATTGCGTCTTAGCGAAACATCGAGGAATTTTTTTTTTTTACCGTACTTAACCACCTACCAGGCTGAGAATTAAAGAACAAGTGTGGTGTTGTTGAAGTTATATTCAAGAATTATCTTTAAGTTATCACATTAAAATTGTCTGAGACAGTTACCTGTAAAGATATTACCTGACATTGCTTTGTATATATAGCATGAATAAGTGAATGCATACACACAAAAATTGGGAGATAGATACCGCCCACAATAAAAAAGAGCTTAGAATAGCTCCCAAAGGAAGTTTATTAAAACTGTTTTCAAAAAATAAAATAGAAAGAAAAAATAGAATGTACCGTCACTTTAAAAACAAAACAAAAACTTTTTTCTACAAGACGACGTGCACCTTGGGCAAAGGAGGCTTTTGTGGTCGCAGGGAAGTGCATAAGGAAAGCCAAGACAGAATCTTGTTTCACCTTGAAAGGGAATCAGGTTAACGGGGATGTAGTCTTCGGAGATACGATATGTAGATAAGATTTTAATTTCGGGATATATTATCAGCTTCTGGCCCCGCAACAGTCACATCCAAGCATTACCTCGATAGATATCCAAGGTGAGACTAAGAAGAGAATATTTCACTTCAGATGGAAAACAAACGATTTGACGTCACGAGCCGGGACGCCTCTTATGACGTCATATCGTTGGTTTTCTTTGACCCTGAGGATGTCTTGCCCCGTTATGACCATATTCTTGTAAATTCGAATTCGAACAGATGCCAAAGAGATGAATAAAATCGCCTGACGACAGTTGGATTGAGAGGGGTTACCGACGGGACCCCTAGAAGATGAATGAAATAGTTTGCCGACAATGAGCGTAAATTGAAAAGTCCAAAATCCCGCAGATGGAGTTGATGATATGTAATATCAGGGCAATAGTGACTGATAATAATAATCATTATTATTGTCGGCCTCCTCTTCTTCCTCCTCCTCTTCCTCCTCTTCCTCTTCCTCCTCCTCCTCTTCCTCCTACCCCCTCTATCTTTCTTCTCCTCCTCGTCCTCCTCCTCCTCCTTCTTTTCCACCTCTACCACCACCACCTCGTCCTCCTCCTCCTCCTCCTCCTCCTCGTCCTCCTCCTTCTCCCCCTCCTCTTCTCCCTTTCAGTCCTCTGTCTACACTTCCTTATTGTCCTCCTCGTCCGTTGCACGACCTTCCACAACATCCCGAAGCTTGGAACGATTTTTTTTTTCTTTCTTGAAACTGTGCAGTGCACCTTTTGTCCCTCACTCACAGTCTGACTCCAGGAGCTGAAGATGGCGCGGGCTGGATTCTCACAGGAATGAATTACAACATACAATGGACGCAGAAATATTAAAAGAAGTGACAATAGTGATGATGATAATAATTATAGTAATTGTAATAATAGAAATAATGATGACGATTATAATAATAATAATAATCATCTGTTTTCCCTAAAAAAAAGCGTAGACTCAGAGGTGACTTGATACAGGTCTTTGAAATTCTAAAGGGAATTGACAACATCAAAAGTGACAAAATTTTCACACTGAATGAGAATCCGACAAGAAACAATGGTCTCAAACTGTCCGGAAATAGATTCAATTTGGAAGTGGGTAGAAACAACCTCGCCAACCGTGTAGTTAATGAATGGAATAAACTTCCTGCAGAGGCAGTGCAATGTAGTTCAGTTCGAAGCTTTAAGAATCATTTAGATAAACATCTAAGCAAGATGCTGTGATGATTATCATTTGTTTTATATTTTTGTTTTTGTTTTGTTATCATTTGTCTGTTTGATTCTCATTTATTATTAGTTATATGTCCATTGATTATTATTTTCTATTTACCTGTTTGTTAATTATTATACTATACCTATGCATTTATCTATTTCATTTGTTATTTACATTATTATATTTTTTATTTATTCATTTATTATCATTATGATTTTTTTTTCACATCCGACCTAGATATAGACCAAAAGGTCTCCTGTCGGCATGCTCCGCCATTGTAATCCTTTGTATAATAATAACAGTAGTAATAGTAGTAATGATGATAGTAACAACAATAATGACATGATAATCATAATGATATAATTGATAACACTAAAATCAACAACACGATAAAGAAAACCAACAACAATGGAAAGAATATGTTCACTAAATATGTTCACTATGTTCAAATATGTTCACTAAATATGTTCACTAGAAGCAAGTGAAACTGAACCCCTGACTTCAAGGCCCATAATTTTTTTCTCTCTCGTGAAGAGAATTTCTCTCTTCCATCATCATTATAATGCTGTTGGAGTCATGCAGTCTTACTCCACTCCCATCACTATCATTCATTCATAATGTCCCCTGGTTTTCTCTGAGTTAAATCAAATTACCTCTTTTTAACCGAAATAAAATGATAAATTTAGCGAAAAGTTTCTCAGTGTAAAAAAGAATTGTTTGGAGTTAGGATGAAATTTTCGTTGCATATATTCTCAATTCTAGTTGTCATTGGATGAACTTAATCAATTTGGGAAGATTCCTTTAGTTTTTTTTTTTTTTTAGTTTTTTTTTTAGTTGTTTTTTTTTTAATTATAGTCGTTTTAGTTATTTGCTATGTGGTGGTCATAGTCTCATTTATTGTTATAATGTTCTTTCTTATTTATTTGTTTATTTATCTTTAATTCATTTATTTGCGTGTACATTTATCTATTCAATTGTTTGTTTTATTTATCATTTATTCATAAATCAATACAGTTATTTGTATTTTTTCGTTGACAAAGTTGTCGTTTTTCGTCGTCATCTCATTTTTTCGTCAGTTTTATAGATATTTTCGACACTTTTTTTTTGTCGTCGACGTTCTCGTCGTCGTCTTCATTTGTCGGTGCTGACTTTGTCAAGTTTTGCAGACGACGTTTCTGGAATCTTCGTCTTTTTGTTTTTCCATTAGTTTTTGAATCTCATTCCATTCGGACATTATTGATTCGATACATTTGGTCCATATTTTTACTTTCTGATTGCAAATAAAAAAAGAAAAGAAATTACAATCGCTTTGAACTTCTAACTTCTACTTAATCTCGCCACTATTGACTTTTCACTACTCCATTTTTTCGACGCGTTGGTTATCTCTGAAATATTACTATTTTTCTTTGTCTCAGAGCAATTCTGAGTTAATCGACTTTTCCCCTAGCAGATTTCCTTCTAAACTGATTACAGTCATATGTTGTTGACCTAAAAAAGAATATATATTTACATTTTCGAAAACTGGTCCTTTGAACTTGCAAATAAAACAAACGAATAAATCTAGACTGGTCTTTAACTTGAGCAGCGTACGCCAAGAGACGCTTAACTACATGAAACTTTGTCCCTGATACTCGGAAGAGAAGTCCAATTAACGTGCAATTGCTCGTTCGGGCCGTGCATCACGAACAGATTAGTTGGCAATTGCAAATTCATTAATTAAGCGATTAACAAAAAATGTGGGAACAAACCAACACGTTAACCACTGGCTCTCATTAGGCGATATTTCTCAGGCTGTCGCCTCGTGATTTTTTTCAGCTGAAGGAAATTTTCCTCTGTTAAAAAAATTCACTGCGGGAACCAACCTACATGTTCGACACTGTTTCTCCTCAGAAGAGAAAGAGAGAGAGAGAGAGAGAGAATGAGAGAATGAATGAGAGAGAAAGGGAGAGACAGAGAGAGAGAGAAGAGAGGGGCGGAAAGAGAGACAAAGAGATGTTGGGTGAATAAAAGAGGAAAAGAGAAAGAAAGAGTGAATATATATGTTTGGGAGAGAGAGAGAGAGAAGAGAGGGGCGGAAAGAGAGACAAAGAGATGGTGGGTGAATAAAAGAGGAAAAGAGAAAGAAAGAGTGAATATGTATGTTTGGGGGATAGAGAAAGAAAGAGAGAGAGAGAGAGAGAGAGAGAGAGGTAGGTACAAGTATCTAAAGACCACAATTTAGGTTTTCTTCAACTCTTTCATTATGGTTTCCGCAAGACAATTTTATCCAGTAAAGGAACCCTCACGACGTCACTGAATTAATATTAGTTTAATAAAATCACTTGGCCAGAACAAACGCAATTGCAAACATGTTAAACTAAATTACCTTTAACCTTTTTTTAGGGATGAAGGGCATCCTTTCAGTTTAATAAAAGTTTAATAAAAGTTAGTAAGAATAAGTATTTGAAATGGTGACACCAGTGAACGAGGTATGAAATGAGATTGTATATTTTAAGACTGGCGTCCCATAAAGCTCATTTCATCATTTCACATTTTGACTGACTCGTTTTTTCGATACTATCATTGCTTATTTGTTCATCTAAATACTCAGATATCGTTTACTTTTTTCTTTTCTTTTTTTTCTATTTTGTTTTTTGTTTTTATTTCAGTTTTTACTGGGTCTCACTAGCTTGCCATCGTTTCCTTTATCTTGTTAATCAGGATTATAAAAAAGATAAAAGTCACGACTGTGGATATTGCTTCATGAGTAGATGGTGAATTCGTTGTTCACTGTTTCATAAAAAAAACTCTGAGACATTCTAATCTCGAGAATAATTATCACGGAAAGCAATGATGCTGAACGGGAAAAAGAGAGAAAGAGAGGAGGAAAGGAAATATTGAGAGAGAGGCGCGAGAAAAGAGAGAGACGAGATAGATTGAAAAGAGGAGGAAGAGGGATGCGGAAAGGGGAGGGAAGAAGATAAATGAGGCGTCTATAATAGAAAGGGGAAAAAGCAGGTGTCATGCGTAAGCTATTTTAGCCCTTAATATCAAATGCTATAAGAACCATATTTCTGTACTGCGGAGATGTGGTATTTACCCCTTTCTATATTAGATGACTCAAATATGGAAATGAGAGAGAGAATGAGGGAGAGTAGAGAGAGAGTGGGGGAGAGGATGTGAGAAGCAGAGGAACGAAAACGGACGAGGAAATGAGGAAGAAGATGAATAAAAGAAGGAAGAGTCAGGGAGATGAAGGCGGAAAGTTCCTAGGTTATAGAATAAGGTAGAAAAAGTGAAGGAAAATGAGAGGAAGTGAATGGAAGAAGAGGCAAAATATGGAGGAAGAAGAGAACGAGAAAAGGGAGAATTACAAAAGAAAAAAATATGCAAGAAACATTAAAAATAAGGAGGTAAAAAAGAGAAATTGAGAAAAAGGAAAGAAGGAAAAGAGTGAAAACACAAAGATAAAAAAAGATCAAGAATGAAGTTGGGGAGGGAAAGAAAAGAAGAAGTAGAAGAAACAAGGGCGAAGCAAAGGGAAAAAAAAAATGAACATAAAAAAGAAGCAAGAAAACGTAGACGGAAGGACGGGGATGGAGATGAAGAGGGAAGAAGTTCAGGTGAAACCGAAGTAATTCTCATTGTGTAAAAAAAATAGATTGCTTACATTTCACTTATTGAACTTGGGTGGAGACTTGGAGGTGGAGGAAGAGGAGGAGGAGGAAGAGGAAGAGGGAGGGAGGGGAAGGTAGGAGAGAGGGGAACATGGGTAATGAGCTTCACACGAACGGAAGCTACGTGAAGTCTCACGAAGTAGAGAGGCGGAAGTGTCTGCCGAAGAAGGGTGAGCCACGGAAGGATCTGACCCTGAAGGACGCCTCAGGAGAAACGGGACACACGTAACCAGTGAGTCCTATTTCACGAAGAGTCGTGGGATCTTGTCCCACGGGATCGAAGTCGCTACTGAAGGAGGTCCTGACTCATACTGGGAGTGGTCTTCCTCAGCTCCGTTATCTGTTTTAACTAAAACAAAATGGCGCTAGTAGACCGCTGTAGTAGTAGTAGTAGTAGTAGTAATTTATTTTTATTTATTTGTTTATTTTCTTTATTAATTTTTTTTTTTTTTTTTTTTTTTTTTTTTTTTTTTTTTTTTGAGACGTTGTTGCACGTTCTGTGTCGGCCCAGCCTCGTGAATCAAAGAGCCACTGATGATTGTCACTTGTCCGGATTGTCTAAGCACAATAGGCAAGTACGATGGTTTTGGGTTTAGCTTAGATTTTACTTGAGTACTTTACATTTGCTTATGCATCTGAATTTAAATCAACGGGTGACCATTCCCATCCCTATCCCAATCTCCATCACCATTCCCATCACCTAAATCCTGTAAAGATTACCTCTCACTAATTCCAAACAACGGCTAGATACTCTCTATATCTTCTTCTTCTCAACTTTTACAACTATCAATGGAATATAATCTGAAACTCTTTCTCTGCTGAACGCTATATTTCTCTTGCAAAACTCTGTTATCTCCTCATAATGGCAATAACCTACATTGTTTTTACCTTGTCTCTCTCTTTTTTGTTCAAGTGTTATAGTGCATATTTACGCAACTATCTTGTCTTTCGTAATTATCGTTGAGGGTTGCTTCTGGCACGAAGAGAATTGATAGATGTTATGGAAGAAAATGTGACACCGACTACGGATGGGGAGGGGGGCAAGACGAGTAAGAAGACGAAGAAGAAGAAGACGAAGAAGAAGGAGAAGAAGAGGAAGAAGAAGAAGGAGAAGAAGAGGAAGAAGAAGAAGGAGAAGAAGAGGAAGAAGAAGAAGAAGAAGGAGAAGAAGTAGAAGAAGAAGAAGGAGAAGAAAGAGAAGGAGAAGAGAAAAAAGGAGAAGAAAAGACGAAGGAGGAAAAAATAAAAGAGAATAGAAAATATAAAGAAAAGAAAAAAGAAAAGAAAATTAGAAGAAAAAGTAGAAGAGGATGAAAGAGAAAGAACGAACATGAAAAGAAGAAGGATGGGAAGAAGAGGAAGAAGAAGAGAAAGAGGAAAAGGAAGAGGAAAAAGAAAGAGAAAATAAATGACCAAATTCTGACAACTCACGTCTTACTACTTCCTCAGCTCCACAAGACCTGATATCACAAACATAAAACTCGTCTATTTTTTTTTTTTCTGCAGCCAACACCATTAAAGAAACCCAAGGCCACGACATTAAAAAAAAAAAAGGAAATGGAGAAAACCAAAAATTGTACTTGTGAGTCATTGTTAGCAGCGGAAGTACTTGAGATCAGAAAGGAAGTACAAACATCAAAGCGAATTTATATTCTGTAATGGCGTATCACAAGGCTCGCTGTTAGAACCTATATTGTCTTGTAAACATTCACGTTCGTGCAAATTCGTTCATAACAAGGTCCATTTCCCAGCTGAATAATATTGACGCTATAAATAATAGGGTTTTCTACTTATCTTTCGGTTTCACATAAAATATTATCAGAATGATCCCAGTTGGTGTTGTCTCGGTGAGTGACATGCAGTGGTCTTTTGTCTTGATGTTTGACACACCATTGCGATGTTCATGTACACGGGTTTTTAGATCACGAGACGTTTCGTCTATGTAAGACATGGTAGATCCTTTGCTAGGTATTTTGTAGATATTGACATTGTTTTTTTCTCCGCTCTCATGACAACACCAAACCACTTGATGCACTGGGACCGACAAGATAAAGAGAAAATGTCTAGAAGCAGCAAAAGTAAGGTTTCTACAGCTCCGCCCTTAAGTGAATAAAATCGTCAGCCAGAGGAAAACATGCAAAGTATATAATTTTAGTCAAGGCTTTCACACAGTGTCTTGATATAAACTTAATCTCCCTATCTATCTTTCAATGTCCTCATAAGCTTTCTTAACGTGGTCTTACCTGTTCGTTGTTTCTTTCATATTTCTTTTTATGAAGAACAAGATTTCCCTCAGCTGAATAAAACTACCCCGAGGCATTTATAATTAATATCCAAATAAATTGAAGAACAAGAGTTAATCAAGATAAACGTGAGATCTGGTTAGCTTGAGAGTTTATGTACTTGACGAAAACGCTTCATCATGACAAATGATCTAAAAGTGTTGCAATTGCAGACCAGTACGTTTTGCAGACTGGAGAGCAATTTAAAAAATGGATGACGAGTTCTCAAATTTATTTTCTTCTTTCCAAATAACGAGGCTAGATGACTCGAAATAAAGTATATATTTACTCAAAATACAGTCATTTCTATATTAAATTCTATTGTTTATTTATTATTATTTTACAGTATATTTATTCGAAACTCTTGTCAATATCACGAATCAATTGTTACTCCATAAAAAAGAAAACGGAAATTAAGCATGGGAGATTGAGAAGGGGAAGTAAGCAAAAAAAAAAAAAAAAAAAAAAAAAAAAAAAAAAAAAAAAAAAAAAAAAAAAAAAAAAAAGAAGGGAAAGAAAGTTGAAAATGATAAAAAGCCAAAAAGGAATAAAAGGTGAAAAGAAAGAGAAAAACGAGAAGAAAATGAGGAAGGGAGGAAAGGAAAAAGAGACAAAAAAAAAGAGGGGGAGGAAAGAAAATCTATTGAGAAATTTTAAGAAAGTGGAATAAAATGGGAATAATTTTGAGAATAAAAAGACAAAATGTGGGGTGGACGAAGGAGTAATACAGAAGAAGATTAAGAATGCATAAAAGAAGTTGGGTAAGGAAGTATAGAAAAAGGATGGAAAATATGAAAGAGGAAGAGAACGAAGACAAGAGGAAAAGAGATATAAGGGGTGAGGTAGAAAGGAAGAGGACAAAGAGGAAGAAAGTGAAACTACAGAATGATATCATTGATTTTTTTTAACCATAAGCTGATGAATGACATGTACGTGAAATTGAGTGTGTGAGGAGTGGGGGAAGGAAGGAGGGGGGGATGGGAGAGAAAAGGAGGAAGAAGAAGAGGAAGAAGAGGAGGACAAGAGATGGGAAGAGAAGGGAAAGGATAGTATTTATTTAATTCTGGTTGAAACCAGCATAGTTTAGTCACATCCGTGGTATGTCCCCTTAGTAGTAAAGGGATTATAACTTATCTCCTTTGCCCTTGTATTCTGGCTGCCTCCAGACGATTTTATTTGTTTGTGTGTGTTTGTGATTCACCATAGTCTTGGATCACGTGTTAGACTCGTGATCGACAGCTATTTCCCTCCCGGAGGAGAGCTCAGAGCTCATATATGACCGATCTATGGATGATGCTGTGACTTTACACGCACGCACACACCCCAACTCCCAGCCCGCGAGAGTTGGAGTAACTACTCGCAGCGATACTAAAATGATTTCACCCCTGGCCGGGATTTGAACCTGGAGCGCCGTGGTGGCGGCCGGGAACTCTAACCACTGCGCCATCGAGAGAGAGAGAGAGTGTGTGTGTGTGTGTGTGTATTTACTTAGTTGTATTTACCTAGTTACATTTTACGGGAAGTGTGTGTGTGTGTGTGTGTGTGTGTGTGTGTGTGTGTGTGCGTCCGTGCGTGCGTGCGTATCTTATTTTCTCACTGTATTTAGTACACAGATTCAACAACCCCAAAAGACAGATATATACATAAATGAATCAAGAAACTACTTGGTAATCAAAATGAATAAACAGAATGAATTTTGATGAATGAATCAGCAAAAAAGTGCTAATAAACAGCAGTAAAAGAAAACAACACAAAAGCCGAAATATAAGGCTGGACTAGATATCCAAACGTGAAATCAAACAAAATGTATTTATTCATGAATCACAATAGCATTTGCAGTAGACAGGGTAGGATAGGGAAGATGGGGGGAGGGGGAGGGGGGATTTGGAGGGGTTAGCGTAAGGAAAGAAGGAAATGGAAGGAGTTATGATAGATGTGTGGGGCAGACCCACTTGCTGCACTTATAGCATTTACATTAAAAAGCGGTAATCGTTTATGCATTTATTTGTTTATTTTCATGTTCTGTTAATTTATGTATTTGTTTGTGTAATGTTTTATTCATTCTATCATTCATTTGTTTGTGTTCATTTGATTATTTATTTACTTATTGATTTATTTAACTTTTTATCTATTTATTTATTATTTATTTGTTCATCTATTTTTATTCATCTATTCATTTATCTATTTATTAATTTGTCCATTTTTTCATTTACTTTTTTGCTTTTTGCTTTCTTTGTTTTAGTTTATTTGTCTATTCATACTCATATACAGTTTATTTGTCTATTCATACTCATATACATATATGCTTATATGCTCATTTATCTATTTACTTAGAAATCAAGCATTTGTGTATTCACTGACTTATACATTATATATATAAGTATATATATATATATGTGTGTATATATATATGATATATATATATATATATGTATATATATAATATATATATGTATATATATATAATATATGTATATATATATAATATATATATATATGTATATATATATACATATATATATATATATATATATATATATCTACATATATATGTGTATATATATATAGATATAGATATATGTATATATATATATTATTTTATTTATCAATATATTCATTCACCCCCTTTCCTATTCATATAAATATTAATTTATTTAGTATGCATTCATTCATCAATCTTTTCATCTATATACCACTTGTCTCTTTAGTAATGAATCATGCATTCGTTCATGTATTTATTCATTCATTCAAAACAATTTGCTTTATTACCTTATCTATGCAATTGTTATGTAATTACAGTGAATTTCTTTGAACCCGTTCAAAATTTTATAAAAAAAAAATTGAATTAAGTCTTGGCAAAATGCATCTTTTAGCATAAAGAAGACAATGCGAAAGAAGAATAAAGTAAAAATAATAAAATTTTGGGTTTACAACCCAAGATAATTTCCGCGAAATCAAAACAAACTGGCTGGATGCATCATGGATGCCCCGTGGATGAACGCACGGCTGTGACAGGGGATTATGTCTAGTGAGCAAGAGAAAATGCCTTAATCATCGGTCATAAATTCTCATTTTTCGTTCGTTCTCAGATAGAGATCATTCGGAGAGATAATTCGAAAATATATAAAACAAATATTTTGTTCCTGAACGCGTGTTTGAATAATTTAAGAAGGCATGAGAGCGGTGTGTAGAGAGGGGAATGATAGATACAGACGAATTTCATTTATTATTAGTTATATGTCAATTTATTATTATTTACCATTTACCTATTTATTATTAGACTATACCCATGTATTTATCATCATCTATATCATTATAATTTTTATTTATCATTATAATTTTTTTTGCATCCGACCTAGTTATGGACCAAAAGGTCTCCTGTCGGCATGTTCCGCCTTTGTAATCCTTTGTAAAATAAGCAGGAAGAGAAGCTGAGAAAGATTGGAGATGGGAGGAGAGTAACCCACCCATATCAATATTACCCCTAATCAACGGAATGATTGGATTCCAATGAATCAGTTGGATTTCGTCCAAGGTTGGATTGTAACCGTACCTTAAGGCTACAATTACATTCCAACCAAAAGCTTACTCCAAGTTCAATTCCAAAGTGTAACCGTAGCTGCTACGGTTATACTCCAACCTTGGACGAAATCTAAATGAATGGTTAAAACCCAACTATTCCGTTGACTAGTGTAACCGTAGCTCAAGCTGGAAAATTGTTGGGAAATTAGATGAAATAACTCTACATACAAACGCCTTAACTTCATCTTCTAAATATGCGCTTACACTAGTCAACGTAATAATTGGATTCCAACTATTCAGTTGGGTTTTGTTCAAGGTTGAAGTGTAACCGTAGATTCTGAGCTAAGTATACACATCAACCTTGGGCGAAATCCAACTGAATCGTTGAAACCCAACCATTCCGTTGACTAGGGGGGATAGCCAAGTCAAAGTATGCTTTGCCTTGATCCTCGATGGGAAGAAAATAGGAAGAAAAGAATCCTTCTTTTATAATGTTCAGGGGAACTTAATGACATTGTTCTTGCTCCCCATCACAGGATGCTAATAAAAACTTTAAAATTCAGCAAGTGAGGGAGACTGGGAGCAGTGGAGAAGGAATTAGGAAAGAGAAGAGAGGAAAAGAAAAAGAGGAAGAGGAGGAAGGTAAAGAGAAAGAGGATACTGAACTGAAGGGACAGAGGAGAAATGTGGAGAAAGAAGGAAAATGATGAAAAAGAAGAGTAGAAAGAAAAACAATAAAAAGGAGAAAAAAAGTGAAAAAATATGAGAAGAAAGAGGAAGAAAATGAGAAGGAACAGAAGAATGAGAAAGAGGATTAAAAGAATAAAGAGGAGGAGGAAAAGGAGGGGAGGAGGAGGAGGAGGGAGAGGAGTAGGAGGAGGGAAAGGAGGAGAGACTTTTTTTGATAGGAAAATGTGAGAAAGAAAAGACCAAAGAAGAAGAAAAAAACAAAGCGTTACGCAAGGAGAAGGAGGAGGAGGAGGAGGAGGACGGAAAAGGCAAGATCGTGGAGCAATGATGATAGACCTCACCACAAATGTGTGAAATTATTTGTACTGCAACCGGAGCGTGCGAAGGGGAAGGGAGGGAGGAGGAGGAGGAGGAGGAGAAGGAGGAGGAGGAGGAGAAGGAATGGCCGTTGTTAATGGTTCTTAAAGTAGCGGAAGTTAGTAATAGATCTAATGGATCCACGAGGAAAAAACACGGAAGTGATTCCTGTAGGAGGAGTAGGAGGAAGAGGAGGAGGAGGAGGAGGAGTAGAACTAGGAGTAGGAATTGTTGTTGTTGTTGTTGTTGATGTTGTTGTTGTTCGAAAGAGAGAGAAGGAGAGAGCAAGAGAGAGAGAAAGAGAGAGAATGGATCTCCAGGACTCGACTTAAGGTTCCAGCAGGCCTGAGGAATAGGACAAATATTGAATTCTCCAGACCCATTTCATGTCAAAAGGCCGAAGCAGGAGCCCTTCCCCCACTCTCCCGGTCTTGACAACTCACAAGCTGCAACAACACCTCCCCTCCTATAAAAAAAAGGAAAACTTAAAATCAATTACCATGTGATTACCTTTGTTTAAAGTTGCTTGTCTACCCACAAAATAATATATGTATGTGTCTGTATATATATATATATATATATATATATATATATATATATAAATATATATATAATATGTGTGTGTGCGTGTGTGTGTGTGTGTGTGTGTGTGTGTGTGCGTGTGTGTGTGTGTGTGTGTGTGTGTGTGTGTATGTGTGTGTATGTATACATAAATCGTTGAATTTTGGCCTAGAAAGGTTGATTATAATTTCAAGGGATGCTATCTAAATTCTGATTTATTTATATATTATTATTCATTTATCTATTCATCATTTTTTCTTAATCCCCGCCTGCCTTTATCTTACTGTGAAGTACCTTAAGCAGTTACAGGCGAATTTCTTAGAATTTTTTAAGGAAATAGCTATAGTCCAAAGAGGGAAAATGATCAAATTTTGATGCGGTGACCCACGCTCAAATCCAGCAACCACCATTGACTTCTACTTACTCCCGAAGTCCAAGCACTTAGGGCAAAGGTGAACTAATGGACTTTTATATACCATTTTGGCGCGCTAATACATTTACACGGGGTACGTTGAAAGGCAAGTCAAGTGTACAAGTTACTTACCGTGTGTAAACATCTGCTTGACAAAAATTGGGCAACCTGCCCAGTTTTCATTGTCAAGCAGATGTTTACACAGGACAAGTAACTTGTGGCAAGTAACTTGCACACTTTACTTGCCTCTCAACTTGCTCCGTGTAAATGAGGCTTTATGGTGTGGGGTGGTTCCCCTCAACTGAATAAAATCGCCTGTAAACAGTTTATATAAACAATTACATCCGATTTCATCCGATTGCGGTAGCCAGAATAAAAAGAAAAAAGTACCGACCAGCATAAAAGGGGCTTAGTAAACATTGAGACTGATTTATAGAACAAAGGTGAAGATTATATCATGGAAACGCGTAGTTGAAAATACTGTAATAAGGGAAATGTACACGTTTTGAACCACAAAAAAAAATCAATAAAATGTCCAGCACAAATTATAGATTTTTTCTTCAAATTTCCTCCAAATCATTGTAATCACGTGACTCGGTGAATTCGTAAACTCCGTCAATGCAGAGGCGCACTTTATGATTATTGCAGCTGAGGGGACGGAATCTGACCTCAAATGGGTCTCGATCTAACAAGAATCCTTTCAGGAGGGTGTCCACCCGACCATTAACAGCATAGATTCGTTTATCGTTAGCCAGAATAAAATCCATAAGAACGTCAATGCGTTGAGGGTGTTAACGAGACAGAGGGAGGGAGGGGAGAATAGGAGGGAGGAAGGAGGAAGAATGGAGGAATAGAAAAAGGAAGAAGGAAGGCGGGAGGGAGGAAAAGAGACGGAGGAGTGAGGAAGGTAAGGTAAGTAAGTAAGGTAAGTAAGTAAGGTAAGGTAAGGAAGGAAGGTAAGACAGGGAGGGAGAAGGAGTCAGAGGAAAGGAAGGGAAGGGAGGAAGGAAAGGGGAAGAGAGGATGGAAGAAGGAGGGAGGGAGGAGGAGGGACGAAGGAGGAAGGGAAAGAAGGAAGGAAGGAAGGGAAGACAGGGAGGGAGAGGGGGCCGGAGGAAAGGAAGGGAGAAGGAGGAGGAGGAAGGAGGGAGGAAAGGAAGAGAGGGAAAGGAGGGGGGCTGAAGATTGACGTGGAGACTGAACACAGGCATGTAAGAGGAGGAAGGTCAGTTGCGGTGGCGAGGAGGAAGTGGAGGAGGAGGAGGTGGGAAGTCGATTAGGAAAGTTTTGGGTAACTTATGCGGCGCCAAAGGAAAGAAAAGAGAAAGAAGGTGTAAGAAGTGTAAAAAAGAGAAAGAGAGAAGAGGAGGAGGAAGGGAGGGGACACAAAAAGAGAAATATATCAGGAGAGAGGAAGAGGAGAAGGGGAGCAGAGAGGAAGAGGAAAGAGAAAAGAAGGTAAAGGAAGGAAAGGAGATGGAAGAAGAGAAGAAGGAGGAGGAGGAATAGGAGAAAGAAAATAAGGAAAAGGGAGAAGGTAGGATGGGGGGAGGAAGAAGAGGAACGCCATTTAAGTTTTTCAGTTATTGTTGTTGTTGTTGTTGTTGTTACTGCTGTAGTTGTTGTTGTTACTGCTGTAGTTGTTGTTGTTGTTTTTAATTCTAGGGACCAGTGGACTTCCATGAGCTAAGGTAAGGGATTCCTCCCCATCCTGGAAGACGACCAAACGGTCACGTGACTGAAGGATGTTGCAAGGAGGTGGGATGGGGGGAGGGATGGGCATTGTATCAGCCGATCCGGTTCACATGGGTTTTTGTAGCGGACAGAGGCGACTTAAAAGGTTATAGCGTGCCGTGGCTGGTTCCTTCCTGAGCAACACGTCTTCAAGGTAGAGGAACAGGAGTTGGCTCAGGGCATCATCATCTGGGGCAGGACGGGGATTGTGCGGTCAGTCGTCAGCGCTGCTATGACTTTTGACCTTAAAAAAAAAAAAAAAAAAAAAAAAAAAAAGGCGCTGTTTGCATCAAAAAGACGCCACAGATGAATAAAATAGCCTAGCGGCAAACAGAATGATTGGTCTAATGACCATTGGTCTGATACCAATTGGTCCAAATTCGAATTGGACTAATTGCACCTTGTCCAATAGGTACAATTAGTCTAATAGGAAGTGGTCTGGGAGCGACCTAACCTAACTTAGCGAAATCCTAACCCTTAACCTAACCTAACCCAAGACTGGTTATCTTCAGACCAATTGGTCTATTATGCAAATCAGTTTTAGACTAGGTGTCTGTAGATTAATCGATCTATTAGACCAATTAACATTGGACCAGTCGTCCCACCTGGGACGAACGGAGTTGAGGAAGCGAAGAAAGGGAAAGTGAAAACGAAGGAGATTTTTGAAGGGTTTTTTTTAGTTTGAGTTTGATTTTGAAGGTTTTCCTCTGTCGACCTTGACTTAGAGCAGTGGGAAAACTGGATCAAAAAAGGCGTGGATGGCGGGTGGGTGATGGATGGGGAGGAATGTCAAGACCGAAGCTGACAAGAACGGAATTCTTTTATTGACTCACCAGGAAGAAAGTAAGAATTCCCTTCTGAGGGAGGGCATATGGGAGATGATTAGAACAAAGATTTAGTGGATCAACCATCAGAGCTGGGCAGCGTTCCTCGGTGCGTTCCTATGTGTATTCCTCAGTGTCCTGACTGACACATATATACTCAGGAACGCACGAGGAACGCACCGAGGAACGCGCCCAGCTCTGTCAACTAGGAGACAAGTTGCAATGGTTACATTGCACGAAATCATTTTCCTTTTGAGTTTTGTGTATAAACACGTGGTTTCGCGTGTCTTGGATCTCCCGATAATCATGACACAGATATAGAAGTAGAGTAGGCTAGTACACAGACACGAACAACGAAGGTTACATTGTGAGAGCCTGACCTGAGGCACGAATTGAATTCAACCTTTCCCCGACCTTCTTTCCACATTTACCTGGAAAAGATTATTTCACAAGAAAGATATCTTTCTTTTTTATTTACTATTTTTACACGTACATGTACTCCATGGTAAAATGAGGTTTGTATGTACAAATGTGCATATACATACACACACACACACACACACACACACACACACACACACACACATATATATATATTTATATATATATATATATATATATATACATATATATATATATATATTTATATGTGTGTGTGTGTGTGTGCACGTGTGTGTGTGTGTGTGTGTATGTGTCTGACTCACCATGGTCTTGGATCACGTGTTGGACTCGTGATCGACAGCAATTACCCTCCCGGAAGAGAGCTCAGAGCTCATATATAACCCGATCTGTGGGTAATGCCGTGACCTTACACGCACACACACCCACAACTCCCCGCTCACGAGAGTTGGAGTAACGACTCGCAGCCCAGCGATACCGAAATCATTTAAGCTCTGGGCGGGATTCGAACCCGGACCGCCGAGTGTATATGTGTGCGTTTCCAAATGTGTGCATGTGGTAGTGTGATTTATGCGTGTGAACTTTTACTTCCACGCGTGCGTCGGACAAAACGTTGTATTGCGGTTTTCCGTCGAAAATGATCTTGGTCGGAACTGCGCACGCTCTCGAGTTAGCCGCCGATGTACCATCAAGATGAATAAAAACATAATATAATGAAAAAAAAAACATCCGACCCTAGGTACGGGAGTGGTCAAGTTTTATTTATTTATTCATTTATTTGTTTATTTTTACCCCAAAAGCTCGCAAATGATCTTGAACTTTTTTTTTTTTTTCAACTACTGAAGATATATTCATGTTTCTAGTGGAGATGCGGTCAGTTCGCTACAGCGAAATATATAGAGTTTTCACTCCTGAAATTGGAATCGTACTGCATCTGCTGGTCGTAAATGTACGATGTCAAGTCGTTTACGAGTTAAAATACTTAAGAGTGTTGTAAATATTTGACTTAAATTATATTCTTACTTAGTCACTCGATCTGGTAAATTGACATACACCAGAATACCCGACGGACAACCGTTAGCAATCAAAAATTGTGACGTTATAAAGAATAAAATTTAAAGGAACGAAGAAATTCAAATTCCTTTAATCCTGTTTTGATGTCAAGATATGTCTCAAAATCTAATTAGAGTATACACAATAATATTCTAAAATTCTTTTTAATTTCATCAATGTTGTCGACATCATTATAAATTTTGGCACTAAGTTAACTGAATTTTCATACTTGATTTTTTATATATGAAAGTATCTCGTATAGATCTATTTTGCGATCTTATTTCTTGAAAAGTGAACTACATTTTCCAACTGTAGCTTGTTGTGTGAATTAGCAGAAAAATAGTCAGCGAAGATGTTTGCAAAAAGCTTTTTACATTTTTTATTCGGAATTTTAGATCAATAAACTGCAGTTTTGGGACTCAATTTAGCGTTTTTATTTTACAATGAAATCGGAACCTATATATTTTTTCGAAATTTATGTTTACTGTGAAATCGGGTTTAGTGCACATTAGTTTTAACTTCTATAAACTGACGAAACCCTAAAATGCATTTAGTTGTGAATGCAGCTCACATGTAGTTGGACTAAATTACCCATTCTTTGATTTATCGAATACACAATGGTATTATAGACTAAATGATATAATATAGTTTGTAGTTTTTTAGTTTAATAAAAATTGTGGTTCTTTCATCTTATAAAACAGTGTAAAGTCATGTTACTTATATATAGTAAATAATTTAATTTGACATTGAGTCAATATACATGAAGTGCAGATAGAGAAAAGAACACACAGTTCGAAATAACTAACAATTACAAATGCCGAGGATAACACAAAAAAAAAAAACATATAAGCTTATTTCCATTGTGATATCCTCAATAGACTGATTTTCTACACTAAGTTACACAGACAATATACGTAGGGGTTAAGGGGACCAGAGACAGTCATGAGTAATACCAATCAGTACACATATGACACATAAACATTATTATAGATTGCTAATACTACTAAAATGTTCGTAACACGTAGGATATTGAGACCAAAACTTGAGCACCATCGCAATAAGGAACATTGCATTATGCATCAGGAACAACAAAATAATGCTAAAAGGTACCAAAACAGTATGAATATCATATCAGTGTAGTACCATTAATGATAAACTACATTATTTTTATAATGTAATTTTAACTATATATTTCATCAATACTGGTAACATTTTATTGAGTGACAAAATTACCAGGTTGGTTAATTAGTAGGTGACCAAATGACCAGGGTGGTCAAAATGGAAGGATAATTGGCCATGAAACTAAATGAAAATTGAATGTGACTAATTGACCGAACCGTAAGATCCACTGTTGCCACCTCAGCGTCTTATAGGTTCCGCACAGACGTTTTTCCATGTATTAATAGAGTCGACATGGTACTTTCTTCTACTGAACGAAATCGCCCGGCATTAGCTAGATTATTCAGGAAGTAAATGTGTTACATTATTGAATGATACGGTTTTTTTATATATATAGTTTTAGCCCATAATTCGTTAGGTTTCAGATTTAAGATGTTTCTTACCAATTAGATTTTCTTAAATAATGAGAGAAAACGATTTGTTAAGGGGTGACGCTAGTGTATCAGTTCTGCACAGATTAGTTACTTGCTATCGATTCGGGTGTCATTACTATGGCCAGTAACAAGTGTGATATATAGAGTCAGTACCTGGGGCGCCATAATGAGTATAAAGAAGGGAAAATAAACGTTTTATAGAAGATGGATGAGCACGCTGAGGATGCATTATTGTGAGATTCATGTGAGGAGGACAAGGATTTCTCCAGGTGTGTTCAAAGATTGGTTAGAGAAGAATTGGTATGTGAAGATAAGTAGGACTCAGAGGGAGCCTAGATTAAAGAGTTTAGATTGAGTCCACCATCTCCAGTCCGTATTATACACCAATTTTAAGTTAGAAAAATGTGATGAATAGATGATGGTTGTTGGCATGTGTTGCATATTGTTTCTGTTTGCATAAGATGTCTAGTGCTGCAAAAATCACAGAAACCAGATTGGTGGGATGTTAGGAGAAAAGAGTATTCCAATTCCCAATGGAGTAAAAAGGAAAACATCTCTTCCAAAAACTTACAAAGACAGTGTGAGTGATATCTATTTGGGGAAGTTTTGTCTTTCTCTGAATGGGTGGATGATGATTTCTATCCAGGATTTACCTTATATACCTAACTGCAGTGTACAGCAAAGAAATGTCTCTTTTTCTCCAATTATCTTATATACACTTATACATATACCAAGGGCTTTTTCCCTATTACAAGGGAGGTAGCCAAAGTCAAAAGCATAAATCCACTCTTACCCATTTCATCCCCACATACTCCACTCCCATTAACTATCCCTCCCTCCCTCTTTTCTTGGCTCCTCGTGGGTGATGTGTCATCCCTGTATCTCACCCACTGGCCTGGGTCAGAAGCAATGCACCAAGACAATGCACATCCAGAGCAAGGCCACTTCATTTAATTGGTGACCGCCCTCTCCATCCCCTCATGCAGAAAAAGAGAAGACGATGAGATATCCCTTCAGGCTACATCAAAATACTGTACACATATGCTCCTTCACCTCCCCATCCATGCATCACAGCATCATCCATACACAACCATTCTCCACTTACCCCTATCTTCTGTCTTCTCCCTCCCTTCCTCAACAGATATTCCTCCATCTCATCCTTGGTCACCCTCTCATGTTCACTCCTTCCACCTCTGCCTTCCACACCTCTTTTACTAATCTTTCTTCATTCATTCTTTCCATGTGTCCAAACCATCCCAATACTCTTTCATCAACCCTATCTCCCAACTCCCTTTCCATCCCCACTCTCTTCCTCACTTCTTCGTTTCTCACTCTATCCAGCCTAGTAGCCCCTACCATACTTCTCAGGCATTTCATCTCAAACACATTCAAACTTTCCTTATGTTCCATGTTTCTGGCCCATACAGTGCTGTCATCACAATCACCCCTTCATACAATCTCCTCTTATCATCCATTCCCAAATCTCTTTTTCTCATTACACTTTTAATCCCCCAAGACATTTACTTGCTTCTCTCAATCTATATTCTACCCCCACCTCCACTCCCCCTTTTCCCGCCACATTCACCCCAAAGTATTTAAAGCTATCCACTTCATCCAATCTTTCTCCTTTAATACTTCCAATTTACTGCCATCCTCTTCCCTTGTGCATCTCATCACCTTACTTTTACCCACATTTATCTTCAACTTCCTTCTTTCACACACCTTTCTTTTTGCCTCCTTTATCTTATGCTTTACTTCTCTTTTCTTTGTACCTCTCATACGATTCTCTCATCCTATTTTGCAACCAATCTGTGAATGCTCGTTTCTTCTCTTCTACAACCTTCTTTGCTTCCCTTCCCTCCATTTCCTCCAGACCTCCTCGTTCCACACACCTTGTAAGCTTCATCTTGTACTCCTTCTTTTCTTTCTCATTTAAGCAGTTTACTCTAAGCACTTCCCTACCTTCTGTCCTTTTCCTTTCTCCATCTATCCTCCACTCTCAACTTACCTTCCACCAAAAAATCTGATATTCCCCCACTCTCTCCCCTAAGAACGTGTACTTCCAAGACTTTTCCTACTCTTCTCTTAGTTACCACTATACGGGTATAGTCCATTAAAGCCTTATCTACCACCCTTCCATCCACCACCCTCTCCTATGTGTAGTTTTTTATATTATATCATCTAGGCTATTCCATACATTTTTATCTAATATATATATACACCTATACATATGTATAGAAAACTATTCTTTGTACATCCTTCAGAAATGTAGTCTTTTCTTAGCTCTGCCCATGACCTTGTGATGCCCATATAAACATATGTGTAGGGTCAAGTGCACATTTACTTGTGCATTGGTGCACAACACCGATTTAGAGAAAAATTGTCCTGCTAGACACAAGTTGTGGAAACCATACATGATTGGTCCTGGAAGATACAAAAAATTAATGTTTTGTTCCTGGACTTCAGGTAAACCTTTTGACATGGCCCACTGCAAATTAATACTCAAACTAGACCACAACGGTATACAAGGCAAAACAAATGGCTGAATTCAGGGCTTCTTGATAAGATGCAAGCAAGAGGTAGCAGTAAATGGGACAGCATCCACATCAACAGATGTTTTATCAGGGGTACCTTGAGGATCCATCTTGGGTCCTACCCTGTTCCTGCCATATGTAGCCATAAATGAAGGAATATCATCAACAATGAGGCCTTTTGCAGACGACAGTATGATCTGTCAGGGCACAGAAAGACAAGTAGACCATCATCTTCCACACAGTGAACTTTGCAGCCTTCAAATGGCCCAAAACATGGGACATGAAGTTAGACATAAGGAAAAATACTCATCTCTGTCACCCTAAAGAATAAACCACTAGAGTACAACTACATCACACATGGACATGCTGTGTCACAAGAGGAAAGCTGTAGGTACTTGGGCATAACAATCACACATGACCTAAGCTGAAATGCCCATTTAGAACAACTACAGGCAAAAATAGCACAATCCCTGAGACTGATATGAAGGACCCTTGGTGCCTTCAGCAGAAAGGTGAAGGAAGCAGCATAAATGGCCCTAGTGAGGTCACAAATAGAATACATTGGATGTGCCTGGAATCCACACATCTCAATAAATATTGACATTGAAAGTGTCCTATGGCAAGCAGCACACCTTGTCACCCACCAGTACAAGTATGAACAGCATGCTGAGTACTCTGGGATGGGATTCTCTGCAGACTAGGCACACCCTCCAACATCTGGAAATATTCTACAGAGTGCACCGAGGACTAGTAAACATCCATATACCTCAAGACATCACCAGAACAAATAGAACCATTAGCAAACGGCAGCAACAATACATCCACAATTAACATATCACATGAGTGCTACCTGTACAGTATATTCAAAAGAGGTGTATATGTATACAACAAACTGACTAATGCAGCAGGCACTACACAGTGGTTCAGAAGAGCAGCCTTACCCGTCATTCATCAGATGCTGCCTCCCTCCAATCTGAAGAATCTGTAGAGGCCAGGCACCCTAATTACTGGCTGATATCCCTGAGCAGTGGACACTGCTTTTTGGGATTAATCAAATCAAGACTAAGATTACAATTTTCACAAATGGGAGAAACAAATGTATACTAAAAAAAATACATACATACATATGCCAAAGGCTTTTTCCTCCTTACATGGGAGGTAGCCAAAAAGAAAAAGGCATAGAAACCACTCCCACCCATTCCATTCCCTACATATTCCACTCCCCTCCACCCTCCTCCTTCTCTCTTTTCTTGGCACTTCCTGGATGACATATATATATATACATATATATATATATATATATATATATATATATATATATATATATATATGTGTGTGTGTATATATATATATGTGTGTATATATATATATGTGTGTGTGTATATATATATATATATATATGTGTGTGTGTAAATATATATATATATATATATATATATATATATATATATATATATTAAGAAAAACTTACAATGGAATAAGATGGTATTGTGAAATTTAGGGAACAGACTGGTGTAATGGCAGTATAAAAGAAAAAAGAAAAGAAAAAAACAGATAAAGACATTTTTGGTTACTATTGTCAGACAATTCTGTTCACCTAAAAAGATAATCCCAGCCCAATAAAGTGTTGGGGCCACTTGTATCCCAAGAAATTTATGAATCCCAGTCCGAGGACCCTTAGTGTAATCCTTGGATATCTACTAGGGTTTTCCTTAGCTGAATAAAATCACCTGGTGGTAGCCAGAATCAACATGAGAGTTGAATATGGATACCAAATGATTAGCTGCGAGAAGTTGAATCCATTTACATTATGGACCAGGTAACTTTAGTAGCTTGTTTTCATGTTCGGAGTTGGACAACTAATGTTGTGATTTTGCGTAGTTGAAGCCACCCTCTCCCTCTAGAAATTGAAGGATGGGGATCCCTATCAATCTTCCAGGCATACTACTGATGCATCTGTGCAGTATAATTAAAACTATATTTGGTATCATCTTTTATTGCAGTATAAAACAAATAAGGCATAGCATTTTTTCTTCTTTAATATTTACTTATCTATTCTATCTTATTTATCTATCTATTCATTTATTTTATTTATTTTTCATGTACTTATTTTCTTTTTTACAACAAAGCTTTCAAATGTGTTAATTGACCTCTTAAGTTCTAATCACTATGGCAGAGAGCAATAACATTGCAATGCAAAGCATTTCAGTGGCAACTTTGTGACTTTTGACACATATTATAGCTCACAGATCTTGTTGTGATAATGATCAATGTGATTTCATTCTCTTGAGAAGAGTATCTCTACCCAAAAAGGGATACCAGTGTCTGTCCCTTAGAATAAATTCCTCAGGCACCATCCAGAAATAGAATCATGTAAAGTACATCATAATGAAGGGGTTCACCATTTCACCAACACATACATACATACATACATACATATACCAAAAGCTTTTTTCCCCCTCATAAAGGAGGTAGCCAAAAAAACAGGCATAAAAACCACTCCCACCCTTCCATCCCTATCACATCCACTCCCCTCCACCCTCTTCCCTCCCACATATCTTGGCACCTCCTGGATGACGGGTCATCCCTGCATCTTGTCCATTGCCCTGGGTCAGAAGCAGTGTCGCAAGACACTTTCACCAGCACAGCTCCTATAAATACTTTATTCCAAGAACTCCCACATCATTCTTGTGTGTTCATTCCTTTGATCAAGACTCTTGTGATAAACTGTCAGGAAATTAAGAGCTCCTATCTCTGAATGAATTTCCTTTGCAAAATGAATAGGAATGACAATTTCATTCATCTAATATGAATCATTTGGCACTTAAAGAAGAAAGGCACATTTCAAGGAACAAATGCAATTGGGATGACATCAGATGCTGGTATCATTAGGAGTGTCTTCTAAGCTGTTAATCTTACTTTGGAGACAGAGCCTGAGGCAAAATTCCACTTACAGAGTTTCGGGTTTTATGCAGTCATAGGCATCAACATACTACTTAATTTAGCCTTCAAATCTGATAAAAACTCACTGTATTTGACTTGTACGTTGGTTGAATGGGAAGTTATATGGACTAGTATTCTTAAGTAAAGCTTAAGTATTTGTGTTATCACAGCTAATAATTTCAAACCCATAATATGATAACTGATAATCAAAATGAGGGTTTATAGTCTAGTACAATGGTAGCACGCTGACCTCATATTCAAGAAGTAAGCAGATTGAGCCCCGCCCAGGCCTGCGAGCTTAAGCTGTTTAACCCCTTCCATACGGTGCCGCACACGTAGGCGTCATGGGGAGCGAGTGTATTCGCGAGGCTGCCATATCGGCGTCTTGATTATATTTATTGTAGTCGCCCCTCCATAATGACATTCTTTCTAATTCATTTGTAATCGCATTTTCTATGGTTATCAAAATTCACGGGTGAAGAGAGAACGATCGATATAAGCGGTGACTATATTTTATGATGCGAGTATTATTACGACACGTCGTACGGCTGGCATTGGCTGCTGCCACCGAGATCTAAGTCCATGACGCCTACGTGTGCGGCACCGTATGGAAGGGGTTAATGGGGAGGTTACTGCCATGGCTGGACACCACGGTAGAGGTTGAGGTTTGCCTCGGTTGACGTTCTGAGGAGAGTCTTTGAGAATGATATCGGAACTGAAACCTGGTAACTTTTAACTATAACTTTAAGTACAATCATACAAGATCTCTATCTATGAACCAAGGGCCTCTTCCTTTTATAAAGGAGGTAGTCAGTCAAGGCATGCACCCACCCCTACCCATTCCACTCCCAGCGATGACTTATGTTCACTTCTCTTTTTCCAAGATCTTGCAAAATTGAAAAAAAAAAAAAAAAAAATGTATATACAAGATCTTACACTCATTAAGTTATTCATACTATTAAAAATCATTACGATTACTTGCTCTAAGATTTAGGAGCGAAGGCAAGCCTAATACAGTACTTCCACAAGCTATAGGAGTACACTTCAATGTTTAACTAGTACAGTAAGTAGTACGTGGATGCCTTGTGGCCAAATACTCAATGGATTTGCAAGTCTTAGGTCTCCTTAGGGAACTTCCTTGGAGGTGGCATTGGTGGTCCACCTGCAAGGCAAATATAAAGGATAAAGAACTATTTCAACAGTATATGCCAAAAATAATCAATGAAGTTCTATGAGACACAAAGAATAAAGGTAATTGAAAAAATCACATGATATCTGTAAGATAGACATAAAGGAAAAAGAAGTGCTTCTTACATATATGGCATATATAATTCAAAGAGAATCAAAGGGCAAAAGTACATATATACCAAAAGGCCCTTTCTCAAATAATGGGGAAGTGGCCAGGTTAAAACATATATTCTATGGCTCATTGGCACAGTGGTACCAGTTACAATTGCTAATCCAACAGTCCAGGTTTGATTCCAGCTCAGGACTGAAATAATTTCAGCATTGCTGCACTGTGAGCCTATACTCCAGTTCTTATGGCCAGGGAGTTGTGTGTGTGGGGGAGGGTGGTGTAAGGTCACAGCATATACCATATATTGGGCATATATGAGCTCTGAGCTCTCATCAGAGAGGGTACCAGGTAATAGCTATTGATCACGAGTCCAACGCATAAAAGATCCAAGACTATAGTGAATCACTTTATATAGATGAAGTTGGAACTGCACAAGAGTTTGAGACTAGATATGATAAATTGCAGAGTAAGAGATGGGAACAGATAAGCATTGCTCCTTTCCTATATGCTACAATTAGGTAAATAAACACCCTTAACCCATCCTACACCCATTGAAAACTCATTTGTTGTCTTGCCTATCTTAGCTCCTTGTGGAGATAATTGTCCTCCTTGTTTTTAATTTTTCTCATGGTCTTTGCATTATCTGCAGACACGTTAGCATAGATTGTTGTACCTTCCATAATGTCATTAACATGACAAAAAACATTATAGGAGCTAGCACCCAACCTTGTGGAGGTCTACTGCTAACTGCACTCCATTCTAACATCTTATCCTGTCCTTATGTACCTTCTTTAAAAATAAATAAATAAATAAATCCTCCATTCAAGTAGCAGTTGGTCCCCCAGTGTGTACCAGTTTTCACATAAGATGACCATGAGATACTTTATCATAAAGCTTTTTCTAGATCAAAATACATATAGTCCACCCAGCCTTCCTTTTCTCACAATGCATCAATTACTCAAGTAAAAGCTTCATAGGTTTGACACACAAGCCCTTCCAGATCTAAAACTAAATTGATTGTCAAAATGTTCGTGTCTTCAAGATATCTGACCCATCAGACTTTCACTATCGCTTCACATAATTTCACTATTGTGCTGGTCACAGATACCACCCTGATATTTAGTAGTGTCTTCTTACTTCTACCTTAATGAACTGGTACTACATTAGCCTTTTCTAATCCTGTGGTACTATCGCTTCCTTTAATGAGCAAACAACAAGAGTATTTATTTTGTTCGCCAGTTCTCTACATACTTTAAGTATCCAGTCTGAGATCCCATATGGTTGTAAAGCTTTTCTCACATCCAAATTATTGCTCGACTATCCTTCCTCTAAAAAACTGCTCTTTATGAAGACAGATTGGAAATGTTCATTCATTATTTCTACCTTATGTATTGGTTTGAGACTATTTCTTTGTCACTGGCTGAAAGTAGTAGAAGATGGGAATAGTTGCTGTTTGTCAGCTCCACATGTGAAAAGGTGTTAAAAACACAGCTGATATTGACAGACATTGATCTTAGGCCCAGTCCACGAAATGAGTATCAGCCTCAAGGATAGACTTCTTGATGAAGGAGAGGGGATCAGCAGGTTTTTGAAAATTGGCATCTCTGCTGTCCATCTTGCATGACCACTACAAGTAGGCACCTATCACTGGTCCCAGAGTGCAAAAGATAGAAATGAATGGCAAGTGGTTGTAAGTAGATGAAAAAAATGACATGGACTGATGGGATGCTTTTGTTTGCCCCATAAATTTCTCAAGTGAATAATGAAGGGTGGGAGGTTGCCATACAATAAAATTGTTAGGGGAAACCAGCTCTGACTGTTGGGCCCTGCTGTGGAAGCACTGTGTCTTGTTGCATCGTCTTTGACCTAAACAGTGTGGCAGGGGTTAGGGATGGCCCTTCATCCATAAGGTACTCTTGAATAAAAGCCAAGTAGGTTTGATAAATGTGGGTGAGTGCCTTTGACTTTGCTACTATAATAATAATAATAAATTTTAATTTTATTTGGCACTGAATCAATATACATGAAGTGCAGATCATGAAAAGAACACATACAGGTACTCCTCGTTTAACGACAACAATTGAGACCAGCGCGCCGTCGTTAACCGAATTGGTTATTAAGCGAAAGTGTATACATATACGTACATGTACTGTATGTACAATGTCCAGCAATACATGTATCTTTATTTTCGTGTATTTTCCCTCTTTTATACAGTACATTAAAGCTTTATTTACTGTTTATTCACGGTGGTTAAGTTCCTAAAATTACCGTATATGACCAAATCCGCGTATGCTGACATTCCATATTGAATACCGGGATATTTTTTTAGTTTCGACCATGGGCACAATATAGCAATAGAAATTTAATTATTAATTTTGTAAATTAAAATGTATCAACGTAATATGCAATTTTGTGGGCGGAAATGAAAGTAAAAAATACCTTGCTAAAAGAAAATATGCTAATGAACGAAGTCGGTAGCATAGCTCGGGATGCCATCTTGTCGTCTGCCAACGTCTCTCACAACGACGACGAGCCAGATGACATTTAATTTGCAGGTAATGATTTATTAAACACAGGTTAGGTTAGTTTAGTTTAGGTTAGACGAATTAATTTATCATCCTTTCATTTCTTCGACATCGGCATCTATCATAACATGGTGTACCATTCGTCCGACATGACTACGTTACTTACAAAATCTGTTTTAGCATTTTTTTTCATTTCTGCTCACAAAATTGCATATTACGTTGATACATTATAATTTACAAAATTAATAATTAATTTTCTATTGTTATATTACGCCCATGGTTGAAACTAAAAATTTACCACTACCGGTATACACTGTACCCCAGGTAGTTTTTGCAGCTTGCAGGATGGTAATGTAGACCTAAGCTTCAGAACACTTTACCTCACAGTTAATATCCACCGTACAAGTTCATTTATAACATCATACAAATTTGCCTCAGCCAACTTAATTATCGTACATGACGTCGTAACTTCGGGAGATTTACGTTAAACGACGTCATAAAGCCCGTCGTTACTCCGAGTTGTTGTTAACCGAGTAGGTCATTAAATGAGGAGTACCTGTAGTTCAAAATAACAATTACAAATGACAAGGATAACACAAAAAAGCATGTAAGCTTATTCCATTGTGGTCCTCATGAGTCAACATGGGTTAGTAGGGTACCTCCCTTATACTGTAAGGGGAAAGAAGACCTGGCTACAGTATACAGGTAGTCGTCGACTTTCGACCTATGCGACTTACGACTGATCGACTTTATGACCACGAGATAGTGCAATAATATTTAACATTTAATAGAGTAATAGAATTGCAATGTTATGTCTGGCAGCGCAGAACAATTACTCCGCACACCGCGAGACGCTAGTACGATAGTTTTGGCAGGCTGCCGACAGCGTCAGCATCCCAGCCAGCTAAATATTCTTTCAATTTTTTGTTTGAAGTAAAATCTTTCCCAATTTTGCATTGCATTTTGTATTTTTGTATTTCTATATGTTTTGCAATTAATAAAATGTAACAATATTTTTTTATGACTAGGCTAGTTTGTCGATAACAGTATGTTCGGTACAGTACGTAAACAGAAAGAATGTGTTTTGAAATAAAAAAAAATCCTAATTTTGCTTTGCATTTTGTATTTTTATATGTTTTGCAATTAATAAAATGTAACAGTAAAACTTTTTTATGCCTAGTCTGTTGTCGATAACAATATGTTCAGTACAGCATTTTGTATTTTTATGTTTTGCGATTAATAAAATGTAACCGTAAACTTTGTTTATGCCTAGTCTGTTGTCGATAACAATATTTTCGATACAGTACGTAAACAAAAAGAATGTCTTTTTGAAATAAAAAAAAAATGTCCGAATTTTGCCTTGCAATGATTTTATTGTAACAAAAAAGTATTTGTAGGTCAAAGATAACAGGACTTTATTCAGTATGCATAGGCCTAGGCTACGTTTCCTAACGAAAATTATAAAAAAGTTAAATGAATATTAAACAACGTAGCTCAAAGATAATAAGATTTTATTCAGTATGCATACGTTTCTTAAAGAAAGTCTGATGGTAAAATAATAAAAAGGTTAGAAAATACTCGTACAGTATTAGATATCATAGGTTAAAGATGATAGGATTTTATTCAGTATACTTATGCCTAGGCTACGTTTCCCAAAGAAAATCAGATAAGATTATAAAAAGGTTAAGAAATACTATACAACATAGTTCAAAGATGCTAAGATTATTTCAGTATGCTAAATATAATATACAATATATATATACAGTAACAAAAATATTTAAAGGGTAATATATACTGTATATATATATAAAGACTTACGACCTGTCTGTCGGAACCAAACTTGGTCGTAAGTCGACGACTACCTGTATAGATAGGCTTAATACACACGGTCTTCCAGATCTAAAAAGGGATTGGTTATCTGCCAAAATGTTCTTCTATACAAGTTATCTAACCCATTTATCTCTTCCAACATCAAGACTGAAAGACAACACACTACTGCATGCCAGACCCCCTGACATCCATCCCTCTGAATCCTTTCTCCCTCATAAGGACAGAGTTCACCTGGCCAGGCTGCAGTGTAGTCACCATCCAGCCCTTCCAAATCACCAGAGGTGGATGGATGAATACATCATGGATATCTGTCCAGGAGGTAACATTTCACCCCATACTATTCAACACATTATGGAAGACTGTATTGTACACAATTAAGCATGCCAAGAGCACAGTGTGTACTCCATCAGGGATTTATGAGAGAACCCCATTCCAGCCATGGCATTCATTAGGGAGATGGGACTGCTCAGCCATACTGCCCAATCAAGATCATCATCATTATCATCCCCCTTACAAGAGAGGTAGCCATGTCAAAAGGCACACACCCACTCCCACACATTCCACTCCCATCCACCATCCTCCCCCCCTCTCATCTTAGCTCCTCGTGGATGAAGGGTCATCCCTGTCTCCTGCCCACTGCCCAGGTCAGAAGCAATGCAGCAAGACACAATGTCCACAGGTTTTATATAATTTAGCTATCATACTTGTCAGTGACAATGGTTTCTACTTCAAAGGTTTCTCTTTACTTCTTCCTATATGTGTTGACACTATGTTACCTTTTCTAGTCTTGTGCTCTTGTTTCTTCCACCAATAAGCAAACAATAAGATTATAAATCTTGTTTGTCAACTGGTCTCTGCACTCTGTTAGACCCTGGAACTTATCTCATGGCTAATATTTCTAATAATCTGTGCTATTACTTTATTTCCACATTTATTGTAGCCAACCTAACATTACTGTCTACTTCTCTCTCCTCTAATAAATAATCTTCTTTGGTGACAACTGATTGAAAAGTTTTATTATTTCAGCCTGTATTGATATTTCATTATAAACTTTTCCATCTACTCTCACTATAGAAATTCCTTTGTATCTCAGTTTACCAGTAACAAATCTATACAATAGTTCAGGTTCACCTTTGCATTTATCAACAATGCATTTTTCAAAATTATATTTCTCTCTATAGATTCTCACATATTCGTTTCTAGCCCTTCTCTGATAGTTATTTTGTTCACTCTCTTCTTAAACATTTTCCATGGCACATATGTGGCTTTCTTTGCTATATGACATCTATTCTTTTTTTTAAATAACCTTTCAATATGAATGTTTTCTTTCCATTTACCCTTAGCACCCATTTTTCATACCCAAGCAGTAGAAACTTTCAAAGACTTTCCATGTAGGGCTCCTACATGATAAATAAATGTGCAAAATTTTGTATTGCACAAATTCAATAACAGTGTAGACATAGTATTATAGGGAGGGCAATTGTATTTTGTCAATGTATTGTGTCAATAATACTGTGAACATGGTATCTGCTGCACTAGGTATGTACAAGTTGGGTGTGTGATGGGAATATGCACTGGCTTAGACACTCCCCTTATAATAAGGAAAAGGTCCTTTGGTATGTATGTATATAATAATAACTGATTATGTATGTTTCAACATGAGTCAACACGTGTCAGTAGGGTACTTAACACCCTTCTCTTACCCATAAAGTTGGTTACAGGTTTTCTTGTTGCCAGGAGCTTTTTCCAAGCCTCATGCACTTTCTCAGTGTATCCAAAGGGCACAGCTTCCAGTTCATAGAGGGCCGTGCCATCAGAGAGCACCTTGGAGGAGGTGACACGAATGCCAGCAACTGTCAGGTCTCCTAAAGAAAATTATGAAGTTACAAGGTTTTTCCTTTTTTATGTATGACAAGAAAATATAGAAGTAAGAAAGTTGTTTGCATACCTTAGTAAATGTACATGTGTGCTATATAATTCTTGTTTTCTTTCACATGACAACAACCTTTATTGCAAGTTTAATAACTATTGTTTGAACAAAAATGGTATGGTACATCCATACACCTTGCACAGACCAACTCACTATAGGGAGTGGTCTGTAAATAAAGTCACATTTTAGAAAAAAAAATATATATATGTATATGGAAATTAAACTATTATATTATTTCAATACAGGTATTACTCAACATGTCAAAAAAAGACCTAAACCTGTAATACATTCTCCTACCACTGTTTATCATTTATGTTCTTTCCTAGATTTACTCATACAAGGGAAATGTGCCCAAACCAAAGTACTCACCCATGTCATCCATAATTAGAACCCATTTAATTACCCTTCCCATCTTAGCATCTTTGGATTGAAAGGTCATCCATGTCTTTATCACACTCCTCTTCCATGGTAGCTGACTTACCACCCTTGTTTCATCATATGGTGACCCTACTCCTTATCCACTCAAAATAATCTATGAAACAGATGGAATGCATAATCATAATGCATAACACTGGAATGCATAATCCCTTTATTCACTCACAATTTCCCTCCATTCACTCCAATCCCTGCTCAACAACATGTACAACTAAAGCTCCCTTTATTTCATCCACCATTTTCTCAATCATCCCCTAAAGCTCACTCCATTCACTTCTGCTTTCCACATATTTTTTAGTCTTTCTTCATTCCTTCTTTCCATATACCCAAACTGCCCCAACAGTCTGATCTACTACCTCACAGCTCCCTTCCCAACCCCATCTGTCTTACATCCACCTTTCCCACACTACTCTTGTAACACATATATATTTTTCAAATACTTTACCTCAAAAATAATCATACTCTTCCTCTCTGCTTCTTTTGTATTCCAAGTCTTTGATCCATACAGTGCCATGTGTACAATGGGGTGGTGGATAGGAGTGGAATAGGTGGGGATGGAATGGGTAGGAGCTGAATTATACCTTTTGACTTTGGCCACCTCCATAGTAAGGGGGAGGGAGCACTTGATGTATGTATGTATGTAGTGGTAGCAGCAATAGTAGTAGTAGTGGTAGTAGTACTAGTGAAGTGAATATGAGTGAAGAAAGATTAGTAAAAAAAGTGTGGAAGGCAGAGATGGATGGAGTGAATATGAGGGAGCAACCATGGATGAGATGGATGGATAAGGTGAAAGGGGCATTGAACAAGAGGTGGATGTCTGTTGAGGAAGGAAGGGAGAAGGCAGAAGATAGGGGTGAGTGGAGAATGGCTGTGTATGAATGATATTGTGATGAATGGAAAGAAGTGGGTGGTGGATGGGGGGGGATTAGGGAGTGGTTATTAGTGAAATATATTTTGATACAGCCCAAGGCATTTCTCCCTGTCTTCAATGTTTCTGCATGAGGGGATGGAGAGGGCAGGGTCATTGGTGAAATGAAGCATCATTGTTGTGGATGTGCTGTGTCTTTCTGCATTGCTTCTGACTCAGGGTAATGAGCGAGATGCAGGGATGACCCATCATCCATGAGGAGCCAAGATGAGAGGAAAGGGATAGTGGATGGGAGTGGAATGGGTGGGAATAAAAAGGGAGGTAGTGGAATTATGCCTTTTGACTTTGGCTTCCTCCATAGTAAGGGGGAAAGAGCCCTTGGTACATGTTTGTATGTATCATTATCGTTATTACTATTACAATCATTATTACTATTATCATCATTATTAGTAGTAGTATTAAAGGGAATCCTTTCTGGCTGCATTAATTTATAATTCATTCACAACCATTCTTTATTCACACCTATCTCTTGCCTTCTCTCTTCCCTGCTCAGCAGACATTCCCCTTGTACCTCAAGCCTCCTTTACTTTATCCATCCATGCCATTATCAGAATTCCCCTTAACCTCACTTCATCCATTTCTGCCTTCCACACTCATTTTGTTTGTCTTCACTTATTCTTTTCACATGCCTAAGCCATCCCATTATTCTTTGAGAGCTGGCAGATAGGGATGATACTGCCTGAGTAGTGGATGGAGTACAGGGATAATCCTGTATCTACAAGGAGCTAAGAAGAGACAACAAATGGGTTTTAGATAGGCATAGGTGACGGGTGAATATGAGATTTGACCTGGCCTTCCCATGTACAAGGGCAAAGGGGTTTTTGATATATGTATTATTATTATTAATATTCTTATCATTATTACTGTTAAAATTATTATTCTGACACAGCCCAAATGGATTTCTCCCCATCTCTTTTTCTGCATGAGGAGACGAAGAGGGGAGGTTGCCAATTAAATGAAGCAGCCTTGTTGTGGATGTGCTGTCTTGCTGTATTGATTCTGACCCAGGGCAGTGGGCAAAATGCAGGGATGACCCATCACCCAGGAGCCAAGAAAAGAGGGAGGGAGTAGTGGTGAATGGGAGTGAAGTATGTGGGGATGAAATGAGTAGGAGTGGACTTTTGCCTTTGACTATGTACATACTGTATGTATTATCATTATTATTATTATCATCAATAGGATGAGATGGATGGATGGGGTAACAGGGGCATTGGGAAAGAGGGACATATCTGTTGAGGAAGGACAGAAGATAGGGGTGAGTGGAGAATGGTTGTGTATGGATGATGCTGCAATGCATGAGGGGGAGTGGGTGGGGTATGGGGGGTGAAGGAGTATGTGTGAAAAATAAATTGATGCAGCCCGAAGGGATTTCTCCCCGTCTTCTCCATTTCTGCATGAAGGGACGGAGGCGGGGAGGGGGGAGTGCAAGGAAAGGAGGGGATGGGGGAGTAGGGAGTATTTATTTGTGAATGATATTTTGACACAGCCTGAAGGGACTGCTTTCTGTCTTCTCTTTTCTGCATGAGGTGACAAAGTGGGGGAGTCTCCAATCAAATGAAGCAGCCTTGCTATGGAATTACTGTGTCTAAATTGCTCCTGACCCAGGGCAGTGGGCAGGATACAGGGATGATCTGTCATCCATGAAGACTTAATTTTAGAGGGAGGAAAGGGTGGTGGATGGAGTAGAATAAACAAGAGTGGTACATGCCTTCTGACTTGATATATAGATACATAGCTTCTTGAGGTATCCTCAAAACATTACAAGAAATTATTTAAATGTATTCACATTTTGCTCCCTGAGATATTAATATTTTTGTAATTTGCATCTTACTTGATGTAGTTGAAGAATTTTTTATACAGTACATGAGGAGAAATCCTCATTCTCCCACTGTGCCAACCTTATCATATCTTTTTGTTAATAATTCTACATACTTCACCAGATAAAGACCCATTGAAATCTGAGAAAATAGGTAGTAAAAACTGAAGAAGTTCAAGTTGTGCTGTTGGGTGAGATAACCATTCAACATGACTAGAGCAAAATCTCTAGATCTAGAGTAACTGAGTCAATGAGCTAAAATTAATAAATCTATGATTAAACAAATATAAAAATAAACAATAAATAAAAACACAGTCATGTTTGGGAAAATGTCATCTGCGTGAGAGTATGGCAACCTGTCCCAGATTAGATTAAAACAACCAAACAATGCCAAGATAACAAACATGACTGAAACATAAATGAAATGCACAATAGGCCACGATAAGAAACTGTAATTATGATTTTCCTTAAAGCTTTCCTTAACAAGTGATTTTTTTCTGTTATTCTGGCTACCTCAAGTTGTTTTGAGGAACCCTGTATGTGGTAAAGGAGTTATTGCCAACCTTGATTAACCCTAGCTGTCCATTTTCCCTTTATTCAGTCTTCTACCAGGCTGTTTTATTCATATCTGTGTCACCCCATCATTAGTAGAGGCTATAAGTAATCTTGATTAACCTATTCTGAGTGACAAACTAATAACAGAAAGCTTTTGATACCGTCCCACACGAAAGACTACTTACTAAATTAGCTTTGCATGGAATAAGTGGTAGCCTATTAGGTTGGACTAGTAATTGGTTGAAAGGTCGAAAACAGAGAGTTGTTTTAAATGGAAAAACTTCTGGATGGAAAAATGTTGCAAGTGGAGTTCCTCAGGGTTCCGTTCTTGGGCCACTTCTATTCATAGTATATATAAATGATATAGACAATGGACTAAAATCTACTGTTTCCAAATTTGCTGATGATACAAAACTGTGCGGAGTGGCAAATGATCACTCAAACCAATTAGATATTCAAGAAGATTTAGATCAATTACAGCAATGGTCTGAAAAGTGGCTAATGAAATTTAACACAAGTAAATGCAAGGTAATGCACATAGGTAAAAATAACAGTAAGTACGATTACAAGTTATTTGGAAATTCGTTAACAAAAGTGGATAGTGAAAAAGATCTCGGCGTAATTATCAGTAACGACCTCAAATCATCCAAGCAGTGTATTTCAGCCTCTGAGAAAGCAAATAAGATTCTGGGATTGATTGCGCGATCTTTTGATTTCAAAAGTCCATCACTCATTAACAAGCTATATAAATCGTTAGTTCGTCCACATTTGGAATATGCTGTTTCCGTATGGTCCCCGAATCTCATTAAAGACATTGACAGACTGGAAAAAGTACAACGGCGAGCCACAAAACTGATTCCAAATATCAAAAATAAATCATACGAAAATCGACTTAAGCACATGAATCTGTTTTCCCTAAAAAAGCGTAGACTCAGAGGTGACTTGATACAGGTCTTTAAGATTTTAAAGGGAATTGACAACATCAAAAGTGACCAAATTTTCACATTGAATGAGAATCAGACAAGAAACAATGGTCTCAAACTGTCCGGAAATAGATTCAATTTGGAAGTAGGTAGAAACAACTTTGCCAACCGTGTAGTTAATGAATGGAATAAACTTCCTGCACAGGTAGTGCAATGTAGTTCAGTTCGAAGCTTTAAGAATCATTTAGATAAATACCTAAGTAAGATGCTGTAATGATTATAATTTATGTTACATTATTTGTTTTTGTTATAATTTGTCTGTCTGATTTTCATTTATTATTAGTTATATGTCAATTTATAATCATTTACTATTTACCTTTTTGTTTGTTATTCAACTATACCTATGCATTTATTTATGTATTTTATTTGTTATTTTTACATTATTATAGTTTTAATTTATTATTATTATTTTTTTTTTTTTTTTTTTTTGCATCCGACCTAGATATGGATCAAAAGGTCTCCTGTCGGCATGCTCTGCCTTTGTAAATCCTTTGTAACATACAGTAGCTAATCTGCCCACCTCCCCAAAACCAACATGAATTCAAGAGGGGCCACTCCACCAGCACACTTCCCACAAATATCCCACAAGTGCTGGAAGGCTTTAACAAGAAAGCAACACCAGGAAGAATGATCACAGTAGCAATAGACATAAATAAGGCTTTTGATACAGTTCCTAGACATATACTTTCAAAAAAAGATCATAAACAGACATCCACAACATTAACAAGAAATGGCAAATTAACTTCTGAGCTGACAAACAGTGCAGAGTAACTTAAAACAATGAAATTTCTGGGACTAAAGGACATGAGCCCCCCAAAATGCAATATTCTCACCTTCATTATTCAGTTTTTCACAAGTGGTCTCCCGGCACCAGATTCAAAGCATAACAAAGCATAAGTAGATGATCTAACAATAATAATGCAGCATAGTAACTACAAAATAGCAAAGAACACATAAGACAAACAAGAAACAATGGTATAGAAACATAAATATAGAAGGCTTCCCTCCAAAATTTTAACATTACTCACTCCAAACAACCATGAATAAAAAAAACACCCAACAGTGAAATTAAATGGACAAACCCTTCCACTGGAAAAGGAGCCAAAAACTTGGGGTGTCAGTTCGAACCCTGCCACCGGTGAAGTTGAACCAAGGGCATGGTTCATTAAATTCCATGCTACAAAGCCCTCTGTGAGGGGCATCCTAGCCTTCCGATGGGAGGAGTTTGTGACATTAAACCATATCATTATCATCACTTTTAATACATGACCTTCAGTCCACACACCAAAGATCTGACAACAAAAGTCACCAAGAAAATAAAAATACTAAAACCAATCACAAGCACAGGCTCTGGACATCAGAAAGAAACTCTACAGCCTATAAGCAGTTCATGAGAACCATACTCAACTGTTTCCATAGCATGGTTCCCACAATTAGGAAGACAATGACACCTTACAAACTATATACTGTAGAATAAAACATTGGGAATAACAACAAGATGCAATAAAACCAGCCTACACATAGAAACCAAAATCCTTCCCAAAAACATCACATGAAAATGACAGGTACACAATTCTATGCAAGTCCTTAATTCTACTCGCATATTTCATTACATTACAAAAACTTAACCAATTGAATGGGAGGATTCTGGGTGATTTCAGTGCATCCCATTATTCTCTAATAATTGACAAATTAGGAAGAAAACACACCACAAAACATGACACCATGTGTGACAATGAATACCACAGGTCAAATCTCTGGTAACAAACCATTAGAACCTCGTTCGAAGGTCACAGGTGTACCAGCCAGTGTCATCATCTCCTTCGTTGTCCAACTCTGGTCTTGAGGATCCACTTTTTCTGAGAACATGTGGTCCAACAGGAACTTTCTCCGTAGGGCCGTGTTCTCTTCTGAATCGTCATAGAGTGGGTGTGGACTGTCCTGAGGTACCAAGTTCATTACCCTGAAGTGATCCCCAGCTATTATTGTTTTGGGGGCTATTCATGGAACCAGAGTAAAAAAAAAAAAAGTAAATTAAAAAATATACCTGAAAACAATAAAATCATAAAACAATAATGATGATATAATAATGACAGTAGTTGTAATAATAATAGTCAATGAATCTGTTACCCCTGGTCTCTCTTGCAGAAGAGCCACAGCCTTCAGGTAACCAGCAACAGCTCCTGGCCAGGTTCACAAGTTACTCAGGGAAGATGTAATGTTGTCAAAGAGTTGTTAGTGTGAGGCATTGTAGTATGAGGTGATTAGTGTCCTCTGTGTTTTGGTTGCACCTAGAGCAGTTTGAATCCATAGCCAGGCCTATTTTGTGTTGGTACTGCTTCAATGCTGGATGGTGTCCCGACCATAAGGATATCAGTGTGATTCTTATCCTAACAGGATGTTGGAGGATTATATCTATGGAGCTTATTTCTGGGGGATTGCTGGTGGAGCATTGAGTTTGGTCCGTTTTGAAGGGCTTATGTGGTGATTTGAGTGTATTTACCTAGTTGTATTATACGGGAAGGGAGTTATGCTCACGGTGACCCATCTTTGTATCTTTCAGCATAAAGTTTTTTCTTAAAATCTTGAATAGTGTTTTCACACACTGTTTCTTTATCTAAATTATTCCAGGTATCCATTACTCTGTGTGGGAAGCTTTTTTTTTTTTGTGTGTATGCATTTTTGTGTGGACATTTTGTGTCATAGTAGTATTAGTTAATAATAATATCTACTGAAGTGTCCATCAGCTATTATAATTTTAGGAGCTATATAAAGAACCGGAGAAAAAAGAAAAAAATTACAAAAACAATAATTATGATGATGATACTAGTAATAATGACAAAAAACACTGTAATAATAATAATGACTATCATTATTATAATAACAATGATAATAACAAAAAGTAACAGTGCATAACAATAATGATGTTGTGAAAATGGTGCTCTAGACAGCCTTGTAGTTTATGCCTGATGCTTCAAGCAATGCATAAGTAGCATTGTCATGCCCAGAAGAATGAGCTGATAGACATTACCCCCTTGGATTTAGATCAAGGATATGAAGTCTGATATTCTGGGGCAGTATGGTGCTATTTGATAAGTGTGCTCTTGGGTGAGCATTGTTGAAAGATACATATTTAAAGTGTTCTTAATTGTAAGAGGCTGTATTAGCAAATTAAACTGTCTACCCAGGTGCCAAATGTGTTGAGTGAAAATGGTGTAGTTTTGTGGGCGAGTGTGGGTAGTTTTCCCAGCTACTGCATTATAACACAGGTGGGTGACTTAGTCCCAGTATGTGAACCCATAGTAATGACATAAAAGTAAGAATATCCTGACAATGTTTCAGTATGCCATTCTGCCTTGTCGCATACCCATTTCCTGCTTGCCCATAAGTGATTTTCTTTCTTCAATTGAAAGCACCATGAAATCTTTGGAAAATGTCAAGCACCCTTATTGTCCCTCCTTCCCCATCATTCTTCAAGGGTGACAGTGGGAGTGACCTAGCGAAAATATGGGGGGCATGGGCATTTCACTGATATCAGGGATGTGAGTTTGGGTGTTGAAAGTACTGCAAGGTTTTGTTCAAGTGGTTTGCATGTGAAGGCAACATGGCATTAGTGGATATGCAGCTGTCTCTGGCCAATCTCATGTTCAGTTATGCACAAATACGCGATATAGCAATATAAAATGAATTATTAACTTTATAAATTATAATATATCAACGTAATATGCAATTTTCTTGGCGGAAATGTAAAACAAAAAAGTTGCTAAAACAGATTTCGTAAGTAACGAAGTCGCGCCGGACGAATGGTACGCCATGTATGTTTTGATAGATGCCAACGTCGAAGAAATGAAAGGATGATAAATCCGTATATTCTAACCTAACCTAATCTAACGTGTATTTAAGGTCATCCGGATCGTCGTCGTCGTCACGGATGTTGGCGGCCTGTTCAATCACTCTTTCTGATTGCGGGGTATATAGGTTTCTCATAGCTTGAAGGAATGCATGGATTTCAGCTCCATAGCATTCCTTCAAGAATATATACCTCGCGAGGTACTGGCGGAAGTACCGAGGGCGTACACCAGGCCTCAACTGGACCGGGCAGACAACAAACACTTGACAAACGACAAGATGGCGTCCCGAACATATGCTAGCGACTTCGTTCGTTAGTATATTTGCTTGTAGTAAGGTATTCTTTTTTATTTCCGCCAGGAAAATCACCTATCACGTTCATGTATTATAACTTAGAAAATTTATATTTAATTTTCTAATGTTTTATCGCGTATTTGTTGGCAACTGAGCAAATACCTCTGCAAGCAGTGACAGTGTATGATCTGAAAAATGCACGAGCAAAATCGTAAAGTGAATTAAAGAGTGTAGTGTACACTCTAAGGGAAGAGATTATACATTATATGGATGATAGTTGTGTGCTTGTGAAACAAGAGGTCTGAAGGTTGCAAGTGCATAAAACAGGAAATGAAGTGAGATGTGAAACAGGATGTGAAAGTATTGAAACAGGAGATAGAAGGAATTCTGTGATGATGTAAAAACTTGAGAGGATTTCAAAAGTAATACTGAAAGTTGTTAAGGAAGTATGTAAAGCTAGTAGCACAATGAAATCAAAGGAAAAATTATGTAGGATATCAATAAAAGAAGATGTATAATACAAAGAAAAAGAAAAGTTGATGAAGAGGATGGAAGTAAGAGAAGGGTGGCTGATGACATGAAAATAGTGACAATGATGAAGTAGTGCTATTGAAATGTATCTGAATACAGTAACTTTAGTAATGTTTTGAGCAAAGAAGACATAAGGATGAAAGAGGTACTAATCATACATACAGACCCCTTAAATGACCCCCCTCCCCCAATCACCACTTCCCATTTCCACCATGCCTTACTACCCATTATATCTATTGACTTGCGAAATGATTAAACAGATTTAAAAATAATTTATTTAATGTCCCTATTGCAAAAAGGATGGAGGGGATTATTATGTTGATTCTAACGCAAAATTCGTATATTGCGGTAAAATATTCAGGGCTACTTTGACTTAGTTCTATCATAATTATTTTGTCAGCGTTGTGGGCTGCATGTCCAGACTGGAATTGCCATCCCCCTAAATGTGCCGCCCCAGGGCATATGCTCCCCCTGCCCCCCCCACCCCCTCCATGTGAGGGCCCTGCATACATACAGGGCCAAAGAATCTGAAAAAGAAGAGGAGAAAGGAAGGCAAAAGGGGGCTAAAGTAATGGAATCAGGAAGGTGGTACGATTCTGTGCATGAATGAAGGTAATAGGAATGAAGGAAGCAGTGGGAGAAAGATGAGAAGTAGAGGCTGGTGTGGATAATTGAGAAAGAGGGCAGAAAACTACAGAAAGGGGGAAAATAGTAGGAGACCCATTTTTTTGTCCTTTTTTTACCTTCTGATTGGGCTCGGATTTCATTCCTCCTCTCTGAACATTCCCACAGCCTCAGAATACTAGGGCATTCGTCTCTCACTGCAGGCGTAATTGGTGGCAGAAGATCGTCCGCCATCACTAATGTCGTTTGCGTCACCACCGTCAGTAACCAAGCCAAGAGCAACAATAGAGGCACTGACAAGAAAAGACATCCATAGTCAGACAAAAATATTATTTCATTATTATCAATAACGGTCGCAATCTATTCCATAAGTCGGACATTGATTCTTAAAAAATTAGTTCCGAAGTATCAACAAATTAGGATTAAAAAGAAAATTCCAACAACGAGAAGAAAGTGTCGGGCGTGTCATATTTTTGAGGCGACATTTGAGACATTAAACAGCATAGTTATTATTTGTCGGAGGCAATATCGTGTTGAAAAAAGTGTCAACATATAACAAAAAAGTTTGAATATTAAAAAAAAACCTGCAAATAAAAAATCGTTGGGTAGCAATTTAGTACTGATAAAATGACATGTCAGGAAGCTTTAAATAACTAAAACCCCATCCATAATAATAAACAAGAATTGTATAAAAAAATGAAAAGTTTATTACATTTTTAAAAACCCAAGCGAAGAAATGCGTATGTGCCTCACGCAGAATACCCAAACGCGCGCACGCATTATCTTGTTTTTTTGAAAAACGAAATATCGTAACTAAAGTCATTTCTACTCAACGAAATAGCAAAAGCAAGTAGCATGCTAGCTAGAAATGTCTAGTGTGCCGCCACCTGAAGACAACGGTATGTAAAACTTAAAAAAAAATTCTTTAGATATTTACGACAAAAACGTCACAGAGAAGATTCCCACCATTCTTCGTCCAAACAAGTTCATCTAAGACAGAAAAATATATCTGATTACAGTCCAACGGTAAACATTTTCAAGTTCAGTAGTTTATCAGACAGGGTAACTTGGATTGTGATTAGGCTGTGTAAAAGGTACACTCTAAAAATAGTTCAGGTTTATGCACCAACTTCACAGAGTTCAGACGATGAAATTGAGTCTTTCTATGATGATTTAAGTCAGGTAATGGATCAAGAAAAAAGTACACAGTAATAGGCGACTTTAATGCTAAAGTGGGGAAGAAGATGGGAGATGAGTCGTGCATTGGGAAGTTTGGAGTAGGTGAAGGGAATGACAGAGGCGAGAAGTTAGTTAATTTTGCAGAGAACTACAAAATGAGGATAATGAGCACTTTCTTCCAAAAGCGTGAAGGTCGCAAATGGACTTTGAGAAGTCTAAATGGAACAACAAAGAACGAAGTAGACTTCATATTAGGAGATGAGAGCAAGAGCGTTAGCGATGTTACGGTCATAAAGTTAACGTAGGTAGTGACCATAGAATGGTAGGTTGCACAGCTAAATTCAATTTCAGAGCCGAGAAAAATAAACTAGTTTTAAAAAAGAAAATCAGCCCTGCAAAGATTAAGGATAACGAGAAGAAATTTAAATTAGAAATTAAAAATACATTCGAAGCTCAAAAAACTAACGAGGACACCGTCGAAGATATGGATTTTAATTTAGTGAATACCATTAGGGAATCGGCAAAGTAGGAAGTACAAAAAGTATTAGAGAAAACAAATACTCGAAAGCTACAAATGACATAATTAAAAGAAGGGACATGCAGAAAGCAGGAGAGACGAAATTGAAAGAGTAGAACTAAACAAGCTTATCAACAAAAGACAGAGACCAGAGAAAAGAAAGAGAAACATGGATGAAATAGAGGAAACTATTTGGAAAGGCAAAAGTATTAAAGGGACCGAGCGTAGACGTGCTTTAGGAACACAGCAAATGATATGTTTGAAGGATAGGAATGGAGAAATTAAATGTAGAGACAGAATGGTAAAAAGAGTAGAAGAATTTTACTAAGAGCTTTACTCGTCGAAGACCGTAGTTAAGTCAGTGAATTCATCTGTAGACGTTAGTAGTGTACCAGAGATTACAAAGTAGAATTTGCTCTAAAAAATATGAAACGAGGAAAAGCACCAAGGGAAGATGGTTTATTGATAGATCTCTTGAAAGATGCTGAGAAAGAAGTTCATATTAGGTTAGCTCAGTTGTACACCCGTGCTTACGTTAAGAAAGCGTTCCTGAATCGTGGTGCAATTCTATAGTGATTTTACTTCATAAAAAAGGAGACTATAAGGTCCTTAGTAACTATCGGCCAATTAGCTTGCTATCAAATTTATATAAAGTATTCTCCAAGATCCTTACAAATAGACTAAGTCAAGTTTTAGATGGAAACCAACCAAGAGAACAAGCAGGCTTTAGAAGCGGATATTCGATTCTAGCCCATTTGGAGGCGATGAACCGACTAATCGAGAAAACGACAGAATACAATCTTTTTGTTTAGCTCTTGCAGATTACGAGAAGGCCTTTGACTCGGTAGAACAAATAACAATACTAAACTGGCTAAGCAAGCAGAGTACAAACGAACAGATTGTAAGGGTTCTAGAAAATATCTATGCGAAAGGCACCACTGTAATTCGACTATATAAAGATACAGAAAAGATCAAGATCGAGAAAGGAGTACGGCAAGGCGATACAATTTCACCCAAATTATTTACAGCTTGCTTGGAAGAGATTTTCAGAAGGTTGAGTTGGGAAGAGAAAGGTTTGAAGATGGCGAATATTTGAACCACCTTAGATTTGCGAATGACATTATTCTTATTTCAGAAAGAACAGAAGACTTGCAAGATATGCTGAGTGATCTGAACAAGAGTCTCAAAGTAGGCTTAAAAATGAATAGAGTAAAAACAAAATAATATTCAACACGAAATTTCAAAGTAAAGAGAGTATAATCGATGGTGAGAGTCTTGAAGAAGTTGAAGAGTATAATTATTTAGGCCAGATGGTGAAAGTGACAAAAGATCATGATAATGAAATAAAAAAGACGCTCTACACTTGGTTGGAAAATGTTTGGTAAATATAATAAAATCCTGAAAGGCTCTCAGTGCATTCTGCCGGCAATAATCTACGGGTGTGAGACTTGGAAACTAACGAAGGCGATGGAAACAAAGCTAAGGATTGCACAGAGGAGAATGAAGAGATCAATGATGGGAATAACGCTGAGAGACCGAAAGAGAACAAGTTGGGTGAGAGAGCAGACTAGAGTGAAAGATATTGTGGAGGCGGTTAAAGAGAGGAAGTGGAATTGGGCTGGTAAGTTAATGCGAACGACTGATGAGCGATGAAGCAAGAGTGTTACTGAGTGGACGCCACGAGATGGAAAGCGTGGAAGAGGGAGACAAGACAGAAAATGGAGAGATGAGAATGAGAAGTTTGCAAGAGTGACGTGGCAGAGGTTGACACGGTCGTGTGGATCATGGAATACTGTTAAGGAGGCCTTTGTTCAGCTGTGGACTCAGGATGGCTTATTTGATTTATATATATGTATATGTATATATATATATATATATATATATTATATATATATCATATATATACTGTATATATATCATATACATACATATACCAAAGGCTTTTTCCCCCTTACACGGGGGATAGCCAAAAAGAAAAAGGCATAGAAACCACTCCCACCCATTCCATTCCCTACATATTCCACTCCCCTCCACCCTCCTCCCTCCCTCTTATCATGGCACCTCCTGGATGACGGGTCACACACACACACACACACACACACACACACACACACACACACACACACACACACACATATATATATATATATATATATATATATATGTATATATATGTATATGTATATACATATATATATATATATATATGTGTGTATATATATATATGTATGTATATATATATATGTATATGTATATATGTATATGTATATATATATATGTATATATATATATGTATATATATGTATATGTATATATGTATGTATATGTATATATGTATGTATATGTATATATGTATGTATATGTATATATATATGTATATATGTATATATGTATATGTATATATGTATGTATATGTATATATATGTATAATTATATATATATATGTGTGTATATGTATATATATATATATATATATATATATATATATATATATATATATATATATATATATCTATATATATATATATGAATATATATATGTGTATATATATGTATATTTATATATATATATATATTTGTATATATATATAAATATGTATATATATATGTATATATATATATATATTGTCAGTGTATTTGGGCAGGAGTTTTTCTGTAATGCATGTTTCATTAAAAGTGATGGCTAGTTGTGCATTAATAATTTTCTTAAAGGTATTTTCCATATACCTTATTAAGGATTTGTTTTCCTTAGGAAGGAAATTTATGACTTGGCTGTATGTAGTCATATTAGCTAGATCGCGATTTCGGGTTCAAGACCCTTCTTCAGTAGCTATAGGGATAAGAATTAATCCGAAGATTCTAGTAAAGATCTAAGTTTTATACTAGAGTTCCTATACTTGCTAATCACTGGGGGTGGTCACCTGGTATTACGGGCAGGGACGAAATGTCACGTGCGCTAGGGAGCCTCCGGGTTTGTGTTATATATATATATGTTATATATATATATATATATATATATATATATATATATATATATATATATATATATATATATATATATATATATATATATACAGAGGTGGGCAAGTGTGTTCCCTTAGTGGGTTCCTGCGTTCTTGCGTATGTACGCACCGCCTTTTTAGGAACACAAGAACGCAAAAAAAATCAAAGGAACACAAGTAAAAGGAACTTATTTGTGTATATAATAATTCCTTTTTGTGGAAAAAAAAGTGGAAATCCAGATTTCCTTGTGGGAATTTTGTGGTAAAAATCTTATTCGTGGAAACTGGCATAGATGACAGTGGCAACACTGACCTGACCCCACACCTCAAGTTCCCTAGGTCACCACTCGAGTCAGGGTAGGCGTCCTTTAGTCCTTCTCCTGACTTTTTTTTTTTTTAAGTGCTATATAAGTATAGCACATTTTCCTCTTTCTGTCGAAATATATAGACTCACAGTTTCAGTTTTTTCTGCTATGACTGTGGTTTCAGTTGTGATTTACAAATATGCTACTACATTTTTCATCAGTAATATATATACATATATATATAATATATATATATATATAAATATATATATAAACGTAATTACATACGCAAATTTATTTATACACACACAATATATAATATATATATATATATATATATAATATAACGTAATTACATACGTAAATATATTTATACACACACACACACACAATATATATATGTATATATATATATATATATATATATATATATATATATATACGCAAATAAATATGAACATATATGTATATATTCTCGTTCATATGTACTTAATTACGTATGCGTCACTGTTATTAACAGACATCTGTCAGCGTCTGTCGTCCATTTTTAATCAATTCACATATTGCCGTTGGTTACTGAGAAACCATAGTTAAAAGGCACGCCTACTCCATAATAGAATTAATTATTTTACGTACCCATGGGGTTGATGGTATTTTCTACTAGTTCTAATAAATATAGTCAGGTGATAGCTGACTTTAGATGTACTTTCGCACTACTTGGTTGCAAACATGCAGTAACAACTTTCCTACTATACTGTTATCTAGACTTACCTGTCGCTTGATTTGATCGAAATAGCACTGTTACTGTATACAAAGTGTTTATGATAACAGATGATTCATGCGTTCGATTCTGATCTGGAGACTAGAAACAAATTAATTTTTCTTTAAGCGTAACATAATACATTAATATTATATATATATTGAAATCTTTTATTATTAAATAATTTTTATACCTTCTTGTAGGTAAATTTATCAATATTTTGTAATAAAATAACAAATATTAACTTATAAGATTCGAACGAAACTCATTTGTAAACAAAGTAAGATAGAAAATGAAAATAGAATTCTGTATTTGAGAGAAAACAAAATAGTTTAGGGGTGACAACACTATTTTATTTACTTGTAAAATATCCTAACATGACCACATTCACTAGGTAACACTACACAGCTTGATGTGTAGTGGGAAGGGTAGAGGGTGCAGCTATTCCACATCTGCTTCCCTAGCATCTGCCGTCCAAACACACGCTAGACTCTAGAGGCTAGAGTGTAGGAGCAGACGTGGCTGGTGGAAGGCTCGCTGTCCACTTATATCGTTTCCGTGGTCGTGAAAAGCCAAATTAGTGATCGTCCCCCAAGCTCTTCAATAGTCTCCCGACCTACCTGAAGAACACCACATTCTGCACAGTCGAAGTATAAAAAAAAAAAAAACGGCTGGATGCCTTCATACAAAAAAAAAAAAAAAAAATAGATGTCACACCTCCCACACCATCCTGTAGTAAGACGTGGCCCCACTACAATAAACTGGTACATCGTATACCACCTCACTGAAGGCAACACGTCCGGAGAGTAAATAAAGGCAGCTTCTGCAGCTTAGGCTTGTTCGCCGAGATATTTACAAGGTAACACAAGATAATGGTAGCAGCGACCCCTATACAGACACTGCGAGTACGCAACAATGACCATTAAAGAACTGCACACAGACGTGGCGCCTGGCAAAGTGCCGCGATCTGCAGGGTTCGGTCTGAACCTCGCAGACATTGCAGAAGCCGTCAGGTCGATACTTCCAGGGTCCTGTCCCCGGGTCCTTGGCCAGGACGAGGAGGAAGATCCTGATGGCCAGTCTCAGGAACTTCCCCTCGAGAAACAGGACCCCCAGGGCTTTTTGTGCTCCCGAAGGAACTTTGGCCAATCACCAAAAGGATCACAGTTCTGATCCAGCTGACAATTAGAAGAACTCGAATGACAATGTTAGTGCAAGTCAACGTTTTTTTTTTACAAAGACCGAAGGGAGACTCGCAAGGCACGACTTCAAACAGGGACAGAAAGTAACAACACACAAACACACACACGCTACTTGTTCCCAAGTCTTATATTTTCTTTGTTCCTTTACTATTATTTCCTCATCTAATGTTACTAGTCCATCTATACTGCAGATGACATTGATCAACCCTGACGTTGGTTGGCTAATATTTCCAGATAGTGCATCTGCTGCAACATTCTAACTGGAATATACTGAAGTGTAACAAACCACCTGTCTAATCTGCCCTAAGATTCTTATGCTTGAATAGGTTCTGAATAGATGTATGATCAATCCACACTCTGGATATCCCAGTATCACATCTCCAAAACTTTCTAATAAATGTATCACTGCTAAGGTTTCTTTTTCTATGATGGAGTAGTTTCTCTTTGCACTATTACAAAGTCTCGATGTGTAAATATCGATCTTAATGTTCCATTTCTCTCTTGCATCAGTATGCCTCTTAACCCTATATCAGACGCATCAGTACATAAAATGAACTCCCTATCATAATCAGGAAATATGAGAACTGGAGAACTAGTGAGTCTCTTTCAATTTGTCAAAAACTTGGTGTGTAGGTCCCCAAATTGACTTTGAATTTTTCCTCAACAAAGAAGTTAGTGGATTAGTTATGTCTGCAAAACTCTTGATAAATTTTCTATAATACCCTGTCAACCTCAAGAAACTTCTAACTTTTTTCTACATTGTCCGGGAATGGATAGTTCTTCACTGCTTCTACTTTTGAATTTACTGTACTAAGTCCATGTCTGTTTATTTTTTGTCCCAAATAAATGACACTGTCCTGCAAACACTTACAATTTTCAAGTTTCACTTTCAATCCTGCTTCAACTAGTCTTGAAGTTACCAAACTTAATTTCTTAAAGTGCTCAGCCGCTGTTCGGGAAACTATTTAAATATCTAGAAATACACTGGCAGTGTTTCCTAACAACCAATCTAGAACTGTATTCATTAATCTCGGTAATGGACTATTACTTTGCCAAAAAGGCATTCGTTTGAAAGCATAGTGCCCCGTTGTAGAAAAAGTTGTATAATCCCGTGAATCTTCATGCAACTCGATCTGCCAGAACGCAGATTTGATATCTATAGTGCTAAAATACCTATTCTCGGTTCCCAAATAAAGTATATCAGCTATTACCGGTAACGGTAATCTATCAGGTTTAATGTGTTTATTCAATTCCCTATAGTCAATAACTGGACGCATGGTACCATCTGATTTTGGCACCAGAATCAAGGGGAAAATCCATTTAATTTTACTTGGTCCAATAATATCCTACGATGACATTTCGGTGATTAATTTATCTACAATGGCTAGCTTAGAATGTAGTTATCTATAGGCAGGTATATAAATAGGTTGAGTCCCTGGTTTTAATTTGATCTGATGGTTTAAAAACGTTGTTTTGCCCAAGGCGTCCACCGGCAAAGCAATTGCTTTATTACACTCCAGAGTAAATAACAGAGTAGAAGTGCAGTTGAAAAGAGTCACTGTAGACTGATATTTTTGTTCAAGCCCACACTTACTTCAGAGTCGCAAGGTAGACAAATCTATCGCCAGTGTCCAGCTGTGAGTGAGCAGCGTAGGAAACAGAGACGGGATTAACTGGGTTGTGATCTTGACAGAGGAACTTACCTTCGCTGGGATTTGTGACCAACCCTACTCTTGTGTAGACCTCTACGGCGGCACCCAGAGTGTCTTGAAGTAAGTCCTATCCCAGTGCAACTGACAAGGGCAGCATCAGCGTGTTGAAGGTCTGTCACCATTGTCTGCGAAGTCCTCGTAAGGGACTGAAGTCATGTCGCAGGTTAAAGGCGCTACCATCCCCAAGGCGTGGCACTGTCACTCCCCAACACACACATATAAAAGCGAGGGGAAACCTCATACCATGACCATACCCGATGGTCCTCCGAAGGCACTTTGTACCAAACACGTCAGGACGCCTCTCCAAGTCACTGATCTGAGTTTATGTCTCATAGCCGTACAGAAAGACAAGGAACAAAAACAAAAACACCGGGCAAAGAGCCAGTGAGTGAGGCGTGAGCAATGGAACCAGAGAAACACAATCAATAATTGGTCTGTGACACCTGAAGCTAAATGGACAGTGTCGATGTCTTAAGGTGAAGACAAGTCATTGAAAGAGAGGATGACCCTCCTCTCGTGTCCCTGGCCCTCTCCTTGCCCGGATAATCTCGAAAACGGGAGGAAAACTTTGCAAGAGGGAAAGGCGAGGAAAAGACAAATGGCCAAGAAAAGGGTTATAGTTCGCACAGGACTCGAACCTGCCACCTTTACGATTTTTCAGAAATGACACACGTAACGCTCTACCGACTGAGCTAGCGAGCTGATCTTTAACGTATTAGTGGATGGTTTGGACATATGGAAAGAATGAGTGAAGAATGACTAGTAAAAGAGGTGTGGAAGGCAGATGTGGAGGGAGTGAACATGAGGGGACGTCCTAGGATGAGGTGGATGGATGGGGTGAAGGGGACTTTGGGGAAGAGGGTAATGTCTGTTGAGGAGGGACGGGAGAGGACAGAAGACAGGGGTGAATGGAGAATGGTTGTATATGGATGATGTTGTGATAGCATGAGGTGGAATGGGCGGGTGGATGGGGGGGTGAGGTAGTATGTGTGAGCAAAATTTGACGCAGCCCGAAGGGATTTCTCCCCGTCCTCTCATTTTATGCAATGGGGGGACGGAGAGGGGGGGGGTCGCCGATTTAATGAAGCGGCCTTGCTGTGGATGTGCTGTGTCTTGCGACACTGCTTCTGACCCAGGGCAGTGGCCAAGGTGCAGGGATGGCCCGTCATTCAGGAGGTGCTAAGATAAGAGGGAGGGTGGAGGGGTGTGGAGTGTTTTCAGGGATGGAATGGGTGGGAATGATTTTATGCCTTTTTCTTTTTGGCTACCCCCCTTGTAAGGGGGAAAAAGCCTTGGTATATGTATGCATGTCTGTAGTTGTATCATACTTAATATAACTTGGTTATACATTGGCTGTGATATATATATATATATATATATATATATATATATATATATACACACATATATATATATATATATATATATATATATATATATCTATATATATATATATATATATATATATATATCACTTGGACAAAATGTAGTAGCATATTTGTAAAATTATACTTTTTACATGATAATTACCCCAGAAAGGGTGACCTCCAACATTAGAACACAACAAAGCGTAATGTCGGCGAAAAAGTACAATTCCTTGCAAGTTACGGTGATAATACTAGTGAGGGAATCGACTCCCCACTACCCTTCCCCCATGCACGAGAAAACGCACATGATCGGTCAAACAAATGCATCTATACCTAATCAGGCATGGTCGAACATGAACAGTACGTCTATGCAGTCATGATTATATTTAGATTCGATCACATACACACGCGCACGCGCTCGCACGGATCCCCTGTAGGTGCCCGTACACACACACATACAAACTAACAAACACGCTCACAATCAATACAAGCTTGGCAACTTTTGCCCTCTTATCATAACCCTCACGTGTTCCTTCTCTTTGTTCTTCACTCCATTTAGGCACACACACACACACACACACACACACACACACACACACACACACACACACACACATACACACATGCATATATATATATATATATATATAATATATATATGTGTGTGTGTGTATGTATACGCGTGTGTGTGTGTGAGTGGGTAGGTGTGGGTGTATATTTAGGCTGTTCGACATGTCTGTTCCGTTGGGAAAACAAGTGCGCTTCCCACAGGTACCTCGAATATCGAATAAGTTGCCCACTTTTGTGCCCTCGGATAAGCGTCGGATGTCTCGAATACACACCTGATATATCAGATTCTCATCTAAGATCTATGGGTGAAGTTGGACTCTCGGATAGATGTCGGATACGTACCTAATATAGACCATCGCATCTAGTGTTACAGAGAGTTATCTGAATAAAGTTATTTCATTCTGCAGTGTATGATTTTTATATATATATATATATATATATATATATATATATATATATATATATATATATAAAATGTGTACAATGCAATTTCAGGTATATTCTGTATGAAATATGTCGGGATGATTCCTTAGATCCCTCCTGATAACTCGGTTTGTGTAGGTGTCTGTCTGTGTGTGTGTGTGTGTGTGTGTGTGTGTGTGTGTGTGTGTGTGTGTGTGTGTGTGTGTGTGTGTGTGTGTGTGTGTGTAGATAGGTCTAAATGTGGGTGCCTGTTGGATGGATTAGCCCCTCCCCACCACCCTTCCGAAAGTATTACCTCATCTTTGAATTTACGTAACTTTTTATTGTCATCAGTCTGCTATATTTTGTATTATTGTTTCAGATCATCCATTCTCAGACGATGCTATAACATGCTTTACTTCTTGTTTGTATCTATCATCAATCTCAGTCTGAACATGTATAACTCAGACACAGTGTAAATTATATTACATATTGTTGAACCAATTACTTATCGAGCTCGTTAGCTCAGTAGGTAGAGTATTGCGATTGATATAGTTGGCGCAAAAGACGCAGGATCGTGTCCTGTGTAAAATATAATATGGTTGGCGCAAAGGACACTGGTTCGAGTCCTGTGCGAGAGACAACCCTTTATTTCTCAAGAATACCGATTCCAATCCCACCCATTTATATGTAAACAATCATATAAAAGATAGTAGTTGTAGGAAACAAAGGCTACTATTCTTTGTCATCCATAATGAAGTGTGGGACTAATAGCAGAAGAACTAAGCTATAGTCTGTGCGCTCTAAGTAGTCCTAACAGGGTGTAGCATGGGTCATACCAAATCTATCTTAGTACATGCCTCTTACTCTTTCATTTCCCATCTATGTGCTAGCTTATTTTCTTATAGTCTGCATATAATACAAGATGATGAATGCTATAAGTATCAATTTGTAGGATTAAACAAAAGAACTAAGCTATAGTCACTAATAGCTATAGTTTAATTCCTTTCCCTCACTGACAATAGTCCCTAGGTATTTCAGCTTTAGATAAGGTACTTGAACGTATCTCAGCACAGAGAAGTAAAGCATATTGAGAATGAGTAGAAGCGTATAAAGGTCACCACTGTACTATTAAATGGGAAATGACTATATTAGAAAGTTGAAAGAGGATAAAAACTAGGAAGTGTTGGTAAAAGAATACAACTGCAAAATATATAAAGAGAACTACAGGGGATCCTTACAATTTGTTGATCAACATACGAATATAATTCCATTTTGTGGACGTGTGTGTGTGTGTGTGTGTGTGTGTGTGTGTGTGTGTTTGTGTGTTTGAGTATATATATATATATATATATATATATATATATATATATATATATATACATATCGTTAAAACCACTTTTGGAGTAGAAAAGACTGGAGACGGGGAATATATATATTTCGATTGTAAACTGCAATCCTCTTCAGTAGATACAAATAAGAATAGTGAGTGTTACTTAAGTAGCACCCTTGACATGAGAAAGGGAAACATTGGGAGAGGTCTTACCCTCGGCTCACTCCGTATGTGAGGTCAGGAGGCAAATGAGTTTTTAATAGGCTGGTGATGAAAAGACCTGAAATTATATCCGGGGACCATTGCACCTTTGAAATGTTCATATTGGGCTGGTATTCAATTATAGTAGATTCTACAATTTTTCTCCTGAACTCACATCTGGATTTATAAATAAGCTCAGCTTTGTCCCAATCTAAACAATGTTTAAATTGCTTAACATGCTGGATGACAGCTGAGCTTTCTTGTCCATACTTAATGGAACGTTTATGTTCGATCATCCTAGTGTTCAAATCCCTTCCAGTCTGTCCGATGTAAACTAAGTCACAACCTTTACATGGAATCGAATATACCCCTTGACTATGCTCTTCTTTCAACCTTCGATGGACATTTACCACCTTTTTATTAATGGTGTTAGGGTAATAATTAATTAAATTTAATTTGTCTTTGGGAAGAAACTTGGTCGAAGGAATAAATGAAACAGAAAAGGAAACGATTAAGGAGCTTTTGTCCAATGAAAAATTAGAGGAAATGGGGGCGGTGTTGAAAAAATTGGATCTCGCCTCTGACATGGCAGCACAAGCTGATGTTAGTCCCAGAACAGCTGTCAGGTATCTCCACAAGCTGGGTAACTATGGCGGAGCAAGCTGACAGTGGAAGATTGTGGGTCTGGAGACTCTGTAGTCAAGAGTTTGACCTCAAAAGACTGCAACCAACAGTGAAATATAGGACATTACAATAATGGTGTGGGGTGCAATTTGGAGTGATGGTCGATCAGAGCTTGTGAAGTGTCAAGGAAACATCAATTCAGGCAAATATGTTTCTATATAAGAGGAAGGACTCATTCCAATATTCTCCAGTGGTAGAATGAGTAAAATTGTCTTCTTATTTATGGAAGATGGAGTTCCTTGTCACACTGCTCAAGCAACACAAAATTGGTTGAGTCAAAATGGGATCAGGAAACTTCCATGGCCAGGTCAGTCCCCGGATATGAATCCTATTGAACACCTCTGGGGCATATTAGACAGACAACTTCGCAAAAAGAACAGGAAGCCATCTTCAAAGCCCGAACTCTTAGGACTACGGGAAACATGGCAAGAAATTCTTCAAGATGATATTCGTGAACTAATCACTAGCATGCCTAGAAGGGTCCTTGCATTGAAAAAAGCAAACGGTATGTCAACCAAGTATCAGTTATTCACATTGTGACCATTTATAAGCATTTTAACTGTATCACTTGCTTATTTGATCAATTAAACGATTTCTCTTGGTGTCTATTCAATTCTGTCATGTCTGTGTATATATATGTATGTTTGTATGTGTATGTATATGTATGTGCATGTCTGCGTGTGTGTGTAGGTGTGTGTGTGTGTGTAGATAGATTTGGATGTAGGTGTCTGTAGACACACCCTCCCGAAAGTATCACCTCATCTTCGAAATTATGACACTTTTTCGTTGTCATCACTCTATTGTGTTCTCCATTATTGTTTCAGATTATCCATTCTGGGTCGATACTTTTACATGTGTTACCTCTTGTTTGCATCTATCATTAATCTTAGTTCGAACTTGTATAACACAGACACAGTGAAACCTACTTTAGATATAATTGAAGTATACTTCCTTCACATGAGCTCGCTAGCTCAGTAGGTAGAGCGTTGTAATTGAATCATTTCAGTAACGCAAAGGTCGCAGGTTCGAGTCCTGTGCGAGCTACAAACCTTTATTTCTTACAAGCACCTATGTCGACACCACCCACCCAAAGACAGGGCCGAGCACATCACAGCAACGTTCTCTTGACCCATCATTTATTTTCAATTCAAATCATCGACATCTCTTTAGCTACAACAGTCGCAAAACAAATATACAGTAAAAGTTACTGCCTTCATTGCAAACGCCTGACTAATCGCTTCCTCCTCAAATGATGCAATATCCGTCACCAATTATAACATATGAGAAAATGGAATTGAACATTACTAGTTAAACAAAACGGGATTTGAAGTGGATGACTATATGATTATTAAAACTCGGAAGTAGTCATTTACATGTGAACAATCACGTAAAAGATAGTACTAGTAGTAGGAGGAGGAGGGGGAGAAAGAAGAGAAGGAGGAGGTGTCTGGGCACGAGGAATACTGGCCTTCTGTGTCACAATAATCTAACTGTTGAGGCGTCTCCTGAGAATGGAAAAGACAAAAAATCAAGATGTACGAGGAGTGTATAAAGAATGTGGACCAGGGCTCATTCGCTCCGATAACCTTCACGACTTTAGGCGGGATGGGTCCAAGGGCAAAGGCATTCTACGCTCAACTGCCAGAGGTGATGGCAGAAAAGAAATAACAACCAAACAGCAGTAGTGTAGAGTGGATAAGATGTAGACTATCATTCTCACTCCTAACATCAGCTCTCCTATGTCTAAGAAGTACCAGGTCCCCACACCCTAAATCAACACATATAAAAATCCGATTTTGAGTAGACTATAGTAGAAAGTAAGATAAAAGAACTGTGTTAGACTTCATTAAAGTGAAATCATGTAAAATATAAAGGATAGTCGACCTTAGTCATTGGCAAGAGCGGGGTCAATTAACTCTGTGGAAGACAGATCCTGACTGCTCTCACCACACAATTCCACGAGGATAAAAGTCGTTAAAAAAAAACTACTAGTAGTAGTATTAGTAGTAGTAGTCATACTCATATACCCTTGAAACTCCTCACGCTCTGGCTCCCTTTCTCTAGCTGCCCCTCTCATACTATCTGTGTAATTTCAGTCATGGGTATCTCCCTCTCTCGCCCCTCTTATCCAAATACTTTTTAGCTCTCTCTCTTTTCCTCGTGTGTTATATCAAACATGAGAGAAAAGTTGTGAGCTATCATTTGAAAATTGAGTACTGCCAAACCAGGTGACGAACAGAAAATGTTAATTGTAAGGAATTATAATATCACAGAGGTTGTGCTCTAGGGCTGGCACACGTGGGGACGGGTGGTGTTAGCATCTTCAATTTAAGGAACGTAAGGACTAGGAATCTCACCCGAGGTGGCCAGCAAACCATGCTGCCTTTGCACTTCTGCGCAGCTAAATTGTAGACAATGCGCATTCGTCAAAGGTGGAAGAAGGTCCACGAACTACAGAAAAGGAGAGGAACGCAGAAATTGGAGGGAGCAACGACTTAGTTCTCGACCACAGTCTTGCATTGTCTAGGAAGCTAAGCTGATCAGACTCAAGACGTCTTCCCTGTTGTTCCAGGCTTCACGTAGTTAAGAACCGCAGGGTAGACAAAGCTATCGCCAGCAGCCAGCTGTGAGTGAACAGTGTGGGAAATAGGTACGGAATCAAAAGGGTTGTCATCTTGACAGAGAGACTTAGCTTCGCTGGGGTTTGCGACCAATCCTGCTCTTGTGTAGACCTCTACGGCGGCATCCAGGGTGTCTTGTAGTCCTTTGCCAGTGCAGCTGACAAGAGCATCAACATCAAAGTGCTGAAGATCCCTCACCATTGTCTGCGAAGTCCTCGTAAGAGCCTGAAGTCGTGTCGCAAGTTAAAGGCGCTACCATCCCCAAGGCGTGACGCTGTTACTCCCCAATACACACATATAAAAGTGCGGTGAAACCTCGTACCATGACCATACCCGATGGTCCTCCGAAGGTACTTTGTACTAAAGACGTCAGAACGCCTCTCCAAGTCAGTTCATGTCTCATAGCCGCACAGAAAGACAAGGAGCAGAAACAAAAACACTGGGCAAGGAGCCAGTGAGTCAGCGTGAACAATGGAACCAGAGAAACACAATTAATAATTGGTCTGTGACGCCTGAAGCTAAACGGACAGTGTCGATAATTTGATATGAAGACAAATCATTGCAAGAGAGAATGACCTTCCTCTCGTGTCCCTCGCCCTCCCCTTGGCCGTATAATCTGGAAAAGGGGAGGAAAACTTTGCAAGAGGGAATGGCGAGGAAAAGACAAATGGTCAAGAAAAGAGTTATAGCTCGCACAGGACTCGAACCTGTGGCCTTTACGATTTTTCAGAGTCAGCATATGTAACGCTCTACCAACTGAGCTAGCGAGCTAACATATTGTGAGGTTAGTTGTATTATACCTACTCTAACTTGATTATGCATTGGCTGTGATATATATTATATACATATATTATATATATATGTATATATATATATATATATATATATATACATATACATATATATATATGTATATATATATATATATATACATGTGTGTGTGTGTGTGTGAGAGAGAGAGAGAGAGAGAGAGAGAAAGAGAGACAGAGTGTAGATTAATACTGCTGAGGGTTCTAAAATCAGATGATATTTATTAGATCATAATTACCCCAGAAAAGGTGATCTCCAACTTTAGAACTCAGCAAAGCGTAATGACGGCGAAAAAGTACAGTTCCTTGCAAGTTATGGTGATAATACTGGTGAGGCAATCGACTTCCCACCACTCTTCCCCAATGCACGAGAAAACACACATCATCGGTCAAACAAATGCATCTATATCTATTCAGGCATGGTCGAACATAAACAATACGTCTATGCAGTCACGATTTATTTAGATTCATTCTCATACACACGCGCACGCCCTCACACACATCCCCAATAGGTGCCCGCACACACACGCACATACAAACTAACAAACACGCTCATAATCAATACAAGCTTAGCAACTTTTGCCCTGTTATCATAACCCTCCCGGGTTTCTACTCTTCGTGTGTGTGTGTGTGTGTGTGTGTGTGTGTGTGTGTGTGTGTGTGTGTGTGTGTGTGCGCGCGCATATATTCTGGTTGTTCGACATCTCTGTTGAATTTGGAAAGCAAGTGCGCTTCCCATACGTTCAACCCCGCTTAAGTCGGAACCAAATACTTCAAATATCGGATAAGTTGCACAATTTCGTGCCCTCGAATACACACCTGATATATCGGATCGTTGTCTGAGATCTATGGGAAAAGTTAGGCTCTCGGATAGATATCGGATACGTATCCAATATAGAGCATCGCATCTAGTGTGATAGTTATCCGAATAATGTTATTTCATTGTGCAGTATATAATGTTTTTTGTACATACATACATATACCAAGGCTTTTTTCCTCTTACAAGGGGGGTAGCCAAAAAGAAAAAGGCATAAAATCGTTCCCACCCATTCCATCCCTGAATACACTCCACACCCCTCCACCCTCCCTCTTATCTTAGCACCTCCTGAATGACGGGTCATCCCTGCACCTTGTCCACTGCCCTGGGTCAGAAGCAGTGTCGCAAGACACAGCACATCCACAGCAAGGCCGCTTCATTAAATCGGCGACCCCCCTCTCCGTCCCCCATTGCATAAAATGAGAGGACGGGGAGAAATCCCTTCGGGCTGCGTCAAATTTTGCTCACACATACTACCTCACCCCCCATCCACCCGCCCATTCCACCTCATGCAATCACAAACTCATCCATATACAAACATTCTCCATTCACCCCTGTCTTCTGTCCTCTCCCGTCCTTCCTCAACAGACATTCCCCTCTTCCCCAAAGTCCCCTTCACCCCATCCATCCACCTCATCCTAGGACCTCCCCTCATGTTCACTCCCTCGACATCTGCCTTCCACACCTCTTTTACTAGTCTTTCTTCACTCATTCTTTCCATGTGTCCAAACCATCCTAATACTCTTTCATCAACCCTATCTCCCAGCTCCTTTTCCACCCCTGTTCTCCTCCTCACCTCCTCATTTCTCACTCTATCTAGCCTAGTAACCCCCATCATACTTCTCAGACACCTCATCTCAAACACATTCAAGCTCCTTCTCTCTTCTTCTCTTATGTTCCATGTTTCTGCCCCATACAGTGCTGTTGGCACAATCACTCCTGCATACAGTCTCCTCTTAGCATCCATTCCCAAATGTCTATTCCTCATTACACTCTTTAATCCACCAAGACATTTACTCGCTTCTCTCAATCTACATTCTACCTCCACTTTCACTCCACCTTTCCCTGCCACATTTGCACCCAAGTATCTAAAACTATCCACTTCCTCCAGTCGCTCTCCCTTAATGCTCACTTCCAGTCTACTGCCACTTTCACCCCTTGTACACAAAGTAATTTTCATATATGTTGTGTGTGTGTGAGTGTGCGTGTATGTGTTTTATATATATCTCGGCTTGGCGTTCCCCCTAATTGAAGATCCAAACACCAGTCTCAACTGTGCCAGCCCAAGAGAACAAACTCTGTGATATTATAACGCCTTATAATTGACATTTTCTTATCGCCTCCTGGTTTGCCAGTACTCAAATGATAATTCACAACTTTTCTCTCATGCCTGTGTGAGAGAACTCGTGAGGGAGAAATAGATAAAAAGCATTTGGATAAGAGGGGTGAGAGACTGAAATTACGGATACTATAAAAGCTAGAGAAAGAGAGCCAGGGCGTGAGGAGTTTCGAGAGTATGTATGACTAGTACTACTACTACTACTACTACTACTACTGTTTTTATTTTCTTATTTTTTGGAAACCACATCCATCCTCATGGAATTGTGTGCTAAAAGCAGTCAAGACCTGTCACCCACATAGTTCATTGACCCCTCCCTCTCCCACCAATGGCTGTGGTCGACTGCCCTATTATGTTTTTTCCATTTAACTTTAATGAATTCTAAGACAGAAATTAATTTATCCTACTTTGTACTACCGTCTGCTCAAAACCGGAGTTTTCTTTGTGTGTTGATTTAGCAGGTAGGGACCTGGTAACTTTTAGGCATAGGAGAGTTGATTTTACGAGTAAGAATGACAATCTACATCTCATCCACGCCACTAAACTGCTCTCTGGTTATTTTTTCTTTTCTGCCATCACGTTTGCGACCGAAATTGCGAAGGTTATCGAAGTAGTGGATGAGCCCTGATCTACATTCTGTAAACGCTCATCGTACACGCTGATTTTTTTTTTTTTTTTTCATTCTCAGGAGTTAGGTCATTGTAACAAGGGGCCATTAGATCAGATATTCGTATGTCAAAGAAAGACACTTGTCCCCGTGTCCAGAAACCTCCTCCTCCTCCTCCTCTTTTTCTTACTATTATACTACCACTACTTCTACCATTACTACTACTACTACTACTATCATTTATGTGGTTGTTCACATATAAACGACCTACATCCGAGGGTTTTCATAATCATATAGTCATCCACTTCCAATTTTGGTTTCTTTAGTTAGGAATGTTCAATTCAATTTTATCTTATGTCTGGGGGTGGAACTGATAAGTCAGGCGTTTGGAATGTAGGCAGAGACGTTTACTCAATATTTGTTTTGCGACGTTTGTATCTAAAGAGACAATGTCGATGATTTGAAATGAAAAATGAATGGTGGAAAAGAATGATGTCGCTGTGGTGTCCTCGGTCCTGTCTTGGAGTGGGTGGTCTCGAGGTCAGTGATCGTAGTAAATAAAGGATTATAGCTCGCACAGGACTCGAACCTGCGACCTTTGCGAATTCTGAAAGGGCCAAGTGCAACGCTCTGCCAACTGAGCTAGCGAGCTCACATTATTGATGGTTACTTTATTTATATTTAAAGTAGTTTACACGTGAGGTCACGTACGGAGTGAGCCGAGGGTAGAGATATCTTCCCATGTTCCCCTTTCTTTTGTTAAGGGTACTACTTAAACATCACGCTCTCTCTTAATTCTATCTACTGAAGAGGATTGCAGTTTGCAATCGAAATATATAGATTCCCCGTTTCCAGTCTTTTCTACTCCAACAGTGGTTTCGACGTGATTGACAAATGTGTGATACATTTTTCACCTGTAATATATATATATATATATATATATATATATATATATATATATATATATATATATATATATAAGTCTAAATAAAAATATTCCTCTAAAAAACGATGTGGAAGTCGGGGGCAGGTGGTATTACGGTGACACTTTGTCTTAAAAATATTCTTGAAAAAGCGCTTCGGTAAGTCGGGGTCAGGTGCTATTCTTCTTCCTCTTCCTCTTCTTCATCTTCGCGTTCTTCTTCTTCCTCTTCTTCTTGTTCTTGTTCCTCTTCTTCTCCTTCGTGTTCTTCTTCTTCTTCTTCTTCTTCTTCTTCGCGTTCTTCTTCATCCTCTTCTTTGCGTTCTTCTTCTTCGCGTTCTTCTTCTTCGCGTTCTTCTTCGCGTTTTTCTTCACGTTCTTCTTCGCATTCTTCTTCGCGTTCTTCTTCCTCGCGTTCTTCTTCCTCGCGTTCTTCTTCGCGTTCTTCTTCGTATTCTACTTCGTGTTCTTCGGGTTCTTCTTCGCGTTCTTCTTCGTGCTGGGGATCCTGTGTTGGGGTTCCGCCCCAAGGCCGAAGGGGAAAACGAGGGATTGCTGTTTGCGCAGCCAAGCCCCCGGCGAAGCCCGCGGCTTATATATATATATATATGTATATATATATATATATATATATGTATATATAATATATATATATACATATATATACAGACATGACAGAATTCAATAGACACCAAGAAAAACGCATTTCTGCTCTTATTTAATGCTTAATGTTAAAATTTACCTAATATGTTATATTCACCTAGATTTATGTTTCAGATTACATACAAGATTAATCAAGCATGTCACAAACCCAAGGACCAGTAGACCTATCTGAATTTCAGCGAGGTCATATTGTGGGTCAACATGAAGGTGGACTTAACGCAAAATATCTGGAAATCTGTCAATACCCCTTTCTACTGTTAATAGAGTAATCGTATAATTCACCAAAGGGGGGCAGGAATGGCACAAAACCTCATTCACGTCGTCCCGGGCCCTCAGAATGAACCTTGCAGCTCGTCAAAAGAAATGTCGAAGAGGATCCACGTTGCAAGGCCTCTGACATAGCAGCACAAGCTGATGTCAGTCCCAGAACACCTGTCAGGTATCTCCACAAGCTGGGTTACTATGGCAGAGCTGCAAGATGGAAACCACTCCTTCGTCCAGCCAATATCAAGCGCAGAAAGGAATGGGGCTGTTGAGGTTCAGGAGAGATCTGTGGCCTTTTGGAGAACTGTCATTTTCTCTGATGAGTCACAATTCGCATTATTTTCTGACCGTGGAAGAGTGTGGGTCTGGAGACACTGTAATCAAGAGTTTAACAGCAAAAGACTGCAGCCAACAGTGAAACATAGGGGCATTTCAATAAAAGGGTGCGGTGTATTTTGGAGTGATGGGCAATCAGAATTTGTGGAGTCTCAAGGAAGCATCAATTCAGGCAAATATGTTTCTATATTAGAGGAAGGACTCGTTTCAATATTCTCCAGTGGTAGGAGGAATAAAAATGTCTTTCTATTTATGGAAGATGGATTTCCTTGTCACACTGCTCAAGCAACACAAAATTGGTTGAGCCAAAATGGAATCAGGAAACTCCCATGGCCAAGTCAGTCCCCGGATACGAACCCTATTGAACACCTCTGGGGCATATTAGACAGACAACTTCGCAAAAAGAACAGGAAGCCATCTTCAAAGCCCGAACTCTTAGGATTACTACGGGAAACATGGCAAGAAATTCTTCTAGATGATATTCGTGAACTAATCACTAGCATGCCTAGAAGGGTCCTTGCATTGAAAAAAGCAATTGGGATGTCAACCAAGTATTAGTTATTCATATTGTGACCATTTATAAGCACTTTAACTGTATCACTTGCTTATTTGATAAATTAAACGATTTCTCTTGGTTTCTATTCAATTCTGTCATGTCTGTGTATATATATGTATGTATGTTTGTGTGTGTATATGTATGTGCATCTCTGTGTGGGTGTGTAAGTGGGTGTGTGTGTGTGTGTGTGTGTGTGTGTGTGTGTGTGTGTGTGTGTGCGCGCGTGTGTGTGTGTGTGTGTGTGTGTGTGTGTGTGTGTGTAGATAGATCGATTTGTATGTATGTGTCTGTAGACAGGCGGTGTTTATAAGCCCACTCACCCCAACACACACACCCTTCTGAAAGCATCGCCTCATCTTCGAATTTATGATACTTTTTCGTTGTCATCAGTCTATTGTATATTCCATTATTGTTTCAGATTATCCATTCTGGGTCGATACTTTTACATGTATTACCTCTTGTTTGCATCTATTATTAATCTTAGTTCGAACTTGTATAACACAACACGGTGAAAGCTACATTAAATATAATTGAATATCTTTCTTCAGGAAGAGCTCGCTAGCTCAGTAGGTAGAGCGTTGTAATTGAATCATTCAGTAATGCAAAGGTCGCAGGTTCGAGTCCTCTGCGAGCTACAAACCTTTATTTCTTTCAAATACCCATGTCGAGATTACCCACCTCAAGACAGGACCGAGAACATCACAGCAACGTCCTCCCTACCCACCATTTATTTTCACTTCAAATTATCGACATTTTTCTCTTTAGCTACAACACACGCAAAACAAATATACAGTAAAAGTTACTGCCTTCATTGCAAACGCCTGACTAATCGCTTCCTCCTCTAATGATGCAATATCCATCACCGATCATACCATAAGAGAAAATGGAATTGAACATTACTAGTTAAAGAAAACGGGATTTGAAGTGGATGACTATATGATTATTAAAACTCTCGTAAGTAGTCCTTTACATGTGAACAATCACGTAAAAGATAGTAGTAGTAATAGGAGGAAGAGGTTTCTGGACACGAGGACAACTGGCCTTCTTTGATATATGTGATCCAATGGCTCCTTGTTACAATAATCTAACTGTTGGGGCGTCTCCTGAGAATGGAAAAGACAAAAAATCAAGATGTACGAGGAGTGTATACAGAATGTGGACCAGGGCTCATTCGCTCCGATAACTTTCACGACTTTAGGCGGGATGGGTCCAAGGGCAAAGGCATTCTACGCTCGACTGGCAGAGGTGATGGCTGAAAAGAAATAACAAACAAACAGCAGAAGTGTAGCATCGATATGATGTAGACTATCGTTGTCACTCCTAAGATCAGCTCCCCTATGACTAAGAAGTACCAGGTCCCCACACCCTAAATCAACGCACATACAAAACTCCCATTTTGAGCACTCTGTAGTAGAAAGTAGGATAAAAGAACTGTGTTAGGCTTCATTAAAGTGAAATCATGTAAAATATAAAGGATAGTCGACCTTAGTCATTGGCAAGCGGGCGGGGTCAGTGAACTTTGTCTGTGGGAGACAGATTCTGACTGCTTTCACCACACAGTTCCACGAGGATAAAAGTCGTTTTCAAAAAATAAGAAAAAAAAACTACTAGTAGTAGTAGTCATAGTCACATACCTTCGAAACTCCTCACGCTCTGGTTCTCTTTCTCTAGCTGCCCCTCTCATAGTATCTGTGTAATTTCAGTCACGGACATCTCCCTCTCTCGCCCCTCTTTTCCAAATGCTTTTTAGCTCTTTCTCTTTTCCTCACGTGTTCTATCAGACAAGCATGAGAGAAATGTTGTGAACTCTCAATCAAGAATTAAGGGCTGGCAAACCAGGCGATGAACAAAAAATGTCAATTGCAAGGAATTATAATATCACAGAGGTTGTGCTCAGGGACTGGCACAAGTGGGGACTGGTGGTGTTAGCATCGTCAATTTAAGGTACCCAAGGAATTGGAATCCCACCCGAGATAGTCAGCAAACCATACTGCGTTTGTGCAACAGCATAGCAAAATTGCAGACAATGCGCATGCGTCAAAAGTGGAAGAAGATGCACGATATGCAGAAGAGGTGGGTAATGCAGAAATTGGAGGGAGCAACAACTTAGTTCTCGACCACTGTCTTGCATTGTCTACCAAAGGCTGAGGAAGCTAAGCCGATCAGACTCAAGACATCTTCCTTGTTGTTCCAGCCCACACGTAGTTCAGAGCCGCAAGGTAGACAAATATATCGCCATCATCCAGCTGTGAGCGAACAGTGTGGAAAATAGGTACGGGATCAAAAGGGTTGTGATCTTGACAGAGGGACTTAGCTTTGCTGGGGTTTGCGACCAACCCTGTTCTTGTGTAGACCTCTACGGCGGCATGCAGGGTGTCTTGTAATCCTTTGCCAGTGCAGCTGACAAGAGCATCAACATCAACGTGCTGAAGACCCGTCACCATTGTCTGCGAAGTCCTCGTAATGGACTGAAGTCATGTCGCACGTTAAAGGCGCTACCATCCCTAAGGCGTGACACTGTCACTCCCCAACACACACATATAAAAGTGTGGTGAAACCTCGTACCATGACCATACCCGATGGTCCTCCGAAGGTACTTTGTACTAAAGACGTCAGAACGCCTCTCCAAGTCAGTTCATGTCTCATAGCCGTACAAAAGACAAGGAGCAGAAACAGAAACACTGGGCAAGGAGCCAGTGAGTCAGCGTGAACAATGGAACCAGAGAAACACAATTAATAATTGGTCTGTGACGCCTGAAGCTAAACGGACAGTGTCGATAATTTGATATGAAGACAAATCATTGCAAGAGAGAATGACCTTCCTCTCGTGTCCCTCGCCCTCCCCTTGGCCGTATAATCTGGAAAAGGGGAGGAAAACTTTGCAAGAGGGAATGGCGAGGAAAAGACAAATGGTCAAGAAAAGAGTTATAGCTCGCACAGGACTCGAACCTGTGGCCTTTACGATTTTTCAGAGTCAGCATATGTAACGCTCTACCAACTGAGCTAGCGAGCTAACATATTGTGAGGTTAGTTGTATTATACTTACTCTAACTTGATTATGCATTGGCTGTGATATATATATATATATATATATATATATATATATGTATTATATATAAATATATATACATGTGTGTGTGTGTGTGTGTGTGTGTGTGTGTGTGTGTGTGTGTGTGTGTGCGTGTGTGTGTGTGTGTGTGTGTGTGTGTGTGTGTGTGTGTGTGTGTGTGTGTGTGTGTGTGTGTGTGTGTGTGTGTGTGTGTGTGAGAGAGAGAGAGAGAGAGAGAGAGAGAGAGAGAGTGTGTAGATTAATACTGCTGAGGCTTCTAAAATCAGATGATATTTATTAGATCATGATTACCCCAGAAAAGGTGATCTCCAACTTTAGAACTCAGCAAAGCGTAATGACGGCGAAAAAGTACAGTTCCTTGCAAGTTATGGTGATAATACTGGTGAGGCAATCGACTTCCCACCACTCTTCCCCAATGCACGAGAAAACACACATCATCGGTCAAACAAATGCATCTATATCTATTCAGGCATGGTCGAACATGAACAATACGTCTATGCAGTCACGATTTATTTAGATTCGTTCAAATACACACGCGCACGCCCTCACACACATCCCCAATAGGTGCCCGCACACACACGCACATACAAACTAACAAACACGCTCATAATCAATACAAGCTTAGCAACTTTTGCCCTGTTATCATAACCCTCCCGGGTTTCTACTCTTCGTGTGTGTGTGTGTGTGTGTGTGTGTGTGTGTGTGTGCGCGCGCATATATTCTGGTTGTTCGACATCTCTGTTGAATTTGGAAAGCAAGTGCGCTTCCCATACGTTCAACCCCGCTTAAGTCGGAACCAAATACTTCAAATATCGGATAAGTTGCACAATTTCGTGCCCTCGAATACACACCTGATATATCGGATCGTTCTCTGAGATCTATGGGAAAAGTTGGGCTCTCGGATAGATATCGGATACGTATCCGATATAGAGCATCGTATCTAGTATTATAGTTATCCGAATAATGTTATTCCATTGAGCAGTATATAATGTGTTTTTTTTTTGTAATTTTTGTAGAATAAAAGATGCACAAAGTAATTTTCAGATATGTTGTGTATTAAACGTGGCGGGACTAAACCTTAGACTTCACCCTGATAACTCGGTTTGTGTGTGCGAGTGTGCGTGTATGTGTTTTATATATATCTCGGCTTGGCGTTCCCCCTAATTGAAGATCCAAACACCAGTCCCAACTGTGCCAGCCCAAGAGAACAAACTCTGTGATATTATAACGCCTTATAATTGACATTTTCTTATCGCCTCCTCGTTTGCCAGTACTCAAATGATAATTCACAACTTTTCTCTCATGCCCGTCTGAGAGAACTCGTGAGGGAGAAATAGATAAAAAGCATTTGGATAAGAGGGGTGAGAGACGGGGTGTCCGGGACTGAAATTACAGATACTATAAAAGCTAGAGAAAGAGAGCCAGGGCGTGAGGAGTTTCGTGAGTATGTATGACTAGTACTACTACTACTACTACTACTACTAGTACTACTGTTTTTATTTTCTTGTTTTTTGGAAACTACATCCATCCTCATGGAATTGTGTGCTGAAAGCAGTCAAGACCTGTCACCCACAAAGTTCATTGACCCCTCCCTCTCCCACCAATGGCTGTGGTCGACTGCCCTGTTATATTTTTTCCATTTCACTTTAATGAATTCTAAGACAGAAATTAATTTATCCTACTTTCTACTACCGTCTGCTCAAAACCGGAGTTTTCTTTGTGTGTTGATTTAGCAGGTGGGGACCTGGTAACTTTTAGGCATAGGAGAGCTGATTTTACGAGTAAGAATGATAGTCTACATCTCATCCACGCCACTAAGCTGCTCTTTGGTTATATATATATATATATATATATATATATATATATATATATATATATATATATATATATATATATATATATTTTTTTTTTTTTTTTTTTTTTTTTTTTTATGCCATCACCTCTGCCAGACGAGCGTTGAATGGCTTTGCGTTTGGACCATTTGCGACCGAAATTGCGAAGGTTATCGAAGTAGTGAATGAGCCTTGATCTACATTCTGTAAACGCTCATCGTACATCCTGATTTTTTTTTTTTTTTTTTTTTTTTCCATTCTCAGGAGTTAGGTCAATGTAACAAAGGGCCATTAGATCAGATATTCGTATGTCAAAGAAAGACAGTTGACCTCGTGTCCAGAAAACCTCCTCCTCCTCCTCCTCCTCTTTTTCTTACTATTATACTACCGCTACTTCTACTACCATTACTACTACTACTACTACTACTACTATCATTTATGTGGTTGTTCACATATAAACGACCTACATCCGAGGGTTTTCATAATCATATAGTCATCCACTTCAAATTTTGTTTTCTTTAGTTAGGAATGTTCAATTCAATTTTATCTATGTCTGGGGGTGGAACTGATAAGTCAGGCGTTTGGAATGTAGGCAGAGACGTTTACTCAATATTTGTTTTGCGACGTTTGTATCTAAAGAGACAATGTCGATGATTTTAAATGAAAAATGAATGGTGGAAAAGAATGATGTCGCTGTGGTGTCCTCGGTCCTGTCTTGGAGTGGGTGGTCTCGCGATCAGTGATCGTAATAGATAAAGGATTATAGCTCGCACAGGACTCGAACCTGCGACCTTTGCGAATTCTGAAAGGGCCAAGTGCAACGCTCTGCCAACTGAGCTAGCGAGCTCACATTATTGATGGTTACTTTATTTATATTTAAAGTAGTTTACACGTGAGGTCACGTACGGAGTGAGCCGAGGGTAGAGATATCTTCCCATGTTCCCCTTTCTTTTGTTAAGGGTACTACTAAAACAGCACGCTCTCTCTTAATTCTATCTACTGAGGAGGATTGCAGTTTGCAATCGAAATATATAGATTCCCCGTTTCCAGTCTTTTCTACTCCAACAGTGGTTTCGACGTGATTGACAAATGTGTCATTACATTTTTAACCTGTAACATATATATATATATATATATATATATATATATATATATATATATATATATATATATATATATATATATATAATATAAGTCTAAATAAAAATATTCCTCTACAAAATGATGTGGAAGTCGGGGGCAGGTGGTATTACGGTGACACTTTGTCCTAAAAATATTCTTGAAAAAGCGCTTCGGTAAGTCGGGGTCAGGTGCTATTCTTCTTCTTCTTCCTCTTCTTCTTCTTCTTCTTCTTCGCGTTCTTCTTCTTCCTCTTCTTGTTCTTGTTCCTCTTCTTCTTCTCCTTCGTCTTCTTCTTCTTCTTCGCGTTCCTCTTCTTCTTCTTCTTCTTCGAGTTCTTCTTCTTCTTCTTCCTCGCGTTTTTCTTCACGTTCTTCTTCGCGTTCTTCTTCTTCGCGTTCTTCTTCCTCGCGTTCTTCTTCCTCGCGTTTTTCTTCGCGTTCTTCTTCGCATTCTACTTCGTGTTCTTCGCGTTCTTCATCGCGTTCTTCTTCGTGCTGGTGATCCCGTGTTGGGGTTCCGCCCCGAGGCCGAGGCCGAAGGGGAAAACGAGGGATTGCTGTTTGCGCAGCCAAGCCCCCGGCGAAGCCCGCGGCTTATATATATATATATATGTATATATAATATATATATATACATATATATACAGACATGACAGAATTCAATAGACACCAAGAAAAACGCATTTCTGCTCTTATTTAATGCTTAATGTTAAAATTTACCTAATATATTACATCTACCTAGATTTATGTTTTAGACTACATACAAGATTAATCAAGCATGCCACAAGCCAAAGGACCAGTAGACCTATCTGAATTTCAGCGAGGTCGTATTATGGGTCAATATGAAGGTGGACTTAACGCAAAATATCTGAAAATCTATCAATACCCCTTTCTACTGTTAATAGAGTGATAGTACAATTCACAAGAGAGAGCAAGAAGGGTATAAAATCTCATTCAGGTCGCCCCGGGTCCTCAGAAAGAACCTTGCGTCTTGTCAAAAGAAATGTCGAAGAGGATCCACGTTGCAAGGCCTTGACATACCAGCACAAGCTGATGTCAGTCCCTAAACAGCTGTCAGGTATATCCACAAGTTAGATTACTATGGCAGAGCTGCAAGAAGGAAACCACTCCTTCGTTCAGCCAATATCAAGCGCAGGAAGGAATGGGACTCTTGAGAAGGTGGAGATCTGTAGCCTTTTGGAGCACTGTAATTTTCTCTGATGAGTAGCAATTCGCAATATTTTCTGAGAGTGGAAGATTGTGGGTCTGGAGACTCTTTAGTCAAGAGTTTGAACTAAAAATACTGCAGCCAACAGTGAAACGTAGGGACATTTCATTAATGGTGTGGGGTGCAATTTGGAGTGATGGTCGATCAGAGCTTGAGGAGTGTCAAGGAAACATCAATTCAAGCAAATATGTTTGTATTTTAAAGGAAGGACTCATTCCAATATTCTCCAGTGGTAGAATGAGTAAAAATGTCTTCCTATTTATGGAAGATGGAGCTCCTTGTCACATTGCTCAAGGAACATAAAATTGATTGAGCCAAAAAGGGATCAGGAAACTTCCATGAACAAGTCAGTCCCCGGATATTAACCCTATTGAACACCTCTGTGGCATATTAGACCGACAAGTTTGCACAAAGAATAGAAAGCCATCTTCAAAGCCCTCTTAGGATTACTACGGGAAACATGGCAAGAAATCCCTCAAGATGATATTCGTGAACTAATCACTAGCATGCCTAGAAGGGACCTTGCATTGAAAAAAGCAAATAGGATGTCAACCAAGTATTATTCATTCACATTGTGACCATTTATAAGCACTTTAACTATATCACTTGCTTATTTGATCAATTAAACGATTTCTCTTGGTGTCTATTAAATTCTGTCATGTCTGTGTATATATATGTATGTTTGTATTGTCTGTGTATATGTATGTGCATGTGTGTATGTGTGTGTGTGTGTGTGTGTGTGTGTGTGTGTGTGTGTGTGTGTGTGTGTGTGTGTGTGTGTGTGTGTGTGGTAGATCGATTTGGATGTAGGTGTCTGTAGACAGGCGGGGTTTATAAGCCCACTCACCCCAACACACACACCCTTCTGAAAGTATCGCCTCATCTTCGAATTTATGACACTTTTTTGTTGTCATCAGTCTATTGTATTCTCCATTATTGTTTCAGATTATCCATTCTGGGTCGATACTTTTACATGTATTACCTCTTGTTTGCATCTATCATTAATCTTAGTTCGAACATGTATAACACAAACACAGTGAAAGCTACTTTAAATATAATTAAATTATTCTCTTTCAGTAAAAGCTCGCTAGCTCAGTAGGTAGAACGTTGTAATTGATTCATTCAGTAACGCAAAGGTCGCAGGTTCGAGTACTGTGCGAGCTACAAACCTTTATTTCTTTCAAACACCTATGTCAAGACCACCCACTTCAAGACAGGGCCGAGAACATCACAGCAACGTTCTCCTTACCCACCATTTATTTTCACTTCAAAGTATCGACATTTTCTCTGTAGCTACAACAGTCGCAAAACAAATATACAGTCAAAGTTACTGCCTTCATTGCAAACGCCTGATTAATCGCTACCTCCTCTAATGATGCAATATACATAACCGATCATAACAAAAGAGAAAATGGAATTCAACATTAATAGATAAAGAAAACGGGAAATGAAGTGGAAGACTAAATTATTATTAAAACTCTCGGAAGTAGTCCTTTACATGTGAACAATAACGTAAAAGATAGTAGTAGTAATAGGAGGAAGAGGTTTCTGGACACGAGGACAACTGGCCTTCTTTGATATATGTGATCCAATGGCTCCCTGTTACAGTAATCTAAATGTTGAGGCGTCTCCTGAGAATGGAAAAGACAAAAAATCAAGATGTACGAGGAGCCTATACAGAATGTGGACTAGGGCTCATTCACTCCAATAACCTTCACGACTTTAGGCGGGATGGGTCCAAGGACAAAGGCATTCTACGCTCGTCTGGCAAAAGTGATGGCTGAAAAGAAAATAACAAACAAACAGCAGAAGTGTAGCGTCGATATGATGTAGACTATCGTTGTCACTCCTAAGATCACCTCCCCTATGACTAAGAAGTACCAGGTCCCCACACCCTAAATCAACACACATACAAAACTCCCATTTTTAGCACACTGTAGTAGAAAGTAAGATAAGAGAACTGTGATAGGCTTCATTAAAGTTAAATAATGTAAAATATAAAGTGTAGTCGACCTTAGTCATTGGCAAGAGTGGGGCCAATTAACTGTGTCTTTGGGAGACAGATCCTGACTACTCTCATCACACAGTTCCACGAGGATAAAAGTCGTTTTCAAAAAATAAGAAAAAAACTAGTTGTAGTAGTAGTCATACTCACCCTCGAAACTCCCCACGCCCTGGCTCTCTTTCTCTAGCTGCCCCTCTCACTATATCTGTGTAATTTTAGTCCCGGGCACCCCACCCTCTCTTACCCCATCTTATCCAAATGCTTTTTATATATCTCTCCCACTTGTTCTCTTAGACAACCATGAGAGAAAAGTTGTGAGCTATCATTTGAAAATTTAGTGCTGGCAAAACAGGTGATGAACAGAAAATGTTAATTGTAAGGAATTATAATATTACAGAGATTGTGTTCTGGGGTGGGCACAGGTTGGAGCTGGTGGTGTTAACATCGTCAATTTAAGGGATCCAAGGGCTAGGAATCCCACCCGAGATGGTCATCAAACCATGATGCATTTGTGAGTCTGCTCAGCAAAATTGCAGACAATGCGCAGGCGTCAAAAGTGGAAGAGGGTATACGAACTGCAGAAGAGGAATGGAATGCAGAAAATTGGAGGGGAGCAACAACTTAGTTCTCGACCACTGTCTTGCATTGTCTACCAAAGGCTGAGGAAGCTAAGCCGATCAGACTCAAGACATCTTCCTTGTTGTTCCAGCCCACACGTAGTTCAGAGCCGCAAGGTAGACAAATATATCGCCAGCATCCGGCTGTGAGGGAACAGTGTGGGAAATAGGTACGGGATCAAACGGGTTGTCATCTTGACAGAGGGACTTAGCTTTGCTGCCGTTTGCGACCATACCTGTTCTTGTGTAGACCTCTACCGCGGCATGCAGGGTGTCTTGTAATCCTTTGCCAGTGCCGCTGACAAGAGCATCAACATCAAAGTGCTGAAGACCCGTCACCATTGTCTGCGAAGTCCTCGTAATGGACTGAAGTCATGTCGCACGTTAAAGGCGCTACCATCCCCAAGGCGTGACGCTGTTACTCCCCAACACACACATATAAAAGTGTGGTGAAACCTCGTACTATGACCATACCCGATGGTCCTCCGAAGGTACTTTGTACTAAAGACGTCAGAACACCTCTCCAAGTCAGTTCATATCTCATAGCCGTACAAATGACAAGGAGCAGAAACAGAAACACTGGGCAAGGAGCCAGTGAGTCAGCGTGAACAATGGAACCAGAGAAACACAATTAATAATTGGTCTCTGACGCCTGAAGCTAAACGGACAGTGTCGATAATTTGATATGAAGACAAATCATTGAAAGAGAGAATGACCTTCCTCTCGTGTCCCTCGCCCTCCCCTTGGCCGTATAATCTGAAAAGGGGAGGAAAATTTTGCAAGAGGGAATGGTGAGGAAAAGGCAAATGGTCAAGAAAATGGTTATAGTTCGCACAGGACTCGAACCTGTGGCCTTTACGATTTTTCAGAGTCAGCATATGTAACGCTCTACCAACTGAGCTAGCGAGCTAACTTATTGTGAGGTTAGTTGTATTATACTTACTCTAACTTGATTATGCATTGGCTGTGATATATATATATATGTATTTATATATATATATATATATACATGTGTGTGTGTGTGTGTGTGAGAGAGAGAGAGAGAGAGTGTAAATTAATACTGCTGAGGGTTCTAAAATCAGATGATATTTATTAGATCATAATTACCCCAGAAAAGGTGATCTCCAACTTTAGAACTCAGCAAAGCGTAATGACGGCGAAAAAGTATAGTTCCTTGCAAGTGATGGGGGAAATGTTAATTTTGATAGGAGAAATGTTAATGAGGCATTGAATGTCAATGAAGGACCAAATAATAATAATATAGAGCAAGGCATAAATAAAAAACAAAATGATAATATAAGACATGATATTGAAACTCAAAATGTGTCAAAAAGAAATATTCAGGAGTTTCTTAAAACTATGTACTTTAATGCTCGTAGTATTAGGAACAAATTTCAAGAAATACAGGCGTATGTCAAAAGCGAAAATCTCGATATGATAGGAATAACTGAGACATGGATAAATGGTACAGAGTTCGAAGCTGAATTTAATATTGCGGGATTTAAACACTTTCATCAGGATAGAAACCACAAGAAAGGTGGGGGTGTTCTATTGTACGTTAAAAACAATGTTCATGCTTGTGTTTTAGAGAAAGTGAAACAGGATGCATATGACAGTTTGTGGGTTGAGTTAACCCAAACAAATGGACAAAAAATGAATATAGGTGTAATATATAGGCCAAAGACATTATCATTAGCAGACGACAAACTGTTATTTCAAGAACTGTCTAGTTTCTGCAACCGGGATTTATTGATAATGGGTGATTTCAATTTTACTGACATTGATTGGATGACCCTTGAACATGGCCATATAGGTAGTCGCTTGATTGATTTTCTTGGTGAAAATTACTTAATTCAGCATGTAAAAGAGCCCACAAGATATGGAAACTTACTCGATTTATTGATCACTAGCCGCGAAAGCATGGCAACTGATGTAGAAGTCGGTGAATCTGTTGCAAATAGCGATCACAACTTAGTCAGATTCAAACTCCTAAACAACTTTAGAATAGATACTTGTGCTTCTAAAATACCCGATTTCAGTAAAGCTCAGTTCATAGAACTACGTCAGGAGCTTCAGCTTACAGATTGGGAGGAAAAATTAAACGAAAGGCCTGTAGATCAGATGTGGGAAATATTTCAAAATACGCTCACTAAGATGATTCAAACTTACATTCCTTTTAAGGACAGACGTCCCCCAAATCAGGCTCGCCCAAAGTGGCTCGACAAAGAAACTGAAAAAAGTATTGCTAAAAAGAGACAGGCTTATAAGAAATATAAGTGCTCGGGTGCATCTAATGACTATGAAAGTTATGTATCAATACAGAGAGATTTAAAAAAGACAATAAGAAAAAGAAAACGACAATACGAAATGAACATCGCTGAGAAATCCAAAGAGAATCCCAAAGAATTCTATAGTTACATTAGAGATAAAAGGTTGTTAGGAATCACATTGGTCCACTATTATCTGCTGACGGTCAACTTGAATATTCAAATGAAGGAATGTGTAATCTCTTAAACAATTATTTTAGCTCGGTATTCGTAAACGAAACACCTCAAAGTGAATTCCAAACTGAAACCTGTGAAAAGTCTGGGGTAAACTTACTCACTACGGTAAATATAACAAAAGAAACAATTAAAAGGTGTATAGACAAACTCAAAGTTAATAAAACACCAGGGCCTGACGGTTGGCATCCAAGAATCTTAAAGGAAATGAAAAATGAGATTGTTGTTCCATTAGAAATTATTTTCAAGAAATCCATCATATCCGGAGATGTCCCAAGAGAATGGAAGCTAGCTAACGTTACTCCCATATTCAAAAAAGGTGACAAAAAGAAACCAAATAACTATAGGCCTATTAGTTTGACTTCGATCGTAGGAAAAATAATGGAAACTATCATCAGAGATGCTATCGAATATCATTTAGAAAGTAACCGTTTGATAAATGATAGCCAACATGGTTTCAGACGGAAACGTTCTTGCGTGACTAACTTACTCGAATTCTACAACACAGTTGTCTCGAATTATGACAAAAGAAACAATATAGATTTAATATATCTAGACTTTGCAAAAGCTTTTGATACCGTCCCACACGAAAGACTACTTACTAAATTAGCTTTGCATGGAATAAGTGGTAGCCTATTAGGTTGGACTAGTAATTGGTTGAAAGGTCGAAAACAGAGAGTTGTTTTAAATGGAAAAACTTCTGGATGGAAAAGTGTTGCAAGTGGAGTTCCTCAGGGTTCCGTTCTTGGGCCACTTCTATTCATAGTATATATAAATGATATAGACCATGGACTAAAATCTACTGTTTCCAAATTTGCTGATGATACAAAACTGTGCGGAGTGGCAAATGATCACTCAAACCAATTAGATATTCAAGAAGATTTAGATAAATTACAGCAATGGTCTGAAAAGTGGCTAATGAAATTTAACACAAGTTAATGCAAGGTAATGCACATAGGTAAAAATAACAGCAAGTACGATTACAAGTTATTTGGAAATTCGTTAACAAAAGTGGATAGTGAAAAAGATCTCGGCGTAATTATCAGTAACGACCTCAAATCATCCAAGCAGTGTATTTCAGCCTCTGAGAAAGCAAATAAGATTCTGGGATTGATTGCGCGATCTTTTGATTTCAAAAGTCCATCACTCATTAACAAGCTATATAAATCGTTAGTTCGTCCTCATTTGGAATATGCTGTTTCCGTATGGTCACCGAATCTCATTAAAGACATTGACAGACTGGAAAAAGTACAACGGCGAGCCACAAAACTGATTCCAAATATAAAAAATAAATCATACGAAAATCGACTTAAGCACATGAATCTGTTTTCCCTAAAAAAGCGTAGACTCAGAGGTGACTTGATACAGGTCTTTAAGATTTTAAAGGGAATTGACAACATCAAAAGTGACCAAATTTTCACATTGAATGAGAATCAGACAAGAAACAATGGTCTCAAACTGTCCGGAAATAGATTCAATTTGGAAGTAGGTAGAAACAACTTTGCCAACCGTGTAGTTAATGAATGGAATAAACTTCCTGCACAGGTAGTGCAATGTAGTTCAGTTCGAAGCTTTAAGAATCATTTAGATAAATACCTAAGTAAGATGCTGTAATTATTATAATTTATGTTATATTATTTGTTTTTGTTTTGTTATAATTTGTCTGTCTGATTTTCATTTATTATTAGTTATATGTCAATTTATTATCATTTACTATTTACCTGTTTGTTTGTTATTCAACTATACCAATGCATTTATTTATGTATTTTAATTGTTATTTACATTGTTATAGTTTTAATTTATTATTAATATTTTATTTAATTAATATTTTTTTTTTTTTTTTTTGCATCCGACCTAGATATGGATCAAAAGGTCTCCTGTCGGCATGCTTTGCCTTTGTAATCCTTTGTAAAATAATACTGGTGAGGCAATCGACTTCCCACCACTCTTCCCCAATGCACGAGAAAACACACATCATCGGTCAAACAAATGCATCTATATCTATTCAGGCATTGTCGAACATAAACAATACGTCTATGCAGTCACGATTTATTTAGATTCGTTCAAATACACACGCGCACGCCCTCACACACATCCCCAGTAGGTGCCCGCATACACACGCACATACAAACTAACAAACACGCTCATAATCAATACAAGCTTAGCAACTTTTGCCCTGTTATCGTAACCCTCACGGGTTTCTACTCTTCGTGTGTGTGTGTGTGTGTGTGTGTGTGTGTGTGTGTGTGTGTGCGCGCGCGCGCGCACGTATATTCTGGTTGTTCGACATCTCTGTTGAATTTGGAAAGCAAGTGCGCTTCCCATACGTTAAACCCCGCTGAAGTCGGAACCAAATACTTCAAATATCGGATAAGTTGCACAATTTCGTGCCCTCGGATACACAACTGATATATCGGATCGTTCTCTGAGATCTATGGGAAAAGTTAGGCTCTCGGATAGATATCGGATACGTATCCGATATAGAGCATCGCATCTAGTGTTATAGTTATCCGAATAATGTTATATCATTGTGCAGTATATAATGTTTTTGTTTTGTTTTTTGTAATTTTTGTAAAATAAAAGATGCACAAAGTAATTTTCAGATATGTTGTGTATGAAACGTGGCGGGACTAAACCTTAGACTTCCCCCTGATAACTCGGTTTGTGTGTGTGTGAGTGTACGTGTATGTGTTTTATATATATCTCGGCTTGGCGTTCCCCCTAATTGAAGATCCAAACACCAGTCTCAACTGTGCCAGCCCAAGAGAACAAACTCTGTGATATTATAACGCCTTATAATTGACATTTTCTTATCGCCTCCTGGTTTGCCAGTACTCAAATGATAATTCACAACTTTTCTCTCATGCCTGTCTGAGAGAACTCGTGAGGGAGAAATAGATAAAAAGCATTTGGATAAGAGGGGTGAAAGACGGTGTGTCTGGGACTGAAATTACAGATACTATAAAAGCTAGAGAAAGAGAGCCAGGGCGTGAGGAGTTTCGAGAGTATGTATGACTAGTACTACTACTACTACTACTACTTGTACTACTGTTTTTATTTTCTTGTTTTTTGGAAACTACATCCATCCTCATGGAATTGTGTGCTGAAAGCAGTTAAGACCTGTCACCCACATAGTTCATTGACCCCTCCCTCTCCCACCAATGGCTGTGGTCGACTGCCCTATTATGTTTTTTCCATTTCACCTTAATGAATTCTAAGACAGAAATTGATTTATCCTACTTTCTACTACCGTCTGCTCAAAACCGGAGTTTTCTTTGTGTGTTGATTTAGCAGGTGGGGACCTGGTAACTTTTAGGCATAGGAGAGCTGATTTTACGAGTAAGAATGATAGTCTACATCTCATCCACGCCACTAAACTGCTCTTTGGTTATATATATATATATATATATATATATATATATATATATATATATATATATATATATATATATATATTTTTTTTTTTTTTTTTTTTTTTTTTTTTTCTGCCATCACGTCTGCAAGACAAGCGTTGAATGGTTTTGCGTTTGGACCAATTGCGACCGAAATTGCGAAGGTTATCGAAGTAGTGAATGAGCCTTGATCTACATTCTGTAAACGCTCATCGTACACGCTGATTTTTTTTTTTTTTTTTTTTTTTTTTTTTTTTTTTTTCATTCTCAGGAGTTAGGTCATTGTAACAAGGGGCCATTAGATCAGATATTCGTATGTCAAAGAAAGTCATTTGTCCCCGTCTCCAGAAACCTTCTCCTCCTCCTCTTTTTCTTACTATTATACTACCACTACTTCTACTACCATTACTACTACTACTACTACTACTATCATTTATGTGGTTGTTCACATATAAACGACCTACATCCGAGGGTTTTCATAATCATATAGTCATCCACTTCCAATTTTGTTTTCTTTTGTTTGGAATGTTCAATTCAATTTCATCTTATGTCTGGGGGTGGAACCGATAAGTCAGGCGTTTGGAATGTAGGCAGAGACGTTTACTCAATATTTGTTTTGCGACGGTTGTATCTAAAGAGACAATGTCGATGATTTGAAATGAAAAATGAATGGTGGGAAAGAATGATGTCGCTGTGGTGTCCTCGGTCCTGTCTTGGAGTGGGTGGTCTCGAGATCACTGATCGTAATAAATAAAGGATTATAGCTCGCACAGGACTCGAACCTGCGACCTTTGCGAATTCTGAAAGGGCCAAGTGCAACACTCTGCCAACTGAGCTAGCGAGCTAACATTATTGATGGTTACTTTATTTATATTTAAAGTAGTTTACACGTGAGGTCACGTACGGAGTGAGCCGAGGGTAGAGATATCTTCCCATGTTCCCCTTTCTTTTGTTAAGAGTACTACTTAAACAGCACGCTCTCTCTTAATTCTATCTACTGAAGAGGATTGCAGTTTGCAATCGAATATATAGATTCCCCGTTTCCAGTCTTTTCTACTCCAACAGTGGTTTCGACGTGATTGACAAATGTGTGATTACATTTTTCACCTGTAATATATATACATATATATATATACATATATATATATATATACATATACATATATATACATATATATATATATATATATATGTCTGAATAAAAATATTCTTCTAAAAAACGCTGTGGAAGTCGGGGGCAGGTGGTATTACGGTGACACTTTGTCTTAAAAATATTCTTGAAAAAGCGCTTCGGTAAGTCGGGGTCAGGTGCTATTCTTCTTCCTCTTCCTCTTCTTCATCTTCGCGTTCTTCTTCTTCCTCTTCTTCTTGTTCTTGTTCCTCTTCTTCTTCTCCTTCGTCTTCTTCTTCTTCTTCTTCTTCTTCTTCTTCGCGTTCTTCTTCATCCTCTTCTTTGCGTTCTTCTTCTTCGCGTTCTTCTTCTTCGCGTTCTTCTTCGCGTTTTTCTTCACGTTCTTCTTCGCATTCTTCTTCGCGTTCTTCTTCCTCGCGTTCTTCTTCCTCGCGTTCTTCTTCCTCGCGTTCTTCTTCGCGTTCTTCTTCGTATTCTACTTCGTGTTCTTCGGGTTCTTCTTCGCGTTCTTCTTCGTGCTGGGGATCCTGTGTTGGGGTTCCGCCCCAAGGCCGAAGGGGAAAACGAGGGATTGCTGTTTGCGCAGCCAAGCCCCCGGCGAAGCCCGCGGCTTATATATATATATATATGTATATATAATATATATATATACATATATATATATATATATATGTATATATAATATATATATAATATATATATATATATATATATATACAGACATGGCAGAATTGAACAGACACAAAGAAAATGCATTTCTGCTCTTATTTAATGCTTAATGTTAAAATTTACCTAATATGTTATATTCACCTAGATTTATGTTTCAGATTACATACAAGATTAATCAAGCATGTCACAAACCCAAGGACCAGTAGACCTATCTGAATTTCAGCGAGGTCATATTGTGGGTCAACATGAAGGTGGACTTAACGCAAAATATCTGGAAATCTGTCAATACCCCTTTCTACTGTTAATAGAGTAATCGTACAATTCACCAAAGGGGGGCAGGAATGGCACAAAACCTCATTCACGTCGTCCCGGGCCCTCAGAATGAACCTTGCATCTCGTCAAAAGAAATGTCGAAGAGGATCCACGTTGCAAGGCCTCTGACTTAGCAGTACGAGCTGATGTTAGTCCCAGAACACCCGTCAGGTATCTCCATAAGCTGGGTTACTACGGCAGAGCTGGAAGAAGGAAACAACTCCTTCGTCCAGCCAATATCAAGCGCAGAAAGGATTGGGCTGTTGAGTTGGTGGAGAGACCTGTGGCTTTTTGGAGCACTGTCATTTTCTCTGATGAGTCACAATTCGCATTATTTTCTGACAGTGGAAGATTGTGGGTCTGGAGACTCTGTAGTCAAGAGTTTGACCTCAAAAGACTGCAGCCAACAGTGAAACATGGGGGCATTTCAATAATGGTGTGGGGTGCAATTTGGAGTGATGGTCGATCAGAGCTTGTGGAGTGTCAAGGAAGCATCAATTCAGGCATATATGTTTCTATATAAGAGGAAGGACTCATTCCAATATTCTCCAGTGGTAGAATGAGTAAAAATGTCTTTCTATTTATGGATGATGGACTTCCTTGTCAAACTGCTCAAGCAACACAAAATTGGTTGAGCCAAAATGGAATCAGGAAACTCCCATGGCCAAGTCAGTCCACGGATACGAACCCTATTGAACACCTCTGGGGCATATAAGACAGACAACTTCGCAAAATAAACAGGAAGCCATCTTCAAAGCCCGAACTCTTAGGATTACTACGGGAAACATGGCAAGAAATTCCTCAAGATGATATTCGTGAACTAATCACTAGCATGCCTAGAAGGGTCCTTGCATTGAAAAAAGCAAATGGGATGTCAACCAAGTATTAGTTATTCATATTGTGACCATTTATAAGCACTTTAACTATATCACTTGCTTATTTGATAAATTAAACGATTTCTCTTGGTGTCTATTCAATTCTGTCATGTCTGTGTATATATATGTATGTTTGTATATGTGTGTATATGTATGTGCATGTCTGTGTGTGTGTGTGTGTGTGTGTGTGTGTGTGTGTGTATGTGTGTGTGTGTGTGTGTGTAGATAGATCGATTTGGATGTAGGTGTCTGTAGACAGGCGGGGTTTATAAGCCCACTCACCCCAACACACACACCCTTCTGAAAGCATCGCCTCATCTTCGAATTTATGATACTTTTTCGTTGTCATCAGTCTATTGTATATTCCATTATTGTTTCAGATTATCCATTCTGGGTCGATACTTTTACATGTATTACCTCTTGTTTGCATCTATTATTAATCTTAGTTCGAACTTGTATAACACAGACACGGTGAAAGCTACTTTAAATATAATTGAATATCCTTCCTCAGGGAGAGCTCGCTAGCTCAGTAGGTAGAGCGTTGTAATTGAATCATTCAGTAATGCAAAGGTCGCAGGTTCGAGTCCTCTGCGAGCTACAAACCTTTATTTCTTTCAAATACCCATGTCGAGATTACCCACCTCAAGACAGGACCGAGAACATCACAGCAACGTCCACCCTACCCACCATTTATTTTCACTTAAAATTATCGACATTTTCTCTTTAGCTACAACAGTCGCAAAACAAATATACAGTAAAAGTTACTGTCTTCATTGCAAACGCCTGACTAATCGCTTCCTCCTCTAATGATGCAATATCCATCACCGATCATACCATAAGAGAAAATGGAATTCAACATTACTAGTTAAAGAAAACGGGATTGGAAGTGGATGACTATATGATTATTAAAACTCGGAAGTAGTCCTTTACATGTGAACAATCACGTAAAAGTTAATAGTAATAATAGAAGGAAGAGGTTTCTGGACACGAGGACAACTGGCCTTCTTTGATATATGTGATCCAATGGCTCCCTGTTACAATAATCTAACTGTTGAGGCGTCTCCTGAGAATGGAAAAGACAAAAAATAAAGATGTAGGAGGAGAATATACAGAATATGAACCAGGGCTCATTCACTCCGATAACCTTTGCGACTTGAGGTGAGATGGGTCCACGGGCAAAGGCATTCTACGCTTGACTGGCAGAGGTGATGGCAGTAGTGTAGAGTGGATAAGATGTAGACTATCATTCTTACTCCTAAGATCAGCTCTCATATGCCTAAGATGTATCAGGTCCCTACACCCTAAATCATTACACATACAAAACTCCGATTTTGAGCACACTCTAGTAGAAAGTAAGATAAAAGAACTGTGTTAGACTTCATTAAAGTGAAATAATGTAAAATATAAAGGATAGTCGACCTTAGTCATTGGCAAGAGCGGCGTCAATGAACTTTGTCTATGGAAGACAGATCCTGACTGCTCTCAACACACAATTCCACGAGGATAAAACTCGTAAAAAAAAAAAAAAAAAAAAAAAAAAAAAAAAAACACTAGTAGTAGTAGTAGTCATACTCATATACCCTTGAAACTCCTCACGCTCTGGCTCTCTTTCTCTAGCTGCCCCTCTCATAGTATCTGTGTAATTTCAGTCATGGGTATCTCCCTCTCTCGCCCCTCTTATCCAAATGCTTTTTAGCTCTTTCTCTTTTCCTCGTGTGTTCTATCAAACATGAGAGAAAAGTTGTGAGCTATCATTTGAAAATTGAGTACTGCCAAACTAGATGAACACAAAATGTTAATTGTAACGAATTATAATATCACAGAGGTTGTGCTCTAGGGCTGGCACACGTGGGGACTAGTGGTGTTAGCATCTTCAATTTAAGGAACGTAAGGACTAGGAATCTCACCCGAGGTGGCCAGCAAACCATGCTGCCTTTGCACGTCTGCGCAGCTAAATTGTAGACAATGCGCATGCGTCAATGCTGGAAGAAGGTCCACGAACTACAGAAAAAGAGAGGAGGGCAGAAATTGGAGGGAGCAACAACTTAGTTCTCGACCACAGTCTTGCATTGTCTACCAAAGGCTGAACAAGCTAAGCTGATCAGACTCAAGACATCTTCCCTGTTGTTCCAGCCCACACGTGGTTCAGAGCCGCAAGGTAGACAAAGCTATCGCCAGCATCCAGCTGTGAGCAAACACTGTGAGAAATAGATACGGGATCAAACGGGTTCTGATCTTGACAGAGGGACTTAGCTTCGCTGGGGTTTGCGACCAACCTTGCTCTTGTGTAGACCTCTACGGCGGCATCCAGGGTGTCTTGTAGTCCTTTGCCAGTGCAGCTGACAAGAGCATCAACATCAAAGTGCTGAAGATCCGTCACCATTGTCTGCGAAGTCCTCGTAATGGACTGAAGTCATGTCGCACGTTAAAGGCGCTACCATCCCCAAGGCGTGACGCTGTTACTCCCCAATACACACATATAAAAGTGCGGTGAAACCTCGTACCATGACCATACCCGATGGTCCTCCGAAGGTACTTTATACTAAAGACGTCAGAACGCCTCTCCAAGTCAGTTCATGTCTCATAGCCGTACAGAAAGACAAGGAGCAGAAACAAAAACACTGGGCAAGGAGCCAGTGAGTCAGCGTGAACAATGGAACCAGAGAAACACAATTAATAATTGGTCTGTGACGCCTGAAGCTAAACGGACAGTGTCGATAATTTGATATGAAGACAAATCATTGAAAGAGAGAATGACCTTCCTCTCGTGTCCCTCGCCCTCCCCTTGGCTGTATAATCTGGAAAAGGGGAGGAAAACTTTGCAAGAGGGAATGGCGAGGAAAAGGCAAATGGTCAAGAAAATGGTTATAGCTCGCACAGGACTCGAACCTGTGGCCTTTACGATTTTTCAGAGTCAGCATATGTAACGCTCTACCAACTGAGCTAGCGAGCTAACATATTGTGAGGTTAGTTGTATTATACTTACTCTAACTTGATTATGCATTGGCTGTGATATATATATATATATATGTATATATATGTATTATATATATATATATACATATATATATATATATATATATATATATATATATATATATGTATGTGTGTGTCTGTCTGTCTGTCTGTGTGTGTGTGTGCGTGTGTGTGTGTGTGTGAGAGAGAGAGAGAGAGAGAGAAAGAGTGTAGATTAATACTGCTGAGGGTTCTAAAATCAGATGATATTTATTAGATCATAATTACCCCCAGAAAAGGTGATCTCCAACTTTAGAACTCAGCAAAGCGTAATGACGGCGAAAAAGAACAGTTCCTTACACGTTATGGTGATAATACTGGTGAGGCAATCGACTTCCCACCACTCTTCCCCAATGCACGAGAAAACACACATGATCGGTCAAACAAATGCATCTATATCTATTCAGGCATGGTCGAACATAAACAATACGTCTATGCAGTCACGATCTATTTAGATTCGTTCAAATACACACGCGCACGCCCTCACACACATCCCCAGTAGGAGCCCGCACACACACGCACATTCAGACAAACAAACACGCTCATAATCAATACAAGCTTAGCAACTTTTGCCCTGTTATCATAACCCTCACGGGTTTCTACTCTTCGTGTGTGTGTGTGTGTGTGTGTGTGTGTGTGTGTGTGTGTGTGTGTGTGTGTGTGTGTGTGATTTAAAAAAGACAATAAGAAAAAGAAAACGACAATACGAAATGAACATCGCTGAGAAATCCAAAGAGAATCCCAAAGAATTCTATAGTTACATTAGAGATAAAAAGGTTGTTAGGAATCACATTGGTCCACTATTATCTGCTGACGGTCAACTTGAATATTCAAATGAAGGAATGTGTAATCTCTTAAACAATTATTTTAGCTCGGTATTCGTAAACGAAACACCTCAAAGTGAATTCCAAACTGAAACCTGTGAAAAGTCTGGGGTAAACTTACTCACTACGGTAAATATAACAAAAGAAACAATTAAAAGGTGTATAGACAAACTCAAAGTTAATAAAACACCAGGGCCTGACGGTTGGCATCCAAGAATCTTAAAGGAAATGAAAAATGAGATTGTTGTTCCATTAGAAATTATTTTCAAGAAATCCATCATATCCGGAGATGTCCCAAGAGAATGGAAGCTAGCTAACGTTACTCCCATATTCAAAAAAGGTGACAAAAAGAAACCAAATAACTATAGGCCTATTAATTTGACTTCGATCGTAGGAAAAATAATGGAAACTATCATCAGAGATGCTATCGAACATCATTTAGAAAGTAACCGTTTGATAAATGATAGCCAACATGGTTTCAGACGGAAACGTTCTTGCGTGACTAACTTACTCGAATTCTACAACACAGTTGTCTCGAATTATGACAAAAGAAACAATATAGATTTAATATATCTAGACTTTGCAAAAGCTTTTGATACCGTCCCACACGAAAGACTACTTACTAAATTAGCTTTGCATGGAATAAGTGGTAGCCTATTAGGTTGGACTAGTAATTGGTTGAAAGGTCGAAAACAGAGAGTTGTTTTAAATGGAAAAACTTCTGGATGGAAAAGTGTTGCAAGTGGAGTTCCTCAGGGTTCCGTTCTTGGGCCACTTTTATTCATAGTATATATAAATGATATAGACCATGGACTAAAATCTACTGTTTCCAAATTTGCTGATGATACAAAACTGTGCGGAGTGGCAAATGATCACTCAAACCAATTAGATATTCAAGAAGATTTAGATAAATTACAGCAATGGTCTGAAAAGTGGCTAATGAAATTTAACACAAGTAAATGCAAGGTAATGCACATAGGTAAAAATAACAGCAAGTACGATTACAAGTTATTTGGAAATTCGTTAACAAAAGTGGATAGTGAAAAAGATCTCGGCGTAATTATCAGTAACGACCTCAAATCATCCAAGCAGTGTATTTCAGCCTCTGAGAAAGCAAATAAGATTCTGGGATTGATTGCGCGATCTTTTGATTTCAAAAGTCCATCACTCATTAACAAGCTATATAAATCGTTAGTTCGTCCACATTTGGAATATGCTGTTTCCGTATGGTCACCGAATCTCATTAAAGACATTGACAGACTGGAAAAAGTACAACGGAGAGCCACAAAACTGATTCCAAATATCAAAAATAAATCATACGAAAATCGACTTAAGCACATGAATCTGTTTTCCCTAAAAAAGCGTAGACTCAGAGGTGACTTGATACAGGTCTTTAAGATTTTAAAGGGAATTGACAACATCAAAAGTGACCAAATTTTCACATTGAATGAGAATCAGACAAGAAACAATGGTCTCAAACTGTCCGGAAATAGATTCAATTTGGAAGTAGGTAGAAACAACTTTGCCAACCGTGTAGTTAATGAATGGAATAAACTTCCTGCACAGGTAGTGCAATGTAGTTCAGTTCGAAGCTTTAAGAATCATTTAGATAAATACCTAAGTAAGATGCTGTAATTATTATAATTTATGTTAAATTATTTGTTTTTGTTTTGTTATAATTTGTCTGTCTGATTTTCATTTATTATTAGTTATATGTCAATTTATTATCATTTACTATTTACCTGTTTGTTTGTTATTCAACTATACCAATGCATTTATTTATGTATTTTAATTGTTATTTACATTGTTATTGTTTTAATTTATTGTTAATATTATTTTTTGTTTTTTTTTTTTTGTTTTTTTTTTTTTTGCATCCGACCTAGATATGGATCAAAAGGTCTCCTGTCGGCATGCTTTGCCTTTGTAATCCTTTGTGTGTGTGTGTGTGTGTGTGTGTGTGTGTGTGTGTGTGTGTGTGTGTGTGCGCGCGTATATTCTGGTTGTTCGACATCTCTGTTGAATTTGGAAAGCAAGTGCGCTTCCCATACGTTAAACCCCGCTTAAGTCGGAACCAACTACTTCAAATATCGGATAAGTTGCACAATTTCGTGCCCTCTAATACACAACTGATATATCGGATCTATGGGAAAAGTTGGGCTCTGGGATAGATATCGGATACGTATCCGATATAGAGCATCGCATCTAGTGTTATGATTATCCGAATAATGTTATTTCATTGTGCAGTATATAATGTTTTTTTATTTTGTAATTTTTGTGGAATAAAAGATGCACAAAGTAATTTTCATATATGTTGTGGATAAAACGTGGCGGGACTAAACCTTAGACTTTCCCCTGATAACTCGGTTTGTGTGTGTGAGTGTGCGTGTATGTGTTTTATATATATCTCGGCTTGGCGTTCCCCCTAATTGAAGATCCAAACACCAGTCTCAACTGTGCCAGCCCAAGAGAACAAACTCTGTGATATTATAACGCCTTATAATTGACATTTTCTTATCGCCTCCTGGTTTGCCAGTACTCAAATGATAATTCACAACTTTTCTCTCATGCCTGTCTGAGAGAACTCGTGAGGGAGAAATAGATAAAAAGCATTTGGATAAGAGGGGTGAAAGACGGTGTGTCTGGGACTGAAATTACAGATACTATAAAAGCTAGAGAAAGAGAGCCAGGGCGTGAGGAGTTTCGAGAGTATGTATGACTAGTACTACTACTACTACTACTACTTGTACTACTGTTTTTATTTTCTTATTTTTTTAACTACATCCATCCTCATGGAATTGTGTGCTGAAAGCAGTCAAGACCTGTCACCCACATAGTTCATTGACCCCTCCCTCTCCCACCAATGGCTGTGGTCGACTGCCCTATTATGTTTTTTCCATTTCACTTTAATGAATTCTAAGACAGAAATGAATTCATCCTACTTTCTACTACCGTCTGCTCAAAACCGGAGTTTTCTTTGTGTGTTGATTTAGCAGGTGGGGACCTGGTAACTTTTAGGCATAGGAGAGCTGATTTTACGAGTAAGAATGATAGTCTACATCTCATCCACGCCACTAAGCTGCTCTTTGGTTAAATATATGTATATATATATATATATATATATATATATATATTTTTTTTTTTTTTTCTTTTTTTTTTTCTGCCATCACGTCTGCAAGACGAGCGTTGAATGGCTTTGCGTTTGGACCAATTGCGACCGAAATTGCGAAGGTTATCGAAGTTTGAATGAGCCTTGATCTACATTCTGTAAACGCTCATCGTACATCCTGATTTTTTTTTTTTTTTTTTTTCCATTCTCAGGAGTTAGGTCAATGTAACAAGGGGCCATTAGATCAGATATTCGTATGTCAAAGAAAGACACTTGTCCCCCTCTCCAGAAACCTCCTCCTCCTCTTTTTCTTACTATTATACTACCACTACTTTTACTACCATTACTACTACTACTACTACTATCATTTATGTGGTTGTTCACATATAAACGACCTACATCCGAGGGTTTTCATAATCATATAGTCATCCACTTCCAATTTTGTTTTCTTTAGTTTGGAATGTTCAATTCAATTTTATCTTATGTCTGGGGGTGGAACCGATAAGTCAGGCGTTTGGAATGTAGACAGAGACGTTTACTCAATATTTGTTTTGCGACGGTTGTATCTAAAGAGACAATGTCGATGATTTGAAATGAAAAATGAATGGTGGGAAAGAATGATGTCGCTGTGGTGTCCTCGGTCCTGTCTTGGAGTGGGTGGTCTCGAGGTCAGTGATCGTAATAAATAAAGGATTATAGCTCGCACAGGACTCGAACCTGCGACCTTTGCGAATTCTGAAAGGGCCAAGTGCAACGCTCTGCCAACTGAGCTAGCGAGCTCACATTATTGATGGTTACTTTATTTATATTTAAAGTAGTTTACACGTGAGGTCACGTACGGAGTGAGCCGAGGGTAGAGATATCTTCCCATGTTCCCCTTTCTTTTGTTAAGGGTACTACTTAAACATCACGCTCTCTCTTAATTCTATCTACTGAAGAGGATTGCAGTTTGCAATCGAAATATATAGATTCCCCGTTTCCAGTCTTTTCTACTCCAACAGTGGTTTCGACGTGATTGACAAATGTGCCATTACATTTTTCACCTGTAATATATATATATACAGTATATATATATATATATATATATATATACATATTATACACATATACATACATATACCAAGGCTTTTTCCCCCTTCCAAGGGAGGTTGCCAAAAAGGGAAAGACATAAAAACACTCCCACCTATTTCATCCCTAAATACACTCCACACCCCTCCCACCCTTCCTCTCATCTGAGCACCTCCTGGATGACGGGTCATCCCTGCACCCTGCCCACCGCCCTGGGTCAGAAGCAGTGTCGCAAGACACAGTACATCCACAGCAAGGCCGCTTCATTTAATCGGCGACCCCCCCTCTCCGTCCCCCTTTGCATATAAGGCGAGGACGGGGAGAAATCCCTTCGGGCTGCGTCAAAATTTACTCACACATACTACCCCACCCCCTCTAAAAAACGGTGTGGAAGTCGGGGACCGGTGGTATTAAGGTGACACTTTGTCCTAAAAATATTCTTGAAAAAGCGCTTCGGTAAGTCGGGGTCAGTTGCTATTCTTCTTCTTCTTCCTCTTCTTCTTCCTCTTCTTCTTCGCGTTCTTCTTCCTCTTCTTCTTCTTCTTGTTCCTCTTCTACTTCGTGTTCTTCTTCGCGTTCTTCTTCTTCTTCGCGTTCATCTTCCTCTTCTCCGCGTTCTTCTTCTTTCTCTTCTTCTTTGCGTTCTTTGCGTTCTTCTTCGCGTTCTTCGCGTTTTTCTTCACGTTCTTCGCATTCTTCTTCGCGTTCTTCTTCCTCGCGTTCTTCTTTGCGTTCTTCTTCTTCTTCTTCGCATTCTACTTCGTGTTCTTCTTCTTCTTCTTCTTCTTCTTCGTGCTGGGGATCCCGTGTTGGGGTTCCGCCCCGAGGTCGAAGGGGAAAACGAGGGTTTGCTGTTTGCGCAGCCAAGCCCCCGGCGAAGCCGGGGAGGGCGAAGCCCACGGCTTATATATATATACATATATATATATATATATATAAATATATATATATATATATATATACATATGTACACAGACATGACAGAATTCAATAGACACCAAGAAAAATGTATTTCTACTCTTATTTAATGCTTAATGTTATTCAGATTTACCTAACATGTTATATTAACCTAGATTTATGTAATGATATTCGTGAACTAATCACTAGCATGCCTAGAAGGGTCCTTCCATCAAAAAAAAGCAAATGGGATGTCAACCAAGTATCAGTTATTCACATTGTGACCATTTATAAGCATCTTAACTGTATCACTTGCTTATTTGATCAATTAAACGATTTCTCCTGGTGTCTATTCAATTCTGTCATGTCTGTATATATATATGTATGTATGTTTGTGTGTGTATATGTTTTTCCTTTTCTGCGTGTGTGTGTGTGTATGTTTGTGTGTGTGTGTGTGTGTGTGTATGTATGTGTGTGTGTGTTTGTGTGTGTGTGTGTAGATAGATCGATTTGGATGTAGGTGTCTGTAGACAGGCGGGGTTTATAAGCCCACTCACCCCAACACACACACCCTTCTGAAAGTATCGCCTCATCTTCGAATTTATGACACTTTTTTGTTGTCATCAGTCTATTGTATTCTCCATTATTGTTTCAGATTATCCATTCTGGGTCGATACTTTTACATGTATTACCTCTTGTTTGCATCTATCATTAATCTTAGTTCGAACATGTATAACACAAACACAGTGAAAGCTACTTTAAATATAATTAAATTATCCTTCATAGGGAAGAGCTCGCTAGCTCAGTAGGTAGAGCGTTATTGAATCATTCAGTAATGCAAAGGTCGCAGATTCGAGTCCTCTGCGAGCTACAAACCTTTATTTCTTTCAAACACCTATGTCAAGACCACCCACCCCAAAACAGGGCCGAGAACATCACACCAACGTTCTCCTTACCCACCATTTATTTTCACTTCAAATTATCGACATTTTCTCTTTAGCTACAACAGACGCAAAACAAATATACAGTAAAAGTTACTGCCTTCATTGCAAACGCCTGACTAATCGCTTCCTCCTCTAATGATGCAATATCCATCACCAATCATACCATAAGAGAAAATGGAATTGAACATTACTAGTTAAAGAAAACGGGATTTGAAGTGGATGACTATATGATTATTAAAACTCTCGGAAGTAGTCCTTTACATGTGAACAATAACGTAAAAGATAGTAGTAGTAATAGGAGGAAGAGGTTTCTGGACACGAGGACAACTGGCCTTCTTTGATATATGTGATCCAATGGCTCCCTGTTACAGTAATCTAAATGTTGAGGCGTCTCCTGAGAATGGAAAAGACAAAAAATCAAGATGTACGAGGAGCATATACAGAATGTGGACTAGGGATCATTCGCTCCGATAACCGTCACGACTTTAGGCGGGATGGGTCCAAGGGCAAAGGCATTCTACGCTCGACTGGCAAAAGTGATGGCTGAAAAGAAATAACAAACAAACAGCAGTAGTGTAGCATCGATATGATGTAGACTATTATTGTCACTCCTAAGATCAGCTCCCCTATGACTAAGAAGTACCAGGTCCCCACACCCTAAATCAACGCACATACAAAACTCCCATTTTGAGCACTCTGTAGTAGAAAGTAGGATAAAAGAACTGTGTTAGGCTTCATTAAAGTGAAATCATGTAAAATATAAAGGATAGTCGACCTTAGTCATTGGCAAGAGCGGGGTCAATGGACTTTGTCTGTGGAAGACAGATCCTGACTGCTCTCACCACACAATTCCATACATACATACATACATATACCAAGGCTTTTTCCCCCTTCCAAGGGAGGTAGCCAAAAAGGGAAAGGCATAAAAACACTCGCACCCATTTCATCCCTAAATACACTCCACACCCCTCCCACCCTTCCTCTCATCTGAGCACCTCCTGGATGACGGGTCATCCCTGCACCCTGCCCACCGCCCTGGGTCAGAAGCAGTGTCGCAAGACACAGTACATCCACAGCGAGGCCGTTTCATTTAATCAGCGACCCCCCCTCTCCGTCCCCCTTTGCATATAAGGCGAGGACGGGGAGAAATCCCTTCGGGCTGCGTCAAAATTTACTCACACATACTACCCCACCCCCCACTTCCCCGCCCATTCCTCCTCATGCAGTCACAACATCATCCATATACAACCATTCTCCACTCACCTCTGTCTTCCATCCTCTCCCTTCCTTCCTCAACAGACATTCCCCTCTTCCCCAAAGCCCCCTTCACCCCATCCATCCACCTCATCCTAGGACGTCCCCTCATGTTCACTCCCTCCACATCAGCCTTCCATACCTCTTTTACTAGTCTTTCTTCACTCATTCTTTCCATGTGTCCAAACCATCCTAATATTCTTTCATCAACCCTATCTCCCAAATCCTTTTTCACCCCTGTTCTCCTCCTCACCTCCTCATTTCTCACTCTATCTAGCCTAGTAACCCCCACCATACTTCTCAGACACCTCATCTCAAACACATTCAAACTCCTTCTCTCTTCTTCTCTTATGTTCCACGTTTCTGCCCCATACAGTGCTGTTGGCACAATCACTCCTTCATACAGTCTCCTCTTCGCATCCATTCCCAAATGTCTATTCCTCATTACACTCTTTAAACCACCAAGGCATTTACTCGCTTCTCTCAATCTACATTCTACCTCCACCTTCACTCCACCTTTTCCTGCTACACTTGCACCCAAGTATCTAAAACTATCCACTTCCTCCAGTCGCTCTCCCTTAATGTTCACTTCCAGTCTACTGCCACTTTCACCCCTTGTACATCTCATCACCTTACTTTTACCCACATTTATCTTTAGCTTTCTTCTATCACATACTCTCCCAAACTCTGCCACCAGCTTCCTCAATCCCTCCTCTGACCCTGCCACAAGCGCAGTGTCGTCCGCAAACAACAGCTGGCTCACCTCCCACTTTTCTCCATTTTCTTTAACCATCTCCAATCCCTGACTCACTACCCTAGCATTCACCTCTCGCACCACCCCATCCATGTATAAGTTGAACAGCCAGGGCGACATAACGCATCCTTGACGAAGTCCCACCTTTACTTCAAACCACTCACTCTCTCCATTTCTAATCCTAACACATGCTCTACTACTCTCATAAAAACTCTTGACAGCTCCCAAAAGCTTTCCTCCTATCCCATAAATCTGCATAACCTCCCACAGTGCCTTTCTGTCTACCCTATCATAAGCCTTTTCCAGATCCATGAAAGCCCAAAAAACATCCTTCCCCTTTCCTATAGCTTTCTCACATATCTGTCTTACCACAAAGATCTGATCTACACAACCTCTACCCGTCCTAAATCCACACTGTTCCTCACCAATTACTCCCTCTGTTCCTCTCCTAATCCTCTCAATTAAGATCCTCCCATAAGCCTTCCCTACTACACTCAACAGGCTAATCCCTCTTAAATTACTACATTCACACTTGTCCCCTTTTCCCTTGTAAAGAGGAACTATACAGGCACTACTCCAGTCCTCCGGTACTCTACCCTCTCTCCAGCAAACATTAAATAACCTCACCAACCAGTCCACCATCACTGCACCTCCCTTTTTCAGACATTCTGCATGACATCCATCCAGACCAGGTGCCTTACCTGCTTTCATAATCTTTACAGCTGCCTTCACCTCATCCTTCCTTATTTCTCCTCCATTCTCCTCACTCATCACTCTCATTTTCTTCGCATTTCCAACTGCAGCTATCTTTCCTTCCCTATCCTCCTTCACATTCAGCAACTCCCTAAAATATTCTGCCCATCTTCCCCTCACTGCCATCTCTTCCATTATCAACTCTCCATCTGTACCTTTTACCTTTTCTTCCCTACTTGATTCGCCTCCTCTTCCTCTCTTAATTTCTTTCCAAAACATCTTTTTATTACTTTCAAAATTTTCTGTCATACTCCTACCCCATTTCACATCTGCTCTCCTCTTTGCCTCCTTTACCTTTTGCTTTACTTCTCTTTTCTTTTCTTTGTACGTCTCATATGACTCCCCTGTCCTCTTTTGTAACCAATCTGTGAATGCTCGCTTCTTCTCTTCTACAGCCTTCTTTGTTTCCTCATCCCACCATTCACTACCCTTTCTTCTATTTCCCCCTGTCCTTCTTGTTCCACACACCATCCTTGCACACTTTAAGACTCCCTCCTTGAACCATCCCCATTCCTCCTCCACACCCATCTCTGCTCTATCCTTTACTCCCTCCCACTCCTCCTTCAGCTTCTTTTCGTACTCCTTCTCCTTTTCCTTTTCATTCAAGGAGTTCACTCTAAGAACCTCCCTTCCTTTTGTCCCTTTCCTCCTTCTCCATCTATCCTCCACTCTCAGCTTACCTTCCACCAAAAAATGATCTGATATTCCCCCACCCTCTCCCCTTAGCACATGTACATCCTTAACTCTTCCTATCATAATCCTATTTACCACTACATAATCCATTAGCGCTCTATCTACCACCCTTCCCTCCACCACCCTCTCCCATGTGTACTTATGCTTGACTTTCTTCCGAAACACTGTATTTGCTATCATCAACTCTCTTTCTAGACACATTTCCACCATCAACTCTCCACTACGATTCTTTTCTGGAACTCCACACTTCCCAACCACTCCATCGATTGGACCATTTCCCACCCTAGCATTAAGGTCTCCCAGTACTATTACATTGACATTTCTTCCTAAACCCTCTATGCACTCATTTAAATCTATCCAAAAGGCCTCCCTTTCTTCCATGTTCTTCTCACTGCCCGGCCCATATGCACTTACAAAGACCCACATCTCCTTTCCCACACAATTCCACGAGGATAAAAGTCGTTAAAAAAAACTACTACTAGTAGTAGTAGTAGTAGTAGTAATCATACTCGTATACCCTCGAAACTCCTCACGCTCTGGCTCTCTTTCTCTAGCTGCCCCTCTCATAGTATCTGTGTAATTTCAGTCATGGGTATCTCCCTCTCTCGCCCCTCTTATCCAAATGCTTTTTAGCTCTTTCTCTTTCCCTCGTGTGTTCTATAAAACATGAGAGGAAAGTTGTAAGCTATCATTTGAAAATTGAGTACTGCCAAACCAGGTGACGAACAGAAAAGGTTAATTGTAAGGAATTATAATATCACAGAGGTTGTGCTCTAGGGCCATATCACGTGGGGACGGGTGGTGTTAGCATCTTCAATTTAAGGAACGTAAGGACTAGGAATCTCACCCGAGGTGGCCAGCAAACCATGCTGCCTTTGCACGTCTGCGCAGCTAAATTGTAGACAATGCGCATGCGTCAATGCTGGAAGAAGGTCCACGAACTACAGAAAAAGAGAGGAGGGCAGAAATTGGAGGGAGCAACAACCATAGTCTTGCATTGTCTACCAAAGGCTGAACAAGCTAAGCTGATCAGACTCAAGACATCTTCCCTGTTGTTCCAGCCCACACGTGGTTCAGAGCCGCAAGGTAGACAAAGCTATCGCCAGCATCCAGCTGTGAGCAAACACTGTGAGAAATAGATACGGGATCAAACGGGTTCTGATCTTGACAGAGGGACTTAGCTTCGCTGGGGTTTGCGACCAACCTTGCTCTTGTGTAGACCTCTACGGCGGCATCCAGGGTGTCTTGTAGTCCTTTGCCAGTGCAGCTGACAAGAGCATCAACATCAAAGTGCTGAAGATCCGTCACCATTGTCTGCGAAGTCCTCGTAAGAGCCTGAAGTCGTGTCGCAAGTTAAAGGCGCTACCATCCCCAAGTGCGTGACGCTGTTACTCCCCAATACACACATATAAAAGTGCGGTGAAACCTCGTACCATGACCATACCCGATGGTCCTCCGAAAGTACTTTGTACTAAAGACGTCAGAACGCCTCTCCAAGTCAGTTCATGTCTAATAGCCGCACAGAAAGACAAGGAGCAGAAACAAAAACACTGGGCAAGGAGCCAGTGAGTCAGCGTGAACAATGGAACCAGAGAAACACAATTGATAATTGGTCTGTGACGCCTGAAGCTAAACGGACAGTGTCGATAATTTGATATGAAGACAAATCATTGAAAGAGAGAATGACCTTCCTCTCGTGTCCCTCGCCCTCCCCTTGGCCGTATAATCTGAAAAGGGGAGGAAAATTTTGCAAGAGGGAATGGTGAGGAAAAGGCAAATGGTCAAGAAAATGGTTATAGTTCGCACAGGACTCGAACCTGTGGCCTTTACGATTTTTCAGAGTCAGCATATGTAACGCTCTACCAACTGAGCTAGCGAGCTAACTTATTGTGAGGTTAGTTGTATTATACTTACTCTAACTTGATTATGCATTGGCTGTGATATATATATATATATATATATATATATATATATATATATATGTATTTATATATATATATATATATACATGTGTGTGTGTGTGTGTGTGAGAGAGAGAGAGAGAGAGTGTAAATTAATACTGCTGAGGGTTCTAAAATCAGATGATATTTATTAGATCATAATTACCCCCAGAAAAGGTGATCTCCAACTTTAGAACTCAGCAAAGCGTAATGACGGCGAAAAAGTATAGTTCCTTGCAAGTTATGGTGATAATACTTGTGAGGCAATCGACTTCCCACCACTCTTCCCCAATGCACGAGGAAACACACATCATCGGTCAAACAAATGCATCTATATCTATTCAGGCATGGTCGAACATAAACAATACGTCTATGCAGTCACGATTTATTTAGATTCGTTCAAATACACACGCGCACGCCCTCACACACATCCCCAGTAGGTGCCCGCACACACACGCACATACAAACAAACAAACACGCTCATAATCAATACAAGCTTGGCAACTTTTGCCCTGTTATCATAACCCTCACGGGTTTCTACTCTTCGTGTGTGTGTGTGTGTGTGTGTGTGTGTGTGTGTGTGTGTGTGTGTGTGTGCGCGCGCGCGCGCGTATATTCAGGTTGTTCGACATCTCTGTTGAATTTGGAAAGCAAGTGCGCTTCCCATACGTTCAACCCCGCTTAAGTCGGAACCAAATACTTCAAATATCGGATAAGTTGCACAATTTCGTGCCCTCGAATACACACCTGATATATCGGATCGTTCTCTGAGATCTATGGGAAAAGTTGGGCTCTCGGATAGATATCGGATACGTATCCGATATAGAGCATCGTATCTAGTATTATAGTTATCCGAATAATGTTATTCCATTGAGCAGTATATAATGTGTTTTTTTTTTGTAATTTTTGTAGAATAAAAGATGCACAAAGTAATTTTCAGATATGTTGTGTATTAAACGTGGCGGGACTAAACCTTAGACTTCCCCCTGATAACTCGGTTTGTGTGTGCGAGTGTGCGTGTATGTGTTTTATATATATCTCGGCTTGGCGTTCCCCCTAATTGAAGATCCAAACACCAGTCCCAACTGTGCCAGCCCAAGAGAACAAACTCTGTGATATTATAACGCCTTATAATTGACATTTTCTTATCGCCTCCTCGTTTGCCAGTACTCAAATGATAATTCACAACTTTTCTCTCATGCCCGTCTGAGAGAACTCGTGAGGGAGAAATAGATAAAAAGCATTTGGATAAGAGGGGTGAGAGACGGGGTGTCCGGGACTGAAATTACAGATACTATAAAAGCTAGAGAAAGAGAGCCAGGGCGTGAGGAGTTTCGTGAGTATGTATGACTAGTACTACTACTACTACTACTAGTACTACTGTTTTTATTTTCTTGTTTTTTGGAAACTACATCCATCCTCATGGAATTGTGTGCTGAAAGCAGTTAAGACCTGTCACCCACATAGTTCATTGACCCCTCTCCCACCAATGGCTGTGGTCGACTGCCCTTTTATATTTTTTCCATTTCACTTTAATGAATTCTAAGACAGAAATTAATTTATCCTACTTTCTACTACCGTCTGCTCAAAACCGGAGTTTTCTTTGTGTGTTGATTTAGCAGGTGGGGACCTGGTAACTTTTAGGCATAGAAGAGCTGATTTTACGAGTAAGAATGATAGTCTACATCTCATCCACGCCACTAAATTGCTCTTTGGTTATATATATATTTTTTTTTCTGCCATCACGTCTGCAAGACAAGCGTTGAATGGCTTTGCGTTTGGACCAATTGCGACCGAAATTGCCAAGGTTATCGAAGTAGTGAATGAGCCTTGATCTACATTCTGTAAACGCTCATCGTACATCCTGATTTTTTTTTTTTTTTTTTTTCCATTCTCAGGAGTTAGGTCAATGTAACAAAGGGCCATTAGATCAGATATTCGTATGTCAAAGAAAGACACTTGTCCCCGTCTCCAGAAACCTCCTCCTCCTCTTTTTCTTACTATTATACTACCACTACTTTTACTACCATTACTACTACTGCTACTACTACTACTACCACTACTGCTACTATCATTTATGTGGTTGTTCACATATAAACGACCTACATCCGAGGGTTTTCATAATCATATAGTCATCCACTTCCAATTTTGTTTTCTTTAGTTAGGAATGTTCAATTCAATTTTATCTTATGTCTGGGGGTGGAACCGATAAGTCAGGCGTTTAGAATATAGGCAGAGACGTTTACTCAATATTTGCTTTGCGACGGTTGTATCTAAAGAGACAATGTCGATGATTTGAAATGAAAAATGAATGGTGGGAAAGAATGATGTCGCTGTGGTGTCCTCGGTCCTGTCTTGGAGTGGGTGGTCTCGAGGTCAGTGATCGTAATAAACAAAGGATTATAGCTCGCACAGGACTCGAACCTGCGACCTTTGCGAATTCTGAAAGGGCCAAGTGCAACGCTCTGCCAACTGAGCTAGCGAGCTCACATTATTGATGGTTACTTTATTTATATTTAAAGTAGTTTACACGTGAGGTCACGTACGGAGTGAGCCGAGGGTAGAGATATCTTCCCATGTTCCCCTTTCTTTTGTTAAGGGTACTACTAAAACAGCACGCTCTCTCTTAATTCTATCTACTGATGAGGATTGCAGTTTGCAATCGAAACATATAGATTCCCCGTTTCCAGTCTTTTCTACTCCAACAGTGGTTTCGACGTGATTGACAAATGTGTGATTACGTTTTTCTCCTGTAATATATATATATATATATATATTTATATGTATATGTATACATATATATATATGTATAAATAAGTCTAAATAAAAATATTCCTCTAAAAAACGATGTGGAAGTCGGGGACAGGTGGTATTACGGTGACACTTTGTCCTAAAAATATTCTTGAAAAAGCGCTTCGGTAAGTCGGGGTCAGGTGCTATTCTTCTTCTTCCTCTTCTTCTTCTTCGCGTTCTTCTTCTTCCTCTTCTTCTTCTTCTTCTTCTTTTTCCTCTTCTCCTTCGTGTTCTTCTTCTTCGCGTTCTTCTTCTTCTTCTTCTTCTTCTTCCTCTTCTTCTTTGCGTTCTTCTTATTTTTCCTCGCGTTCTTCTTCGCATTCTTCTTCGCGTTCTTCTTCCTCGCGTTCTTCTTCCTCGCGTTCTTCTTCGCGTTCTTCTTCGCATTCTACTTCGTGTTCTTCGGGTTCTTCTTCGCGTTCTTCTTTGCGTTCTTCTTCGTGCTGGGGATCCTGTGTTAGGGTTCCGCCCCGAGGCCGAGGAGGAAGAGGAAAACGAGCGATTGCTGTTTGCGCAGCCAAGCCCCCGGCGAAGCCGGGGAGGGCGAAGCCCGCGGCTTATATATATATATGTATATATAATATATATATATATAAATATGTATATATATAAATATATATATATATGTATATATATAATATATATATATATATACATATACAGACATGACAGAATTCAATAGACACCAAGAAAAACGCATTTCTGCTCTTATTTAATGCTTAATGTTAAAATTTATCTAATATGTTATATTTACCTAGATTTATGTTTCACATTACATACAAGATTAATCAAGCATGCCACAAACCCAAAGACCAGTAGACCTATCTGAATTTCAGCGAGGTCGTATTGTGGGTCAACATGAAGGTGGACTTAACGCAAAATATCTGGAAATCTGTCAATACCCCTTTCTACTGTTAATAGAGTAATCGTATAATTCACCAAAGGGGGGCAGGAATGGCACAAAACCTCATTCACGTCGTCCCGGGCCCTCAGAATGAACCTTGCAGCTCGTCAAAAGAAATGTCGAAGAGGATCCACGTTGCAAGGCCTCTGACATAGCAGCACAAGCTGATGTCAGTCCCAGAACACCTGTCAGGTATCTCCACAAGCTGGGTTACTATGGCAGAGCTGCAAGAAGGAAACCACTCCTTCGTCCAGCCAATATCAAGCGCAGAAAGGAATGGGGCTGTTGAGAAGGTGGAGATCTGTAGCCTTTTGGAGCACTGTCATTTTCTCTGATGAGTCACGATTCGCATTATTTTCTGACAGTGGAAGAGTGTGGGTCTGGAGACTCTGTAGTCAAGAGTTTGACCTCAAAAGACTGCAGCCAACAGTGAAACATAGGGACATTTCAATAATGGTGTGGGGTGCAATTTGGAGTGATGGTCGATCAGAGCTTGTGGAGTGTCAAGGAAACATCAATTCAGGCAAATATGTTTCTATATAAGAGGAAGGACTCGTTCCAATATTCTACAGTGGTAGAATGAGTAAAAATGTATTCTTGTTTATGGAAGATGAAGCTGCTTGTCACACTGCTCAAGCAACACAAAATTGGTTGAGCCAAAATGGGATCAGGAAACTTCCATGACCAAGTCAGTCCCCGGATATGAACCCTATTGAACACCTCTGGGGCATATTAGACCGACAACTTCGCAAAAAGAACAGGAAGCTATCTTCAAAGTTCTCTTAGGATTACTACGGGAAACATGGCAAGAAATCTCTCAAGATGATATTCGTGAACTAATCACTAGCATGCCTAGAAGGGACCTTGCATTGAAAAAAGCAAAGAGGATGTCAACCAAGTATCAGTTATTAACATTGTGACCATTCATAAGCACTTTAACTGTATCAACTTGTTTTTAATCAATTAAACCATTTCTCTTGGTGTCTATTCAATTCTGTCATGTCTGTGTATATATATGTTTTTGTCTATGTGTGTGTGTGTGTGTGTGTGTGTGTGTGTGTGTGTGTGTGTGAGTTTGTGGTACATCGATTTAGATGTAAGTGTCTGTAGTCAGGCGGGGTTTATAAGCCCACTCACCCCAACACACACACCCTTCTGAAAGCATCGCCTCATCTTCGAATTTATGACACTTTTTCGTTGCCATCAGTCTATTGTATTCTCCATTATTGTTTCAGATGATCCATTCTGGGTCGATACTTATACATATATTACCTCTTTGCATCTATCATTAATCTTAGTTCGAACTTGTATAACACGGTGAAAGCTACTGTAAATATAATTGAATTATCCCTTCATAGTATGAACTCGCTAGCTCAGTAGGTAGAGCGTTGTAATTGAATCATTGAGTAACGCAAAGGTCGCAGGTTCGAGTCCTGTGCGAGCTACAAACCTTTATTTCTTACAAGCACCAATGTCGAGACCACCCACCTCAAGACAGGGCCGAGAACATCACAGCAACGTTCTCCTTACCCACCATTTATTTTCACTTCAAATTATCGACATTTTCTCTTTAGCTACAACAGTCGCAAAACAAATATACAGTAAAAGTTGCTGCCTTCATTGCAAACGCCTGACTAATCGCTTCCTCCTCTAATGCAAGATCTAAGGATATAAGGTCTAACCACTTCCGACCGAATTTCGAGGGAGTTGGCGCAGCGGGCCCGTGAACGTCACCTGGCTGTTCAAAGTGGGGTTGGCGGGTCCTATAGCTGTCAGTTGAAGCTGGTCCGTCGTTCGAGAATGTCGTTGTCTTCGCTCGCACCGCTCCACGCAATTAGTTATATTCTGACAAATATTATATGAAATATATATATAAATATATATAAAATATTATAGTTCCTGTCTATATATATGAATATATAATATATATGATATATAATATATATAATATATAAAATATTATAGTTCCTGTCTTCCTTGGCGTTTCACAGTTTTCTTCAGTGTTTCACAAAGAGAAAACGGACCCAGCCTAATGACGTCAGAAGCTGCGCACAATAATTTAAACGGTCTGACCTGTATATTTAGACCTTGCTCTAATGATGCAATATCCATCACCGATCATACCATAAGAGAAAATGGAATTCAACATTACTAGTTAAACAAAACGGGATTTGAAGTGGATGACTATATGATTATTAAAACTCTCGGAAGTAGTCCTTTACATATGAACAATAACGTAAAAGATAGTAGTAGGAGGAGGAGGGGGAGTAAGAAGGGGAAGAGGAGGTTTCTGGACACGAGGACAACTGGCCTTCTTTGATATATGAATATGTGATCCAATGGCTCCCTGTTACAATAATCTAACCGTTGAGGCGTCTCCTGAGAAAGGAAAATACAAAAAATCAAGATGTACGAGGAGCGTACACAGAATGTGGACCAGGGCTCATTCGCTCCGATAACCTTCACGACTTTAGGCGGGATGGGTCCAAGGGCAAAGGCATTCTACGCTCGACTGCCAGAGGTGATGGCTGAAAAGAAATAACAAACAAACAGCAGTAGTGTAGCATCCATATGATGTAGACTATCGTTGTCACTCCTAAGATCAGCTCCCCTATGACTAAGAAGTACCAAGTCCCCACACCCTAAATCAACGCACATACAAAACTCCCATTTTGAGCACTGTAGTAGAAAGTAAGATAAAAGAACTGTGTTAGGCTTCATTAAAGTGAAATCATGTAAAATATAAAGGGTAGTCGACCTTAGTCATTGGCAAGAGCGGGGTCAATGAACTTTGTCTGTGGAAGACAGATCCTGACTGCTCTCATCACACAATTCCACGAGGATAAAAGTCGTTTTCAAAAAATAAGAAAAAAAAACCACTAGTAGTAGTAGTCATACTCACCCTCGAAACTCCTCACGCTCTGGCTCTCTTTCTCTAGCTGCCCCTCTCATAGTATCTGTGTAATTTCAGTCACGGACATCTCCCTCTCTCGCCCCTCTTTTCCAAATGCTTTTTAGCTCTTTCTCTTTTCCTCACGTGTTCTATCAGACAAACATGAGAGAAAAGTTGTGAGCTATCATTTGAGAATTTAGTGCTGGCAAAACAGGGGATGCACAGAAAATGTTAATTGTAAGGAATTATAATATCACAGAGGTTGTGCTCTAGGGCTGGCACACACACACACACACATACATACACACACACACATACACACACACACACACACACACACACACACACACACACACACACACACACACACACACACACACTCACGTACGTACGTCCACCAAGTGGAATGATATTGTTATTTTGATCAACAATTTGTAAGGATACCCTGTAGTTTTATTTATACATTTTGCTGTGCTATTCTTTTACATACACTCTCTAGTCTTTATCCTCCTTCATCTTTTTAATTAAGTCATTTCCCCTTTTATAATATAGTGGTGACCTTTACACGCTTCTACTCATTCCCAGTAGGCTATGTTGTACTTCTTCGTGCTGAGATACGTTCAAGTACCTTATATCAGCGAGAGAAAGGAATTATAAGTAAACGAACGAAGAGCTGTAGGAAACAAAGTTTACTATGCCCTGTCATCTATAATGAAGAGTGGGATTAATCGCAGAAGAACTAAGGTATAGTCTGTGCGCTTTAACTAGTCCGTTCAGGGTATAGCATAGGTCATACCAAATCTACCATAGTACATGCCTCTTATTCTGTTATTTCCCATCTATGTGCTATCTTATTTTCTTATAGTCTGCATATGATACAAGATGATGAATGCTATAAGTATCAATTTGTAGGATGTATATATATATATATATACATGTGTGTGTGTGTGTGTGTGTGTGTATGTGAGAGAGAGAGAGAGAGAGAGAGTGTAGATTAATACTGCTGAGGGTTCTAAAATCAGATGATATTTATTAGATCATAATTACCCCAGAAAAGGTGATCTCCAACTTTAGAACTCAGCAAAGCGTAATGACGGCGAAAAAGTACAGTTCCTTGCAAGTTATGGTGATAATACTGGTGAGGCAATCGACTTCCCACCACTCTTCCCCAATGCACGAGAAAACACACATCATCGGTCAAACAAATGCATCTATATCTATTCAGGCATGGTCGAACATGAACAATACGTCTATGCAGTCACGATTTATTTAGATTCGTTCAAATACACACGCGCACGCCCTCACACACATCCCCAGTAGGTGCCCGCACACACACGCACATTCAGACAAACAAACACGCTCATAATCAATACAAGCTTAGCAACTTTTGCCCTGTTATCATAACCCTTACGGGTTTCTACTCTTCGTGTGTGTGTGTGTGTGTGTGTGTGTGTGTGTGTGTGTGTGTGTGTGTGTGTGTGTGCGCGCGCGCGTATATTCTGGTTGTTCGACATCTCTGTTGAATTTGGAAAGCAAGTGCGCTTCCCATACGTTAAACCCCGCTTAAGTCGGAACCAAATACTTCAAATATCGGATAAGTTGCACAATTTCGTGCCCTCGGATACACAACTGAAATATCGGATCGTTCTCTGAGATCTATGGGAAAAGTTGGGCTCTCGGATAGATATCGGATACGTATCCGATATAGAGCATCGCATCTAGTGTTATAGTTATCCGAATAATGTTATTTCATTGTGCAGTATATAATGTTTCTTTTTTGTAATTTTTGTAAAATAAAAGATGCACAAAGTAATTTTCAGATATGTCGTGTATTAAACGTGGCGGGACTAAACATTAGACTTCCCCCTGATAACTCGGTTTGTGTGTGTGAGTGTGCGTGTATGTGTTTTATATATATCTCGGCTTGGCGTTCCTCCTAATTGAAGATCCAAACACCAGTCCCAACTGTGCCAGCCCAAGAGAACAAACTATGTGATATTATAACGCCTTATAATTGACTTTTTCTTATCGCCTCCTGGTTTGCCAGTACTCAAATGATAATTCACAACTTTTCTCTCATGCCTGTCTGAGAGAACTCGTGAGGGAGAAATAGATAAAAAGCATTTGAATAAGAGGGGTGAGAGACGGGGTGTTCGGGACTGAAATTACAGATACTATAAAAGCTAGAGAAAGAGAGCCAGGGCGTGAGGGGTTTCGTGAGTATGTATGACTAGTACTACTACTACTACTATTACTACTACTAAGGATTACAAAGGATTACAAAGGCGGAGCATGCCGACAGGAGACCTTTTGATCCATATCTAGGTCGGATGCGAAAAAAAAATCATATTAATAATAAAACAATAAATAAAAACTATAATAATGTAAATAACAAACAAAATACATAAATAAATGCATAGGTATAGTTAAATAATAAACAAACAGGTAAATAGTAAATAATAATAAATTGACATATAACTAATAATAAATGAAAATCAGACAGACAAATGATAACAAAACAAAAACAATATAAGATAAATTATAATCATTACAGCATCTTACTTAGGTATTTATCTAACTGATTCTTAAAGCTTCGAACTGAACTACATTGCACTACCTGTGCAGGAAGTTTATTCCATTCATTTACTACACGGTTGGCAAAGTTGTTTCTACCTACTTCTAAATTGAATCTATTTCCGGATAGTTTGAGACCATTGTTTCTTGTCTGATTCTCATTCAATGTGAAAATTTGGTCACTTTTGATGTTGTCAATTCCCTTTAAAATCTTAAAGACCTGTATCAAGTCACCTCTGAGTCTACGCTTTTTTAGGGAAAACAGATTCATGTGTTTTAGTCGATTTTCGTATGATTTATTTTTAATATTTGGAATCAGTTTTGTGGCTCGCCGTTGTACTTTTTTCAGTCTGTCAATGTCTTTAATGAGATTCGGTGACCATACAGAAACAGCATATTCCAAATGTGGACGAACTAACGATTTATATAGCTTGTTAATGAGTGATGGACTTTTGAAATCAAAAGATCGCGCAATCAGTCCCAGAATCTTATTTGCTTTCTCAGAGGCTGAAATACACTGCTTGGATGATTTGAGGTCGTTACTGATAATTACGCCGAGATCTTTTTCACTATCCACTTTTGTTAACGAATTACCAAATAACTTGTAATCGTACTTACTGTTATTTTTACCTATGTGCATTACCTTGCATTTACTTGTGTTAAATTTCATTAGCCACTTTTCAGACCATTGCTGTAATTTATCTAAATCTACTTGAATATCTAATTGGTTTGAGTGATCATTTGCCACTCCGCACAGTTTTGTATCATCAGCAAATTTGGAAACAGTAGATTTTAGTCCATGGTCTATATCATTTAAATATACTATGAATAGAAGTGGCCCAAGAACGGAACCCTGAGGAACTCCACTTGCAACACTTTTCCATCCAGAAGTTTTTCCATTTAAAACAACTCTCTGTTTTCGACCATTCAACCAATTACTAGTCCAACCTAATAGGCTACCACTTATTCCATGCAAAGCTAATTTAGTAAGTAGTCTTTCGTGTGGGACGGTATCAAAAGCTTTTGCAAAGTCTAGATATATTAAATCTATATTGTTTCTTTTGTCATAATTCGAGATAACTGTGTTGTAGAATTCGAGTAAGTTAGTCATGCAAGAACGTTTCCGTCTGAAACCATGCTGGCTATCATTTATCAAACGGTTACTTTCTAAATGATGTTCGATAGCATCTCTGATGATAGTTTCCATTATTTTTCCTACGATTGAAGTCAAACTTATAGGCCTATAGTTATTTGGTTTCTTTTTGTCACCTTTTTTGAATATGGGAGTAACGTTAGCTAGCTTCCATTCTCTTGGGACATCTCCGTTTTTATTTTCTTATTTTTTGGAAACTACATCCATCCTCATGGAATTGTGTGCTGAAAGCAGTCAAGACCTGTCACCCACATAGTTCATTGACCCCTCCCTCTCCCACCAATGGCTGTGGTCGACTGCCCTATTATGTTTTTTCCATTTCACTTTAATGAATTCTAAGACAGAAATTAATTTAGCCTACTTTCTACTACCGTCTGCTCAAAACCGGAGTTTTCTTTGTGTGTTGATTTAGCAGGTGGGGACCTGGTAACTTTTAGGCATAGGAGAGCTGATTTTACGAGTAAGAATGATAGTCTACATCTCATCCACGCCACTAAGCTGCTCTTTTTTTTTTTCTGCCATCACGTCTGCAAGACGAGCGTTGAATGGCTTTGCGTTTGGACCATTTGCGACCGAAATTGCGAAGGTTATCGAAGTAGTGAATGAGCCCTGATCTACATTCTGTAAACGCTCATCGTACACGCTGATTTTTTTTTTTTTTTTTTTTTTTTTTTTTCATTCTCAGGAGTTAGGTCATTGTAACAAGGGGCCATTAGATCAGATATTCGTATGTCAAAGAAAGACACTTGTCCCCGTCTCCAGAAACCTCCTCCTCCTCCTCCTCTTTTTCTTACTATTTTACTACCACTACTTCTACTACCATTACTACTACTACTACTACTACTACTACTACTATCATTTATGTGGTTGTTCACATATAAACGACCTACATCCGAGGGTTTTAATAATCATATAGTCATCCACTTCCAATTTTATTTTCTTTAGTTAGGAATGTTCAATTCAATTTTATCTTATGTCTGGGGGTGGAACCGATAAGTCAGGCGTTTGGAATGTAGGCAGAGACGTTTACTCAATATTTGTTTTGCGACGGTTGTATCTAAAGAGACAATGTCGATGATTTGAAATGAAAAATGAATGGTGGGAAAGAATGATGTCGCTGTGGTGTCCTCGGTCCTGTCTTGGAGTGGGTGGTCTCGAGATCAGTGATCGTAATAAATAAAGGATTATAGCTCGCACAGGACTCGAACCTGCGACCTTTGCGAATTCTGAAAGGGCCAAGTGCAACGCTCTGCCAACTGAGCTAGCGAGCTCACATTATTGATGGTTACTATATCTATATTTAAAGTAGTTTACACGTGAGGTCACGTACGGAGTGAGCCGAGGGTAGAGATATCTTCCCATGTTCCCCTTTCTTTTGTTAAGGGTACTACTTAAACAGCACGCTCTCTCTTAATTCTATCTACTGAAGAGGATTGCAGTTTGCAATCGAAATATATAGATTCCCCGTTTCCAGTCTTTTCTACTCCAACAGTGGTTTCGACGTGATTGACAAATGTGTCATTACATTTTTCACCTGTAATATATATATATATATATATATATATATATAAGTCTAAATAAGAATATTCCTCTAAAAAACGATGTGGAAGTCGGGGACAGGTGGTATTACGGTGATACTTTGTCCTAAAAATATTCTTGAAAAAGCGCTTCGGTAAGTCGGGGTCAGTTGCTATTCTTCTTCTTCTTCCTCTTCTTCTTCTTCCTCTTCTTCTTCGCGTTCTTCTTCCTCTTCTTCTTCTTCTTGTTCCTCTTCTTCTCCTTCGTGTTCTTCTTCTTCTTCTTCTTCTTCTTCTTCTTCTTCTTCGCGTTCATCTTCCTCTTCTTCTTCGCGTTCTTCTTCTTCCTCTTCTTCTTTGCGTTCTTCTTCGCGTTCTTCGCGTTTTTCTTCACGTTCTTTTTCGCGTTCTTCTTCCTCGCGTTCTTCTTCGCGTTCTTCTTCGCATTCTACTTCGTGTTCTTCGGGTTCTTCTTCGCGTTCTTCTTCGCGTTCTTCTTCGTGCTGGGGATCCTGTGTTGGGGTTCCGCCCCGAGGCCGAGGGGGAAGGGGAAAACGAGGGATTGCTGTTTGCGCAGCCAAGCCCCCGGCGAAGCCCGCGGCTTATATATATATATATATGTATATATAATATATATATATATATATATATATATATATATATATATATACAGACATGACAGAATTCAATAGACACCAAGAAAAACGCATTTCTGCTCTTGTATAATGCTTAATATTGAAATTTACCTAATATGTTATATTTACCTAGATTTATGTTTCAGATTACATACAAGATTAATCAAGCATGCCACAAACCCAAGGACCAGTAGACCTATCTGAATTTCAGCGAGGTCGTATTGTGGGTCAACATGAAGGTGGACTTAACGCAAAATATCTGGAAATCTGTCAATACCCCCTTTCTACTGTTAATAGAGTAATCGTACAATTCACCAAAGGGGGGCAGGAATGGCACAAAACCTTATTCACGTCGTCCCGGGCCCTCAGAATGAACCTTGCATCTTGTCAAAAGAAATGTCGAAGAGGATCCACGTTGCAATGCCTCTGACATAGCAGCACAAGCTGATGTCAGTCCCAGAACACCTGTCAGGTATCTCCACAAGTTGGGTTACTATGGCAGAGCTACAAGATGGGAACCACTCCTTCGTCCAATATCAAGCGCAGAAAGGAATTGGGCTGTTGAGATGCTGGAGAGACCTGTGGCCTTTTGGAGCACTGTCATTTTCTCTGATGAGTCACAATTCGCATTATTTTCTGCGAGTGGAAGATTGTGGGTCTGGAGACTCTGTAGTCAAGAGTTTGACCTCAAAAGACTGCAGCCAACAGTGAAATATAGGGCATTTCAATAATGGTGTGGGGTGCAATTTGGAGTGCTGGTCGATCAGAGCTTGTGGAGTGTCAAGGAAGCATCAATTCAGGCAAATATGTTTCTATATAAGAGGAAGGACTCATTCCAATATTCTCCAGTGGTAGAATGAGTAAAATTGTCTTCTTATTTATGGAATATGGAGTTCCTTGTCACACTGCTCAAGCAACACAAAATTGGTTGAGCCAAAATGGAATCAGGAAACTCCCAAGGCCAAGTCAGTCCCCGGATACGAACCCTATTGAACACCTCTGGGGCATATTAGACAGACAACTTCGCAAAAAGAACAGGAAGCCATCTTCAAAGCCCGAACTCTTAGGATTACTACGGGAAACATGGCAAGAAATTCCTCAAGATGATATTCGTGAACTAATCACTAGCATGCCTAGAAGGGTCCTTGCATTGAAAAAAGCAAAAGGTATGTCAACCAAGTATCAGTTATTCATATTGTGACCATTTATACGCACTTTAACTATATCACTTGCTTATTTGATCAATCAAACGATTTCTCTTGGTGTCTATTCAATTCTGTCATGTCTGTGTATATATATATGTATGTTTGTATGTGTATGTATATGTATGTGCATGTCTATGTGTGTGTGTAAGTGTGTGTGTGTGTGTGTGTGTGTGTGTGTGCGTCTAAGTGTGTGTGTGTGTGTGTGTGTGTGTATGTGTGTGTGTGTGTAGATAGATCGATTTGGATGTAGGTGTCTGTAGACAGGCGGGGTTTATAAGCCCACTCACCCCAACACACACACCCTTCTGAAAGCATCGACTCATCTTCGAATTTATGATACTTTTTCGTTGTCATCAGTCTATTGTATATTCCATTATTGTTTCAGATTATCCATTCTGGGTCGATACTTTTACATGTATTACCTCTTGTTTGCATCTATTATTAATCTTAGTTCGAACTTGTATAACACAGACACGGTGAAAGCTACTTTAAATATAATTGAATATTCTTTTTTAAGAAGAGCTCGCTAGCTCAGTAGGTAGAGCGTTGTAATTGAATCATTCAGTAATGCAAAGGTCGCAGGTTCGAGTCCTGTGCGAGCTACAAACCTTTATTTCTTTCAAGCACCTATGTCGAGATTACCCACCTCAAGACAGGACCGAGAACATCACAGCAACGTTCTCCTTACCCACCATTTATTTTCACTTCAAATTATCGACATTTTCTCTTTAGCTACAACAGTCGCAAAACAAATATACAGTAAAAGTTACTGTCTTCATTGCAAACGCCTGACTAATCGCTTCCTCCTCTAATGATGCAATATCCATCACAGATCATATCATATAAGAGAAAATGGAATTCAACATTACTAGTTAAAGAAAACGGGATTGGAAGTGGATGACTATATGATTATTAAAACTCTCGGAAGTAGTCCTTTACATGTGAACAATCACGTAAAAGATAGTAGTAGTAATAGGAGGAAGAGGTTTCTGGACACGAGGACAACTGGCCTTCTTGATATATGTGATCCAATGGCTCCCTGTTACAGTAATCTAACTGTTGAGGCGTCTCCTGAGAATGGAAAAGACAAACAATCAAGATGTACGAGGAGCGTATACAGAATGTGGACCAGGGCTCATTCGCTCCGATAACCTTCACGACTTTAGGCGGGATGGGTCCAAGGGCAAAGGCATTCTACGTTCGACTGGCAGAGGTGATGGCTGAAAAGAAATAATAAACAAACAGCAGTAGTGTAGCATCGATATGATGTAGACTATCGTTGTCACTCCTAAGATCAGCTCCCCTATGACTAAGAAGTACCAAGTCCCCACACCCTAAATCAACGCACATACAAAACTCCGATTTTGAGCACACTGTAGTAGAAAGTAAGATAAAAGAACTGTGTTAGGCTTCATTAAAGTGAAATCATGTAAAATATAAAGGGTAGTCGACCTTAGTCATTGGCAAGAGCGGGGTCAATGAACTTTGTCTGTGGAAGACAGATCCTGACTGCTCTCATCACACAATTCCACGAGGATAAAAGTCGTTTTCAAAAAATAAGAAAAAAAACTACTAGTAGTAGTAGTCATAGTCACATACCCTCGAAACTCCTCACGCTCTGGTTCTCTTTCTCTAGCTGCCCCTCTCATAGTATCTGTGTAATTTCAGTCACGGACATCTCCCTCTCTCGCCCCTCTTTTCCAAATGCTTTTTAGCTCTTTCTCTTTTCCTCACGTGTTCTATCAGACAAACATGAGAGAAAAGTTGTGAGCTATCATTTGAGAATTTAGTGCTGGCAAAACAGGTGATGAACAGAGAATGTTAATTGTAAGGAATTATAATATCACAGAGGTTGTGCTCTAGGGCTGGCACACGTGGGGACGGGTGGTGTTAGCATCGTCAATTTAAGGAACCCAAGGACTAGGAATCCCACCCGACGTGGCCAGCAAACCATGCTGCCTTTGCACGTCTGCGCAGCTAAATTGTAGACAATACGCATTCGTCGAAGGTGGAAGAAGGTCCATGAACTGCAGAAAAGGAGAGGAACGCAGAAATTGGAGGGAGCAACAACTTAGTTCTCGACCATTGTCTTGCATTGTCTACCAAAGGCTGAGCAAGCTAAGCCGATCAGACTCAAGACATCTTCCTTGTTGTTCCAGCCCACACGTAGTTCAGAGCCGCAAGGTAGACAGTTATCGCCATCATCCAGCTGTGAGCGAACAGTGTGGAAAATAGGTACGGGATCAAACGGGTTGTGATCTTGAGATCTTTGACAGAGGGACTTAGCTTTGCTGGGGTTTGCGACCAACCCTGCTCTTGTGTAGACCTCTACGGCGGCATGCAGGGTGTCTTGTAATCCTTTGCCAGTGCAGCTGACAAGAGCATCAACATCAACGTGCTGAAGACCCGTCACCATTGTCTGTGAAGTCCTCGTAATGGACTGAAGTCATGTCGCAGGTTAAAGGCGCTACCATCCCCAAGACGTGACACTGTCACTCCCCAACACACACATATAAAAGTGTGGTGAAACCTCGTACTATGACCATACCCAATGGTCCTCCGAAGGTACTTTATACTAAAGACGTCAGAACGCCTCTCCAAGTCAGTTCATGTCTCATAGCCGTACAAAAAGACAAGGAGCAGAAACAGAAACACTGGGCAAGGAGCCAGTGAGTCAGCGTAAACAGTGGAACCAGAGAAACACAATTAATATATAGTTGGTCTGTGACGCCTAAAGCTAAACGGACAGTGTCGATAATTTGATATGAAGACAAATCATTGAAAGAGAGAATGACCTTCCTCTCGTGTCCCTCGCCCTCCCCTTGGCCGTATAATCTGGAAAAGGGGAGGAAAACTTTGCAAGAGGGAATGGCGAGGAAAAGGCAAATGGTCAAGAAAATGGTGATAGCTCGCACAGGACTCGAACCTGTGGCCTTTACGATTTTTCAGAGTCAGCATATGTAACGCTCTACCAACTGAGCTAGCGAGCTAACATATTGTTAGGTTAGTTGTATTATACTTACTCTAACTTGATTATGCATTGGCTGTGATATATATATATATATATATGTATTATATATATATATATATATATATTTTTTATATATATATATATATACATGTGTGTGTGTGTGTGTGTGTGTGTGTGTGTGTGTGTGTGTGTGTGTATGTGAGAGAGAGAGAGAGAGAGAGAGTGTAGATTAATACTGCTGAGGGTTCTAAAATCAGATGATATTTATTAGATCATAATTACCCCAGAAAAGGTGATCTCCAACTTTAGAACTCAGCAAAGCGTAATGACGGCGAAAAAGTACAGTTCCTTGCAAGTTATGGTGATAATACTGGTGAGGCAATCGACTTCCCACCACTCTTCCCCAATGTACGAGAAAACACACATGATCGGTCAAACAAATGCGTCTATATCTATTCAGGCATGGTCGAACATGAACAAAACGTCTATACAGTCATGATTATATTTAGATTCGTTCACATACACACGCGCGCGCGCTCACACACATCCCCAGTAGGTGCCCGCACACACACGCACATACAAACAAACAAACACGCTCATAATCAATACAAGCTTAGCAACTTTTGCCCTGTTATCATAACCCTCACGGGTTTCTACTCTTCGTGTGTGTGTGTGTGTGTGTGTGTGTGTGTGTGTGTGTGTGTGTGTGTGTGTGTGTGTGTGTGTGTGTGTGTGTGTGTGTGCGCGCGCGTATATTCTGGTTGTTCGACATCTCTGTTGAATTTGGAAAGCAAGTGCGCTTCCCATACGTTAAACCCCGCTTAAGTCGGAACGAAATAATTCAAATATCGGATAAATTGCACACTTTGGTGCCCTCGGATACACAACTGAAATATCGGATCGTTCTCTGAGATCTATGGGAAAAGTTGGGCTCTCGGATAGATATCGGATACGTATCCGATATAGAGCATCGCATCTAGTGTTATAGTTATCCGAATAATGTTATTTCATTGTGCAGTATATAATGTTTCTTTTTTGTAATTTTTGTAAAATAAAAGATGCACAAAGTAATTTTCAGATATGTCGTGTATTAAACGTGGCGGGACTAAACATTAGACTTCCCCCTGATAACTCGGTTTGTGTGTGTGAGTGTGCGTGTATGTGTTTTATATATATCTCGGCTTGGCGTTCCTCCTAATTGAAGATCCAAACACCAGTCCCAACTGTGCCAGCCCAAGAGAACAAACTCTGTGATATTATAACGCCTTATAATTGACTTTTTCTTATCGCCTCCTGGTTTGCCAGTACTCAAATGATAATTCACAACTTTCTCTCATGCCTGTCTGAGAGAACTCGTGAGGGAGAAATAGATAAAAAGCATTTGAATAAGAGGGGTGAGAGACGGGGTGTTCGGGACTGAAATTACAGATACTATAAAAGCTAGAGAAAGAGAGCCAGGGCGTGAGGGGTTTCGTGAGTATGTATGACTAGTACTACTACTACTACTATTACTACTACTAAGGATTACAAAGGATTACAAAGGCGGAGCATGCCGACAGGAGACCTTTTGATCCATATCTAGGTCGGATGCGAAAAAAAAAATCATATTAATAATAAAACAATAAATAAAAACTATAATAATGTAAATAACAAACAAAATACATAAATAAATGCATAGGTATAGTTAAATAATAAACAAACAGGTAAATAGTAAATAATAATAAATTGACATATAACTAATAACACTGGGGAACACTCATTTTGTTGCATTTAAAAAAAGACTTTTCTATAGTCAACTTGAGTGTGCTGATTTCAAATCTGAAGTCGGGTTTTGTCTGCAAGCTACAGATTTTATGCAATTTGACATTTTTATTTTTTAAATTTTCGTTATTATAGGAAATTGCAATATCAGCCACAATTCTTTTGTTCACTTGAATCTTAAAACAGTATGAAAGCCATTTCTGTACATTTATTAAGGCAAAAGAAACAGAACATTAACAGAACATCTATCCCAAAGTTAGATTAGCATCCTTCAGAACATCACCACAGCTGATGGAAGCTTATCAATTTCTTTATGTATTTTTTTAGGCAGGAATTTGCGTTTGTAACTTTTGCGTTTGTACATTTCATCTGGGCAATTTCGTTTAATGCTCCAGCAGTAGTCAGCCATCATACTTTTGTCCCAGCGCCCTTGGTAGCGTTCTTCCATGATCTTTAGGTCTTGGTGGAATCGTTCTCCTTGTTCGTCACTCACAGCCCCCAGGTTGTCAGGGAAGTGATCAAGGTGGCTGTTCAAAAAATGAAGCTTGATGCTCATGTTGCACCCGAGATCACGAAAAGCGAGGAGCATTCTGTTCACAAGTTCACTGTAGTTCTCCGCCTTATTGTTTCCAAGGAAGTTCTGAACGACTGGCACAAAGGATAACCATGCTGCCCTTTCTAAAGCGGTCATCTTAGCAACAAACTGATCATCACGAATTAGGGTTCGAATCTGTGGGCCATCAAACACGCCTGCTTTGATCTTCTCAAATGATAACCCTGGTAAAGCTGTGAGGATGTGTTGGAAACATTCACCTTCGGTTTCCAGTGCCTTGACAAATTGTTTCATCAAACCTAATTTGATGTGAAGAGGAGGAAAGATGATCTTATCTCTGTTTACAATTGGGTCTTGTATGATATTTGGCATGCCTGCTTCAAGGGTGTCACGAATAGGCCAGTCCTTCTGGACCCAATGTTTGTCTCGTGCTCGGCTGTCCCACATACAGAGGAAACATGGAAACTAGGTGAAAGCTTTCTGTTGTCCAAGAAGAAAGTTGACCATCTTTAAGTCTACACAAATTATCCAATTGTGCTCATGATACTTTAATAAGTCCATGACCATTCTCATATCATCATAGTCTTCCCGCAAATGCACTGAGTGACCGACAGGTACTGCTCCATAAACATTGCCATTATGTAAAAGAACACACTTTAGACTGCGTTTTGAACTGTCTAAAAAGAGTCTCCATTCAGCAGGACTATAGTAAGGTACACCCAGTTCTTTGAGAAGCCCTGGGATGTCATGGCAGTAAACAAACTGTCTGTCTTTTGAAAAGAAGGTCACAAAAAGCTGGTCACGCTTTCTGAAATATGATACTTTAACAGAGTGATCAACAAGATTTCTGCCTTGTAATCTTGATGCCAAAAGCTCTGCTGCTTTCTTTGAAAGACCTAAATCCCGCACTAAATCATTCAGTTCAGCCTGGGGAAGAGGCTTAGGGACGGGGAAAGGTTCAGTGTCTGAAGAACAGTCCTCCGATTGTGAACACTTTTCTGACAATTCACTGTCACAACTGTCTTGCTGGCTTGTATCATGTCCAATGTCTTTATCGTCCAATGAAGGCAAGCCTTTGAAAACTGGAACAGGTACTTCTTCAGAGTGCGGAACAGGCCGAATAGCTGAGGGAATGTTCGGATACGTAATCTTATGTCGGTTTTTCTTCCCAACACCCGTTGTGTTTACCATGCAGAAATAACAGTTAGTTACATGGTTGGTGGGTTCGCGCCAAATCATTGGAACTCCAAAAGGCAGACCTTTGCGTTTTCCTTTGGTCCAGTCTCGAAGCATTTCCTCACAATTGTGGCACACAACATGAGGAGCCCATTGCTTGTCTTGATCACCAAGATGAACTTCAAAATATGCCTTGTAGGCACGCTTGACGAACGAGGATATGTTACGTCTCTGACGATTGAGTGTGTAGCATCCACATATGTAGCAGAAGGCATCAGGCTTGTTTCTCCAATGATGTCTCATTCTGGAAGCCATGTTTGAACTGAAACAAAAGAAGAATGATCAAAATATTAGAAGCTATCTATATATATGGACGTTAAAATGCTTATACATGGTTTACGCAAGTTCACATATGTACAATTTCATTAACCTCAAATTGCATACAAACTAGAGCTTGTAGAGAAAAACTAATTTCAGATTTGAAATCAGCGCCTAAAACTCTTTCAAAATCCGTTAAAATATCCAATGCAACTCAAAGTTACTGAAAAAGTGTTCCCCTGTGTAATAAATGAAAATCAGACAGACAAATGATAACAAAACAAAAACAATATAAGATAAATTATAATCATTACAGCATCTTACTTAGGTATTTATCTAACTGATTCTTAAAGCTTCGAACTGAACTACATTGCACTACCTGTGCAGGAAGTTTATTCCATTCATTTACTACACGGTTGGCAAAGTTGTTTCTACCTACTTCTAAATTGAATCTATTTCCGGATAGTTTGAGACCATTGTTTCTTGTCTGATTCTCATTCAATGTGAAAATTTGGTCACTTTTGATGTTGTCAATTCCCTTTAAAATCTTAAAGACCTGTATCAAGTCACCTCTGAGTCTACGCTTATTTAGGGAAAACAGATTCATGTGTTTTAGTCGATTTTCGTATGATTTATTTTTAATATTTGGAATCAGTTTTGTGGCTCGCCGTTGTACTTTTTCCAGTCTGTCAATGTCTTTAATGAGATTCGGTGACCATACAGAAACAGCATATTCCAAATGTGGACGAACTAACGATTTATATAGCTTGTTAATGAGTGATGGACTTTTGAAATCAAAAGATCGCGCAATCAGTCCCAGAATCTTATTTGCTTTCTCAGAGGCTGAAATACACTGCTTGGATGATTTGAGGTCGTTACTGATAATTACGCCGAGATCTTTTTCACTATCCACTTTTGTTAACGAATTACCAAATAACTTGTAATCGTACTTACTGTTATTTTTACCTATGTGCATTACCTTGCATTTACTTGTGTTAGATTTTATTAGCCACTTTTCAGACCATTGCTGTAATTTATCTAAATCTACTTGAATATCTAATTGGTTTGAGTGATCATTTGCCACTCCCCACAGTTTTGTATCATCAGCAAATTTGGAAACAGTAGATTTTAGTCCATGGTCTATATCATTTATATATACTATGAATAGAAGTGGCCCAAGAACGGAACCCTGAGGAACTCCACTTGCAACACTTTTCCATCCAGAAGTTTTTCCATTTAAAACAACTCTCTGTTTTCGACCATTCAACCAATTACTAGTCCAACCTAATAGGCTACCACTTATTCCATGCAAAGCTAATTTAGTAAGTAGTCTTTCGTGTGGGACGGTATCAAAAGCTTTTGCAAAGTCTAGATATATTAAATCTATATTGTTTCTTTTGTCATAATTCGAGATAACTGTGTTGTAGAATTCGAGTAAGTTAGTCATGCAAGAACGTTTCCGTCTGAAACCATGCTGGCTATCATTTATCAAACGGTTACTTTCTAAATGATGTTCGATAGCATCTCTGATGATAGTTTCCATTATTTTTCCTACGATTGAAGTCAAACTTATAGGCCTATAGTTATTTGGTTTCTTTTTGTCACCTTTTTTGAATATGGGAGTAACGTTAGCTAGCTTCCATTCTCTTGGGACATCTCCGTTTTTATTTTCTTATTTTTTGGAAACTACATCCATCCTCATGGAATTGTGTGCTGAAAGCAGTCAAGACCTGTCACCCACATAGTTCATTGACCCCTCCCTCTCCCACCAATGGCTGTGGTCGACTGCCCTATTATGTTTTTTCCATTTCACTTTAATGAATTCTAAGACAGAAATTAATTTATCCTACTTTCTACTACCGTCTGCTCAAAACCGGAGTTTTCTTTGTGTGTTGATTTAGCAGGTAGGGACCTGGTAACTTTTAGGCATAGGAGAGCTGATTTTATGAATAAGAATGATAGTCTACATCTCATCCACGCCACTAAACTGCTCTTTGGTTATATATATAATATATATACTATATATATATATAAAATATGTATATATTTAATATATATACTATATATATATAATATGTATATATATAATATATATATATATATATAATTTTTTTTTTTTTTTTTTTTTTTTTTTTTTTTTTTTCTGCCATCACGTCTGCAAGACGAGCGTTGAATGGCTTTGCGTTTGGACCATTTGCGACCGAAATTGCGAAGGTTATCGAAGTAGTGGATGAGCCTTGATCTACATTCTGTAAACGCTCATCGTACACGCTGATTTTTTTTTTTTTTTTTTTTTTTTTTTTTCATTCTCAGGAGTTAGGTCAATGTAACAAGGGGCCATTAGATCAGATATTCGTATGTCAAAGAAAGACACTTGTCCCCGTGTCCAGAAACCTCCTCCTCCTCCTCCTCCTCCTCCTCTTTTTCTTACTATTATACTACCACTACTTTTACTACCATTACTACTACTACTACTACTACTACTATCATTTATGTGGTTGTTCACATATAAACGACCTACATCCGAGGGTTTTCATAATCATATACTCATCCACTTCCAATTTTGTTTTCTTTAGTTAGGAATGTTCAATTCAATTTTATCTTATGTCTGGGGGTGGAACCGATAAGTCAGGCGTTTGGAATGTAGGCAGAGACATTTACTCAATATTTGTTTTGCGACGGTTGTATCTAAAGAGACAATGTCGATGATTTGAAATGAAAAATGAATGGTGGGAAAGAATGATGTCGCTGTGGTGTCCTCGGTCCTGTCTTGGAGTGGGTGGTCTCGAGGTCAGTGATCGTAATAAATAAAGGATTATAGCTCGCACAGGACTCGAACCTGCGACCTTTGCGAATTCTGAAAGGGCCAAGTGCAACGCTCTGCCAACTGAGCTAGCGAGCTCACATTATTGATGGTTACTTTATTTATATTTAAAGTAGTTTACACGTGAGGTCACGTACGGAGTGAGCCGAGGGTAGAGATATCTTCCCATGTTCCCCTTTCTTTTGTTAAGGGTACTACTTAAACAGCACGCTCTCTCTTAATTCTATCTACTGAAGAGGATTGCAGTTTGCAATCGAAATATATAGATTCCCCGTTTCCAGTCTTTTCTACTCCAACAGTGGTTTCGACGTGATTGACAAATGTGTCATTACATTTTTACCTGTAATATATATATATATATATATATATATATACATATATATTTATATATATATATCTATATATATACATAAGTCTAAATAAAAATATTCCTCTAAAAAACGATGTGGAAGTCGGGGGCAGGTGGTATTACGGTGACACTTTGTCCTAAAAATATTCTTGAAAAAGCGCTTCGGTAAGTCGGGGTCAGGTGCTATTCTTCTTCTTCTTCCTCTTCTTCTTCTTCTTCGCGTTCTTCTTCTTCCTCTTCTTCTTGTTCTTGTTCCTCTTCTTCTCCTTCATGTTCTTCTTCTTCTTCTTCGCGTTCTTCTTCCTCTTCTTTGCGTTCTTCTTCGCGTTCTTCTTCGCATTCTACTTCGTGTTCTTCGGGTTCTTCTTCGCGTTCTTCTTCGTGCTGGGGATCCTATGTTGGGGTTCCGCCCCGAGGCCGAGGGGGAAGGGGAAAACGAGGGATTGCTGTTTGCGCAGCCAAGCCCCCGGCGAAGCCCGCGGCTTATATATATATATATGTATATATAATATATATATAATATATATACATATATATATATATATATACAGACATGACAGAATTCAATAGACACCAAGAAAAACGCATTTCTGCTCTTATTTAATGCTTAATGTTAAAATTTACCTAATATGTTATATTTACCTAGATTTATGTTTCAGATTACATACAAGATTAATCAAGCATGTCACAAACCCAAGGACCAGTAGACCTATCTGAATTTCAGCTAGGTCATATTGTGGGTCAACATGAAGGTGGACTTAACGCAAAATATCTGGAAATCTGTCAATACCCCTTTCTACTGTTAATAGAGTAATCGTACAATTCACCAAAGGGGGGCAGGAATGGCATAAAACCTCATTCACGTCGTCCCGGGCCCTCAGAATGAACCTTGCATCTCGTCAAAAGAAATGTCGAAGAGGATCCACGTTGCAAGGCCTTTGACATAGCAGCACAAGCTGATGTTAGTCCCAGAACAACTGTCAGGTATCTCCATAAGCTGGGTTACTATGGCAGAGCTGCAAGATGGAAACCACTCCTTCGTCCAGCCAATATCAAGCGCAGAAAGGAATGGGGTTGTTGAGATGCTGGAGAGACCTGTGGCCTTTTGGAGCACTGTCATTTTTTCTGATGAGTCACAATTCGCATTATTTTCTGAGAGTGGAAGATTGTGGGTCTGGAGACTCTGTAGTCAAGAGTTTGACCTCAAAAGACTGCAGCCAACAGTGAAACATGGGGGCATTTCAATAATGGTGTGGGGTGCAATTTGGAGTGATGGTCGATCAGAGCTTGTGGAGTGTCAAGGAAGCATCAATTCAGGCATATATGTTTCTATATAAGAGGAAGGACTCATTCCAATATTCTCCAGTGGTAGAATGAGTAAAAATGTCTTTCTATTTATGGAAGATTGACTTCCTTGTCAAACTGCTCAAGCAACACAAAATTGGTTGAGCCAAAATGGAATCAGGAAACTCCCATGGCCAAGTCAGTCCACGGATACGAACCCTATTGAACACCTCTGGGGCATATAAGACAGACAACTTCGCAAAATAAACAGGAAGCCATCTTCAAAGCCCGAACTCTTAGGATTACTACGGGAAACATGGCAAGAAATTCTTCTAGATGATATTCGTGAACTAATCACTAGCATGCCTAGAAGGGTCCTTGCATTGAAAAAAGCAAATGGGATGTCAACCAAGTATTAGTTATTCATATTGTGACCATTTATAAGCACTTTAACTATATCACTTGCTTATTTGATAAATTAAACGATTTCTCTTGGTGTCTATTCAATTCTGTCATGTCTGTGTATATATACTGTATGTATGTTTGTATATGTGTGTATATGTATGTGCATGTCTGTGTGTGTGTGTGTGCGTGTGTGTGTGTGTGTGTAAGTGTGTGTGTGTGTGTGTGTGTAGATAGATCGATTTGGATGTAGGTGTCTGTAGACAGGCGGGGTTTATAAGCCCACTCACCCCAACACACACACCCTTCTGAAAGCATCGCCTCATCTTCGAATTTATGATACCTTTTTCGTTGTCATCAGTCTATTGTATATTCCATTATTGTTTCAAATTATCCATTCTGGGTCGATACTTTTACATGTATTACCTCTTGTTTGCATCTATTATTAATCTTAGTTCGAACTTGTATAACACAGACACGGTGAAAGCTACTTTAAATATAATTGAATATCCTTCCTCAGGGAGAGCTCGCTAGCTCAGTAGGTAGAGCGTTGTAATTGAATCATTCAGTAATGCAAAGGTCGCAGGTTCGAGTCCTGTGCGAGCTACAAACCTTTATTTCTCTCAAATACCTATGTCGAGATTACCCACCTCAAGACAGGACCGAGAACATCACAGCAACGTTCTCCCTACCCACCATTTTTTTTACTTCAAATTATCGACATTTTCTCTTTAGCTACAACAGTCGCAAAACAAATATACAGTAAAAGTTACTGCCTTCATTGCAAACGCCTGACTAATCGCTTCCTCCTCTAATGATGCAATATCCATCACCGATCATACCATAAGAGAAAATGGAATTCAACATTACTAGTTAAAGAAAACGGGATTTGAAGTGGATGACTATATGATTATTAAAACTCTCGGAAGTAGTCCTTTACATGTGAACAATCACGTAAAAGATAGTAGTAGTAATAGGAGGAAGAGGTTTCTGGACACGAGGACAACTGGCCTTCTTTGATATATGTGATCCAATGGCTCCCTGTTACAATAATCTAACTGTTGGGGCGTCTCCTGAGAATGGAAAAGACAAAAAATCAAGATGTACGAGGAGTGTATAAAGAATGTGGACCAGGGCTCATTCGCTCCGATAACCTTCACGACTTTAGGCGGGATGGGTCCAAGGGCAAAGGCATTCTACGCTCGACTGGCAGAGGTGATGGCTGAAAAGAAATAACAAACAAACAGCAGAAGTGTAGCGTCGATATCATGTAGACTATCGTTGTCACTCCTAAGATCAGCTCCCCTATGACTAAGAAGTACCAGGTCCCCACACCCTAAATCAACGCACATACAAAACTCCCATTTTGAGCACACTGTAGTAGAAAGTAAGATAAAAGAACTGTGTTAGGCTTCATTAAAGTGAAATCATGTAAAATATAAAGGGTAGTCGACCTTAGTCATTGGCAAGAGCGGGGTCAATGAACTTTGTCTGTGGAAGACAGATCCTGACTGCTCTCATCACACAATTCCACGAGGATAAAAGTCGTTTTCAAAATATAAGAAAAAAAAACTAGTACCCTCGAAACTCCTCACGCTCTGGCTCTCTTTCTCTAGCTGCCCCTCTCATAGTATCTGTGTAATTTCAGTCATGGGTATCTCCCTCTCTCGCCCCTCTTATCCAAATGCTTTTTATCTCTTTCTCTTTTCCTCACGTGTTCTATTAGACCACTGGTTCTCAAACTGTGTTCCGCGGAACCCCAGGGTTCCATGAAGACCTTTCAAAGGTTCCGTGGCAAAGTAAGATATAATTATTTATTTGAACAGGAATGAATAAAATGAAATATGAAAGTGATGAAATCTTTTGCATTTTAGAAGAGAGACTGCACGAGTATATACTGTGCGTGTTGGCGACGGTTAGGCTTTAAATATTTTACGTCTGTCAAAAAAGTCTGTTAAAAAGGTAAAAATTGTGATGCTGAGTACTGTACCAATTTTTGCACTTTCATTTTGTCGTGTGTGTGTGTGTGTTGGGGAGAGTTCTATCTATATGGGAGTGGGTTCATCTATATTTGATGAGGAGGGGGTCGTTGGGGGTTCCGCCGAGTACCAGCAAATGTTAAGGGGTTCCGTTAGATAGAAAAGTTTGAGAACCACTGTATTAGACAAACATGAGAGAAAAGTTGTGAGCTATCATTTGAGAATTTAGTGCTGGCAAAACAGGTGATGAACAGAAAATGTTAATTGTAACGAATTATAATATCACAGAGGTTGTGCTCTAGGGCCATCACACGTGGGGTTGGGTGGTGTTAGCATCGTCAATTTAAGGAAGCCAAGGACTAGGAATCCCACCCGACGTGGCCAGCAAACCATGCTGCCTTTGCACGTCTGCGCAGCTAAATTGTAGACAGTACGCATTCGTCAATGCTGGAAGAAGGTCCACGAACTGCAGAAAAGGAGAGGAACACAGAAATCGGAGGGAACAACAACTTAGTTCTCGACCACTGTCTTCCATTGTCTACCAAAGGCTGAGAAAACTAAGCCGATCAGACTCAAGACATCTTCCTTGTTGTTCCAGCCCACACGTAGTTCAGAGCCGCAAGGTAGACAGTTATCGCCAGCATCCAGCTGTGAGCGAACAGTGTGGATAATAGGTACGGGATCAAACGGGTTGTCATCTTGACAGAGGGACTTAGCTTTGCTGGCGTTCGCGACCAACCCTGTTCTTGTGTAGACCTCCACGGCGGCATGCAGGGTGTCTTGTAATCCTTTGCCAGTGCAGCTGACAAGAGCATCAGCATCAACGTGCTGAAGGCCCGTCACCATTGTCTGCGAAGTCCTCGTAATGGACTGAAGTCATGTCGCACGTTAAAGGCGCTACCATCCCCAAGGCGTGACGCTGTCACTCCCCAACACACACATATAAAAGTGTGGTGAAACCTCGTACTATGACCATACCCGATGGTCCTCCGAAAGTACTTTGTACTAAAGACGTCAGAACGCCTCTCCAAGTCAGTTCATGTCTAATAGCCGCACAGAAAGACAAGGAGCAGAAACAAAAACACTGGGCAAGGAGCCAGTGAGTCAGCGTGAACAATGGAACCAGAGAAACACAATTGATAATTGGTCTGTGACGCCTGAAGCTAAACGGACAGTGTCGATAATTTGATATGAAGACAAATCATTGAAAGAGAGAATGACCTTCCTCTCGTGTCCCTCGCCCTCCCCTTGGCCGTATAATCTGAAAAGGGGAGGAAAATTTTGCAAGAGGGAATGGTGAGGAAAAGACAAATGGTCAAGAAAAAGGTTATAGCTCGCACAGGACTCGAACCTGTGGCCTTTACGATTGTTCAGAGTCGGCATATGTAACGCTCTACCAACTGAGCTAGCGAGCTAACATATTGTGTGGTTAGTTGTATTATACTTACTCTAACTTGATTATGCATTGGCTGTGATGTATATTATATACATATATATTATATATGTACTCCTTGATAATGTGAATATATCACGAAAGCGCTCGGACTACGTGTGTTTTTCCTTTTCCTAGTGGACTCTGCATATTTGTGATTCGCGTGTGACTTGTGAAATTTGTGCATATATATATATATATATATATATATATATATATATATATATATATATATATATATATATATATATATATATATATATACATGTGTGTGTGTGTGTGTGTGTGTGTGTGTGTGTGTGTGAGAGAGAGAGAGAGAGAGAGAGAGAGAGAGAGAGAGTAGATTAATAATGCTGAGGGTTCTAAAATCAGATGATATTTATTAGATCATAATTACCCCAGAAAAGGTGACCTCCAACTTTAGAACTCAGCAAAGCGTAATGACGGCGAAAAAGTACAGTTCCTTGCAAGTTATGGTGATAATACTGGTGAGGCAATCGACTTCCCACCACTCTTCCCCAATGCACGAGAAAACACACATCATCGGTCAAACAAATGCATCTATATCTATTCAGGCATGGTCGAACATAAACAATACGTCTATGCAGTCACGATTTATTTAGATTCATTCTCATACACACGCGCACGCCCTCACACACATCCCCAATAGGTGCCCGCACACACACGCACATACAAACTAACAAACACGCTCATAATCAATACAAGCTTAGCAACTTTTGCCCTGTTATCATAACCCTCCCGGGTTTCTACTCTTCGTGTGTGTGTGTGTGTGTGTGTGTGTGTGTGTGTGTGTGTGCGCGCGCATATATTCTGGTTGTTCGACATCTCTGTTGAATTTGGAAAGCAAGTGCGCTTCCCATACGTTCAACCCCGCTTAAGTCGGAACCAAATACTTCAAATATCGGATAAATTCCACAATTTCATGCCCTCGAATACACAACTGATATATCGGATCGTTCTCTGAGATTTATGGGAAAAGTTGGGCTCTCGGATAGATATCGGATACGTATCCGATATAGAGCATCGCATCTAGTGCTATAGTTATCCGAATAATGTTATTTCATTGTGCAGTATATAATGTTTTTTTTTTTTTTTTTTTTTGTAATATTTGGTAGAATAAAAGATGCACAAAGTAATTTTCAGATATGTTGTGTATGAAACGTGGCGGGACTAAACCTTAGACTTCCCCCGGATAACTCGGTTTGTGTGTGTGAGTGTGCGTGTATATGTTTTATATATATCTCGGCTTGGCGTTCCCCCTAATTGAAGATCCAAACACCAGTCCCAACTGTGCCAGCCCAAGAGAACAAACTCTGTGATATTATAACGCCTTATAATTGACATTTTCTTATCGCCTCCTGGTTTGCCAGTACTCAAATGATAATTCACAACTTTTCTCTCATGCCTGTCTGAGAGAACTCGTGAGGGAGAAATAGATAAAAAGCATTTGGATAAGAGGGGTGAAAGACGGTGTGTCTGGGACTGAAATTACAGATACTATAAAAGCTAGAGAAAGAGAGCCAGGGCGTGAGGAGTTTCGAGAGTATGTATGACTAGTACTACTACTACTACTACTACTTGTACTACTGTTTTTATTTTCTTGTTTTTTTAACTACATCCATCCTCATGGAATTGTGTGCTGAAAGCAGTTAAGACCTGTCACCCACATAGTTCATTGACCCCTCCCTCTCCCACCAATGGCTGTGGTCGACTGCCCAATTAATGTTTTTTCCATTTCACTTTAATGAATTCTAAGACAGAAATTAATTTAGCCTACTTTCTACTACCGTCTGCTCAAAACCGGAGTTTTCTTTGTGTGTTGATTTAGCAGGTGGGGACCTGGTAACTTTTAGGCATAGGAGAGCTGATTTTACGAGTAAGAATGATAGTCTACATCTCATCCACGCCACTAAGCTGCTCTTCGGTTATATATATTTATATATATATATATATATATGTCTATATATATATATATATATATATATATATATATAGATATAATATATATATATATTTTTTTTTTTTTTTTTTTTTTTCTTCTGCCATCACGTCTGCAAGACGAGCGTTGAATGGCTTTGCGTTTGGACCATTTGCGACCGAAATTGCGAAGGTTATCGAAGTAGTGAATGAGCCTTGATCTACATTCTGTAAACGCTCATCGTACATCCTGATTTTTTTTTTTTTTTTTTTTCCATTCTCAGGAGTTAGGTCAATGTAACAAAGGGCCATTAGATCAGATATTCGTATGTCAAAGAAAGACACTTGTCCCCGTCTCCAGAAACCTCCTCCTCCTCTTTTTCTTACTATTATACTACCACTACTTTTACTACCATTACTACTACTGCTACTATCATTTATGTGGTTATTCACATATAAACGACCTACATCCGAGGGTTTTCATAATCATATAGTCATCCACTTCCAATTTTGTTTTCTTTAGTTAGGAATGTTCAATTCAATTTTATCTTATGTCTGGGGGTGGAACCGATAAGTCAGGCGTTTGGAATGTAGGCAGAGACGTTTACTCAATATTTGTTTTGCGACGGTTGTATCTAAAGAGACAATGTCGATGATTTGAAATGAAAAATGAATGGTGGGAAAGAATGATGTCGCTGTGGTGTCCTCGGTCCTGTCTTGGAGTGGGTGGTCTCGAGGTCAGTGATCGTAATAAATAAAGGATTATAGCTCGCACAGGACTCGAACCTGCGACCTTTGCGAATTCTGAAAGGGCCAAGTGCAACGCTCTGCCAACTGAGCTAGCGAGCTCACATTATTGATGGTTACTTTATATTTAAAGTACTTTACACGTGAGGTCACGTACGGAGTGAGCCGAGGGTAGAGACATCTTCCCATGTTCCCCTTTCTTTTGTTAAGGGTACTACTTAAACAGCACGCTCTCTCTTAATTCTATCTACTGAAGAGGATTACAGTTTGCAATCGAAATATATAGAGTCCCCGTTTCCAGTCTTTTCTACTCCCACAGTGGTTTCTACTTGATTGACAAATGTGTGATTACATTTTTCACCTGTAATATATATATATATATATATATACATATGTATATATATATACTGTATATATATATATATATATATATATATACTGTATATATATATATATATATATATATATATATATATATATATAAGTCTAAATAAAAATATTCCTCTAAAAACGATCTGGAAGTCGGGGACAGATGGTATTACGGTGACACTTTGTCCTAAAAATATTCTTGAAAAAGCGCTTCGGTAAGTCGGGGTCAGGTGGTATTCTTCTTCTTCTTCTTCTTCTTCTTCCTCTTCTTCTTCGCGTTCTTCTTCTTCCTCTTCTTCTTCTTCCTCTTCTTCTTCCTCTTCTTCTTCTTCCTCTTCTTCTTCTTCCTCTTATTCGCGTTCTTCTTCTTCTTAGCGTTCTTCTTCTTCTTCTTCCTCGCGTTCTTCTTCGCCTTCTTCTTCCTCGCGTTCTTCTTCCTCGCATTCTTCTTCCTCGCGTTCTTCTTCGCAGTCTACTTCGTGTTCTTCTTCCTCGCGTTCTTCTTCGCGTTCTTCTTCGCGCTGGGGATCCCGTGTTGGGGTTCCGCCCCGAGGCCGAGGCCGAAGGGGAAAACGAGGGATTGCTGTTTGCGCAGCCAAGCCCCCGGCTAAGTCCGCGGCTTATATATATATATATGTATATATAATATATATATATATATATATATATATATATATATATATATAATATACAGACATGACAGAATTCAATAGACACCAAGAAAAACGCATTTCTGCTCTTATTTAATGTTTAATGTTAAAATTTACCTAATAAGTTATATTTACCTAGATTTATGTTTCAGATTACATACAAGATTAATCAAGCATGCCATGGACCAAAGAACCAGTAGACCTATCTGAATTTCAGCGAGATCGTATTGTGGGTCAACATGAAGGTGGACTTAACGCAAAATATCTGGAAATCTGTCAATACCCCTTTCTACTGTTAATAGAGTAATCGTACAATTCACCAAAGGGGGGCAAGATTGGTACAAAACCTCACTCAGGTCGTCCCGGGCCCTCAGAATGAACCTTGCATCTTGTCAAAAGAAATGTCGAAGAGGACCCACGTTGAAAGACCTCTGACATAGCAGCACAAGCTGTTGTCAGTCCCAGAAGAGCTGTCAAGTATCTCCACAAGATGGGTTACTATGGCATAGCTGCAAGAATGAAACCACTCCTTCGTCCAGCCAATACCAAGCGCAGAAAGAATTTGGCTGTAGAGATGGTGGAGAGACCTGTGGCCTTGGAGCACTGTCATTTTCTCTGACGAGTCATGATTCGTATTATTTTTTGACAGTGGAAATTTGTGGGTCTGGAGACTCTGTAGTCAAGAGTTTGACCTCAAAAGATTGCAGCCAACAGTGAAACATGGGGGCATTTCAATAATGATGTGGGGTGCAATTTGGAGTGATAGTTGATCAGAGCTTGTGGAGTGTCAAGGAAACATCAATTCAGGCAAATATGTTTCTGTATTACAGGAAGGACTCATTCCAGTATTCTCCAGTGGTAGAATGAGTAAAAATGTCTTCCTATTTATGCAATATTGAGCTCTTAGTCACACTACTCAAGCAACATAAAATTGGTTGAGCCAAAATGGGATTCTGGAAACATTCATGGCCAAATCAGTCCCCGGATATGAACCCTATTGAACACCTCTGGGGTATATTAGAAAGACAACTTTACAAAAAGAACAGGAAGCCATCTTCAAAGCCCGAACTCTTAGGATTACCACGGTAAACATGGCAAGAAATCCCTCAAGATGATACTCGTGAACTAATCACTAGCATGCCTAGAATAGTCCTTGCAATGAAAAAAGCAAAGGTGATGTCAACCAAGTATTAGTTATTCATATTGTGACTATTTATAAACATTTTAACTGTAGCAATTGTTTGTTTCATAAATTAAACGATTTCTCTTGGTGTCTATTCAATTCTGTCATCTCTGTATATATATATGTATGTGTATGTAGGTGTATATGTATGTGCATGTGTGTGCGTATGTGTGTATGCGTGTGTATGTGTATGTGTGTGTGTGGTAGATCGATTTGGATGTAGGTGTCTGTATACAGGCGGGGTTTATAATCCCACTTACCCCAACACACACACCCTTCTGAAAGTATCGCCTCATCTTCGAATTTATGACACTTTTTCGTTGTTATCAGTCTATTGTATTCTCCATTATTGCTTCAGATTATCCATTCTGGGTCGATACTTATACATGTATTACCTCTTGTTTGCATCTATCATTAATCTTAGTTCGAACATGTATAACACATACACAGTGAAAGCTACTTTAAATATAATTGAATTATCCTGAATTAGTAAGAGCTCGCTAGCTCAGTAAGTAGAGCGTTGTAATTGAATCATTCAGTAATGCAAAGGTCGCAGGTTCGAGTCCTGTGCGAGCTACAAACCTTTATTTCTTTCAAACACCTATGTCGAGACCCCACCCCAAGACAGGACCGAGAACATCACAGCAACGTTCTCCTTACCCACCATTTATTTTCACTTCAAAGTATCGACATTTTCTCTGTAGCTACAACAGTCGCAAAACAAATATACAGTCAAAGTTACTGCCTTCATTGCAAACGCCTGATTAATCGCTTCCTCCTCAAATGTTGCAATATCCGTCACCAATCATAACATAAGAGAAAATGGAATTCAACATTACTAGTTAAAGAAAACGGGATTTGAAGTGGATGACTATATGATTATTAAAACTCTTGGAAGTGGTCATTTACATGTGAACAATCACGTAAAAGATAGTACTAGTAGTAGGAGGAGGAGGGGGAGAAAGAAGAGGAGGAGGAGGTTTCTGGACACGAGGACAACTGGCCTTCTTTGATATATGAATATGTGATCCAATGGTTCCCTGTTACAATAATCTAACCGTTGAGGCGTCTCCTGAGAAAGGAAAATACAAAAAATCAGGATGTACGAGGAATGTATACAGAGTATGGACCAGGGCTCATTCATTCCGATAACCTTCACGACTTTAGGGTCGATGGATCCAAGGGGCATTCTACGCTCGTCTGGTAGAGATGATGGCAGAAAACAAACAACAACCAAAGAGCGGTATTGCAGCGTGGATGAGGTGTAGACTATCATTCTCACTCTTAAGATCAGCTCCCCTATGACTAAGAAGTACCAGGTCCCCACACCCTAAATCAACACACATACAAAACATCGATTTTGAGCACAATGTAGTAGAAAGTAGGATATATGAACTATTATATTAGGCTTCATTAAAGTGAAATCATGTAAAATGTAAAGGGTAGTCGACCTTAGTCATTGGCAAGAGCGGGGTCAATGAACTTTGTGGAAGACAGATCCTGAATGCTCTCACCACACAATTCCACGAGGATAAAAGTCGTTTTCAAAATATAAGAAAAAAAACTACTAGTAGTAGTGGTCATACTCACATACCCTCGAAACTTCCCACGCCCTGGCTCTCTTTCCCTAACTGCCCCTCTCATAATACCTGTGTAATCTCAACCCCGGGCACCCCCTCCCCCTCATCCCTCTTATTCAATTTTTTTTATCTCTTTCTCCCCCACGTGTTCTCTCAGACAAGCACAAGAGAAAGCCTGTGATCTATCGTCTGAGAATTGAGTGCTGGCAAACCAGGGGATGAAAAGATTTGTAAGGAATTATAACATCACATAGGTTGTGCTCTGAGGCTGACATAGGTGGGGACTGGCGGTGTTAGCATCGTCAATTTAAGGAACCCAAGGACTAGGAATCCCACCCGAGATGGATAACAATCTATGCTGCGTTTGCACGTCTGCGCTACAAAATAGCAAACAGTGGGCATGCATCAGTAGTGGAGGAAGGTGCACGAACTGCAGAAGAGAAGGGGAATGCAGAAATTGGAGGGAGCAACAACTTAGTTCTCGACCATTGTCTTGCATTGTCTACCAAAGGCTGAGCAAGCTAAGCCGATCAGACTCAAGACATCTTCCTTGTTGTTCCAGCCCACACGTAGTTCAGAGCCGCAAGGTAGACAGTTATCGCCATCATCCAGCTGTGAGCGAACAGTGTGGAAAATAGGTACGGGATCAAACGGGTTGTGATCTTGACAGAGGGACTTAGCTTTGCTGGGGTTTGTGACCATACCTGTTCTTGTGTAGACCTCTACGGCGGCATCCAGGGTGTCTTGTAATCCTTTGCCAGTGCAGCTGACAAGAGCATCAACATCAACGTGCTGAAGACCCGTCACCATTGTCTGCGAAGTCCTCGTAATGGACTGAAGTCATGTCGCACGTTAAAGGCGCTACCATCCCTAAGGCGTGACACTGTCACTCCCCAACACACACATATAAAAGTGTGGTGAAACCTCGTACCATGACCATACCCGATGGTCCTCCGAAGGTACTTTGTACTAAAGACGTCAGAACGCCTCTCCAAGTCAGTTCATGTCTCATAGCCGTACAAAAGACAAGGAGCAGAAACAGAAACACTGGGCAAGGAGCCAGTGAGTCAGCGTGAACAGTGGAACCAGAGAAACACAATTAATAATTGGTCTGTGACGCCTGAAGCTAAACGGACAGTGTCGATGTTTTGAGATGAAGACAAATCATTAAAAGAGAGGATGACCTTCCTCTCGTGTCCCTCGCCCTCCCCTTGGCCTTATAATCTGGAAAAGGGGAGGAAAACTTTGCAAGAGGGAATGGCGAGGAAAAGACAAATGGTCAAGAAAAGAGTTATAGCTCGCACAGGACTCGAACCTGTGGCCTTTACGATTGTTCAGAGTCGGCATATGTAACGCTCTACCAACTGAGCTAGCGAGCTAACATATTGTAAGGTTAGTTGTATTATACTTACTCTAACTTGATTATGGATTGGCTGTGATATATATTATATACATATATTATATATATATGTATATATATATTTATATGTATATATATATATATATATATATATACATATGTATATGCCTGTGTATATATATATGTATATATATATATATATATACATGTGTGTGTGTGTGTGTGTGTGTGTGTGTGTGTGTGTGTGTGTGTGTGTGTGTGTGTGTGTGTGTGTGTGTGTGTGTGAGACAGAGTGTAGATTAATACTGCTGAGGGTTCTAAAATCAGATGATATTTATTAGATCATAATTACCCCAGAAAAGGTGACCTCCAACTTTAGAACTCAGCAAAGCGTAATGACGGCGAAAAAGTATAGTTCCTTGCAAGTTATGGTGATAATACTGGTGAGGCAATCGACTTCCCACCACTCTTCCCCAATGCACGAGAAAACACACATCATCGGTCAAACAAATGCGTCTATATCTATTCAGGCATGGTCGAACATAATCAATATGTCTATGCAGTCACGATTTATTTAGATTCGTTCACATACACACGCGCACGCCCTCACACACATCCCCAGTAGGTGCCCGCACACACACGCACATACAAACTAACAAACACGCTCATAATCAATACAAGCTTAGCAACTTTTGCCCTGTTATCATAACCCTCCCGGGTTTCTACTCTTCGTGTGTGTGTGTGTGTGTGTGTGTGTGTGTGTGTGTGTGTGTGTGTGTGTGTGTGTGTGTGTGTGAGTGAGTGAATATTCTGGTTGTTCGACATCTCTGTTGAATTTGGAAAGCAAGTGCGCTTCCCATACGTTAAACCCCGCTTAAGTCGGAACCAAATACTTCAAATATCGGATAAGTTGCACAATTTCGTGCCCTCGGATACACAACTGAAATATCGGATCGTTCTCTGAGATCTATGGGAAAAGTTAGGCTCTCGGATAGTTATCGGATACGTATCCGATATAGAGCATCGCATCTAGTGTTATAGTTATCCGAATAATGTTATTTCATTGTGCAGTATATAACGTTTTTTTGTTGTTGCAAATTTTGTAGACTAAAAGATGCACAAAGTAATTTTCAGATATGTTGTGTATTAAACGTGGCGGGACTAAACCTTAGACTTCCCCCTGATAACTCGGTTTGTGTGTGTGAGTGTGCGTGTGTGTTTTATATATATCTCGGCTTGGCGTTCCCCCTAATTGAAGATCCAAACACCAGTCTCAACTGTGCCAGCCCAAGAGAACAAACTCTGTGATATTATAACGCCTTATAATTGACATTTTCTTATCGCCTCCTGGTTTGCCAGTACTCAAATGATAATTCACAACTTTTCTCTCATGCCTGTCTGAGAGAACTCGTGAGGGAGAAATAGATAAAAAGCATTTGGATAAGAGGGGTGAGAGACTGAAATTACGGATACTATAAAAGCTAGAGAAAGAGAGCCAGGGCGTGAGGAGTTTCGAGAGTATGTATGACTAGTACTACTACTACTACTAGTACTAGTACTGTTTTTATTTTCTTATTTTTTGGAAACTGAATCCATCCTCATGGAATTGTGTTCTGAAAGCAGTCAAGACCTGTCACCCACAAAGTTCATTGACCCCTCCCTCTCCCACCAATGGCTGTGGTCGACTGCCCTGTTATATTTTTTCCATTTCACTTTAATGAATTCTAAGACAGAAATTAATTTATCCTACTTTCTACTACCGTCTGCTCAAAACCGGAGTTTTCTTTGTGTGTTGATTTAGCAGGTGGGGACCTGGTAACTTTTAGGCATAGAAGAGCTGATTTTACGAGTAAGAATGATAGTCTACATCTCATCCACGCCACTAAGCTGCTCTTTTTTTTTTTTTTTTTCTGCCATCACGTCTGCAAGACGAGCGTTGAATGGCTTTGCGTTTGGACCATTTGCGACCGAAATTGCGAAGGTTATCGAAGTAGTGAATGAGCCTTGATCTACATTCTGTAAACGCTCATCGTACATCGTGATTTTTTTTTTTTTTTTTTTTTTTTCATTCTCAGGAGTTAGGTCAATGTAACAAGGGGCCATTAGATAAGATATTCGTATGTCAAAGAAAGACACTTGTCCCCCTCTCCAGAAACCTCCTCCTCCTCCTCCACCTCCTCCTCTTTTTCTTACTATTATACTACCACTACTTTTACTACCATTACTACTACTACTACTACTACTACTACTACTACTACTACTATCATTTATGTGGTTGTTCACATATAAACGACCTACATCCGAGGGTTTTCATAATCATATAGTCATCCACTTCCAATTATGTTTTCTTTAGTTAGGAATGTTCAATTCAATTTTATCTTATGTCTGGGGGTGGAACCGATAAGTCAGGCGTTTGGAATGTAGGCAGAGACGTTTACTCAATATTTGTTTTGCGACGGTTGTATCTAAAGAGACAATGTCGATGATTTGAAATGAAAAATGAATGGTGGAAAAGAATGATGTCGCTGTGGTGTCCTCGGCCCTGTCTTGGAGTTGGTGGTCTCGAGATCAGTGATCGTAATGAATAAAGGATTATAGCTCGCACAGGACTCGAACCTGCAACCTTTGCGAATTCTGAAAGGGCCAAGTGCAACGCTCTGCCAACTGAGCTAGCGAGCTAACATTATTGATGGTTACTTTATTTATATTTAAAGTAGTTTACACGTGAGGTCACGTACGGAGTGAGCCGAGGGTAGAGATATCTTCCCATGTTCCCCTTTCTTTTGTTAAGGGTACTACTTAAACAGCACGCTCTCTCTTAATTCTATCTACTGAAGAGGATTGTAGTTTGCAATCGAAATATATAGATTCCCCGTTTCCAGTCTTTTCTACTCCAACAGTGGTTTCGACGTGATTGACAAATGTGTGATTACATTTTCACCTGTAATATATATATATATATATATATATATATATATATATATATATATATATATAAGTCTAAATAAAAATATTCCTCTAAAAAATGATGTGGAAGTCGGGGGCAGGTGGTATTACGGTGACACTTTGTCCTAAAAATATTCTTGAAAAAGCGCTTCGGTAAGTCGGGGTCAGGTGCTATTCTTCTTCTTCTTCTTCTTCTTCTTCGCGTTCTTCTTCTTCCTCTTCTTGTTCTTGTTCCTCTTCTTCTTCTCCTTCGTCTTCTTCTTCTTCTTCTTCGCGTTCTTCTTCTTCTTCACGTTCTTCTTCTTCCTCTTCTTCTTTGCGTTCTTCTTCGCGTTCTTCTTCCTCTTCTTCAAGTTCTTCTTCGCGTTTTTCTTCACGTTCTTCTTCGCATTCTTCTTCGCGTTCTTCTTCCTCGCGTTCTTCTTCCTCGCGTTCTTCTTCGCGTTCTTCTTCGCATTCTACTTCGTGTTCTTCGCATTCTTCTTCGCGTTCTTCTTCGTGCTGGGGATCCCGTGTTGGGGTTCCGCCCCGAGGCCGAAGGGGAAAACGAGGGATTGCTGTTTGCGCAGCCAAGCCCCCGGCGAAGCCCGCGGCTTATATATATATATATATGTATATATAATATATATATATACATATATATAAATATATATATATATGTATATATATAATATATATATATATATACATATACAGACATGACAGAATTCAATAGACACCAAGAAAAACGCATTTCTGCTCTTATTTAATGCTTAATGTTAAAATTTACCTAATATGTTATATTCACCTAGATTTATGTTTCAGATTACATACAAGATTAATCAAGCATGTCACAAACCCAAGGACCAGTAGACCTATCTGAATTTCAGCGAGGTCATATTGTGGGTCAACATGAAGGTGGACTTAACGCAAAATATCTGGAAATCTGTCAATACCCCTTTCTACTGTTAATAGAGTAATCGTACAATTCACCAAAGGGGGGCAGGAATGGCACAAAACCTCATTCACGTCGTCCCGGGCCCTCAGAATGAACCTTGCATCTCGTCAAAAGAAATGTCGAAGAGGATCCACGTTGCAAGGCCTCTGACATAGCAGCACAAGCTGATGTTAGTCCCAGAACAACTGTTAGATATCTCCATAAGCTGGGTTACTATGGCAGAGCTGCAAGATGGAAACCACTCCTTCGTCCAGCCAATATCAAGCGCAGAAAGGAATGGGGTTGTTGAGATGCTGGAGAGACCTGTGGCCTTTTGGAGCACTGTCATTTTCTCTGATGAGTCACAATTCGCATTATTTTCTGACAGTGGAAGAATGTGGGTCTGGAGACTCTGTAGTCAAGAGTTTGACCTCAAAAGACTGCAGCCAACAGTGAAACATGGGGGCATTTCAATAACGGTGTGGGGTTCAATTTGGAGTAATGGTCGATCAGAGATTGTGGAGTGCCAAGGAAACATCAATTCAGGCAAATATGTTTCTATATTAAAGTAAGGGCTCATTCCAATATTCTACAGTGGTAGAATGAGTGAAAATGTCTTTCTATTTATGGATGATGGACTTCCTTGTCAAACTGCTCAAGCAACACAAAATTGGTTGAGCCAAAATGGAATCAGGAAACTCCCATGGCCAAGTCAGTCCACGGATACGAACCCTATTGAACACCTCTGGGGCATATAAGACAGACAACTTCGCAAAATAAACAGGAAGCCATCTTCAAAGCCCGAACTCTTAGGATTACTACGGGAAACATGGCAAGAAATTCTTCTAGATGATATTCGTGAACTAATCACTAGCATGCCTAGAAGGGTCCTTGCATTGAAAAAAGCAAATGGGATGTCAACCAAGTATTAGTTATTCATATTGTGACCATTTATAAGCACTTTAACTATATCACTTGCTTATTTGATAAATTAAACGATTTCTCTTGGTTTCTATTCAATTCTGTCATGTCTGTGTATATATATGTATGTATGTTTGTGTGTGTATATGTATGTGCATCTCTGCGTGTGTGTGTGTATGTATGTGTGTGTGTGTGTGTGTGTGTGTGTGTGTAGATAGATCGATTTGGATGTAGGTGTCTGTAGACAGGCGGGGTTTATAAGCCCACTCACCCCAACACACACACCCTTCTGAAAGCATCGCCTCATCTTCGAATTTATGATACTTTTTCGTTGTCATCAGTCTATTGTATATTCCATTATTGTTTCAGATTATCCATTCTGGGTCGATACTTTTACATGTATTACCTCTTGTTTGCATCTATTATTAATCTTAGTTCGAACTTGTATAACACAGACACGGTGAAAGCTACTTTAAATATAATTAAATTATCCTCTATCATTAGGAGCTCGCTAGCTCAGTAGGTAGAGCGTTGTAATTGAATCATTCAGTAATGCAAAGGTCGCAGGTTCGAGTCCTCTGCGAGCTACAAACCTTTATTTCTTTCAAGCACCTATGTCGAGATTACCCACCTCAAGACAGGACCGAGAACATCAAAGCAACGTTCTCCTTACCCACCATTTATTTTCACTTCAAATTATCGACATTTTCTCTTTAGCTACAACAGACGCAAAACAAATATACATTAAAAGTTACTGCCTTCATTGCAAACGCCTGACTAATCGCTTCCTCCTCTAATGATGCAATATCCATCACCGATCATACCATAAGAGAAAATGGAATTCAACATTACTAGTTAAAGAAAACGGGATTGGAAGTGGATGACTATATGATTATTAAAACTCGGAAGTAGTCCTTTACATGTGAACAATCACGTAAAAGATAGTAGTAGTAATAGGAGGAAGAGGTTTCTGGACACGAGGACAACTGGCCTTCTTTGATATATGTGATCCAATGGCTCCCTGTTACAGTAATCTAACCGTTGAGGCGTCTCCTGAGAATGGAAAATACAAAAAATCAAGATGTACGAGGAGCGTATACAGAGTGTGGACCAGGGCTCATTCACTCCGATAACCTTCACGACTTTAGGCGGGATGGGTCCAAGGGCAAAGGCATTCTACGCTCGACTGCCAGAGGTGATGGCTGAAAAGAAATAACAAACAAACAGCAGTAGTGTAGCATCCATATGATGTAGACTATCGTTGTCACTCCTAAGATCAGCTCCCCTATGTGCAAGAAGTACCAGTTCCCCACTTCCTAAATCATTACACATACAAAACTCCCATTTTGAGCACTCTGTAGTAGAAAGTAGGATAAAAGAACTGTGTTAGGCTTCATTAAAGTGAAATCATGTAAAATATAAAGGATAGTCGACCTTAGTCATTGGCAAGAGCGGGGTCAATGGACTTTGTCTGTGGAAGACAGATCCTGACTGCTCTCACCACACAATTCCACGAGGACAAAAGTCGTTTTCAAAAAATAAGAAAAAAAAACCACTAGTAGTAGTAGTCATACTCACCCTCGAAACTCCTCACGCTCTGGCTCTCTTTCTCTAGCTGCCCCTCTCATAGTATCTGTGTAATTTCAGTCCCGGGATATCCCTCTGTTCCCCCTCTTATCCAAATGCTTTTTATCTCTTTCTCTTTTCCTCACGTGTTCAATCAGACAAACATGAGAGAAAAGTTGTGAGCTATCACCTGAGAATTTAGTGCTGGCAAAACAGGTGATGAACAGAACATGTTAATTGTAACGAATTATAATATCACAGAGGTTGTACTTTAGAGCTGGCACACGTGGGGACGGGTGGTGTTAGCATCGTCAATTTAAGGAACCCAAGGACTAGGAATCCCACCCGACGTGGCCAGCAAACCATGCTGCCTTTGCACGTCTACGCAGCTAAATTGTAGACAATACGCATTCGTCAAAGGTGGAAGAAGGTCCACGAACTGCAGAAAAGGAGAGGAACGCAGAAATTGGAGGGAGCAACAACTTAGTTCTCGACCTCAGTCTTGCATTGTCTACCAGAGGCTGAGGAAGCTAAGCCGATCAGACGCAAGACATCTTCCTTGTTGTTCCAGCCCACACGTAGTTCAGAGCCGCAAGGTAGACAGTTATCGCCAGCATCCAGCTGTGAGCGAACAGTGTGGAAAATAGGTACGGGATCAAAAGGGTTGTCATCTTGACAGAGGGACTTAGCTTTGCTGGGGGTTTGCGACCAACCCTATTCTTGTGTAGACCTCTACGGCGGCATGCAGGGTGTCTTGTAATCCTTTGCCAGTGCAGCTGACAAGAGCATCAACATCAACGTGCTGAAGGCCCGTCACCATTGTGAAGTCCTCGTAATGGACTGAAGTCATGTCGCAGGTTAAAGGCGCTACCATACACAAGGCGTGACACTGTCACTCCCCAACACACACATATAAAAGTGTGGTGAAACCTCGTTCTATGACCATACCCAATGGTCCTCCGAAGGTACTTTATACTAAAGACGTCAGAACGCCTCTCCAAGTCAGTTCATGTCTCATAGCCGTACAAAAAGACAAGGAGCAGAAACAAAAACACTGGGCAAGGAGCCAGTGAGTCAGCGTGAACAGTGGAACCAGAGAAACACAATTAATAATTGGTCTATGACGCCTGAAGCTAAACGGACAGTGTCGATAATTTGATATGAAGACAAATCATTGAAAGAGAGAATGACCTTCCTCTCGTGTCCCTCGCCCTCCCCTTGGCTGTATAATCTGGAAAAGGGGAGGAAAACTTTGCAAGAGGGAATGGCGAGGAAAAGGCAAATGGTCAAGAAAAGAGTTATAGCTCGCACAGGACTCGAACCTGTGGCCTTTACGATTTTTCAGAGTCAGCATATGTAACGCTCTACCAACTGAGCTAGCGAGCTGGCATAAAGAGATGTTAGTTGTATTATACTTAATCTAACTTGGTTATACATTGGCTGTGATATAGATATATATATATATATATATATTATATATATATATATATATATATATATATATATATATATACATGTGTGTGTGTATGTGTGTGTGTGTGTGTGTGTGTGTGTGAGAGAGAGAGAGAGAGAGAGAGAGAGAGAGAGAGAGAGTGTAGATTAATAAATCTGAGTGTTCTAAAAACAGATTATATTTATTAGATCATAATTAACCCAGAAAAAGTGACCTCCAACTTTAGAACTCAGCAAAGCGTAATGACGGCGAAAAAGTACAGTTCCTTGCAAGTTATGGAGATAATACTGGTGAGGCAATCGACTTCCCACCACTCTTCCCCAATGCACGAGAAAACATACATGATCGGTCAAACAAATGCGTCTATATCTATTCAGGCATGGTCGAACATGAACAATACGTCTATGCAGTCATGATTATATTTAGATTCGTTCACATACACACGCGCGCGCGCTCACACACATCCCCAGTAGGTGCCCGCATACACACGCACATACAAACTAACAAACACGCTCATAATCAATACAAGCTTAGCAACTTTTGCCCTGTTATCATAACCCTCCCGGGTTTCTACTCTTCGTGTGTGTATTTACCTAGTTGTATTTACCTAGTTGTATTTTACGGGAAGGGGAGCTATGCTCGTGAGGTCCCGTCTTCATATCTCATTTTATCTAAACTATTTTTAAATTCATGTATTGTTTTTGCACACACCACTTTCTCATCTAACTTGTTCCAACTGTCTATTGCTCTGTGAGGAAAGCTGTTCTTTTTCAAATCTCTTCTATAGTTGTCTTTTTTTATTTTCTTTCCGTGTCCTCTTGTATTTCTGTCATCCCATTTTATCAGATTCTCTCTATCAGTAATTTCTATGCCTTTCATGATTCTGTAAATAGCTATCAAATCTCCTCTCTCTCTTCTTTGCTCTAGTGTCTGTAGTTTAAGTTTTTGTAGTCTCTCTTCATATGATAGTTTTGAGAGTGTTGGTGCCAGTTTAGTAATTGCTCTTTGTATTCTTTCAAGTTTTTTTATACATTTTTTTGTACTTGGTGACCATATCGTTGCTGCATATTCCAATCTTGGTCTTATCAGGGTGATTAGGATTTTCCTCACCATTTCTTCATCCAGGTATGTAAATGCCACTTTGATTGTTCTTATTAAATTATAAGTTTCTCCAAAAATCTTATTTATATGTTTCTCAGGTGACATATTATTCATAACAATGACTCCCAGGTCCCTCTCATTTTCTACTCTTTTTATTCCTTCTTCTCCCAAATTATATGATCCTGTTATTCTGTTTTTGCTTTTTCCAAATTCCATTATACTACACTTTTTTGTATTGAACTCCATCTCCCACTTCCTACTCCATTCTTGTACTTTATTTAGATCTCTCTGTAGTGATTCACAATCCTCTTCAGTTTTCACTCTTTTCAGTAATTTTGCATCATCTGCAAAGAAGCTCATATAGCTTTCAATTCCTTCATCCATATCATTAATATATATAGCAAACATTATTGGGGCCAGAACTGTTCCCTGCGGGACACCGCTTATTACTTCATTCCATTTTGAGTGCTGATCTCTTATCACTACTCTCATTTTTCTTTCTTGCAAAAAGTCTTCCATCCAATTTAGCAATTTACCTTGTATTCCTCCTTCATATTCTAATTTCTTAAGCAACTTCTTATGTGGTACTTTGTCAAAAGCTTTTTTTAGGTCTAGAAATGCACAATCAGCCCATCCATCTCTTTCTTGTATTATATCTATTAGTCTTGAATAGAAACATATTAAATTGGTGACGCATGATCGTCCTTGTCTGAATCCAAATTGCCTTGGATTTAGTACGTTGTTTTTTTCCAAGTATTTTACCCATCTACTTTTGATAATTCTTTCACATATTTTTGCTATTGTACTTGTTAGAGAGACTGGTCTATAGTTGGTAGGTTCTTCTTTATTTCCTCCTTTATATATAGGTACTATATTTGCTTTTTTCCAATCTTCTGGAACTTTTCCTTCTTTTAAGGAACTGCTTATTATGCTATGTATTTTGTCTGCCAGTTCATTCCTACATTCTTTCAGAATCCAGTTTGCTATTTCATCTGGCCCATGCGATTTTCTGACATCAAAATTACCCAAGTGTGTCAATATTTCATTCTTCGTTACTTCTATTTCTTCCATAGGGGGGACTTTTTCCTTCCACTCAATCTCTTCAGGTTGTATATTTTCCCTTGTAAACACTGATTTAAAATGTTTGTTCATAATTTCTGCCATTTCCATTTCCTCAGTGTATTCAACTCCTCCTTGTCTTAATTTCTCCAAGTCTTGTTTGTTTTTCAGTTTATTGTTTACAAATCTGTAGAATAGTTTTGGTTGATCTTTACACTTTTCTATAACATCTTTTTCATATTTTCTTTTTTCCTCTCTGCACTTTTGTACATATTCATTTCTATAACCAGTATATATTTTCCATTTTTCAGGTCTTCTGTCTTTTTTCCATCCGGTCCAGGCTTTGTCTCTTTTGTCTTTTAACTCCCTACAACTTTTGTTGTACCAGCATTTTACATATTCTTTTTCTTGTTTTTGTCTTGGGACATACTTTTCCACTCCTTCTTTGTAAATTTTTGTCAAAATATTCCATTTCTCTTCCACTGATGTTTCTTCTTTGTATATTTCTTCCCAGTTTTCTTGTTGGAAGAATTCTCTTATTTTATCAAAGTTTGTTTTTTCATACATCATTCTTCCTTTTCTATATTGTTCATTTCTTTTCATATATTTTTCTTCATTAAGTTCCAGTTCAATCAATATGTGGTCACTTTTACCTATTGGTGTTTTATATTCAATCTTGTCCACTATTCTAGGTTCAGATGTAATTATTAAGTCTAGCCTCGATGGTTCTTCTTCATTTCTATACCTAGTGTTCTCTTGTATCCATTGTGTCATTGAATGGTCAGTAATCATCTCAAGTAGAGCATTTCCCCATGAGTCATCACCACTCTTTACTGTCATTTCTTCCCAGCAGATTTCTTTGCAATTAAAGTCGCCCATCATAACTATTCTTCCTCCGTCTTCCATTATTTTAGTTAATGCTATCTTTGTGTCCTCTAACATACTTTTATGTTCACTCTCCTCCCATGAGGCTGTTTTCGGAGGCACATAATTGATCACAAATTTTCTGCTCTTCTTATCTCGGTCTTCCACTTCTATCATAATCATCTCTACTGTATTCTTTCCATATATGACACCTTTCACGTTTATATCCTTCTTTGTCAGGAACATAACTCCACCCCCTTGTTTTTTCTCTCTGTTTCTAATCCAATAATTGTATGTATCATGTCCTACACTGTTGGGTGGTAGTGGGCCTTTTAATTTTGTTTCTACAATTCCCATTATGTCCGGTTCTTTTTCTTTCAAATAATCATTCAGTTCATTCAATCCTGTTATCAATCCATCTATATTTGTGTAAGACACTCTTAGTTTTTCTGCCACTTCCATTGTGTTCTCTGTTTCCCTTATGTTTTTCTTTAGTATGTCGAACTGCTTTATTTTCATGTTCACTACTCTCCAATAGAATCTCTCTTTCTCTGACTCCGTTCTTTCCTCGTTTTTTGCCTTAGCTTCAATTCTTTTCTGCTTTTCTGCCTCTCTTTCCTCCTTATTCATTTCTCTTTTTATCCATACCTTTTTATATTGATCATTTGTTGCTAGTTTCCCTGTCTTGGATAGAATTTTCTCTGCCGTTGTTTGTGACCTGAATTTAATCTTAATTGGTCTGGTCTTATCTGTACTATATTTTCCGAGTCTGAATTTTTCCTCAATTTCCTTTATAATTTCTGGTTCATCTTCCTGGACTAATTTTAATAAACTGCTTACCCTTTCATTTTCCTCCTTGATTCTTGCGGTTCTATCTGGGTTATGTTTCTCTTCCATTCCTAATATAATTATACATTTCTTTTTGTCAGCTAATTCTCTTACTATATTCTCCTTCTGTCTCATCACTTTAATAACTGAGTCTTCATTATGTTCTTTCAATTGCTGTTTGACTATGTCAGTGAATGAAACCTTATTCCCTTCTTGAGTTATTCTCCAATTTTTAGCTTCTGTAGCTATTTTCTCACTGTTTTCATTACTATTCTTCTTCAATTTCTCATTCTCCTCCTTTACATTTCCTAACTGTCTTTTTAGGTCCTCTACTTCTTCAGTTAAGTTTCTGTTAGCCTTCTCTAGTTGTTCCAATCTTTCAATTCTCTGGAAGATGGAGTCTACCTTACCTAACTTACGTTCCAAGTCCTCGATCACCTTATCAACTCTCTCCTCTAGTCTTATCAGTCGGGGGGGGGGGTTGTGTCCCCCCCACCCTCTTTAAATCCCTGGAACATATTCTCGTCACTTTCTACTGTATTTCTCCTCTCTATACTTCTAATCTTTACATTTTTATTTGCCATTTCGTCATCCGGTGGTCGTTTCATGTTGACCTTACGCCCGTCTGCCTGGGCCAAGTCCTCCACATCCTCATTTCCTTCCATTTCCCCAGCAATCCCTCCCCTTCTCCTCTTTTCCTACTTACCTACTGCCTCACGAGCAATTTCCCCCCCCCCCTGCAAATACAAAAAGGCACTTCTCTTTGCGTTGGTATCCACAATCTGCACTTTTCTTCAGAGCGTTCGTCAAGCCGTCCGTTCGTTGAAAGTGTGTGTGTGTGTGTGTGTGTGTGTGTGTGTGTGTGTGTGTGTGTGTGTGTGTGTGTGTGTGTGTGCGTGCGTGCATATTCAGGTTGTTCGACATCTCTGTTGAATTTGGAAAGCAAGTGCGCTTCCCATACGTTAAACCCCGCTTAACTCGGAACCAAATACTTCAAATATCGGATAAATTCCACACTTTGGTGCCCCCGGATACTCAACTGAAATATCGGATCGTTCTCTGAGATCTATGGGAAAAGTTGGGCTCTCGGATAGATATCGGATACGTATCCAATATAGAGCATCGCATCTAGTGTTATAGAGAGTTATTCGAATAATGCTATTTCTTTGAGCAGTGTATAATGTTTTTTTTTTTTTTGTAATTTTTTGTGGAATAAAAGATGCACAAAACAATATCAGACATGTTGTGTATGAAAACGTGGCGGGACTATACCTTAGACTTTCCCCCTGATAACTCGGTTTGTTTATGTAGGTGTGCGTTTGTGTTTTATATATATATATATATATATATATATATATATATATATATTATATATATATATATATATATATATATATATATCGGCTTGGCGTTCCCCCTAACTGAAGATCCTAATACCCCCAGTCCCCAACTGTGCCAGCCCAAGAGAATAACCTCTGTCATATTATAATTCCTTGTAATTGGCATTTAATGTTCGTCAACTGTTTTTTTGGCCACCACTCAATTCTCAAATGATAGTTCACAACTTTTCTCTCATGCCTGTCTGAGAGAACTCGTGAGGGAGAAATAGATAAAAAGCATTTGGATAAGAGGGGTGAGAGACGGGGTGCCCGGGACTGAAATTACAGATACTATAAGATGAGCAGCTAGAGAAAGAGAGCCAGGGCGTGAGGAGTTTCGAGAGTATGTATGACTAGTACTACTAGTACTACTACTACTTTTTTTTCTTTTTTTTTAACTACATCCATCCTCTTGGAATTGTGTGCTGGAAGCAGTCAACCTCCTCCTCCCACTCCTCCTCCTCCTCCTCCTCCTACCTCCTCCTCCTCCTCTTTTTCCTACTATTATACTACCACTACTATTACTACTACTACTACTACTATCTTTTATGTGGTTGTTCACATATAAACGACCTACATCCGAGGGTTTTCATAATCATATAGTCATCCACTTCCAATTTTGTTTTCTTTAGTTAGGAATGTTCAATTCAATTTTCTCTTATGTCTGGGGGTGGAACAGATGACTCAGGCGTTTGGAATGTAGGCAGAGACGTTTACTCAATATTTGTTTTGCGACGTTTGTATCTAAAGAGACGATGTCAATGATATGAAATGAAAAATAAATGGTGGAAAAGAAGGACGTCGCTGTCTTGGCAATGGTGGTCTCGAGATCGGTGATCGTAAGAAATAAAACTTGTAGCTCGCACAGGACTCGAACCTGCGACCTTTGCGAATATGAAAGAATCATGGACAACGCTCTGCCGACTGAGCTTGCGAGCACATATTGTTGGTAGTTACTTTACTTAGATTTACAGTAACTTACACCGTGTCTGAGTTATACAGGTTCAGACTAAGATATATGATAGATACAAACAAGACGTTATACATGCTAAAGTATCGTCCTAGAATGGATGAACTGAAACAATAATGAAGAACATAACAGCCTGATGACAACGAAAAAATTGAATAAATTGGAAATTGAGGTGACATTTTAGGAGGGTGGGGGTGGGGGTTTATAACCCCCACCTGTCTACTGAAAACTACATCCAAATCTATACACACACACACACACACACACACACACACACACACACACACACACACACACACACACGTACGTCCACCAAGTGTAATTATATTTTTATGTTGATCAACTATTATTAAGGATACCCTGTAGTTTTATTTATATATTTAGCTGTGCTATTCCTTTACATACACTCCCTAGTATTTATCCTCCTTCAGGTTTCTGATATAGTCATTTCCCATTTAAAAGTATAGTGGTGACCTTTCCACGCTCGTCCTCATTCCCAATATGTTGTACTGTACTTCTTTGTGCTGATAATATGTTCAATTACCTTATCTCAAGCTCAAGTACCTGGGAACCATTGTCAGAGAGAGAAATTAATTAAGATTAGAAGTAAACAAACGAATTTCTGTAGAAAACAAAGTCCACTATGCCCCGTCATCTGTAATGAAGAGTGGGGCTATTAGCAGAAGAACTAAACTATAGTCTGCGCGCTCCAAGGAGTCCGTTTAGGGTGTTGCATTCGTCGTACCAAATCAACTTTAGTGCCTCTTTCTCTATTATTTCCCATCTATGTTCTTATCTATTTTCTTATATCCTGCATATAATAAAAAATTTGAATGGTATAATGAGTATAAATTTCTAGGATTAAACAGAAAAACTAAGCTATAGTCACTAAGTTTAATTTGGTATAACGTACGCCACACTCTGAACGGACTCGTTGTAGCGCACAGACTATAGCTTAGTTCTTCTAACAATCCCACTCTTCATTATAAATGACAGGGCATAGTAGACTTTTTGTTTCCTACAGATATTCGTGCGTTTACTTCTAATTCCTTTCTATCGCTGACAGTGGTTCCCAGGTACTTGACCTTGAGATATGGTATCTCAGCACAAAGAAGTACAACATACTGGGAATGAGTAGAAGCGTGTAAAGGTCACCACTATACTATAAAATGGGAAATGACTGAATTAAAATGTTGAAGGAGGATGAAGACTTAGGAGTGTTGGTAAGAGAACAAAACTGCAAAATATATAAATAAAACTACAGGGGATCCTTACAAAATTGTTGATCATCATAAGAACATAGTTCCATTTGGTAGATGTACGTGTGTGTGTGTGTGTGTGTGTGTGTGTGTGTGTGTGTGTGGATTTGGATGTAGTTGTCTGTAAACAGGCGGGGGTTATAAGCTCCCAACCCTCCCAAAGTGTCACCTCATCTTCGAATTTATTGCATTTTTTCGTTGTCGTCAGGCTGTTATATTCTGCTTTATTCTAGGACGATACTTTTACATGTATTACGTCTTGTTTGTATCTATCATATATCTTAATCTGAACCTGTATAACTCAGACACAGCGTAAGCTAGTTTAAATATAAATAAAATATCCCTCTTGACCGTGAGCTCGCTAGCTCAGTAGGCAGAGCGTTGTGCTTGAATCATTCCAACTACGCAAAGGTCGCAGGTTCGAGTCCTGTGCGAGCTACATATCTTTACTTCTTACGAGTACCGATCTCAAGACTACCCACTTTAAGACAGAGCCGAGATATCGTTTCTTTAGCTATAACCGTTGCAAAACAAATATTGAGTATAAAAGTCTTTGTTTGCATTCCAAACGCCTGACTCATCCCTTCCTCCCCAGACGCTGCAAGAACCGTCAATTATCATGACATAAGAGAAAACGGAATTGAACTTTCCTAGTTAAAGAACACGAGATTGGAAGTGGATGACTATATGATTATTAAAAACTATCGGAAGTAGGTCGTTTATATGTGAACAATCACGTAAAAAATAGTAGTAGTAGTAGGAGGAAGAGGAGGAGGAGGAAAAGGAGGAAAAAGAACAGGTCTCTCGACACGGGGACAACTGGCCTTCTTTGACATACGAATATTTGATCCAATGGCCCCCTGTTACAGCGTCTCACTACTGAGAATTGAGAATACAAAAAATCAGGATGTACAAGGAGCGTATACAGAATGTGGACCAGGGCTAAATCACTCCGATAACCTTCACGACTTTAGGAGGGATGGATCCAAGGGCAAAGGCATTCTACGCTCGGCTGGCAAAGTCGATGGCAGAAAGGAAACAACTACCAAATAGCAGTAATGTAGCGTGGATAAGATATAGACTATCATTCTCACTCCTAAGATCAGCTTTCCTATGCCTAAGAAGTACCAGGTCCCCACCCCCTAAATCAACACAATACAAAACTCCGATTTTGAGCACACTGTAGTAGAAAGTAAGATAAAAGAACTGTATTAGGCTTCATTAAAGTTGAATCATGTAAAATGTAAAGGGTAGTCGACCTTAGTCATTGGCAAGAGCGGGGTCAATGAAATTTGTCTGTTGAAGACAGATCCTGGCTGCTATCACCACACAATTCCGCGAGGATAGAAGTCTTTTTCAAAAACTCCTCACGCTCTGGCTCTCTTTCTCTAGCTGCCCCTCTCATAGTATCTGTGGAATTTCAATCCCGGGCACCTCCCTCTCTCACCCCTCTTATACAAATGCTTTTTATTTATTTCTCTTTCTCTCGCGTGTTCTATCAGACAAACATGAGAAAAAAGTTGTGAACTATCATTTGAGAATTGAGTACTGGCAAACCAGGTGACGAACAGAAAATGTCAAATGTATGGAATTATAATATCACAGAGGGCTGGCACAAGTGGGGTTTGATGGTGTTAGCATCGTTAATTTATGAAACCCAAGAACTAGGAATACCACCCGAGGTGGCCAGAAAACCATGGTGTCTTTGCGTGTCTGTGCAGCAAAATTGCAGATATTGCGCATGCGTCAAAGGTGGAAGAAGGTCCACGAACTGGAAAAAAGGAGAGAAACGCAGAAATCGGAGCGAGTAACAACTTACGGAGGAGAGGAGCGGTCAACTGGGAGAAGATGTGAAGACTGTGGAGGATGAGACGAATGTGATGGAAATGAACGTGGGTGGTGGTCTATTGAGTGAGGGAGACTCAGAAGAGGGAAGTAATCTCACAATGTCGAGGTCGGAGGACGAAAGCGCACGTCATCAAGAGTCGCAGGGCCGGAGAGGGGAGGGGAGCTTCAGGCAAATTTGACAACAGCCCATGGTTGTTGGGTTACTGGACGACGCCTACAGCAAGATACTTGCCTTCTCCCTAGGAAACCTCTTCACCCCACCTAAATGCAATGCAACCAAAAACCTAATAGAGGAAATGACCTACCTAATAAGAACATCTCCCTATGCTCCGAGAGTATTCAAAACGCTGGCTGTTCTTCCACACCTTACATGTCAGAGGACTCACAGAAAACCAAAACACTCTGAGAATGACCAGGCCTTACAAAGGAGGATGGAGCAGTGGAGGAAAGGAAAAGTGGAGGAACTGATGATGGAGGCAGAGGACATTCAAGATAGACTCCACAATGGCTCCAACAGAAAGAAGTGACTGAAAGACAGAGCTAGGGATTTTGTAGACAAGATGAGGCAGAGAAAGGTCATCTACACATACAAAAATTTAATCGACATACCTACGATACAAAATTGGTTTGGTATGGAGGTTTTTATAGCTTCTTCAACATAGGCTATGAAAGCCTGGGCAAAGAGAACCTCTAAAGGTGATCCCATAGCAACCCCAGGAGCATATCTTTCAAATGTACTCAGGCAGTTTAGGGGGAGGGAGCACTGAGTGGCGGTAAACAAAGTTAAGAATAATACCAATAGTTCTGAAGAGGGGGACATTAAAGAAGAAGCTATCCGCATCCAGCGAAGCCATGATGCCAGTAGGCCTATTGATTCTTAAAATGCCAATGAATTTATCTATGGATTTGAATAAGTGGTGGGGATGTAAGGGGCGAGAATTTGGTTTAAGCGTTTAGGTGGGAATTTGAGAAATAATGGGCCTTGAAGGGTTACCTTCTTTGTGAGTTTTTACAGGCTTTCATGGCCCATGTTGAAGAAGAAGCTATAAAAGACCTCCATACCAAACCAATTTTGTATCGTAGGTATGTTGATTACATTTTGTGTGTGTGTGTGTGTGTGTGTGTGTGTGTGTGTGTGTGTGTGTGAGTGTAGATTACCTACAGTTACTCCAGGAACTCAGATCTAACCTTCAAGTTGTTTCTGGATTAAAAACAACAGACTCCCATTCCTCGATGTAATGGTAGATGGTTCTTCAGATGTTTTTATTACCTCCATTTACCGCAAGCCCACCAACACGGGTAAATGCATGGATGGTAAGGGTGAATGCACACAAGATTACAAGAGAGGGGTAATCAAGACATACGGGAGGCGGGAAATTAAGGTTTGTTCTTCTTGGCATCTGCTGCATGCCGAACTTCATCACATACGTCAGATGTTAGTTAACAATGGTTATTCTGACACAGACTTTGATCAAATTACTAAATACTTGCTAGACTGTCGTGCCTCTGATTACTCTTTGCGTCAGCAAAACAAAATCACAGTTTCCTACCAAAATATTTATAGCAGTTCGTACCGGGAAGATGAAAAACGTATTAAAGACATCGTCTTTAGAAATTATAAATCGGTGGATGACAACCATGTCTTACGAATGGTGATTTTTTATAAGATCCCTCGCATTTGCTCCTTAGTGCTGAAAAATGATTGTCTGGCAAGTCTAGGACTGTCGAAAACTAATGTTGTGTACAAGTCTAACTATAATTATGGAGACTGTGTGCTCTACTAGTATGCATACATTGAGTTTACGACTTGTAGTCTCAGCCGTCGCCTAACGCTCCATCTCGAACAGGGAGCGATTAGAAATAATTTTCAGCATAAGCATCAGTCTACCCTTGATAGAGCAACCATTGTTAACAACACAGAAGTAGTTACACAATGTAATTATGTTAGAGAATTAAAAATGTTAGAGCCTATGTATAATAGGGAATGGGCTCCTACCATTAATATTCAGTCTAATATGGTAACTGCCATTTCCTTATTCAATAGTTCTTCAAGACATGTAAGAACTAATCCCACCAACAGTGGGATTGTGTCCACCCCTTTCGCATTGCCCACTGCCCCGACTCCCCCTCCCCCACCTCTAAGAAGATCAGTTCGGGTCAGGTCGACGGCCCACACACTAATGTAAGCCTTTCCATGCCACCTTAGAACTTGTTTATAAGGTATGTGGAAACGCGTTTTCTTCATTCTGTGAAAATGTAGTTGTTCTGTGCCTGTTCGATTGTGTTGTGTTTATTTGTAATTTATTACTTTGAGAATGACTCCTTGAAGTCGAAACGTCAACATGTGTGTTATTAAAATGGATAACTTTGGACAGCTCGTTTATGCTCATCCTCCCAAAGCCAGAACTATAGTAAGGAGAATTGAAAACATTAGAAAGAAAATTAATAGTTATGATATATATATATATATATTTATATATACATATGTATATATATATATATATATATATATATATATATATATATATATATAATTTATTCTCTATTATATACTGTTTACTTCTATGTACAGTACATGAACTGACTATGGACACTCCGTATTCACGCATAGGTTATAAATCTACACAAGCATGGAATATATATTAAAATTATACCGGTCGTATGACGACTTGCAGTTGGCAATTCCGTACACAGGAATCCTTCCGCGCTCGGCCGAAATGACCACGGTGAGGTCCGACACAAGAGGTGGTCCCGCGAGAGTTCTCTGCAGAGGTCATGATCTGGTGTGATGTAGGTAAAATCCGTGCATGAGTGCGTGTGCACGCTGGACATCTAATGGATTGAATATTTCCTTCAATCATCTTGCAACATGTATTCACAAAAACGGTATCTGTGAAGGCCTGCATACGGCAGTTTTGGTAAACGTTCAAGGAAACATTGGTTTTATCCTATCTAGTTGTTGCATCTTTTGCCAGGTGACTAGACTGGCTTGACTCCTTTACCATAGATATACATTAGTCTTTCATATTTCGTGAAAATAAATTCGTCCACGTTCAGCTACATGAGGGGTCAAACTTATCTCAATAGAATACAAATACCTGAGGTGATTATCTTGTTTTCAGTGACAGTATTAGAAACATTACATCAAGTTGGTGATTCCTACCACTCAACATATTTGTTATGAACGTAGATCTGTGTTAGCACTTAAGTAGACGTTATCCGTTGTCTTCCCCGATTGGATGATCTTAATAACACTCCTTGTGCCTGTATAAATCACGACTACGACCTGCCCAGCAGAGATAGCGTATTACAGAGCCCTGGAGATGGCAACATGCTTCGTCTGTAAAGCGGAGTTGCCGTCACTCATTTTCCATGGCGCGGTCACCTCATCTGCGTCCTCGACGTCCAGGGCACTCAGAAAGGAGGCCTTCAATTCATTCTCTCTTGGGCCGGTCACAAATCGGACGAGAAGAAATAAGGTGGTCGGAAGTTATTCCCGTCACAGTTCGTTCCACATAAAGAACGCACATACGAACGCACGCACTGATTCACTGTTGATATGTCAGGCTCATACGGGATGACTTGGATACGGAGGGGCTCGCGGGGTGGTTGAAGTGGTAAAGAACGTACGAAAGAGAAGAATGCAAAAACTGCACAGTATATTCGTTTAGATATAAAATAGCGTTGTTGTTATTATTTGTCTGCTGTGATTTTTATCCAAAGTAGATTTCATAAGAAAAAATAGGTCTCAGGAACAATAAAATAAGTGAAAGTACATACACACTAGGAAAAATTACGCTTTATGCTTCTCAAAAGAATGTGTGTTCGTGTATATGTATTCACGTATTCTATACACCTATTTTAGATTGTACTTATATATAACCGTAAGTATTGCCACATTGTCTCATAGCTCGTTAGCTCAGTCGGCAGAGCGTTGTGCTTTCTCATTGCCATTGGCAATTTCGCAAAGGTCGCAGGTTCGAGTCCTGTACGAGCTAGATCTATTTTTCCTGACATGGCTCTCCCGTCTTTCCTTTATTTTATTTTATTTTATTTATTTATATATTTATTTATTCATCTATTTATTTTGTGGATTTTATTCTTTATAAGGAGGACCCTGTCAATATCACAGTGTCAGAACCATGTCTAGTCAAGTCTCCACCGATAAGATAAAGAAGATCATCTTTGTGGAAATGTGCATGTTATGACAACTGGCCAAACAAACATCATGCTATGAAGGGATCAATGCGCCATAAGTGTTCATCAGCATTATTTTGGCATTACAAGCCGTAACAACTCATTACCAAGTATCCTAGAAAGAAATTTAGAGAACCATTTCCTTATACATACCAAACTACATAATTATAACTGCAAACCATACATCATTTCATGATACATTCACTAATACTATATAGATCAATTGAAAGGTAACGAGCACACAGATAATACTGTATAAATCCCAAACCTATGATCTAACTGTTAACCTACACCAAATATGCAAAGACAGGCATATTCACATATATATATGAGCGACTTTGTCGCCACAGAAAGAAAACTCTCCCGTAGAGGGAGTATCTGGGAACTCTTCTCGAAGGAGATCACATCCTCATACTGTAAATATCTCTTCAGCACAACAAACCAAGAAATCACGAAAAGGCTTTACATTCTCTACCACCGGTTACAGAGCGTTAGTTTTCTTATTCCACAAAGCGACACTTCTTTCCCTGCACGATTACGACCCATAGTCCTCCAGGCCGTAAGATCCACCACCCCTCCAGTCAGATCGTCGTACTACACTGACGACTCTGTGGACCCTCTCACAGGAGGGTGTTGAGCGGCTTTCGTGACTGCCGATAGAGTAACTTCGATATGGAGAGTGAGTGATGGCAGATCCACTTAACAGACGGAGCCTGATGGCATTTTCTAGGCCTTGGATCACGCCCTCTTTGCTGGGCAAAGGGCAGTCGTGATACAGTCTCAGTGAGTGTTATTGACATTGATGTCAAAGTCTTGATAAGTGAGACGCTTGGATTCACAGGGTGAACTTGATTTTTTACATTAAGCATTTTGTCAATATTTCTGATATTAAAATCCTAGGCATCTCCTGAGTGTTTTCATCGTCATATAGTCATCCACTTCCAACCTCGTTTTCTTTCATAAGCAATGTTCTTTTCCATTTTCTTTTGTGATGATTGGTGACGGATATTGCAACACCTAGGGAGGAAGCGATGAATCAGGCGTTAGGAATGTAGGCAAAGACTTTTGAATACTATTTACTCTGTGACGGTTATAGTTAAAGAGACGATGTCAATAGTTTGAAGTGTAAATGGTGGGAAAGAAGACCGTTGCTGTCGCGTCCTCTTTCCTCCCCTGAGGAGGGCGGCCTCGTAAAGAGGACACCTGACATGGGGAGGTGGGACTTGTATAAAAAAAGGAACATTTCCCCACACAGGACTCGAACCTGCAACTTTTAACGAAACTTGCTTTTGGGATACCTAATGCTCTACGACTGAGCTAGCGACCAAATATATTTTAACGAAAAATTAATTATATTCAGTGTTATTTAACTACACTATGGATGAGTTATATTTTTTAAATTAGATTGATAACAGATGTAATTAAAATCTAATGACTAAAAGTATCGTCCCAGAAATGATGATCTGAAACAATAAAACGGAACACAGCAGCCTATTGACAACGAACAAATGTAATAGACTCGATGATAAGGCTGACACTTTAGGGGATCCCCCATGACCCCACCCACACCCAGGACTTCCCCTAGGCTATCAAACTTCCTCTTCGGTGGTACTCTGGCGTGGCACTCTATGGGATGCCACAGGTCCTTGCTTGAACCGGTGGAGGCCGGTTCTTACCTTGTCTTCCCTCTGATACGATTTCAAACTCCTTCGTGTTGGAGCCCCAACGTTCAGCCCCTTGTGCTTGGCGCGCTACTTCAATGTCTTCTAGTTCCCTTTGGAGGAGAATATTGTAGAGGTCGCGGGACCGAAAATGTGAGGACCTTCCTGCACTATCGGTCCTAATAGGGTTCTTTGGTTTACAGGCGGGTGAGGTAGTTGAGTGCCGGAAACAACAAAAGAAGTCCTTGGGTGACGGAGAAGAGAAGGAGGAGCGCTTGTCGCCTGATGATTGATCCGAGGGCTACGTTTACTCTTACAGCCTTGTGGATGATGGAGACACCGACAGTGAGGCCATGGAGAGCCGAACTTGAAAAGGATATACCCATAATGTGTGGGTAGCTGTAACCCTAGACACAATGTGAATACGCACAAGTGGCGGTCAAAGTGCCCCACACAGACGCGGCACCTAGTACAGTGCCGGTGTCCTGTAGGGTTCGGCCGGGACTAAGCAGACACTGCAAACACCATCTTTCTGAAGCTAGGCCTCTTCGTCAACCCGATACTTCCAGGGTCCTCTACCCATGTCCTTGGCAAGGACAAGGAGGAAAAGGAAGTTACCGATGGTCAGCACCAGGACATGAGCCACGAGAAAGAAGACCCTAGAGCACTTTGTGCTTCCTTACCCGCGAGGCCTATGCACCTCAACGGTACTTAAAACCTTCATTCTTTTTTCTTCTTTGACTTTCATTTTCTTCTTCCATATTCCACGAATCAAAAATTGTATATGTGTACACATGCGCGTACGTTGGAAATCTGCTTTATATTGTTGATAGTGTAATTGTATGTATGTTAGAAATTTCCTGTCCCATTTTTGTCCCTGCCAAATGGGTCTGCCTTAGAATCACTATACATAAATTGGCAAGCTACAATATGCAACATCTCCATGATTTACACTTTCTTTCGCCAAGACACTTATACCTACTTGCCAAATGGGTCTGCCTTAGAATGACTACCCCTCACGTTAAATCCACCGGGTGCTCATGATTGTGTTTGCATCCCTTGACGAAGATCCCGCCTACCACTTCCAAATTTAAGTTAAGGTGGTTTTGTGCTGGAACAAACATTTGTTCTAAAATCCTAAAGATGTTCCTCTACTAGAATCATGAGCTGGAGTTTGGGAAATTTTCTCCTTCACCTAAATTTAAGGTTCCTAATCGGTTCATACATACGAACATGACCTCATGACGTAATGGAGGAGTGGAGTGTGATATGTAAGCTCCTCATTACTACACGTTATAAGTCTCGTACACCTTTAAAAAAAAATGGAAAATAATACCCATTCAAATCCCTGACCTTGCAACAGGGTCCTCCTTGTTAACAAGAAATTCCACTCCAAAAATAAAGGAAAGACGGGATAGCCATCTCAAGAAAAATAAAATTAGCTCGTGCAGGACTCGAACCTGCGACCTTTGCGGAATTGCCAAAGGCAATTAAAGACACAACGCTCTACCGACTGAGCTAACGAGCTATATTGATGTAGCGTCATACTTACAGTTAAGAATTAAACATGGGTATACCTATGTGAATACATTCTAATACAAAACACACGCGCACGCATACATACACACGAACACACCTTCATTTGCGAGGTATAACGTGTAATTTTTCCTAGTGTGTATGTACTTACACTTCTTTTATCGTTCTCGACATCTAGTCTTTCCTATGAAATTTATTCTGAATAAAAATCACGGCAGATAAACAATTACAATGCTATTTTATTTCTCAGATAATATACTGTATAGCATTTGCCTTCCTCATCTCTTTCGTACAATCTTTACCACTTCAACCACCCCGCAAGCCCCTCCGTATCTATGTCACCCTTTGTGAGCCTGGCATGTCGATCATCCAATTGGGAAAGACAACGGATAATGTCTACTTAAGGACGTCAGTCCAACACTTGCTGAACTTCTTGCACCGGCAAGAGAGTTCTGCATGGTTTCAACGGATCTTCAGCCATACTGGGATTCCATAGAACAATGTGGTGGCGTGTTTAAAGTACTCAAGCTATTATCAGTAATCAATATGCGCATATGTGGTTATGACCTCAGTTCATTTAGTGAATCTTTAGCCATGACCGCTGACGGACATTCCAATATACAGGGAGGAAGCGATAAGCCAGGCGTTAGGAATGTACCGTAGGCAAAGACTTTTAATCAATATTTGTTTTGTGACTGTTGTAGCTAAAGAGACGATATCGATGATTTGTAGTGAAATCAATAGGTGGGAAAGAACGACGTTACTGTTATGTTCTCGTCCTTCTCCTAAGGTGAGCGGCCTCGTAAAAAGGAAAACTCTGACATGGAGTGGTGGAGCTCGTATGAAAAAGTTTGTAGCTCGCACAGGGTTCGAACCTGCGACCTTTACGAGAGTTGCATGTGAGAATTGTAACGCTCTATCAACTGAGCTAGCGAGCTAACAACCTAGGGGAGAAATATACTATATTTTTTGTAACTTCAATACACTATGGGTGACTTATATTTTCAAATTAGATTGATGACATATACCATCAAAGGTAATGCTTGTAAAAGTATCATCCTAGAATGGGTGATCGGAAACAATGAAACCGAACACACCTGCCAATTGGCAACAAACAAATGTACTAAACTCGATGATTCGGCTGACACTTTAGGCGAATACCCCATAAACCCACCCATACCCAGGACTTCCACTAGGGTATCAAACTTCCTCTTCGATAGCAATGTTTGGACTCGTTTGGCACTCTTTGGGATGCGAAAGGACCTTCTTGAACCGGTGGAGGCCGGTTCCCCAGTCTTGCCTTCCCTCTGATCCAATTTCAAACTCCTCCTCCAACGTTCAAAATCTTGTGTTTGGCGCACTACTTCAGTGTCTTCTAGTTCCCTCTGCAGAAGAATATTGTAGAGGTCGGGGGACCGAGAAGTGAGGACCTTTCTGCGCTATCGGTCGTAACAGGGTTCTTTAGTTTGCAGGCGGGTGAGGTGATTGAGTGCCGGAAACAACAAAAGAAGTCCTCGGGTGACGGAGAAGAGGAGGAGCGCTTGTCGCTTGATGATTGATCCGAGGACGACGCTTACTCTTATAGCCTTGTGGATGATGGAGACACCGACGGTGAGGCCATGGAGAGCCGAACTTGAAAAGGATATACCCATGATGTGTGGGTAGCTGTAACCCCTGGACACAATGTGAGTACGCACATGTGGCGGTCAAAATGCCCCACACAGACGCAGCACCTAGTACAGTGTCGGTGTACTGTAGGGCTCGGCTGGGACTTCGCAGACACTGCAAACATCATCTTTCTGAAGCTAGGCCTCTTCGTCAACCCAATACTTCCAGGGTTCTCTCCCCATGTCCTTGGCAAGGACAAGGAGGAAGCTGCTGATGGTCAGCGCCAGGACATGAGCCACGAGAAAGAGGACCCTAGGGCACTTTGTGCTTCGTTATCTACGAGGCCTATGCACCTCGACGGTACTTAAAGATTTAATTTCTCTTTTCTTCTTGGACTTTAATTTTCTTCTTCCATATTCTACGAATCAGAGATTGTATACGTGTACACATGCACGTACGTTGGAAAACTGCTTTATATTGTTGATAGTGCAATTGTATGTATGTTAGAAATTTCCTATCCCATTTTTGGCAAGCTACAATATGCAACATGTCCATGATTTACACTTTCTTTCACCAAGACACTTGCACCCACCTGCCAAATGGGTCTCCCTTAGAATGACTACCCTTCGCATTATACCCACCAGCTGCCCATGATTGTGTTTGCATCCCTTGATGAAGGTCCCGCCTACCACTTCATAATTTAAGGTTTCCATACCTCATTTTGTGGTGGAACATTCATGTATTCTAAAATCCTAAAAATGTTCCTCTACTGGAATACTGAACTGGAGGGTGGGAATTTTTCTCCTTCACCTAAATTTAAGGTTACTAATTGGTTCATACCTATGAACATGTCCTCATGACATAATGGAGAGGTGGAGTGAGAGATGTAAGCTTCTCATTACTACGCGTTATAAGTCACGTACACCCTAAAAAAATGGAAAATAATACCCAATTAAATCCCTGACTTTACAACAGGGTCCTCCTTGTAAAGAAGAAATTCCACACCAAAATAAAGGAAAGACGGGATATCCATGACAAGAAAAAAATATTTAGCTCGTACAGAAATCCAACCTGTGACCTTTGCGAGAGTGACAATGGCAATCAAGAATGCACAACGCTCTACCGACTGAGCTAACAAGCTGTATTACTGAAACGTAATACTTACATTTAAAAATAAAAATTAACATAGGTGTATAGTATGCCTGTGTGAATACATGCAAAAACGAAACACTCCCGCACGCATACACACACACAAATACACATTCTTTTACGAAGCATAACGTATACTTGTTCCTATTGTGTATGTACATACACTTCTTTTATCGTTCTCGACACCTAGTCTTTCCTATGAAATCTATTTTGAATAAAAATCACAGCAGATAAACAATAACAACGCTATTTTATATCTAAAAGAATATATTGTATAGCATTTGCCTTCCTCGTCTTTTTCGTACGTTCTGTACCTCCTCAACCACCCCGCGAGCAGCCCCTCCGTATCCATGTCCTCCCGTATGAGACTGGCATGTCGGAACAGTGAATCAATGCGTGAGTTCATATGTGCGTTCTTTATGTGGAGAAAACAGTGTCAGGAATAACTCCCGTCCATCTTGTATCTTCTCGTCCGATTTCTGACCGGCCCAAGGGAGAGTGAAGTCATGGCCTCCCTTCTGAGTGCCTTGGACGTCGAGGGCGATCCTACCGGTCACTCGTGGAAGGCCCATGCGTTGACTGTGATCAGCGCCTTCGAACTCTGGAAACTTGTTCGTAGTCAACCTCTGGACATACCTCATCCAGACTATACCCTCTTCCTCTGTGTCAATCTCCCTATCCCAACTTCCAACTTTTCCACCTCAACAAGAGGAAAGTTGACTGCGACGTGGCACCATTGTGGTCCATGGTCATTGAGGCCATGCAGTCCATCACCACCAACCCCACCCACCTATAGCGAGCTTATTATTGAGGTAATCCAATCGGGAATGACAATGGTGGAGGCCGGCTCCCAAGTCTTGTAGAGGTCGGGGGACCGATTGGTGATAGAGGTCGGGGGACCGATTGGTGATGGAGGTCGGGGGACCGATTGGTCAGTACTTTCCTGCATCATGGGCCCTAACTAGGTTCTCTAGTTTGCAGGCAGAAGTAACTCACGTGGCTAAGGTGGATGAGTATCGGAAACGCTAAGAGAATCTCTGGTGCGACGGAGAGGAGGAGGAGCGCAAGGCTTCAGATTATTTCATCCAAGAGCGATTCCTCCTCCTACGGCCAGGTGCATGATGGTGGCACCAGCGGTGAGGCCGTGGGAAGCTGCCACCCATAGACACACTGCGAGTACACACAAGTGGTGATCAAATTGCTCCACACGGACGCGGCACCTAGCATAGTGCCTTATCCTGTAAGGTTTCAACGGGGACTTCGCAGACACTACAGAAGCCTACTTCCCGAAGAAAAAAAATCAGGTATAATAAATGAACAAATATAGATTAAAATGAACACGCGTAACTAAATTATAACTACTTGAAAACTGTTGTTCAAAGTTGTCTTCGTGTTTTCTTGTCGCCTTACATACACACACACACACACACACACACACACACACACACACACACACACACACACACACACACACACACACACACACACACACACACATACAAATGCACATACACACACATTTACATATATTATATATACACACACACACATATATATATATATATATATATATATATATATATATACATATATATATATATATGTATATGTATGTATGTATATGTATGTATATATAATAAATTATCCACATGGACGGTAATCAGAGATAGGCAATGCAACAGAATTAACAATCAACACGGAAAAGTCAACAGGTGTCAAAATTAAAAGATTAATAATGAAGATTATATATCGGAAACTCAACACTCCTCTAGAGTGAAGTCAACCATGCTAGGTTCTATGACGCCGAGTCAGTTACCTTCCTTAATGCATTATATAATATGTTTGTATATATATAAACAAAAGGATATGCCACTCCTAAACGGGAAAAGTAAATTTTCATGATTCATTTTATCGAGAACATTGTTCCCTAGGCAAGGTTTTAGAAATGTTTTCAATATCTCTTAGTTTGCTTGCGTATACTAGAGATTCTAGAATACTGACTTCATACAGCTTGTATACGCTATCACTTTGGTAAGATGACGCCTATGTAGGCGACATGAAGCGAGTGGATACATGAAGATGCCAGTGTCAGCGTTTTGATTATATATATATTTTTGTAGATCTGCATGAGTTACCCCCGGATACTGAAAACTGGTTTGATCACGTTCTCTGTGTTTATTATTACTCAGAGTAAAAGAGAACGAGTAATATAACAGTGACTTTATATTTTATAATGCGATCAGTGTGATGCATCGTACATGTGGCAGCCGATGCTGTGCGTGAAAATTTGACTCGTACTGAATAGGTTATTGTTGCGTCGCAATCTTAGTTCTCAATTCTGAGCTTAAAAAAGTTAATAAATTAACTGAGGTCGTAGCAATATATACATATATCAATTGGTAATAATAGCTTGACTAATCTAGGCACACCACAACAGTATTCTCTGGAATCCCAATATGACTGGAGATCCAGAGGAACTTTGTAGAACTCTCTTCTCTGTGCAAGAGGTTCAGCGAGTGTTGGACTGACGTTCTTAAGTAGACGTTATCCGTTGTCTTCCTCGATTGGATGATCTTGATAACACTCCTTGTGCCTGTATAAATCACGACTACGACCTGCCCAGCAGAGATAGCGTATTACAGAGCCCTGGAGATGGCAACATGCTTCGTCTGTAAAGCGGAGTTGCCGTCACTCATTTTCCATGGCGCAGTCACCTCATCTGCGGTTACAAATGCCGCGCCACATCCTCGTGTGATGGGGTCCGCTGAGCCGTCAGTATTATACGATAAGCTCGCTAGAAGACTCGGGGTGATGGACGTTATAGCCTCAAGGACCATAATCCATAACGGTGCTACGTCGCAGTCAGCTCTCCTCCTGGTGAGGTGGAAGAGTTGTAAGTTGGGACAGGGAGACTGCCACAGGGGGAAGGGGGTTCAGTCTGGATGAGGTCTGTCCAAAGGTCGACTACAAACCAGTTCCCAACGCATGGGTCTTGCAGGGGTGACCGGTGGGGTAGTCCTCGACGTCCAGGGCACTCAGAAAGGAGGCCTTGAATTCATTCTCTCTTGGGCCGGTCAGAAATCAGACGAGAAGAGAGGTGGTCGGAAGTTATTCCCGTCACAGTTCGTTCAGCATAAAGAACGCACATACTAACGCACGCACTGATTCACTGTTGATATGTCAGGCTCACACGGGATGACTTGGATACGGAGGGGCTCGCGGGGTGGTTGAAGTGGTAAAGAACGTGCGAAAGAGAAGAATGCAAAAACTGCACAGTATATTCGTTTAGATATAAAATAGCGTTGTTGTTATTATTTGTCTGCTGTGATTTCTATCCAGAGTAGATTTCATAGGAAAAAATGGGTCTCGAGAACAATAAAATACGTGAAAGTACATACACACTAGGAAAAATTACACCTTATGCTTCGCAAAAGAATGTGTGTTCGTGTGTATGTATACACGTATTCTATACACCTATTTTAAATTTTACTTATATATAACCGTAAGTATTGACATATTGTTACATAGCTTGTTAGCTCAGTCGGTAGAGCGTTGTGCATTCTCATTGCCATTGGCAATATCGCAAAGGTCGCAGGTTCGAGTCCTGTACGAGCTAGATTTATTTTTCCTGACATGGCTCTCCCGTCTTTCCTTTATTTTATTTTATTTATTTATATATTTATTTATTCATCTATTTATTTATTTTCTGGAATTTATTCTTTATAAGGAGGACCCTGTCAATATCACAGTGTCAGAACCATGTCTAGTCAAGTCTCCACCGATAAGATAAAGAAGATCATCTTTGTGGAAATGTGCATGTTATGACAACTGGCCAAACAAACATCATGCTATGAAGGGATCAATGCGCCATAGGTGTTCATCACCACTATTTTAGCATTACAAGCCGTAACAACTCGTTACCAAGTATTCTTGAAAGACATTTGGAGAACCATTTCCTTATACATACCAAACTACATAATTATAACTGCAAACCATACACCATTTCATGATGCATTCACTAATACTAAATACATCAATTGGAAGGTAACGAGCACACAAATAATACTGTATAAATCCCAAACCTATGATCTAACTGTTAACGTACACCAAATATGCAAAGACAGGCATATTCACATATATATATGAGCGACTTTGTAGCCACAGAAAGAGAACTCTCCCGTAGAGGGAGTATCTGGGAACTCTCCTCGAAGGGGATTACATCCTCATGCTGTAAATATCTCTTCAGCACAACAAACCAAGAAATCACGAAAAGGCTTTACATTCTCTACCACCGGTTACAGAGCGTTAGTTTTCTTATTCCACAAAGCGACACTTCTTTCCCTGCACGATTACGACCCATAGTCCTCCAGGCCGTAAGGTCCACCACCCCTCCAGTCAGATCGTCGTACTACACTGACGACTCTGTGGACCCTCTCACAGGAGGGTGTTGAGCGGCTTTTGTGACTGCCGATAGAGTAACTTCGATATGGAGAGTGAGTGATGGCAGATCCACTTAACAGACGGAGCCTGATGGCATTTTCTAGGCCTTGGATCACGCCCTCTTTGCTGGGCAAAGGGCAGTCGTGATACAGTCTCAGTGAGTGTTATTGACATTGATGTCAAAGTCTTGATAAGTGAGACGCTTGGATTCATAGGGTGAACTTGATTTTTTACATTAAGCATTTTGTCAATATTTCTAATATTAAAATCCTAGGCATCTCCTGAGTGTTTTCATCGTCATATAGTCATCCACTTCCAACCTCGTTTTCTTTCATAAGCAATGTTCTTTTCCATTTTCTTTTGTGATGATTGGTGACGGATATTGCAACACCTAGGGAGGAAGCGATGAATCAGGCGTTAGGAATGTAGGCAAAGACTTTTGAATACTATTTACTCTGTGACGGTTATAGTTAAAGAGACGATGTCAATAGTTTGAAGTGTAAATGGTGGGAAAGAAGACCGTTGCTGTCGCGTCCTCTTTCCTCCCCTGAGGAGGGCGGCCTCGTAAAGAGGACACCTGACATGGGGAGGTGGGACTTGTATAAAAAAGGAACATTTCCCCACACAGGACTCGAACCTGCAACTTTTAACGAAACTTGCTTTTGGGATACCTAACGCTCTACGACTGAGCTAGCGACCAAATATATTTTAACGAAAAATTAATTGTATTCAGTGTTACTTAACTACACTATGGATGAGTTATATTTTTTAAATTAGATTGATAACAGATGTAATTAAAATCTAATGACTAAAAGTATCGTCCCAGAAATGATGATCTGAAACAATAAAACGGAACACAGCAGCCTATTGACAACGAACAAATGTAATAGACTCGATGATAAGGCTGACACTTTAGGGGATCCCCCATGACCCCACCCACACCCACGACTTCCCCTAGGCTATCAAACTTCCTCTTCGGTGGTACTCTGGCGTGGCACTCTATGGGATGCCACAGGTCCTTGCTTGAACCGGTGGAGGCCGGTTCTTACCTTGTCTTCCCTCTGATACGATTTCAAACTCCTTCGTGTTGGAGCCCCAACGTTCAGCCCCTTGTGCTTGGCGGGCTACTTCAATGTCTTCTAGTTCCCTTTGGAGGAGAATATTGTAGAGGTCGCGGGACCGAAAAGTGAGGACATTCCTGCGCTATCGGTCGTAACAGGGTTCTTTAGTTTGCAGGCGGGTGAGGTGGTTGAGTGCCGGAAACAACAAAAGAAGTCCTCGGGTGACGGAGAAGAGAAGGAGGAGCGCTTGTCGCCTGATGATTGATCCGAGGGCTACGCTTACTCTTACAGCCTTGTGCATGATGGAGACACCGACAGTGAGGCCATGGAGAGCCGAACTTGAAAAGGATATACCCATAATGTGTGGGTAGCTGTAACCCCTAGACACAATGTGAATACGCACAAGTGGCGGTCAAAGTGCCCCACACAGACGCGGCACCTGGTACAGTGCCGGTGTCCTGTAGGGTTCGGCCGGGACTTCGCAGACACTGCAAACACCATCTTTCTGAAGCTAGGCCTCTTCGTCAGCCCGATACTTCCAGGGTCCTCTACCCATGTCCTTGGCAAGGACAAGGAGGAAGTTACCGATGGTCAGCACCAGGACATGAGCCACGAGAAAGAAGACCCTAGAGCACTTTGTGCTTCCTTACCCGCGAGGCCTATGCACCTCGACGGTACTTAAAACCTTCATTCTTTTATCTTCTTGGACTTTAATTTTCTTCTTCTATATTCCACGAATCAGAGATTGTATACGTGTACACATGCGCGTACGTTGGAAAACTGCTTTATATTGTTGATAGTGTAATTGTATGTATGTTAGAAATTCCCTGTCCCATTTTTGTCCCTGTCAAATGGGTCTGCCTTAGAATCACTATACATAAATTGGCAAGCTACAATATGCAACATGTCCATGATTTACACTTTCTTTCGCCAAGACACTTATACCTACTTGCCAAATGGGTCTGCCTTAGAATGACTACCCCTCACGTTAAATCCACCGGGTGCCCATGATTGTGTTTGCATCCCTTGACGAAGATCCCGCCTACCACTTCCAAATTTAAGTTAAGGTGGTTTTGTGCTGGAACAAACATTTGTTCTAAAATCCTAAAGATGTTCCTCTACTAGAATCCTGAACTGGAGTTTGGGAAATTTTCTCCTTCACCTAAATTTAAGGTTCCTAATCGGTTCATACATACGAACATGACCTCATGACGTAATGGAGGAGTGGAGTGTGATATGTAAGCTCCTCAATACTATGCGTTATAAGTCTCGTACACCTTAAAAAAAATGGAAAATAATACCCATTCAAATCCCTGACCTTACAACAGGGTCCTCCTTGTTAACAAGAAATTCCACTCCAAAAATAAAGGAAAGACGGGATAGCTATCTCAAGAAAAATAAAATTAGCTCGTGCAGGACTCGAACCTGCGACCTTTGCGGAATTGCCAAAGGCAATTAAAGACACAACGCTCTACCGACTGAGCTAACGAGCTATATTGATGTAGCGTCATACTTACGGTTAAGAATTAAACATGGGTGTATAGTATACCTATGTGAATACATGCTAATACAAAACACACGCGCACGCATACATACACACGAACACACCTTCATTTGCGAGGTATAACGTGTAATTTTTCCTAGTGTGTATGTACTTACACTTCTTTTATCGTTCTCGACATCTAGTCTTTCGTATGGAATTTATTCTGAATAAAAATCACAGCAGATAAACAATTACAATGCTATTTTATTTCTCAGATAATATACTGTATAGCATTTGCCTTCCTCGTCTCTTTCGTACAATCTTTACCACTTCGAAACAGTGAATCACTGCGTGCGTTCATATGTGCGTTCTTCATGTGGAGAAATCTGTCGGGAATAACTCCCGTCCATCTTGTATCTTCTCGTAAGATTTCTTACCGGCAACAAGGGAGAGTGAAGTCATGGCCTCCCTTCTTAGTTCCCTAGACGTCGAGGGCGACCCCACTGATCAGTCCTGGAAGGCCCATGTTTTGAGTGTGTTCAGCGCCTTCGAACTCTGGAAACTGGTTCGTAGTCGACCTCTGGACAAACCTCATCCAGACTATACCCTCTTCCCCCGTGGCAATCTCCCTGTCCCAACTTCCAACTCTTCCACCTCACCAGGAGGAAAGCTCACTGCGACGTAGCACTATTGTGGCCCATGGTCCTTGATGTCATACGGCCCATCACCACCCCCCACCCACCCACCTATAGCGAGCTTATCGTACTATACTGACGGCTCAGTGGACCCCATCACACGAAGATGTGACGCGGCTTTTGTAATCGGAGATGGGGTGACTGCGCCATGGAAAATGAGTGACGGCAACTCCACTCTACAGGCGAAGCTTGTTGCCATACCCAAGACCCTATATTACGGTTTTTCTGCTTGGCACGGGGTAGTCATGATTCACACAAGCACAAGGAGTGTTATAGATCATCCAATCGGGGAAGACAACGGATAACGTCTACTTAAGGACGCCAGTCCAACACTTGCTGAACTTCTTGCACCGACAAGAGAGTTCTGCATGGTTTCAACGGATCTTCAGCCATACTGAGATTCCAGGGAACAATGTTGTGGCGTCTTTAGAGTACTCAAGCTATTGTTAGTAATCAATATGCGCATATGTGGTTATGACCTCAGTTCATTTAGTGAATCTTTAGCCATGACTGGTGACAGACATTCCTATAGGGATGAAGCGATAAGCCAGGCGTTAGGAATGCACCGTAGGCAGAGACTTTTAATCAATATTTGTTTTGTGACGGTTGTAGCTAGAGAGACGATATCGATGATTTGAAGTGAAATCAATAGGAGGGAAAGAACGACGTTACTGTTGTGTTCTTGTCCTTCTCCTGAGGTGAGGGGACTCGTAAAAAGGAAAACTCTGACATGGAGAGGTGGAGCTCGTATTAAAAAGTTTGTAGCTCGCACGTGCGACCTTTACGAAAGATGCATGTGTGAATTGTAACGCTCTACCAACTGAGCTAGCGAGCTGATACATAAGGGGGAGAAATAAACAATATTTAGAGAAACTTAAATACACTATGGGTAAGTTATATTTTCAAATTAGATTGATTACATATACCAATAAAGGTAATGCTTGTAAAAGTATTGTCCTAGAATGGGTGATCTGAAACAATGAAACCGAACACAGCTGCTAATTGGCAACGAACAAACTTAATAAACTCGATGATTCGGCTAACACTTTAGGCGAATACTCCATAACCCCACCCATACCCAGAACTTCCACTAGGGTATCAAACTTCCTCTTCGATAGCACTCTTTAGACTCGTTTGGCACTCTTTGTGATGCGACAGGACCTTCTTGAACTGGTGGAGGCCGGTTCCCCAGTCTTGCCTTCCCTCTGATACAATTTCAAACTCCTCCTCTGTGCTCAAGCTCCAACGTTCAGTCTCTTGTACTTGGCGCACTACTTCAGTGTCTTCTAGTTCCCTCTGGAGGAGAATATTGTAGAGGTCGGGGGACCGAAAAGTGACGACCTTCCTGCGCTATCGGTCGTAACAGGGTTCTTTGGTTTGCAAGCGGGTGAGGTGTTTGAGTGCCGGAAACACCAAAAGAAGTCCTTGGGTGACGGAGAGAAGGAGGAGCGCTTGTCGCCTGATGATTGATCCGAGGGCTACGCTTACTCTTACAGCCTTGTGCATGATGGAGACACCGACAGTGAGGCCGTGGAGACGCGAACACGATGTGTGAGTAGCTGTAACCCCTACACACAATGTGAGTGAATACGCACAAGTGGCGGTCAAAGTGCCACACATAGACGCGGCACCTGGCACAGTGCCAGTGTCCTGTAGGGTTCGGCCGGGACTTCGCAGACACTGCAAACTCCATCTTTATGAAGCTAGGCCTCTTCGTCAACTCGATACGCCCAGGGTCCTCTCCCCATGTCCTTGGCAAGAACAAGGAGGAAGTTACCGATGGTCAGCACCAGGACATGAGGCACGAGAAAGAGGACCCTAGGGCACTTTGTGCTTCCTTACCCGCAAGGCCTATGCACCTCGACGGTACTTAAAACCTTCATTCTTTTTTCTTCTTGGACTTTAATTTTCTTCTTCCGTGTTCCACGAATCAGAGATTGTATATATGTACACATGCACGTACATTGGAAAACAGTTTTATATTGTTGATACTGTAATTGTATGTATGTTAGAAATTCCCTATCCCATTTTTGTCCCTGCCAAATGGGTCTGCCTTAGAATCGCTATACGTAAATTGGCAAGCTACAATATGCAACATGTCCATGATTTACACTTTCTTTCGCCAAGACACTTATACCTACTTGCCAAATGGGTCTGCCTTAGAATGACTACCCCTCGCGTTAAATCCACCGGGTGCCCATGATTGTGTTAGCATCCCTTGACGAAGGTCCCGCCTACCACTTCCAAATTTAAGTTAAGGTTTCGCTACCTCGTTTTGTGGTGGAACATACATTTGTTCTAAAATCCTAAAGATGTTCCTCTACTAGAATCCTGAACTGGAGTTTGAGAGATTTTCTCCTTCACCTAAATTTAAGGTTCCTCATCTGTTCATACATACGAACATGACCTCATGACGTAATGGAGGAGTGGAATGTTAAATGTAAGCTCCTCATTACTACACGTTATAAGTCTCGTACACCTTACAAAAAATAGAAAATAATACCCAATCAAATCCCTGTCCTTACAACAGGGTCCTCCTTGTTAAGAAGAACTTCCACACACACAAAAAAAAGACAGAATAGCCATGTCAAGGAAAATAAATCTAGCTCGTACAGGGATCGAACCTGTGTCCTATGCGAATTTGAATTTGCCAATGGCAAATAGAAATATACAACGCTCTACCGACTGAGCTAACGAGCTCTTGATTGTATTGGTAATACTTACATTTATAAATAAAATATATTATAGATATATAGTATACCCATGTGAACACACACAATTACAAAACACACGCGCACACATACACACACACGAACACACATTCCTTTCCGACGCATAACGTGTACTTTTTCTTAGTGTGTATGTATTTACACTTCTTTTATCGTTTTTGACACCTAGTATTTCCTATGAAATCTATTCTGAATAAAAGTCACAGCAGATAAACAATAACAACGCTATTTTATTTCTCAGAGAATATACTGTATAGCATTTGCCTTCCCCGTCTCTTTTGTACGTTCTTTACCACCTAAACCACACCGCGAGCCCCTCCGTATCTATGTCAACCCTTGTGAGCCTGGCATGTCGGAACAGTGAACCAATGCGTGCGTTCATTTGTGCGTTCTTCATGTAGAGAAAGCTATATCGGGAATAACTCCCGTTCACCTTGTGTCTTCTCGTCCGATTTCTTACCGGCCCAAGGGAGAGTGAAGTCATGGCCTCCCTTCTTAGTTCCCTGGATGTCGAGGGCGATCCTACCGGTCACTCGTGGAATGCCCATGCGTTGACTGTGATCAGCGCCTTCGAACTCTGGAAACTGGTTCGTAGTCGACCTCTGGACAAACCTCATCCAGATTATACCCTTTTCCCCCGTGGCAATCCCCCTGTCCCATCATCCAACTCTTCCACCTCACCAGGAGGAAGGCTGACTGCGACGTGGCACCATTGTGACCCATGGTCTTTGAGGTCATACGGCCCATTACCATCCCCCCACCCACCTAAAGCGAGCTTGTCGGACTATACTGACGGCTCAGTGGACCCCATTAAACGAAGATGTGGCGCGGTTTTAATAACCGCAGGTGGGTTGACAGCTCCATGGAAAATGGGTAACAGCTACTCCACTCTACAGACGAGGTTTGTTGCCATCCCCACGGCCTTATATTACCCTTTCTCTACTTGGCACGGGGTAGTCATGATTCACACAAGCACAAGGAGTGTTATTGAGGTCATCCAATTGGTGAAGACAATGGATACGGATAACATCTACTTAAGGACGTCACTCCAACATTCGTTGAACCTCTTGCATCGGCAACAGAGTTCTGTAAACTTACTCTGGATCTCCAGTCACTTTAGGATTCCAAAGAACAATGTTATGGCTTGTTTAGAGTAGTCAAGCTATTATTACTAATTAATATGAGTAAATGTGGTTACAACCTCAGTCTTTAGCCATGACTGGTGACCGACATTCCAATATATGGGGAGGAAGCGATAATCCAGACGTTAGGAATGTACCATAGGCACAGACTTTTAATCAATATTTGTTTTGTGACGGTTGTAGCTGAAGAGACGATATCGATGATTTGTAGTGAAATCAATAGGTGGGAAAGAACGACGTTACTGTTATGTTCTCGTCCTTCTCCTGAGGTGAGCGGCCTCGTAGAAAGGAAAACTCTGACATGGAGAAGTGGAGCTCGTATGAAAAAGGTTGTAGCTCGCACAGGGCTCGAACCTGTGACCTTTATGAAAGTTGCATGTGTGAATTGTAACGCTCTACCAACTGAGCTAGCGACCTAACAGTTTAGGGGGAGAAATAAACTATATTTAAAGTAACTTCAATACACTATGGGTGACTTATATTTTCAAATTAGATTGATGACATATACCAACAAAGGTAATGCTTGTAAAAGTATCGTCCTAGAATGGGTGATCTGAAACAATAAAACCGAACACAGCTGCCAATGGGACCTTTCGCAGTGAGCAAATTGATACCAGACACCGCCAGATTTTGTAATTCTTGCCGGAAAATAAATACTTTTTTGGGCAAGTTATATAAGCTTACAGAGGTGTATCGTTGTACATTATTGTGTCTGAAATTTAAGTCAATTTCATGATTGCAAACGGCATATAGCATTGTTTGAGCCACTATTTATAATCACAGATGATATTCGTAAAACAGCCTATAATTGTATCAAGCCAAGCAATTTGTCATTTTCTACTGACTTCAATGGACGTATACTGATATATACTTTCATTTGAATGCACCAAGCAATAGGAAAATCCATGTAATGTATCGAAAATATAATTTTGCATCGAAGACTTAATTTTTTTCGGTACTTTGTCTTAAGTTATATATTTTTTTAGTCTGACGTGCAGTTTGCCGCGGCACACGTAAAATTAGTCATATTTGTTTGAAAATAGCTCCCAGCAGATCTAAGAGGCTATTCTTTACAAAAATATCGTTAACTTCGTACGTCCGCCACCACTGTTGTTATTTTTTATCTCGCTGATTATCTTCATATACAGGACGTGACAGTGATATCCATTATTTTTCAACACTCTCAGATAAAATGCACAAACCGAAATCAATATTCTCTTATTTTTACTGCTCATAGTTACTTCAGTATAAATAATTAGTTATTTTTAGTTTTACCTTATAATCAAATTAACAAAGCCTTTTCACACATTGTGAGTCATGTTTTTAATCTTAAATACATTTATGCAGCAATTTATGGCTTTTTTTTTTTTGTTTTTTTAATATCGGTTTCCAAATTAACTAAGTCACCCCTTTGCCTCGTGAAATCCGAGACAATTGACAATTCTAGCGTTAATAGGAATCTACGAGCCTGACTGCGAAAGGTCCCATTGGCATCGAACAAATGTACTAAACTCGATGATTCGGCTGACACTTTAGGCGAATACCCCATAACCCCACCCACACCCAGGACTTCCACTAGGGTATCAAACTTCCTCTTCGATAGCAATGTTTGGACTCGTTGGGATGCGACAGGACCTTCTTGAACCGGTGGAGGCCGGTTCCCCAGTCTTGCCTTCCCTCTGATACAATTTCAAACTCCTCCTCTGTGCTCAAGCTCCAACGTTCAGCATCTTGTGTTTCGCGCACTACTTCAGTGTCTTCTAGTTCCCTCTGCAGAAGAATATTGTAGAGGGGGGACCGAAAAGTGAGGACCCTCACGCGCTATCGGTCATAACAGGGTTCTTTGGTTTACAGGCTGGTGAGGTGGTTGAGTGTTGGAAACACCAAAAGAAGTCCTTGGGTGACGGAGAGAAGGAGCGCTTGTCGCCTGATGGTTGATCCGAGGGCGACGCTTACTCTTACAGCCTTGTGGATGATGGAGACACCGACAGTGAGGCCGTGGAGACCCAAACATGATGAGTGGGTAGCTGTAACCCCTAGACACAATATGAGTGAATACGCACATGTGGCGGTCAAAGTGCCCCACACAGACGCGGCACCTGGCATAGCGCCGGTGTCCTGTAGGGATCGGCCGGGACTTCGCAGACACTGCAAACACCATCTTTCTGAAGCTAGGCCTCTTCGTCAACCCGATACTTCCAGGGTCCTCTCCCCATGTCGCCTTACACACACACACACACACACACACACACACACATACACATACACACACACACATACAAATGCACATACACACACATTTACATATATTATATATATACATATATATATATATATGTATATATATATATATATATATATATATATATATATATATGTATGTATATGTATGTATATATAATAAATCATCCACATGGACGGTAATCAGAGATAGGCAATGCAACAGAATTAACAATCAACACGGGTGTCAAAATTAAAAGATTAATAATGAAGATTATATATCGGAAACTCAACACTCCTCTAGAGTGAAGTCAACCATGCTAGGTTCTATGACGCCGAGTCAGTTACCTTCCTTAATGCATTACATCATATGTTTGTATATATAAACAAAAGGATATGCCACTCCTAAACGGAAAAAGTAAATTTTCATGATTCATTTTATCGAGCAGATTGTTCCCTAGGCAAGGTTTTAGAAATGTTTTCAATATCTCTTAGTTTGCTTGCGTATACTAGACACTCTAGAATACTGACTTCATACAGCTTGTATACGCCATCACTTTGGTTCGATGACGACTATGTAGGCGACATGAAGCGAGTGGATACATGAAGATGCCAGTGTCAGCGTTTTGATTATATATATATTTTTGTAGATGCGCATGAGTTACCCCCGGATACTGAAAACTGGTTTGATCACGTTCTCTGTGTTTATTATTACTCAGAGTAAAAGAGAACGAGTAATATAACAGTGACTTTATATTTTATAATGCGATCAGTGTGATGCATCGTACATGTGGCAGCCGATGCTGTGCGTGAGAATTTGACTCGTACTGAATAGGTTATTGTTGCGTCGCAATCTTAGTTCTCAATTCTGAGCTTAAAAAAGTTAATAAATTAACTGAGGTCGTAACAATATATACATATATCAATTGGTAATAATAGCTTGACTAATCTAGGCACACCACAACAGTATTCTCTGGAATCCCAATATGACTGGAGATCCAGAGGAACTTTGTAGAACTCTCTTCTCTGTGCAAGAGGTTCAGCGAGTGTTGGACTGACGTTCTTAAGTAGACGTTATCCGTTGTCTTCCTCTATTGGATGATCTTAATAACACTCCTTGTTCCTGTATAAATCACGACTACGACCTGCCCAGCTGAGATAGCGTATTACAGAGCCCTGGAGATGGCAACATGCTTCGTCTGTAAAGCGGAGTTGCCGTCACTCATTTTCCATGGCGCGGTCACCTCATCTGCGGTTACAAATGCCGCGCCACATCCTCGTGTGATGGGGTCCGCTGAGCCGTCAGTATAATACGATAAGCTCGCTAGAAGACTTGGGGGCTGATGGACGTTATAGCCTCAAGGACCATGATCCATAACGGTGCTACGTCGCAGTCACCTTTCCTCCTGGTGAGGTGGAAGAGTTGTAAGTTGGGACACGGAGATTGCCACAGGGGGAAGGGGGTTCAGTCTGGATGAGGTCTGTCCAAAGGTCGACTACAAACCAGTTCCCAACGCATGGGTCTTGCAGGGGTGACCGGTGGGGTAGTCCTCGACGTCCAGGGCACTCAGAAAGGAGGCCTTGAATTCATTCTCTCTTGGGCCGGTCAGAAATCAGACGAGAAGAGAGGTGGTCGGAAGTTATTCCCGTCACAGTTCGTTCAGCATAAAGAACGCACATACTAACGCACGCACTGATTCACTGTTGATATGTCAGGCTCACACGGGATGACTTGGATACGGAGGGGCTCGCGGGGTGGTTGAAGTGGTAAAGAACGTGCGAAAGAGAAGAATGCAAAAACTGCACAGTATATTCGTTTAGATATAAAATAGCGTTGTTGTTATTATTTGTCTGCTGTGATTTCTATCCAGAGTAGATTTCATAGGAAAAAATGGGTCTCGAGAACAATAAAATACGTGAAAGTACATACACACTAGGAAAAATTACACCTTATGCTTCGCAAAAGAATGTGTGTTCGTGTGTATGTATACACGTATTCTATACACCTATTTTAAATTTTACTTATATATAACCGTAAGTATTGACATATTGTTACATAGCTTGTTAGCTCAGTCGGTAGAGCGTTGTGCATTCTCATTGCCATTGGCAATATCGCAAAGGTCGCAGGTTCGAGTCCTGTACGAGCTAGATTTATTTTTCCTGACATGGCTCTCCCGTCTTTCCTTTATTTTATTTTATTTATTTATATATTTATTTATTCATCTATTTATTTATTTTCTGGAATTTATTCTTTATAAGGAGGACCCTGTCAATATCACAGTGTCAGAACCATGTCTAGTCAAGTCTCCACCGATAAGATAAAGAAGATCATCTTTGTGGAAATGTGCATGTTATGACAACTGGCCAAACAAACATCATGCTATGAAGGGATCAATGCGCCATAGGTGTTCATCACCACTATTTTAGCATTACAAGCCGTAACAACTCGTTACCAAGTATTCTTGAAAGACATTTGGAGAACCATTTCCTTATACATACCAAACTACATAATTATAACTGCAAACCATACACCATTTCATGATACATTCACTAATACTAAATACATCAATTGGAAGGTAACGAGCACACAAATAATACTGTATAAATCCCAAACCTATGACCTAACTGTTAACGTACACCAAATATGCAAGGACAGGCATATTCACATATATATATGAGCGACTTTGTAGCCACAGAAAGAGAACTCTCCCGTAGAGGGAGTATCTGGGAACTCTCCTCGAAGGGGATTGCATCCTCATGCTGTAAATATCTCTTCAGCACAACAAACCAAGAAATCACGAAAAGGCTTTACATTCTCTACCACCGGTTACAGAGCGTTAGTTTTCTTATTCCACAAAGCGACACTTCTTTCCCTGCACGATTACGACCCATAGTCCTCCAGGCCGTAAGGTCCACCACCCCTCCAGTCAGATCGTCGTACTACACTGACGACTCTGTGGACCCTCTCACAGGAGGGTGTTGAGCGGCTTTTGTGACTGCCGATAGAGTAACTTCGATATGGAGAGTGAGTGATGGCAGATCCACTTAACAGACGGAGCCTGATGGCATTTTCTAGGCCTTGGATCACGCCCTCTTTGCTGGGCAAAGGGCAGTCGTGATACAGTCTCAGTGAGTGTTATTGACATTGATGTCAAAGTCTTGATAAGTGAGACGCTTGGATTCATAGGGTGAACTTGATTTTTTACATTAAGCATTTTGTCAATATTTCTGATATTAAAATCCTAGGCATCTCCTGAGTGTTTTCATCGTCATATAGTCATCCACTTCCAACCTCGTTTTCTTTCATAAGCAATGTTCTTTTCCATTTTCTTTTGTGATGATTGGTGACGGATATTGCAACACCTAGGGAGGAAGCGATGAATCAGGCGTTAGGAATGTAGGCAAAGACTTTTGAATACTATTTACTCTGTGACGGTTATAGTTAAAGAGACGATGTCAATAGTTTGAAGAGTAAATGGTGGGAAAGAAGACCGTTGCTGTCACGTCCTCTTTCCTCCCCTGAGGAGGGCGGCCTCGTAAAGAGGACACCTGACATGGGGAGGTGGGACTTGTATAAAAAAGGAACATTTCCCCACACAGGACTCGAACCTGCAACTTTTAACGAAACTTGCTTTTGGGATACCTAACGCTCTACGACTGAGCTAGCGACCAAATATATTTTAACGAAAAATTGATTATATTCAGTGTTACTTAACTACACTATGGATGAGTTATATTTTTTAAATTAGATTGATAACAGATGTAATTAAAATCTAATGACTAAAAGTATCGTCCCAGAAATGATGATCTGAAACAATAAAACGGAACACAGCAGCCTATTGACAACGAACAAATGTAATAGACTCGATGATAAGGCTGACACTTTAGGGGATCCCCCATGACCCCACCCACACCCAGGACTTCCCCTAGGCTATCAAACTTCCTCTTCGGTGGTACTCTGGCGTGGCACTCTATGGGATGCCACAGGTCCTTGCTTGAACCGGTGGAGGCCGGTTCTTACCTTGTCTTCCCTCTGATACGATTTCAAACTCCTTCGTGTTGGAGCCCCAACGTTCAGCCCCTTGTGCTTGGCGCGCTACTTCAATGTCTTCTAGTTCCCTTTGGAGGAGAATATTGTAGAGGTCGCGGGACCGAAAAGTGAGGACATTCCTGCGCTATCGGTCGTAACAGGGTTCTTTAGTTTGCAGGCGGGTGAGGTGGTTGAGTGCCGGAAACAACAAAAGAAGTCCTCGGGTGACGGAGAAGAGAAGGAGGAGCGCTTGTCGCCTGATGATTGATCCGAGGGCTACGCTTACTCTTACAGCCTTGTGGATGATGGAGACACCGACAGTGAGGCCATGGAGAGCCGACCTTGAAAAGGATATACCCATAATGTGTGGGTAGCTGTAACCCCTAGACACAATGTGAATACGCACAAGTGGCGGTCAAAGTGCCCCACACAGACGCGGCACCTGGTACAGTGCCGGTGTCCTGTAGGGTTCGGCCGGGACTTCGCAGACACTGCAAACACCATCTTTCTGAAGCTAGGCCTCTTCGTCAGCCCGATACTTCCAGGGTCCTCTACCCATGTCCTTGGCAAGGACAAGGAGGAAGTTACCGATGGTCAGCGCCAGGACATGAGCCACGAGAAAGAGGACCCTAGGGCACTTTGTGCTTCCTTATCTACGAGGCCTATGCACCTCGACGGTACTTAAAACCTTCATTCTTTTTTCTTCTTGGACTTTAATTTTCTTCTTCTATATTCCACGAATCAGAGATTGTATACGTGTACACATGCGCGTACGTTGGAAAACTGCTTTATATTGTTGATAGTGTAATTGTATGTATGTTAGAAATTCCCTGTCCCATTTTTGTCCCTGTCAAATGGGTCTGCCTTAGAATCACTATACATAAATTGGCAAGCTACAATATGCAACATGTCCATGATTTACACTTTCTTTCGCCAAGACACTTATACCTACTTGCCAAATGGGTCTGCCTTAGAATGACTACCCCTCACGTTAAATCCACCGGGTGCCCATGATTGTGTTTGCATCCCTTGACGAAGATCCCGCCTACCACTTCCAAATTGAAGTTAAGGTGGTTTTGTGGTGGAACAAACATTTGTTCTAAAATCCTAAAGATGTTCCTCTACTAGAATCCTGAACTGGAGTTTGGGAAATTTTCTCCTTCACCTAAATTTAAGGATCCTAATCGGTTCATACATACGAACATGACCTCATGACGTAATGGAGGAGTGGAGTGTGAGATGTAAGCTCCTCATTACTATGCGTTATAAGTCTCGTACACCTTTAAAAAAAAAAGGAAAATAATACCCATTCAAATCCCTGACCTTACAACAGAGTCCTCCTTGTTAACAAGAAATTCCACTCCAAAAATAAAGGAAAGACGGGATAGCTATCTTAAGAAAAATAAAATTAGCTCGTGCAGGACTCGAACCTGCGACCTTTGCAGAATTGCCAAGGGCAATTAAAGACACAACGCTCTACCGACTGAGCTAACGAGCAATATAGATGTAGCGTCATACTTACACTTAAGAATTTAACATGGGTGTATAGTATACCTATGTGAATACATGCTAATACAAAACACACGCGCACGCATACATACACACGAACATACCTTCATTTGCGAGGTATAACGTGTAATTTTTCCTAGTGTGTATGTACTTACACTTCTTTTATCGTTCTCGACATCTAGTCTTTCCTATGAAATTTATTCTGAATAAAAATCACAGCAGATAAACAATTACAATGCTATTTTATTTCTCAGATAATATACTGTATAGCATTTGCCTTCCTCATCTCTTTCGTACAATCTTTACCACTTCAACCACCCCGCAAGCCCCTCCGTATCTATGTTACCCTTTGTGAGCCTGGCATGTCGAAACAGTGAATCACTGCGTGCGTTCATATGTGCGTTCTTCATGTGGAGAAATCTGTCGGGAATAACTCCCGTCCATCTTGTATCTTCTCGTGAGATTTCTTACCGGCCCAAGGGAGAGTGAAGTCATGGCCTCCCTTCTTAGTTCCCTAGACGTCGAGGGCGACCCCACTGATCACTCGTGGAAGGCCCATGTTTTGAGTGTGTTCAGCGCCTTCGAACTCTGGAAACTGGTTCGTAGTCGACCTCTGGACAAACCTCATCCAGACTATACCCTCTTCCCCCGTGGCAATCTCCCTGTCCCAACTTCCAACTCTTCCACCTCACCAGGAGGAAAGCTCACTGCGACGTGGCACTATTGTGGCCCATGGTCCTTGATGTCATACGGCCCATCACCACCCCCCACCCACCTATAGCGAGCTTATCGTACTATACTGACGGCTCAGTGGACCCCATCACACGAAGATGTGACGCGGCTTTTGTAATCGGAGATGGGGTGACTGCGCCATGGAAAATGAGTGACGGCAACTCCACTCTACAGGCGAAGCTTGTTGCCATACCCAAGACCCTATATTACGCTTTTTCTGCTTGGCACGGGGTAGTCATGATTCACACAAGCACAAGGAGTGTTATAGATTATCCAATCGGGGAAGACAACGGATAACGTCTACTTAAGGACGCCAGTCCAACACTTGCTGAACTTCTTGCACCGACAAGAGAGTTCTGCATGGTTTCAACGGATCTTCAGCCATACTGAGATTCCAGGGAACAATGTTGTGGCGTCTTTAGAGTACTCAAGCTATTGTTAGTAATCAATATGCGCATATGTGGTTATGACCTCAGTTCATTTAGTGAATCTTTAGCCATGACTGGTGACAGACATTCCTATAGGGATGAAGCGATAAGCCAGGCGTTAGGAATGCACCGTAGGCAGAGACTTTTAATCAATATTTGTTTTGTGACGGTTGTAGCTAGAGAGACGATATCGATGATTTGAAGTGAAATCAATAGGAGGGAAAGAACGACGTTACTGTTGTGTTCTTGTCCTTCTCCTGAGGTGAGGGGACTCGTAAAAAGGAAAACTCTGACATGGAGAGGTGGAGCTCGTATTAAAAAGTTTGTAGCTCGCACGTGCGACCTTTACGAAAGATGCATGTGTGAATTGTAACGCTCTACCAACTGAGCTAGCGAGCTGATACATAAGGGGGAGAAATAAACAATATTTAGAGAAACTTAAATACACTATGGGTAAGTTATATTTTCAAATTAGATTGATTACATATACCAATAAAGGTAATGCTTGTAAAAGTATTGTCCTAGAATGGGTGATCTGAAACAATGAAACCGAACACAGCTGCTAATTGGCAACGAACAAACTTAATAAACTCGATGATTCGGCTAACACTTTAGGCGAATACTCCATAACCCCACCCATACCCAGAACTTCCACTAGGGTATCAAACTTCCTCTTCGATAGCACTCTTTAGACTCGTTTGGCACTCTTTGTGATGCGACAGGACCTTCTTGAACTGGTGGAGGCCGGTTCCCCAGTCTTGCCTTCCCTCTGATACAATTTCAAACTCCTCCTCTGTGCTCAAGCTCCAACGTTCAGTCTCTTGTACTTGGCGCACTACTTCAGTGTCTTCTAGTTCCCTCTAGAGGAGAATATTGTAGAGGTCGGGGGACCGAAAAGTGACGACCTTCCTGCGCTATCGGTCGTAACAGGGTTCTTTGGTTTGCAAGCGGGTGAGGTGTTTGAGTGCCGGAAACACAAAAAGAAGTCCTTGGGTGACGGAGAGAAGGAGGAGCGCTTGTCGCCTGATGATTGATCCGAGGGCTACGCTTACTCTTACAGCCTTGTGGATGATGGAGACACCGACAGTGAGGCCGTGGAGACGCGAACACGATGTGTGAGTAGCTGTAACCCCTACACACAATGTGAGTGAATACGCACAAGTGGCGGTCAAAGTGCCACACATAGACGCGGCACCTGGCACAGTGCCAGTGTCCTGTAGGGTTCGGCCGGGACTTCGCAGACACTGCAAACTCCATCTTTATGAAGCTAGGCCTCTTCGTCAACTCGATACGCCCAGGGTCCTCTCCCCATGTCCTTGGCAAGAACAAGGAGGAAGTTACCGATGGTCAGCACCAGGACATGAGCCACGAGAAAGAGGACCCTAGGGCACTTTGTGCTTCCTTACCCGCAAGGCCTATGCACCTCGACGGTACTTAAAACCTTCATTCTTTTTTCTTCTTGGACTTTAATTTTCTTCTTCCGTGTTCCACGAATCAGAGATTGTATATATGTACACATGCACGTACGTTGGAAAACAGTTTTATATTGTTGATAGTGTAATTGTATGTATGTTAGAAATTTCCTATCCCATTTTTGTCCCTGCCAAATGTGTCTGCCTTAGAATCGCTATACGTAAATTGGCAAGCTACAATACAGTATGCAACATGTCCATGATTTACACTTTCTTTCGCCAAGACACTTATACCTACTTGCCAAATGGGTCTGCCTTAGAATGACTACCCCTCACGTTAAATCCACCGGGTGCCCATGATTGTGTTAGCATCCCTTGACGAAGGTCCCGCCTACCACTTCCAAATTTAAGTTAAGGTTTCGCTACCTCGTTTTGTGGTGGAACATACATTTGTTCTAAAATCCTAAAGATGTTCCTCTACTAGAATCCTGAACTGGAGTTTGAGAGATTTTCTCCTTCACCTAAATTTAAGGTTCCTCATCTGTTCATACATACGAACATGACCTCATGACGTAATGGAGGAGTGGAATGTTAAATGTAAGCTCCTCACTACTACGCGTTATAAGTCTCGTACACCTTAAAAAAATAGAAAATAATACCCAATCAAATCCCTGTCCTTACAACAGGGTCCTCCTTGTTAAGAAGAACTTCCACACACAAAAAAAAAGACGGAATAGCCATGTCAAGGAAAATAAATCTAGCTCGTACAGGAATCGAACCTGTGTCCTATGCGAATTTGAATTTGCCAATGGCAAATAGAAATATACAACGCTCTACCGACTGAGCTAACGAGCTCTTGATTGTATTGGTCATACTTACATTTATAAATAAAATATATTATAGATATATAGTATACCCATGTGAACACACACAATTACAAAACACACGCGCACACATACACACACACGAACACACATTCCTTTCCGAGGCATAACGTGTACTTTTTCTTAGTGTGTATGTATTTACACTTCTTTTATCGTTTTTGACACCTAGTATTTCCTATGAAATCTATTCTGAATAAAAGTCACAGCAGATAAACAATAACAACGCTATTTTATTTCTCAGAGAATATACTGTATAGCATTTGCCTTCCCCGTCTCTTTTGTACGATCTTTACCACCTCAACCACCCCGCGAGCCCCTCCGTATCTATGTCAACTCTTGTGAGCCTGGCATGTCGGAACAGTGAATCAATGCGTGCGTTCATATGTGCGTTCTTCATGTACAGAAAGCTATGTCAGGAATAGCTCCCGTTCATCTTGTGTCTTCTCGTCCGATTTCTTACCGACCCAAGGGAGAGTGAAGTCATGGCCTCCCTTCTTAGTTCCCTGGACGTCGAGGGCGATCCTACCGGTCACTCGTGGAAGGCCCATGTGTTGACTGTGATCAGCGCCTTCAAACACTGGAAACTGGTTCGTAGTCGACCTCTGGACAAACCTCATGCAGACTATACCCTTTCCCCCCCTGTCAATCCCCCTGTCCCAACTTCCAACTCTTCCACCTCACCAGGAGGAACGCTGCCTGCGACGTGGCACCATTGTGACCGATGGTCCTTGAGGCCATACGGCCCATTACCACCCCCCAGCCACCTATAGCCAGCTTGTCGGACTATACTGACGGCTCAGTGGACCCCATTAAACGAAGATGTGGCGAGGTTTTAATAACCGCAGGTGGGTTGACAGCTCCATGGAAAATGGGTAACAGCTACTCTACTCTACAGACGAGGATTGTTGCCATCCCCACGGCCTTATATTACCCTTTCTCTACTTGGCACGGGGTAGTCATGATTCACACAAGCACAAGGAGTGTTATTGAGGTCATCCAATTGGGGAAGACAATGGATACGGATAACATCTACTTAAGGACGTCACTCCAACATTCGTTGAACCTCTTGCATCGGCAACAGAGTTCTGTAAACTTACTCTGGATCTCCAGTCACTTTAGGATTCCAAAGAACAATGTTATGGCTTGTTTAGAGTAGTCAAGCTATTATTACTAATTAATATGCGTAAATGTGGTTACAACCTCAGTTCATTTAATGAATCTTTAGCCATGACTGGTGACCGACATTCCAATATATGGGGAGGAAGCGATAAGCCAGACGTTAGGAATGTACCATAGGCACAGACTTTTAATCAATATTTGTTTTGTGACGGTTGTAGCTGAAGAGACGATATCGATGATTTGTAGTGAAATCAATAGGTGGGAAAGAACGACGTTACTGTTATGTTCTCGTCCTTCTCCTGAGGTGAGCGGCCTCGTAGAAAGGAAAACTCTGACATGGAGAGGTGGAGCTCGTATGAAAAAGGTTGTAGCTCGCACAGGGCTCGAACCTGTGACCTTTATGAAAGTTGCATGTGTGAATTGTAACGCTCTACCAACTGAGCTAGCGACCTAACAGTTTAGGGGGAGAAATAAACTATATTTAAAGTAACTTCAATACACTATGGGTGACTTATATTTTCAAATTAGATTGATGACATATACCAACAAAGGTAATGCTTGTAAAAGTATCGTCCTAGAATGGGTGATCTGAAACAATAAAACCGAACACAGCTGCCAATGGGACCTTTCGCAGTGAGCAAATTGATACCAGACACCGCCAGATTTTGTAATTCTTGCCGGAAAATAAATACTTTTTTGGGCAAGTTATATAAGCTTACAGAGGTGTATCGTTGTACATTATTGTGTCTGAAATTTAAGTCAATTTCATGATTGCAAACGGCATATAGCATTGTTTGAGCCACTATTTATAATCACAGATGATATTCGTAAAACAGCCAATAATTGTATCAAGCCAAGCAATTTGTCATTTTCTACTGACTTCAATGGACGTACACTGATATATACTTTCATTTGAATGCACCAAGCAATAGGCAAAACTATGTAATGTATCGAAAATATAATTTTGCATCGAAGACTTAATTTTTTTCGGTACGATAAACTTTGTCTTAAGTTATCTATTGTTTTAGTCTGACGTGCAGTTTGCCGCGGCACACGTAAAATTAGTCATATTTGTTTGAAAATAGCTCCCAGCAGATCTAAGAGGCTATTCTTTACAAAAATGTCGTTAACTTCGTACGTCCGCCACCACTGTTGTTATTTTTTATCTCACTGATTATCTTCATATACAGGACGTGACAGTGATATCCATTATTTTTCAACACTCTCAGATAAAATGCACAAACCGAAATCAATATTCTCTTATTTTTACTGCTCATAGTTACTTCAGTATAAATAATTAGTTATTTTTAGTTTTACCTTATAATCAAATTAACAAAGCCTTATCACACACCAGTAAGTAAAAATTATAACATTGTGAGTCATGTTTTTAATCTTAAATACATTTATGCAGCAATTTATGGCGTTTTTTTTTTTTTTTTTAATATCGGTTTCCAAATTAACTAAGTCACCCCTTTGCCTCGTGAAATCCGAGACAATTGAAAATTCTAGCGTTAATAGGAATCTACGAGCCTGACTGCGAAAGGTCCCATTGGCAACGAACAAATGTACTAAACTCGATGATTCGGCTGACACTTTAGGCGAATACCCCATAACCCCACCCACACCCAGGACTTCCACTAGGGTATCAAACTTCCTCTTCGATAGCAATGTTTGGACTCGTTGGGATGCGACAGGACCTTCTTGAACCGGTGGAGGCCGGTTCCCCAGTCTTGCCTTCCCTCTGATACAATTTCAAACTCCTCCTCTGTGCTCAAGCTCCAACGTTCAGCATCTTGTGTTTCGCGCACTACTTCAGTGTCTTCTAGTTCCCTCTGCAGAAGAATATTGTAGAGGGGGGACCGAAAAGTGAGAACCCTCACGCGCTAGCGGTCATAACAGGGTTCTCTGGTTTACAGGCTGGTGAGGTGGTTGATTGTTGGAAACAACAAAAGAAGTCCTTGGGTGACGGAGAGAAGGAGCGCTTGTCGCCTGATGATTGATCCGAGGGCGACGCTTACTCTTACAGCCTTGTGGATGATGGAGACACCGAAAGTGAGGCCGTGGAGACCCAAACATGATGAGTGGGTAGCTGTAACCCCTAGACACAATATGAGTGAATACGCACATGTGGCGGTCAAAGTGCCCCACACAGACGCGGCACCTGGCATAGCGCCGGTGTCCTGTAGGGTTCGGCCGGGACTTGGCAGACACTGCAAACACCATCTTTCTGAAGCTAGGCCTCTTCGTCAACCCGATACTTCTAGGGTCCTCTCCCCATGTCGCCTTACACACACACACACACACACATACACATACACACACACACACACAGACACATACAAATGCACATACACACACATTTACATATATTATATATATACATATATATATATATATATATATATATGTATATATATGTATATATATATATATATATATATATATATATATATATATGTATGTATATGTATGTATATATAATAAATTATCCACATGGACGGGAATCAGAGATGGGCAATGCAACAGAATTAACAATCAACACGGGTGTCAAAATTAAAAGATTAATAATGAAGATTATATATCGGAAACTCAACACTCCTCTAGAGTGAAGTCAACCATGCTAGGTTCTATGACGCCGAGTCAGTTACCTTCCTTAATGCATTACATCATATGTTTGTATATATAAACAAAAGGATATGCCACTCCTAAACGGAAAAAGTAAATTTTCATGATTCATTTTATCGAGCAGATTGTTCCCTCGGCAAGGTTTTAGAAATGTTTTCAATATCTCTTAGTTTGCTTGCGTATACTAGACACTCTAGAATACTGACATCATACAGCTTGTATACGCCATCACTTTGGTTCGATGACGACTATGTAGGCGACATGAAGCGAGTGGATACATGAAGATGCCAGTGTCAGCGTTTTGATTATATATATATTTTTGTAGATGCGCATGAGTTACCCCCGGATACTGAAAACTGGTTTGATCACGTTCTCTGTGTTTATTATTACTCAGAGTAAAAGAGAACGAGTAATATAACAGTGACTGTATATTTTATAATGCGATCAGTGTGATGCATCGTACATGTGGCAGCCGATGCTGTGCGTGAGAATTTGACTCGTACTGAATAGGTTTTTGTTGCGTCGCAATCTTAGTTCTCAATTCTGAGCTTAAAAAAGTTAATAAATTAACTGAGGTCGTAACAATATATACATATATCAATTGGTAATAATAGCTTGACTACTCTAGGCACACCACAACAGTATTCTCTGGAATCCCAATATGACTGGAGATCCAGAGGAACTTTGTAGAACTCTCTACCCTGTGCATGAGGTTCAGCGAGTGTTGGACTGACGTTCTTGAGTAGACGTTATCCGTTGTCTTCCTCGATTGGATGATCTTAATAACACTCCTTGTGCCTGTATAAATCACGACTACGACCTGCCCAGCTGAGATAGCGTATTACAGAGCCCTGGAGATGGCAACATGCTTCGTCTGTAAAGCGGAGTTGCCGTCACTCATTTTCCATGGCGCAGTCACCTCATCTGCGGTTACAAATGCCGCGCCACATCCTCGTGTGATGGGGTCCGCTGAGCCGTCAGTATAATACGATAAGCTCGCTAGAAGACTTGGGGGGTGATGGACGTTATAGCCTCAAGGACCATGATCCATAACGATGCTACGTCGCAGTCACCTTTCCTCCTGGTGAGGTGGAAGAGTTGTAAGTTGGGACAGGGAGACTGCCACAAGGGGAAGGGGGTTCAGTCTGGATGAGGTCTGTCCAAAGGTCGACTACAAACCAGTTCCCAACGCATGGGTCTTGCAGGGGTGACCGGTGGGGTCGTCTTCGACGTCCAGGGCACTCAGAAAGGAGGCCTGGAATTCATTCTCTCTTGGGCCGGTCACAAATCGGACGAGAAGAGATAAGGTGGTCGGAAGTTATTCCCGTCACAGTTCGTTCCACATAAAGAACGCACATACGAACGCACGCACTGATTCACTTTTGATATGTCAGGCTCACACGGGATAACATAGATACGGAGGGGCTCGCGGGGTGGTTGAAGTGGTAAAGAATGTACGAAAGAGAAGAATGCAAAAGCTGCACAGTATATTCGTTTAGATATAAAATAGCGTTGTTGTTATTATTTGTCTGCTGTGATTTTTATCCAGAGTACATTTCATAAGAAAAAATAGGTCTCAGGAACAATAAAATAAGTGAAAGTACATACACACTAGGAAAAATTACACTTTATGCTTCGCAAAAGAATGTGTGTTCGCGTATATGTATTCACGTATTCTATACACCTATTTTAAATTTTACTTATTTATAACCGTAAGTATTGCGGAAAAGTCTCATAGCTCGTTAGCTCAGTCGGCAGAGCGTTGTGCATTCTCATTGCCATTGGCAATATCGCAAAGGTCGCAGGTTCGAGTCCTGTGCGAGCTAGATTTATTTTTCCTGGCATGGCTCTCCCGTCTTTCCTTTATTTTATTTTATTTGTTTATATATTTATTTATTCATCTATTTATTTTGTGGATTTTATTCTTTATAAGGAGGACCCTGTCAATATCACAGTGTCAGAACCATGTCTAGTCAAGTCTCCACCGATAAGATAAAGAAGATCATCTTTGTGGAAATGTGCATGTTATGACAACTGGTCAAACAAACATCATGCTATGAAGGGATCAATGCACCATAACTGTTCATCAGCATTATTTTAGCATTACAAGCCGTAACAACTCATTACCAAGTATCCTAGAAAGACATTTAGAGAACCATTTCCTTATACATACCAAACTACATAATTATAACTGCAAACCATACACCATTTCATGATGCATTCACTAATACTAAATACATCAATTGGAAGGTACGAGCACATAGATAATACTGTATAAATCCCAAACCTGTGATCTAACTGTTAACCTACACCAAATATGCAAAGACAGGCATATTCACATATATATATGAGCGACTTTGTCCTCATACTGTAAATATCTCTTCAGTACAACAAACCAAGAAATCACGAAAAGGCTTTACATTCTCTACCACCGGTTACAGAGCGTTAGTTTTCTTAATCCACAAAGCGACACTTCTTTCCCTGCACGATTACGACCCATAGTCCTCCAGGCCGTAAGGTCCACCACCCCTCCAGTCAGATCGTCGTACTACACTAACGACTCTGTGGATCCTCTCACAGGAGGGTGTTGAGCGGCTTTTGTGACTGCCGATAGAGTAACTTCGATATGGAGAGTGAGTGATGGCAGATCCACTTAACAGACGGAGCCTGATGGCATCTCCTAGGCCTTGGATCACGCCCTCTTTGCTGGGCAAAAGGCAGTTGTGATACAGACTCAGCGAGTGTTATTGACATTGATGTCAAAGTCTTGATGAGTGAGACGCTTGGCTTCACAGGGTGAACTTGATTTTTTACATTAAACATTTTGTCAATATTTCTAATATTAAAATCCTAGGCTTCTCCTGAGTGTTTTCATCGTCATATAGTCATCCACTTCCAACCTCGTTTTCTTTCATATGCAATGTTCACTTCCATTTTCTTTTGTGATGATTGGTGACGGGTATTGCAACACCTAGGTAGGAAGCGATGAATCAGGCGTTAGGAATGTAGGCAAAGACTTTTGAACACTATTTATTCTGTGAAGGTTGTAGTTAAAGAGACGATGTTAATAGTTTGAGGTGTAAATGGTGGAAAAGAAGAACGTTGCTGCCACGTCCTCTTCCCTACCCTGAGGAGGGCGGCCTCATAAAGAGGACACCTGACATGGGGAGATGGGACTTGTATGAAAAAGGAACATTTCCCCACACAGGACTCGAACCTACAACTTTTGACAAAACTTGCTTATGGGATACCTAACGCTCTACGACTGAGCTAGCGAGCAAATACATAATTGAAAAAAAATCAATTATATTGACTGTTACTTAACTACACTATGGATGAGTTATATCTTTTAAATTAGACTGATATTAAAATCTAATGACTAAAAGTATCGTTCCAGAAATGATGATCTGAAACAATAAAACGGAACACAGCAGCCTATTGTCAACGAACAAATGTAATAAACTCGATGATAAGGCTGACAGTTTAGGGGAATCCCCCATGACCCACACCCCCCAAACTTCCCCTAGGGTATCAAACTTCCTCTTCGGTGGCACTCTGGCGTGGCACTCTATGGGATGCGACAGGTCCTTGCTTGAACCGGTGGAGGCGGTCCTTACCTTGTCTTCCCTCTGATACCCAATGTTTAAACTCTTGTGCTTGGCGCGCTACTTCAATGTCTTCTAGTTCCCTTTGGAGGAGAATATTGTAGAGGTCGGGGACCGAAAAGTGAAAACCTTCCTGCGCTATCAGCCATACAGCCCATCACCACCCCACACCCGCCTCTAACGACCTTGTCGTACTATACTGACGGCTCAGTGGACCACATCACACGAGGATGTGTCGCGGTTTTTATAACCGCCGATGGGGTGACCGAGCCATGGAGAATAAGTGACGGCAACTTCACTCTACAGACGAAGCATGTTGCCATACCCAGGGCCCTATATTACGTTTTTCTCCTTGGCACGGGGTAGTCATGATTCACACAGGCACAAGGAGTGTTACTAAGATCATCCAATCGGGAAAGACAACGGATAACATCTACTTAAGGACGTCAGTCCAACACTCGCTGAACTTCTTGCACCGGCAAGAGAGTTCTGCATGGTTTTAACGTATCCTCAGCCACACTAGGATTGCAGAGAACAATGTTGTGGCGTGTTTAGAGTACTCACGCTATTATATGTGTATATGTGGTTGCGACCTCAGTTCATTTTGTGAATTTTTAGCCATGACTGGTGATGGACATTCCAATATATAGGGAGGAAGCGATAATCCAGACGTTAGGAATGTACCATAGGCAGAGACTTTTAATCAATATTTGTTTTGTGACTGTTGTAGCTGAAGAGACGATATCGATGATTTGTAGTGAAATCAATAGGTGGGTAAGAACGAGGTTAATGTCGTGTTCTCCTCCTGAAATGGGCGGCCTCGTAAAAAGAAAAAATGACATGGAAAGGTGGGGCTCGTATTAAAAAAGGTTGTAGCTCGCACAGGGATCGAACCTGCGACCTTTACGAAAGTTGCGTGTGTGAATTGTAACGCTCTACCAACTGAGCTAACGAGCTCACAACGTAGTGAGAAAAAGAAGCTAAATTTAAAGTAACTTCAATACACTATGGGTGACTTATATTTTCAAATTAGATTGATGACATATACCATCAAAGGTAATGCTTGTAAAAGTATCATCCTAGAATGGGTGATCGGAAACAATGAAACCGAACACAGCTGCCTGTTGTCAACGAACAAATGTACTAAACTCGATGATTCGGCTGACACTATAGGCGAATACTCCATAACCCCACCCATACCCAGGACTTCCACTAGGGTATCAAACTTCCTCTTCGATAGCAATGTTTGGACTCGTTTGGTATTCTTTGGGATGCGACAGGACCTTCTTGAACTGGTGGAGGCCGGTTCCTCAGTCTTGCCTTCCCAATTTCAAACCCCTCCTCTATGCTGAAGCTCCAACTTTCAGCCTCTTGTGTTTGGCGCACTACTTCAGTGTCTTCTAGTTCCCTCTGCAAAAGAATATTGTAGAGGTCGGGGGACCGAAAAGTGAGGACCTTCCTGCGCTATCGGTCCTAACAGGGTTCTTTGGTTTACAGGCAGGTGAGGTAGTTGAGTGCCGGAAACAACAAAAGAAGTCCTCGGGTGACGGAGAAGAGAAGGAGGAGCGCTTGTCGCCTGATGATTGATCCGAGGGCTACGTTTACTCTTACAGCCTTGTGGATGATGGAGACACCGACGGTGAGGCCATGGAGAGCCGAGCTTGAAAAGGATATACCCATGATGTGTGGGTAGCTGTAACCCCTAGACACAATGTGAATACGCACAAGTGGCGGTCAAAGTGCCCCACACAGACGCGGCACCTAGTACAGTGATCCCGCCTACCACTTCCAAATTGAAGTTAAGGTGGTTTTGTGCTGGAACAAACATTTGTTCTAAAATCCTAAAGATGTTCCTCTACTAGAATCCTGAACTGTAGTTTGGGAAATTTTCTCCACCTAAATTTAAGGTTCCTAATCGGTTCACACATACGAACATGACCTCATGACGTAATGGAGGAGTGGAGTGTGAGATGTAAGCTCCTCATTACTATGCGTTATAAGTTTCGTACACCTTTAAAAAAAAAATGGAAAATAATACCCATTCAAATCCCTGACCTTGCAACAGGGTCCTCCTTGTTAAGAAGAAATTCCACTCCAAAAATAAAGGAAAGACGGAATAGCCATATCAAGAAAAATAAAATTAGCTCGTGCAGGACTCGAACCTGCGACCTTTGCGGAATTGCCAAGGGCAATTAAAGACACAACGCTCTACCGACTGAGCTAACGAGCTATATTGATGTGGCGTCATTCTTACACTTAAGAATTTAACATGGGTGTATAGTATACCTATGTGAATACATGCTAATACAAAACACACGCACACGCATACACACGCACACGCATACGTACACACGAACACACCTTCATTTGCGAGGTATAACGTGTAATTTTTCCTAGTGTGTATGTACTTACACTTCTTTTATCGTTCTCGACATCTAGTCTTTCCTATGGAATTTATTCTGAATAAAAATCACAGCATATAAACAATTACAATGCTATTTCATATCTAAAATAGTATACTGTATAGCATTTGCCTTCCTCATCTCTTTCATACGATCTTTACCACTTCAACCACCCCGCGAGCCCCTCCGTATTATATCACCCTTTGTGAGCCTGGCATGTCGAAACAGTGAATCAATGCGTGCGTTCATATGTGCGTTCTTCATGTGGAGAAAACTGTCGGGAATAACTCCCGTCCATCTTGTATCTTCTCGTGCGATTTCTTACCGGCCCAAGGGAGAGTGAAGTCATGGCCTCCCTTCTTAGTTCCCTAGACGTCGAGGGTGACCCCACTGATCACTCGTGGAAGGCCCATGTGTTGAGTGTATTCAGCGCCTTGAAACTCTGGAAACTGGTTCGTAGTCGACCTCTGGACAAACCTCATCCAGACTATACCCTCTTCACCTGTGGCAATCTCCCTGTCCCAACTTCCAACTCTTCCACCTCACCAGGAGGAAAGCTCACTGCGACGTAGCACTATTGTGGCCCATGATCCTTGAGGCCATACGGCCCATCACCACCCCCCACCTACCTATAGCGAGCTTATGGTAGTATACTGACGGCTCAGTGGACCCCATCACACGAAGATGTGGCGCGGCTTTTGTAATCGGAGATGGGGTGACTGCGCCATGGAAAATGAGTGACGGCAACTCCACTCTACAGGTGAAGCTTGTTGCCATACCCAGGGCCCTATGTTACGCTTTTTCTGCTTGGCACGGGATAGTCATGATTCACACAAGCACAAGGAGTGTTATTAAGATCATCCAATCGGGAAAGACAACGGATAACGTCTACTTAAGGACGTCAGTCCAACACTTGCTGAACTTCTTGCACCGGCAAGAGAGTTCTGCATGGTTTCATCGGATCTTCAGCCATATTGGGATTCCAGAGAACAATGTTGTGTCGTGTTTAGAGTACTCAAGCTCTTATTAGTAATCAATATGTGCATATGTGGTTATGACCTCAGTTCATTTAGTGAATCTTTAGCCATGACCGCTGACGGACATTCCAATATACAGGGAGGAAGCGAGAAACCAGGCGTTAGGAATGTACCGTAGGCAAAGACTTTTAATCAATATTTGTTTTGTGACGGTTATAGCTGAAGAGACGATATCGATGATTTGTAGTGAATTCAATAGGTGGGAAAGAACGACGTTACTGTTATGTTATCGTCCTTCTCCTGAGGTGAGCGGCCTCGTAAAAAGAAAAACTCTGACATGGAGAGATGGAGCTCGTATGAAAAAGGTTGTAGCTCGCACAGGGCTCGAACCTGCGACCTTTACGAAAGTTGCATTTGTGAATTGTAACTGAAACTCCAACGTTCAGCCTCTTGTACTTGGCGCACTACTTCAGTGTCTTCTAGTTCCCTCTGCAGAAGAATATTGTAGAGGTCGGGGGACCGAAAAGTGAGGACCCTCTTGCGCTATCGGTCCTAACAGGGTTCTTTAGTTTGCAGGCGGGTGAGGTGGTTGAGTGTTGGAAACAACAAAAGAAGTCCTTGAGTGACGGAGAGAAGGAGGAGCGCTTGTCGCCTGATGATTGATCCGAGGGCGACGCTTACTCTTACAGCCTTGTGGATGATGGAGACCCCGACGGTGAGGCCATGGAGAGCCGAGCTTGAAAAGGATATACCCATAATGTGTGGGTAGCTGTAACCCCTAGACACAATGTGAATACGCGCAAGTGGCGGTCAAAATGCCCCATACAGATGCAGCACCTAGTACAGTGCTGGTGTCCTGTAGGGATCGGCTGGGACTTCGCAGACACTGCAAACACCATCTTTCTGAATCTAGGCCTCTTCGTCAGCCCAATACTTCCAGGGTCCTCTCCCCATGTCCTTGGCAAGGACAAGGAGGAAGTTACCGATGGTCAGTGCCAGGACATGAGCCACGAAAAAGAATACCCAAGGGCACTTTGTGCTTCCTTACCCGCAAGGCCTATGCACCTCGACGGTACTTAAAGCCTTCATTTCTTTTTTCCTCTTGGACTTTAATTTTCTTCTTCCATATTCCACGAATCAGAGATTTTATACGTGTACACATGCGCGTACGTTGGAAAACTGCTATATATTGTTGATAGTGTAATTGCATTTATGTTAGAAATTCCCTGTCCCATTTTTGTCCCTGTCAAATGGGTCTGCCTTAGAATCACTATACATAAATTGGCAAGCTACAATATGCAACATCTCCATGATTTACACTTTCTTTCGCCAAGACACTTATACCTACTTGCCAAATGGGTCTACCTTAGAATGACTACCCCTCACGTTAAATCCACCGGGTGCCCATGATTGTGTTTGCATCCCTTGACGAAGATCCCGCCTACCACTTCCAAATTGAAGTTAAGGTGGTTTTGTGCTGGAACAAACATTTGTTCTAAAATCCTAAAGATGTTCCTCTACTAGAATCCTGAACTGGAGTTTGGGAAATTTTCTCCACCTAAATTTAAGGTTCCTAATCGGTTCATACATACGAACATGACCTCATGACGTAATGGAGGAGTGGAGTGTGAGATGTGAGCTCCTCATTACTATGCGTTATAAGTCTCGTACACCTTTAAAAAAAAAATGGAAAATAATACCCATTCAAATCCCTGACCTTACAACAGGGTCCTCCTTGTTAAGAAGTTCCACTCCAAAAATAAAGGAAAGACGGGATAGCCATCTCAAGAAAAATAAAATTAGCTCGTGCAGGACTCGAACCTGCGACCTTTGCGGAATTGCCAAGGGCAATTAAAGACACAACGCTCTACCGACTGAGCTAACGAGCAATATAAATGTAGCGTCATACTTACAGTTAACAATTTAACATGGGTGTATAGTATACCTATGTGAATACATGCTAATACAAAACACACGTGCACGCATACATACACACGAACACACCTTCATTTGCGAGGTATAACGTGTAATTTTTCCTAGTGTGTATGTACTTACACTTTTTATCGTTCTCGACATCTAGTCTTTCCTATGAAATTTATTCTGAATAAAAATCACAGCATGTAAACAATTACAATGCTATTTTATATCTAAAATAGTATACTGTATAGCATTTGCCTTCCTCATCTCTTTCGTACGATCTTTACCATTTCAACCACCCCGCAAGCCCCTCCGTATCTATGTCACCCTTTGTGAGCCTGGCATGTCGAAACAGTGAATCAATGCGTGCGTTCATATGTGCGTTTTTCATGTGGAGAAAACTGTCGGGAATAACTCCCGTCCATCTTGTATCTTCTCGTGCGATTTCTTACCGGCCCAAGGGAGAGTGAAGTCATGGTCTCCCTTCTTAGTTCCCTAGACGTCGAGGGCGACCCCACTGATCACTCGTGGAAGGCCCATGTTTTGAGTGTGTTCAGCGCCTTCGAACTCTGGAAACTGGTTCGTAGTCGACCTCTGGACAAACCTCATCCAGACTATACCCTCTTCACCTGTGGCAATCTCCCTGTCCCAACTTCCAACTCTTCCACCTCACCAGGAGGAAAGCTCACTGCGACGTAGCACTATTATGGTCCTTGAGGCCATACGGCCCATCACCACCCCTCACCCACCTATAGCGAGCTTATCGTACTATACTGACGGCTCAGTGGACCCCATCACACGAAGATGTGGCGCGGCATTTGTAATCGGAGATGGGGTGACTGCGCCATGGAAAATGAGTGACGGCAACTCCACTCTACAGGTGAAGTTTGTTGCCATACCCAAGGCCCTATGTTACGCTTTTTCTGCTTGGCACGGCATAGTCCTGATTCACACAAGCACAAGGAGTGTTATTAAGATCATCCAATCGGGAAAGACAACGGATAACGTCTACTTAAGGACGTCAGTCCAACACTTGCTGAACTTCTTGCACCGGCAAGAGAGCTCTGCAAGGTTTCAATGGATCTTCAGCCTTACTGGAATTCCAGAGAACAATGTTGTGGCATGTTTAGAGTACTCAAGCTATTATTAGTAATCAATATGATCATATGTGGTTATGACCTCAGTTCATTTAGTGAATCTTTAGCCATGACTGGTGACGGACATTCCAATATACAGGGAAGAAGCGATAAGCCAGGCGTTAGGAATGTACGGTAGGCCAAGACTTTTAATCAATATTTGTTTTGTGACGGTGTAGCTAAAGAGACGATATCGATGATTTGTAGTGAAATCAATAGGTGGGAAAGAACGACGTTACTGTTATGTTCTCGTCCTTCTCCTGAGGTGAGCGGCCCCGTAAAAAGGAAAACTCTGACATGGAGAGGTGGTGCTCGTATGAAAAAGTTTGTAGCTCGCACAGGGATCGAAACTGCACCTAATCGAGAGTTGCATGTGAGAATTGTAACGCTCTACCAACTGAGGTAGCTAGCTAACAATTTAATGGGAGACATAAACTATATTTAAAGTAACTTTAATACACTATGAGTCAGTTATATTTTCAAATCAAATTACATATACCATCAAAGCTTGTAAAAGTATCGTCCTAGAATGGGTGAGCTGAAACAATGAAACTGAACACAGCTGCCAATTGGCAATGATCAAATGCAATAAACTCGATGATTCGGCTGACACTTTAGAGGAATACCCCAAAACCCCACCCACACCCAGGACTTCCACTAGGGTATCAAACCTCCTCTTCGATAGCACTCTCTGGACTTGTTTGGCACTCCTTGGGATGCGACAGGTCCTTGCTTGAACCGGTGTAGGCCGGTTCCCCAGTTTTGCCTTCCCCCTGATGCAATTTCAAACTCCTCCTCTGTCCTGAAGCTCCAACGTTCAGCCTCTTGTGTTTGGCGCACTACTTCAGTGTCTTCTAGTTCCCTCTGGAGGAGAATATTGCAGAGGTCGGGGAACCGAAAAGTGAGGACCTTCCTGTTCCATCGGCCCTATCAGGGTTTTTTTGGTTTACATGCAGAAGTAAATCACACGGGTGAGGTGGTTGAGTGTCGGAAAATAAGTCCTTGTGTGACGGAGAGGAGGAGGAGCGCTTGTCACCAGATGATTGGTCTGAGGGCGACGCTTAGAGGGGTTTTATACGGTCTAACGGTTCGTCGAACGCAGTTCGACAGACACGTGTTTAAAGTGATGTGTGAACGGGGTATTTGGTTGTCGAACACGTTGTTCGACAACCAAATACCCCGTTCACCCCATCTTACTCTTACGGCCATGTGCATGATGGAGGCACCGACGGGTGAGGCCGTGGAGGGCCGAACTTGTAAAAGACATATCCATGATGTGTGGGTAACTGTAACCCCTAGACACACTGCAAGTACACAGAAGTGGTGGTCAAAGTGCCCCACATAGACGCGGCACCTGGCAGAGTGCCGCATCCTGTAGGGTTCGGCGGGGACTTCGCAGACATTGCAGAAACCGTCTTCCCAAAGACAGGCCTCATTTTCTTCAACCCGATCCTTACAGGGTCCTCTCCCTGTGCCCTTGGCCAGGGCGAAGAGGAAGTTACCGATGGCCATTGCTAGGACCTAAGAGAGAGGACCATAGGGCAATTTGTGTTTCCTTACCCGCGAGGCCTACACACCTTTATTTTTTAAGCCTTAAAAATAATAATGATCTAATTTATAGATATATGTATTAATCAAAAAACGAGCAATTTCCAACATGCGGTATATAAATCAATATAGATTTAAATATTAACAATAAAAAAGTAGCGTAGGATGCCAGGATCTGCAGCATCAGTGTTTCTGGCCATACTATTGGCTAGCAAGATGAGCATACTCAATCAGGGCGCAAGATTCATTTAACATTTGTGCTGATTTGGCTACTGCACTGTCCTCTCATCCAAGCCGCTTACCCGCGTGTCTCTACCATGAGTGTTTACTTTGTATACGTGTGTGAAGTTTGTGATTCTTTACGGACGCCCTACGATGCCCTGTATCTTCTAGCACTTCTACAATCACGCCTAAGCTGGCGAAGAATGTGATGACACTATAGGGGAAAGTCAAGGCCCTGAACACACTGAAAGAAGGACGATGTAATGTTTCTGTCGGATGCAATTTTGGCGTTAATGAAAGCACGATTCAGTCAATAAAGAAGGCTATTTTACTATAATTGTATTAAAATACGTATTATCATATTTACAAAGTAACTGTTTACAAATGGAGTATCAACATTTATGGGCATCATAAAACGATTCAAAAGCGTTAAAACAAGGTTTGTTCTATTAGAAAAGATATTCTAAGTCGTTTTTAAGGGGCACGTCCACTATCTGCGATTTTTCGCTATTTCCGTAGGATCTTCGAACCTAACTCTTGTGAATACTGGGAGATTGATAGATCACTTGCGAAGATAGAAATTAGAGATGGACAGTACACCAAACTCAAGACGGAGAAGTCACCAGGTGTCAAAATTAAAATATCAATAATGAAAATTATATATCTGCAATTCAACATTTCTGAAGAGGGGACTCAACCATACTTTCAAGAGGGTAGTCAACTATACTTTGTCCTTGGGCGTCGAGTCCATTACCTTATGTAATGCTTTATATCATGTTTTCGTATACATGAACAAAAATGACTGGTCCTATCTAAATAAAAAAAAGTTAAATTTTACAATTCGTTATATCGAGAAGATTATTACCCTCGACAGGTTTTAGATTTTTTCAGTCACTTAACTAAATACCCTAGAATACTGATTTCATACAGCATGGAAATGCTTAACTGTTGTATCTCAGTCTTAATCCTAATCCTACAGCTAACAATCCCCTAAATTGAGGTTGTAACCACAGATACGTATATTAATTGGTAATATTAGTGGCGGTCCGGAACAGTTCCTTCATGAAATCAGAGGGTGGTGTCCACCTTATGAAACTCTGTTAGGAATCATGGTGTCCAGAGGACATCAGGAAGGGAGGGTACCCCTCGACCTTAGGTGGCGCCAAGGGGTAGGTCGTGCCTTCGGGAAGCTGAGAGTTGCCTCGGAAGGGGAGATAGTAAAGTACCACACCACTCCTGCCGAAGTGAATGACGGGAGAATGACAGTGGCTCTGCACTCTGGCATGTAGCGGTGTAGCGGCTGTTGCATCGCTGTCCCCACAAAGTTTGCAGCACACGTGATTGTCTCTCCCCGAGTTTAATACTTGCCATCCACAATGGTATCCAAGGCGGATCCAGTGGAGTATAGATTCCGCTCTTCTACCAGGATGTAGGTGGGTGCCCTCGTGCCTAGTGACGAGGTAGTACCACATTGCTGAGTCGGAAGTATTAAAAATTGTTGTTATCGTCGCCCCTGACCATCAATCTGGCCTTCTTGATTGTGACGCCCTTGATCTGCGTGATCGTGGGTAGTAAGTGCACTGTAATCCTGCTGAACCTCGTCACTGTCTAACCAGCAGCATCTACAACAGTATTCCCTGGATTCCCATTGTGACAGGTAATCCGGTGAAACCTTGTAGACTTCTCTTGTCCGTTCTGCGAGTACTTAATTGACGTCGTTAAGTAGCCGTCATATGTTGTCTGTCCCGACCAAATAACGTCTGTATGGATCACGACTGCCTTCCTCCACTGCCCAGCAGAGAAGGCGTAATCCAGGACCTTGGAGATGGCAGCAAGCTCTGTCTATAGAGTGAAGATGCCGCTGTCACCCCAGCGACGGTTACAAAGGAAGCCGCGCCACAGACCCGTCAGTGTAGTGCTGTGGTTCCCAAACTTTTTCGGTTTGTTACCCAATTTAACATGCCACATTAAACATGTCACCACTTTCACAAAATGTAGTCAACATTGATATATGTGGATGAATTAAAACACTATAGATATTTTTGTTTATTTACTGTATTTGAACTTGGTCCATCTCTAATGACTACTGCCAAAGATGTCAAGAACATCAGTGGGATGGATGTTGCATGCTTGAAGCTAGTTGAGGAATTCTTGGTTTCTTGATTTTCAGATTTTTTGTAACCGCTCCATTACCCCCGAAAATTGGTTAAATTACCCCCAAGGGGTAACTTACCCCCAGTTTGGGAACCGCTGGTGTAGTGTGACAAGCGGGGGGGGGGAGGGGTGAACCTTATGACCTCAAGGACCATGGGCCCCAGCCGTGCCACTTCTGGTGAGGAGGAAGAGTTGGAAGCTGACGTAGGGAGACAAGGGGGAGGGCAATATACTCTGGATGAGATCTGTCCAGAGGTCGACTACGAACCAGTTTCCAGAGTTCGAAGGCGCTGATCACACTTAACGCTTGGGCCTTCCAGGAGTAACCGGTGGGGTCGTCCTTGACATCCACAACACTCAGAAAGGATGCCACGACTTCACTCTCCCCTGGTCCGGTCCGAAATCGCACGAGAGGAGATAAGTTGGTCGGGAGTTATTCTCGACACAGTTCGCTGCACACGAAGAACGCACATACGAACGCACACTTTGACTCTCCCGACATAGGAAGGCCGCACTTGACTTGGATGCGGAGGGGCTCGCGGGGTGGTTGAGGTGGTTAATGCGTACGAAAGCGATGAGACAGGCAAAAGATATAATGTATATTGTTTTGGAAAATAAATAGCGTTGTTGTTCTTCGTCTGCGGCAATTTTTTGCTGAAAATAAACTTTACAGGATAAAATAGGTCTGTCGAGAGCAATGTATAATCAAATGTAAAATTACTAAATACACACTACGAAAAAGTACACGTATCCCAAAGGAGTGTGTGTGCGCGTGTGTGTGAGTGTATGTGTGTGTTTTGTATTTGCAGGTACTTACGTATTCATGTATTCAGCTACATTAAGTTTGGTTGTTTATATTTACAACTATGGACTCTTCGCTCTCCATGCTCGTTAGCTCAGTTGGTAGAGCGTCGCGCTGGATCTATCGTGCGTTACGATAATGCGGAGGTCGCGGGTTCGAATCCTGCACGAGCTACAATCGTTTTCTTTACTCTCTTCCTTTATATGAGATTCCCTCTTTATAAGGAGCAACCTATCAATACCTGAAGGGATCCATGCACAGTATATGTTCGTTGGCGCTCTTCAACATATTACAAGCCATATCAGCTTATAATCAAATATCCTAGAAAGACATTTAGAGAACTCTTGGTTGATACTGAAGACACAGGAGATGCTTAGTTTTCAATACCACAAATGTTGACAAAATCATCACTCAACAATCATGTTCACTTTGTGAAGCCCAGCGTCTCATCAGGAATTTGTTTAGTACAGATGGTAAGGAAAGCTCGTCGACACATAGCCGCTGTTTTGGCTAGATGATCCGCAATAGCATTATCTGGAACCTCATTATGACTGGGGATCCAGTTAAAACCTTGCAGACCTCTCTTGACGTTAAGAAAGGTTCAGCGAGTGTTGGATTGACGTCATTAGTTAGACGTCACCCGAACGGATGACGCTCATAGTAGTGCTTGAGTCTGTGTGGATCACGACTGCTCCCTGCCCAGCAGAGAGCGCATGATCACAGTCTTCGGTGTAGTACGACGAGCTCGCTGGAAGACCATGGGTCGTAATCGTGCTGGGAAAGAAGTACCACTTGGTGGAATAAGGAAAATAACGCTCTACCAGCTGAGCTGACGACATTTATTGGTATTGTCCGTAATCAGATCTATATAACAACGACAATAGAAACCAGTTGGGTAATGTACGTAATACACACGTATTATTTGTGGAACACGGAAGAAGGAATAGTCAAAACATAAAACATATTTTCTAAAGGTATATGGAAGTACAGAAATGAGACTACACGAATATAGCTTTTATCTTGAACGTCACGACTACGTAAATACAATTACATAAACACACACACACGCACGTCCCACAAATACAACGTGCTTCCTTTAATTTTGGTTGTGCAAATAATGATAATAATAATAATGTTAATAGTAAAATAAAGATATATAAAAATTTGAAAAAATAAAGGTTACTGAATCACTTTACAGAAAGACAGGCGAAAAGACCTAAATCTTTTCGCATGTCTCTATTTGTAAAGTTACTCTGATCTTCCGTTTCTCTCTCTCTCTCTCTCTATATATATATATATATATATATATATATATATATATATATATATATATATATATATATATATAGACCCTTGAATACTCAGTGACACATGGTCTCCAGGAATGATACCCCAGACCACCTAGCTCGATCTAAATGTCCCACTGCTCCTCTCATCACACCCTCACCTCTCACCACCTTTCCCCGTTTCTCTTTCCTCACTTTTCGTTTTACTTGATTTATTTTTCACTCATCTAATTTTCAAAATTATCATTGTTCACACCATTCCTTACTTTTCTCTTTCTCTCCCTTAAACTTCTGTTTGTGTATTCATTTATTTTGTATTTTTATATTTTCAAATCTATAACTGTTCTCAGACTACCTGACTCAATCCAACTGCTCTATTATTATTCTCATCATATTTTCATAATTATTATTGCAAACGACAGGAAAAAGTCACAATTTTGACTAGGAAAAAAATGACAGGAAAAAAGTCACATCACTAATAAAGTCACTGGAAAAAAGTGACAGAAAAAAATAACAATTTTGGCTAATAAAAAGTCAGTAATCAAACTAAAGTCTTGGAAGTCAGTCACAATTTATTGAAGTTCCATAAACAATTAAAGAAATAAAACAGAAAATATTTGATAAGCTATTAATTGTCAATACATGACTTGTACATATTGGCAACACTATATATGATGGCATTGCATACATATTAAAAACATGTTTTGTTAAATATTTCAAACATAGTAATCAAACAAGACTATTTCAGTCAGTCATTTATTGAGAGTAAATGTACAGACTGAAAAAAGCTTACATAATAGTGTGGCACTACATGTATATTCAGTATGTAAAGACAGACAAATATGGAGGTGAGGTGGCAAAATGAAACGTTAAGGCTAGAGTATGGAGCTTTATTCAGAACCAGACGTTTCGACCTCTTGGGCCTTCCTCAGTGGACTGAATACAGAATAAGAATCAAAGTCCGTATATTCAGTCTTTATGTTGATGATTAAAACGAATAATCCAACCGTCTCCACGAAAGAATTCTTCCACAGTCCTGTGGTCCTCCCGCCATCGAGCAACATACAAATTGCGAGGGCGTTCTTTGAGCTACACATCAAACTCTTCTTCGAGGAGAGTTGCCAACAGCGTCCTGCTGAATAATGATCCTCCCTGTCGCTCCTTCACCCTGAAACCATTCAATGACACTTCAGACTGAAGGAAGGTAGAGACCAAAAAGGTTGAAGAATCTGTTATTCCACCGTTAGCAGAAGTTGTTACGGGGATTGTTGTTCATGGTGGGGTCATGCACATTACATAGGCGAGGGGCAAACATAAGTGGAATGTGGCGCATTCCAAGAGGCATCAGGGCATGACATGGGAACTGGCTGTTGCCATCATTCGAAAGGAGCCACTAACATAAGTACATCAGCAACTCCTCGGCTTTAGGTGGATCTCATAGAATGACAATTTTGAGGTCTCTTGTACCTTCATCAACGTCTTCCTGGGGCAGAAAAGTTAGAACATCAATCATGCCACAAAACAAACGAAACTCAGCATTGGTATCATACTGTGTTCCCAAACCTAGAAATAGTGCTAACATTTACTTTTTTTTGTGTGTGACTTTTCCGTGACTTTTGTAGCTGTGACTTTTTTACCTGGATTCGTAAATCCGCATCTCTCGTCACTACAATACCGGCAACTTGGGAAAGCACTGGGAGAGGTCCATAGTTGACGTCAGGTGATTTTATTCAGCCAAAGGAGACCCTACCGTAGTGAAATGGTCAGGACATTGTTAAGGAGATACAAACAACAACAGACCTATTGGTCCTTACGGGGCTGCTTCCGAATTGAAAGTGGGTGTAAACAGTGGAAATGGTTAAGAACCACTGACTTAATGTATATGAACTCACGATGTTGATTAGGTTTGGATGCCATATATCTATTTCTTCTTCTTCTTCTTCTTCATTGTCAGTTGTATTTGAAATTACAACACGAACAGATAGTTTGTTCTAAGCATTTACAATGCAGTAAAAAATGATTCGTGTCTAATCTCTTATAGATTATTTTGTAACCATTATTTCTTGTGACATTACTTTTGTCCACAATAAAAAAAATCATCTAAGCTCATAATGACAAGGCCATGAAGCATTTTAAAGACTAGTCAAATTACCCCGCATTCTACGTTTGGATAAGCTGTATAAGTTAAGTTCACTTAGACCCAAGGTTCTCAACCTATTTTCACACGTACCCCGTACTTATGAATTACTATTGTTTAGCCTCCTGGGGATGAGTTCAACACTAAATTTAATCGTTTTGCATCCACTAAATGCTAGTGACTTTCGGCTGGCGGCTCCACTAGTGAACCATCGTGGACCACTAGGGTTCCATGGACCACAGGTTGAGAACCACTAACATGGACGATTTTCATAGGGTCAACAGGGGGTCGTTTTAGTCATTCTACGTTCTGCTCTTTCTAATTTCTGTCTTTCAAAAGATATAGCGACCAAAACTGAACACGGTATTCGAGATGAGGTCTTACAAGAAAATGATATACTCATAACTTTTTCAGTTTTGTATTCAAATGTTCCTCCAGTGAATCTTGCTATTTGCTGGACAGTTTTCGCGCTTTTTGAACCCTGGAGGGTCGGTTTCAGATCCTTAGATGCTATAATAACTAGATATTTTTCTTGGTGTGATTTCTGAAGCTAACTACTATTTCTGGAATAATTATTACAGTTGTTTTTGTTGGCTATATGGAAAAAATTATATCTATCAATATCAAATTACATTTACAATTTATTTTACATACCAGACCACTATGCATAGCATCTACATAAATCAAAAAGAGAATTGGACCAAGCACAGATCCCTGGAGAACACCGCAACTACATCACTCAAGTCGGGCGAATTTCCATCAATTAGAACCCTTTGTTTTCTCTCTGTTAATCTTTGAGTCGTGAATATTACTTACGATGCCATGTGACTGTAATTTACTAAGTAGCCGGTTATGTGGGATCGTATCAAAAGCTTTATGGAAATCCAAGTATATTATATCGACTGATATTATTTCTGTTGAAATGTGTTATATACAAGATATTGTACAAAAAAAATGCTTATTCGAAATGCTTACGGGAAGGTTTATTTTTATTTTTATCTAGGGAAATACAGACTTATATATTCTTATTTGTAGAGTTTGGTTTTGTAGAGATTCCAACCTTGTTTTTACTGCACGCCACTAAACGGGACGACCTAACTTCACCATTGCCCGCATCTTCCTTAGCGGATCGCTGGTGTCTCCCGTCACTGGCTGACCTGATCCAACCTAATATACTCGTACACCACGGGTGGCTACAGGCCTCAGCTAGTTCACCAAATAAAGTATTCACTCGTCTCTCTTGTCTTCATAGCAGTTTCTTATTCTCGTAAAATGGAAGGCACCTCCCCCCCACTCCGAGCGTTTTCATAGTCATATACTGTAGTCACCCACTTACAACCTTGTTTTCTTTCATAAGTAATGTTCTATTCCATTTTCTCTTATGTCATGATCAGAGGCGGACATGCCAACATCTAGGAAAAAACCGACAAGTCAGACGTTAGGAATGTAGGCAGAGACTTTTAATCAAGATTTGTTTTGTGACGGTTGTGACTAAAAAGATGATTGCGATGGTTTCAAGTGAAAATAATTGATGGGAAAGGAGGACGTTGCTGTTGTGTTCTCTTCCCGCTCCTGAGGTGGGCGGTCCCGTAAGGAGAAAAGTTCTGACATAGGGAGGTGGAGCTCGTATGAAAAAAAGATTGTATTTCGTACAGGACTAGAACCTGTGACCTTTACGTAAGTGTATCAGTAGTAGTAACGCTCTACCGACTGAGCTAACAAGCTCTCCCTAAATGGAAGAAATAAACTATATTTAAACTAACTTAAATACACTATGGGTGAGTTATATTTTCAAATTCGATGGGTGACAGGTACCAACAAAGGTAAAGCTTGCAAAAGTATCATCCTAAATTGGGTGATCTGAAACATTGAAACGGAACACAGCTGCCTATTGGCAACGAACAAATGCAATAAAATCGATGATTTGGCTGACACTTTAGGGGAATACACATGTAGTGGGCAGCTGCGACCCTTAGACACACTGCGAGTAGACACAAGTGGTGGTCAAAGTGACCCACAGTGCCGCGTCCTGTAGGGTTCGGTCGGGGACTTCGTAGACACTGCAGAAACCGTCCTCGTAAGGCCGATACTTCCTGGGTCCTCTCCCCGTGTCCTTAACCAGGATGAGGAGGACTTTTTCTTGCAGAAACTCTAAGAACGTGTGCACTTATCATACAAATGGCTTGCTACCAGACATGTCTCAACCTTCTCCCTAACACTCCTGAACTCCATCACATGTATTGAAGCGCTAACACACTCGGCCAAAGATCACCCCATATATTTTTATGTGTATAAAATATCATAAAATGTCAAGGACAGGAGATTGTGCGTGTCTGAAATGATACATTTCTGGAGGGGTGGGCTAGCTGATGAAGTCTTGATGGATATTGTCACTCCATTTCCATCACAAGCACTGAAGGAAACGATAGACAAGATGTTTTTTTAGAGCTGCTTACCGGCCGAGCAGAAATGGGATAGTGGACGACACCATCGCTCTATCAAGGTCCATCGCAACACAAAAAGAAGCCCTGGAGTGACAGAAAGGTCATAGATAATCATCTTAGCCATTCGTTATGAGGGAGGTGACCACCCAAAGGCACCCATTCCACTCCCTTCCACCACCTGTTTGTTTCCCTCTCATCTTAGCTCCTTGTGGCTGAAGGGTCATCCCTGTCTCTTACCCACTGCCCAGGTCAGAAGCAATGCAGCAAGACACAGGATATCCATAGCAGAGCCGTTTCATTTACACGGTGACCTTCCCTCCTCGTCTTCCTATGCGAGAAATAGAGAAGACGGGAAGGAAACTCTTCGGGCTGCGTCAAAATATCGTCCATACGCTATTCTTCACGCACACATATGCCTTCACACTCCCCTGTTCGACAGACATTACCTTCTTGGATAAAGACACTTTCACCCCACCCACTCATCTCATCCTCGGTCGTCCCCTCACGTTCACTCCATCCATCTCTCCTTTTCTTTTCCTAAGCTTTAATCACTCTTTCTATGTGCTCAAACCATCCCAATAACCTTTCATCACCCATTTCTGCCAGCTCACTCCCTTACCCAACCTGACTTCCGCAAAAAAACTAAAACACGCTCAACCAAACCTAAACACACTTAACCAAACTTAATGAAAATTAACCTCACCAATGCGAACCAACCTAATCAAACCAAGTCTAACCTAACCTAACCAAACTTAAACTAAACAAACCCAACAAAACCTAACCTAACCAGACCTAACCAAACCTAACCAGGTCTAACCTAACCTAACCTAACCAGACCTAACCAAACCTAACCACCAGCCGTATTACCCAGTTAAGGGGCCAAGTCCGCCAGAGTTCCCACCCTCCTGTGGGCTGTCTTACCTGTTTCCACCGCTACCTATTAACTAATTCATATAATTCGATTAAACTTAATAAACCTTTCTCAGAGGAAGCTAGGACAGTGCCTCCTTACTTAGAGCTTTTTTGATGCAGAGATTTCAATTTATGTGTTTACTTATCTTTCATGTTTGCGGAGCTGTCACCCACCAGGACCTCAATCTAGCGTCGATCCGAAACAGTTCACACACGAAACAGGTGATGGTGTCCACGTAATGCCACTGTTAGGAGTGGCGGTACCCAAAGAAGACCAGGAAGGGGGGGCAGCCCTCGACCTCAGGCGGCGCCAGGGTGAGTGTGTGGCCACCCAAGAGTCTGAGCGCAGCCTCGGAGGTGGAGACTACGAGTTGCCGTGCCAACCCTGCCGAGGAGGGGATTGAAGCGCTGAGACTTAGACGAAGAATACCTCTGCACTATAGCAGGTAGTGATGGAGGGGATCTTTATCCCAGGTCCCAGAGGTTGCAGTGCTCGTGATTGTCTCTCCCCACGAGTAACACTTGCCACCAACAACGAGATCCAAGGCGGACCCTGTGGACGGTAGATTCTGCCCTTGTACCGAGAGTCACAGCGCGGTAGTACCCACAGCGCGGATTCCGAAGTATGAAGACGGCTGCTGTATTAGGTCCTGTTCGTAATAGCGATCTGATCCACGCGGAAATTGCGGTGGTATCACATAGTCGAGGCAATAATGAGCGGTTGCGTGTGAACGCCTCCACTGAATTACATTGTAACTGAACCGCCGCGGTTGAAACCACTAGTGTGAACAGGGCTTAAGGAGGTGTACCTTTGTACTACCAACTCGTTTCTTATATCGACTCGCTAACCCGCTTGGCCAGAGATCATCTCAATTACTTTTATGAAAATGAAATGTCACAATATGTCAAGAAATTATAATCATATAAGAAAACAGCAATAAATGATCAGATAAAAGAAATCGCAACAATTGGATATCCAACCAACTTGCACCCACCCACATGCAGAACGCACATACGAACGCACGCATTGATTCCCTCTCCCAGCACGCGAGGCCCACACGGAGGGGCTCGCGGGGTGGTGGAGGTGGTAAATGTGACAATAGTGACGAGGAAAGCAATTCCCATACTGTACAATGTTTTAGCAATTAATAGCGTTGTTGTTATTCATGTACAGCGATTTTTTATTCAAAACAAATTTCACAGGAGAGCAGTAATTGATCAACAGTGATATTACTAAATATACACTATGATTAAGTACATACTATGTTTGTCAAAGTAATTTATGTGTAAGTTAGTGTGTGTGTATGCTCAATTGATAGGGCGGAGTGACAATTATTCACATCTTGGTGATAACGCCATGGCTCAGTTTTCTTTTCCTTTCTGTGGGATTCAGCCAAGTCTTCACCGATAAGATAAAGAAGATCACGCCTGTGGAAATATGCAAGCCATGGCATATAGTCTTGGCCAAGCAAATATCGTGTCATGAAGAGATCCATGTACCATAGATGTCCGTTGGCGCTGTTCAACATATTTTAGCATTACAATCCGTATCAGCTTATAACCAAACATCCTAGAAAGACATTTAGAGAACTCTTAGTTAATAGTGAGAACACGAGAGATGCATTAGTTTACAATGCTATTGATTTTGACAAAATCATTACTGTCAATGAATATGTTCGCCTTGTTGGCACATCGTCCGCAACAGCATTATATGGGACCTCATTATGACTGGGAATCCAGTTAAACCTTGCAGACCTCTCTTGACGATGAAAGAGGTTCAGCGAGTGCTGGATTGACGTCGTTAAGTAGACGTCATCCGTTGTTTTGCTCGACCGAATGGCATCAATAGTCCTTGTGCCTGTGTGGATCACGACTGTCCAGCAGAGAGGGCGTGATCCAGGACCTTGGAGATGGCAGCAATACAAGCTCCGTGTGCAGTTGCCGTCACTGACTCTGCATAGATCGGTCACCCCATCGGCGGTCACAAAACCACGACAAACTCTCCTCTGAGGGGATCCACAGTCTTCAGTGTAGTGCGACGAACTCGCTGGAGGGGTGATGGACCTCTTGACCGGGAAAGAAGTGTCGCTTGGTGGAATAAAAGAAAATAACGTTCTACCAGCTGAGCTAACAACATTTATTGGTATTGTCCGTAATCAGATCTATCCAACAACGGGAATATAAACCAGTTGTGCAGCGTGCGTACGTGTATACACGTGTACAAACGTTGATTTTTGGAGCATGGAAGAAGAAATATTATAAACATTGAACATAATATTACTTAAAGGCATATAGAAGTACTGAGATGTTACAAAACTCAAGTAGCTTTTATCCTCAACACACACACACACACACACACACACACACACACACACACACACACACACACACATACACATACACACATACACACAAGAACACCTTTCCTAAGCCTATCCCTATGTCTCCTATAAACTGACTGGATGAGCTTTTTATTTTTTCTTGCACATACCAAAACACACGACATTACGTCACAACCAGAAGTCGGTGGCTCTCCCAAGCATGCGACAACTCGTCACTACCTGCGTTACCCAGATTAAAAGAAATAGTAACATGCCACAAGGTAAGGTGGCCAATTTGCATCTACCCACATGCAGAACACACATAAGAACACACGCATTGATTCACTACTCCCGACATGCGAGGATCACACGGGCAGTGCATAGGGTGGTGGAGGTGGCGAAGAACGTAACGAAGAGACGAAGGGGAAGGCGAATGCCATACTGTGTATTGTTTTAGAAATTAAACAGCGTTGTTGTTATTATTATATTGCGGCGATTTTTTAATCAGAATAAATTTCACAGGAAAAGTTAGGTCTCTGGAGAGGAATAATCAAAAGTACATATTGTCATGTTTCGCAAAGGTGTGTGTGTGTGTGTGTGTGTGTGTGTGTGTGTGTGTGTGTGTGTGTGTGTGTGTGTGTGTGTGTGTGTGTGTGTGTGTGTGTGTGTGTGCATGTTTTGTATTTGCATATATTCACTTAAGTATATTATACGGCTACAGTATATATTAATTGTTTATAAATACAACTGTGACTTCCTATGGGCAGAGCGTTGTGCATGGGCCTTACAAACTTGTGATAACACAGTGGTCAGAGGTTCGAGTCCTGTCCGAGCTACAACTTATTTATTTATCTATCTATTTTTATTTATGTATTTGTTTATTTTATTTATCATTATTATTTTTTTTTCGTGTTCAACTGGCTTTCCTTTACCGTAGGATGCCCTCTTTGTAACCCTGACAATAAATACCACAGTGTCGGCACTATGTCTATCAAGGATTAGGAAATGTACAAATCAGGACATGGCACTATTCAAGATAGGTTAGCATCATATACCGTATCAGCTTATCAGAAGATATCGTAGAACAGGGGTAGGCAACTTTTTAGTGTCAAAATCAGCAAATCTTCGAAGCAAAAATAATATAAAGTCCCAATCGTGCTGGGAACATATCATTAACTGTTTTGTAAATATTGGGGGAATATTTTCAAATATTGAAAAAAACACACTGAATCGGTAAATTCAAAGCATATTGAAGGTGTGATTTGTAAGTGATGTCCGATTGAATGAATGTCGAATGTAATTAAGTTATTCTTAATGGGAATGACATCAGACGGATACTGAGGTGGTGGTTGGTACTGGGGGCGTGGGCCTGGTTTTAGGGGTAGGTTTAGGTTTGGGGGTGGGATTGGAGGCAGGCGTGGATTTAGGTGTGCTTGATTTTTTGGGAGCTAGTTTAAGTGTAGGAAATTGCTCCTGATTGTTCGTATCACGAGCACTGGGTATAGGTGGCTGTGTAACGGTGGTGGGAGAGTGCTTTCTGCTGCCCCATACAAATGTTCCTGGGGGCAGGTATGAAGTCCTGTCGCTTCTCAGTCCTCTCCTTACAGGCAACGGCCTGAACTTTACGTACCGTGGTGCTTCTTGCCACAATTGGGGCACTTGGCAACGGTCTCAGTGCCAGCCTTCAACTTGTTAAGGCAAGTCTCGGTGGCGGTGTTGCACCGCGCCTGGTGATGACCATAGCGTTGACATTTAAAGCAACGGAGAGGATCTGGGATGTACGTTCGTACATCATAGCTGCCATACATTCCCAGGTCAATATGGTTAAAAGGTTCGCCTTGGTAATCAAGACCTGGCGTGTGGGCATCTACGCTTTTTTTTTTTTTTGAGTCTACGCTTTTATAGGGAAAACAGATTCATGTGTTTAAAGGATTACAAAGGCGGAGCATGCCGACAGGAGACCTTTTGGTCCATATCTTATCCCTGCGGCGCATTCTCGTGGCCCCAATCACCTGAGCATGGTCCTCAATGGCCTCAGTCATGTAGGAGGTCGGGTAATTGTGGACCACGAGTCTGTGCCGCTTATTCTCGGGATTAAGTTTCTCCAGGGTCAGAAGCTTTCCATTCAATGGGAGTGGAAGCCGGATGGAAGAAGGCCAAGAGGAAGACCGAGAAAGAGATGGAAAGAAAATGTTGAAGAAGCCCTCAGCAGACATGACTTGCCCAACATCGAAACTCTGAGGGAGGAAGGGGCCTTCCATGATAGAGCCAAATGGAGGAACATGCTGGGACCACTGACAGGCATAACGCCTACTACTGGGAGCTGAAGTAAGAAGTAAGTAAGATGTTACCGCCTCCAGCTCCTCGACGACTTGGTAGTTGCTCAGTAACAGCAGCAAGTTACCGTCGCCAAGGGGATACAAGTTTACCTTTCTCAAGAGCTCGTACCACCTCAAAAGCTGTATCGTACCCTGCTGAGGGTACGACCTTGAAAGTGGGGAGCTTGCCACCCTGGAGCGCAGCGCCTTCGTTTCATCACGCCAGTCACGGTATCAGTAGCCGCCATGGCGGTACTGATAACGAGAAAAAAACAAAAAGAACTAAGTACGTTTTCAAAAGACTAGGGGAGAAAAAAAACGTAAATCTAAGGGGGAGAGGGGCGGGCGCTTACAAGCGCGCTGGCACTATCTCGCTGAACGCACGAAACCTGTCTATCTCGCAACAATTATCAAACACGAGGCCCGAGTGCACCTAGACGTGCGAGACCGGACTTATCTTGATGTAAGGGTTCCCCCTCTCCCGTCGTAAAAGCAATTTTAAAGAACCGCACGGGCTATGCTAATCGTACAGGGAGAGTTATACGGGACATAATCCTGCCAGAGCGAGATTCCTCAGGAAGGGGGAATTGTCTCGGGTAGCAGTACTTTCGGTATTTTCGGTGTAGCACGTCAATTAGAGCTAGAGACTAGGGTAATTGACGGCATACAGGGCGTAATCGATGAGATGGACAATCGAGCGGGGATGATCTCAGGATGCGATGCTAAGGATGCTGGTGATCCAAGACTAACCAGGGCGAAGGAAAGTTGCCAATTATGTTATTTCGATTTAATTCTTGGAAGTAATACTTTTATTACAGTGGATATGCCAGGGTGAAGATTAATTCAGTCGTTAATACACACACACACACAAATGCATGCACACATACAGACACACGCGCGCACACGCATATACGCGCGCGCGCACACAAACACACACACATGCACGCACACACTAAATGAAGCAGCAGTGGGAAATCCCCACACTTAAGGTAAAAAAAAGTCTATAAAAAGGGAGATGTACCTTTTAATGCTCGAATGGCCTTTCCTCCTAAAAAGTAAAATCAGAATATTTTCAAAGGAAAAACAATACAACAGGGAAATTAGCATGAAGCTTTATCCAAAAAATTGGTAGTTAGATTATGTTTTAGTTAAAGTAAGGCGATTTGATTCAGTTGTGTAGGAGTGGCCCTAGGACGGAGCCTTGTGGAATTCCACTTATCACATTTAACGAGTTACCCGCTGCTGACTGCTTCCAGTGGGTAACATAGATCCGTGTTTGAGTCCTACCCAGGGTTAAAAACTTTACCATCTCTGCATTGCGAGATCTGGCACACCAACTCTGGTGGGCAAAGAATTTTGTGTGTGTCCATGTGTGTGTGTTTGTGTTTAAAGTCTCAGCATTAACCTTACATGGGATATATGAGTTCTTAGTTCTTTTCTGTCGATCATGAATCCTACACATGGTCGAAAACCGTAGAAAATCGTAAAAAAAACAAGGCTAAAGAATCTTAAGCTTAGAGATTAATAATACAACCATACACTACGTTTAGTCAGATATGAATTTCAAGAGTAGAGCAAACAGTTCACTCTGTCTCGCTGTCGACATGACGTCATTGACTTCCAAGAACAAGGTACATGAGGCACAGGTATGCATCAGGAAAATAAGACGATCCTGAATTAGATTATTGTTTCTTTTAATGTTAAGTCATTGGATGTGATAATAAACTTCTTATATAATTCATTTCAGACCGAAAGTCGCTTTTTTCTGACTAGGCGTTTCAAAATATCTAATCAGGTTTCACACGCACGCACACACCGTCACTACGGCGGTCTGGGTTCGAATCCCGCCCAGGGCTGAAATATTGTCAGTATCGCTACGCTGCAAATCGTTACTCCAACTCTCATGGGCGGGGAGTTGGGTGTGTGTGTGCGTGTAAAGATCACAGCATTACCCATAGATCGGTCATATATGAGCTCAGAGCTCTCTTGCGGGAGGGAAATAGCTGTCGATCACGAGTTCAACACGTGATCCAAGACCATGGTGAATCACTCACACGCGCTCGCTTACCAGTATACGTATGTGTTAGTAATTTAATTAATTTTATGGTAGTTCTTCTCCAATTAGCATACTTTTACCGATCGGCGAATTCACATAATGCCTAACAAATATCCAATGTTTATCTCATTGTACTTACCTAACTGCAATATACTGTGCAATGTAGGGGCTGTACTCGTGGAATCCCGTCCCTGTCTCCAGTAATCAAGTTTTCTTGTAATCTAAACTGTCCGTCTTTTTTTCCCGATCACAGAGTCAATTTTTTTTTAACCATTTTGCCTTTCACATTATAAAAAAAGTTACTAAAATGATTTACTGTTTTCTCTCTCTGTGTTTGCTGTGTCTATATTTTACCTTTCTTGTGTCGTTTATACTGTATGATGTTTTGAATCTTTCAGTGTAAATCTCCTGAAACAATTTGTATTTTGCATTCAAATCACTATGCGAATGTGCTTGAAGATCGCTTTTCCCTGTTGTTTTAATACGCTTTGTTCTGTGTTCGAATCCTGCAATCCTCTCCGATGACCAACGGTGACTGTTACCTGCTACATCAGTCCAAGCTCATAGGGCAAATATGACGGCTTCGGCCGTAGCTATGCATATTATATATCTCCCTTGTTTGGTACAACTTCTTCTTCCTTTACCTCTTTCTGTCACTAAAAGTATATACAATATTTTCTTTAGTGTTTTAAGTCTCCGATATATCTGAGCAAGGATTCGCTATTTCCCCTTCCTGTTTTTTTTTTTTTTTTTTTTTTTTTTTTTTTTTTTTTTTTTTTTTTTTTTTTTTTTTTTTTTTTTTTTTTTTTTTTTTTTTTTTTTTTTTTTTTTTTTTTTTTTAGTGTGTTCTGCTACATTGTTTCCAACCCAAAGTAATGGGCAGGATATTATTATTATAATTATTTACCCATTTTTTAGCAATCTATATACCAAGAGCTTTTCCCCCTTATAAGGGGGGAGCCAAAATCAAAGGCACGTACAAACTCCCACCCATTCCCCTCCACCACCATTTCTCCACTTTCATTTTAGCTCCTCATGGATGACGGGTCATCCCGCTCACTGCCCTGGGTCAGAAGCAATGTAGCAAGGCACAGTACATCCACAGCAAGGCCACTTCATTTAATCAGCGACCCCCCTCTCTCCGTCTCTTCGTGAGAGACATCCCTTCGGGCTGCGTCAAAATATCATTCACACATAAACACCTCCTCTCTTTCTTGCATGATAGCATCATCTATACTACGGTTTCCCAACCATGGGGCCGCCTAGACATCATGTATGCTAATCTTTTTGTTGCTTCCAAATTCATATTGCTATAATAGAATTCAATGATGTTGAATTTGTCTTTTCTAACCTTACATTACCTTTCTTACACATATATTTATTATACTTGTCCCCTATTTTTATGGTCAACAACTAGTCATATATATCAACATGTATACAAATAGATCATTGGGGTCGCCTAAAAAAAAAAAAAAAGGTTAGGAAACACTAATCTATACAACCACTCTCCACTCATCCCCATCTCCCTTCCTTGCTCAACAGACATTCCTCTCTTCTCCAACGCCCCGTTCACTCTTTGCTATCTTGTATTTCTTAAACAGACCAGTCATATCTGAAGTGAGGACATAAAAGGCAGAATAGTACACAACAATTTCAAATGCAAAATATATTTGAATAAGACTGAGCACATCCACTGGCACAAAGAAAATGTTGTCTTGCTTGTGTAGCCACATAGAAAATGTTTTATCCTGTGAAACTGCAAACTAACAACACATATACATATACTAACAAGAAAGGGAGAGAGAAAAGAGAGAGAAAGAGAGAGGAAAGACAGACAATCTTGCAACTAGTTACTTTGGGACACTTTCTTTAACCTTATTTATATCACACAAAGTATATGACAATTATATTTACCGAACTTAATAGAAAATAAATCCAAGGCTCGAAATTGTTAACACAGTCATTATAAACACAGAGACAACCCCGAGTAAAAAAAAAAAAATATAATATATATATATATATATATATATATATATATATATATATATATATATATATATAAAATAATCATCCCGGCTGTTATGTATTATTTGCTCAACGAAATATATATGTATATATATGTATATATATATACATATATATATATATATATATATATATATATATATATATATATATATATATATATATATATATTCATGGCAGTTTTAAATTTGATAGATTTTTAATCCAAGGGCAGGAACCTTTCCTTAACTAAATAATAATATTGTATAATTATATCTTAAACACAAAGTTCAGTTTCAATAACATTCATGTAATGTCACGGAACAAAGATTGAAGTTTTCGATGCGGAGGGAGGGAAGGAGAGTGAATCAATCACCCTTCAGCGGCAGCACTATGGCGTACTTCACATATTTTGTTTTGGCAGATGACATTTCTACAGCCTCGGGCATTTTAATTTTCTTTCTACATAACACTTTCGCTGCGTTCTGCTTTCTTCGATCATGCTGTCTATCGTCAAGGGATTTTATTCACCTCAGTGAATCAACCGCTCCATTATCACAAACTATATCTTTAAAAACGATTCTATTAAGTTTAAAGATTTGTTATACAGCGGTCCTCCGTTTGATAGTAGTCGCGATCTGCCGAGACCCCGTCAACAGCACAACTATAATGAAATCGTCTCGGGACTGCCATTAGGCTACGTCATCTATACAGAGCGCCACAGCACTGAGGTCAGATTTCTTTAGTCGGAATGAAATGTGAATTAAAAATTAGCAGAGCTGGGCGCGTAACCGCTGGACAAGTAGTGCGTTACCGAAAAATCTATATATATGTATACATATACGCATTGTATACACACACGCACACACACACACACACACATATATATATATATATATATATATATATATATATATATATATATATATGTATATATATATGTACATATATATACATATGTATATACTACACACTGACGGAAATGCAGCCCAGATTTTTCGGTAACGCACTACCTGTTCGTCGGTAACGCGCCCAGCTCTGAATATTAGCTACAGAAAATTTACACATTTCACTAAAATGGTTAATGAAGAATTTAACACTTTGGTTGCAAAATAAAAAAAGGTAAAACTCGTGCAAATCGGATGTGTTTCAGTCTTTTCAAAGGTACGGGTTGTCGGATTACTTTCCCGCAATTTTGCACCCATAACGGTTTTTAGCTGAATGAACACTTGTGGCTTTTTAAATGTCCAAGTTGAGTGAATCGCCGCCCGCACTGCTTGCACTCGTACGGCTTCTCACCTGTATGAACTCGAGCGTGGATTTTTAAAGATCCAAGTTCAGTGAATCGGTGCCTGCACTGCTTGCACTCGTACGGCTTCTCACCTGTATGAACTCGTGTGTGTTTTTTTAAACTTTCAAGGTGAGTGAATCGCCGCCCGCACTGCTTGCACTCGTACGGCTTCTCACCTGTATGAACTCGTGTGTGGATTTTTAAAGATCCAAGTCGAGTGCATCGCCACCCGCACTGCTTGCACTCGTACGGCTTCTCTCCTGTATGAATTCGTGTGTGGACTTTTAAATTTCCAATTTGAGTGAATCGCCGCCCGCACTGCTTGCACTCGTACGGCTTCTCACCTGTATGAAGTCGTGTGTGTCTTTTTAAATGTCCAAGTTGAGTGAATCGCCGCCCGCACTGCTTGCACTCGTACGGCTTCTCACCTGTATGAAGTCGTGTGTGTCTTTTTAAATGTCCAAGTTGAGTGAATCGCCGCCCGCACTGCTTGCACTCGTACGGCTTCTCACCTGTATGAACTCGTGTGTGTCTTTTTAAATGTCCAAGTTGAGTGAATCGCCGCCCGCACTGCTTGCACTCGTACGGCTTCTCACCTGTATGAAGTCGTGTGTGTGTTTTTAAATGTCCAAGTCGAGCGAATCGCAGACCGCACTGCTTGCACTCGTACGGCTTCTCACCTGTATGAACTCGTGTGTGGTTTTTTAAATCTCCAAGTCGAGCGAATCGCCGCCCGCACTGCTTGCACTCGTACGGCTTCTCACCTGTATGAACTCGTGCGTGGCTTTTTAAATCACCAATTTCCGAAAATTGCTGTTCACATACGAACTCAGGTGCGTGGATTCGTACGTGTGCTTTTAAACTTTCGGGGTTCGTGCATTGATATCCACATTCCGTACACTTACATAGGATCTCGCTTGCATGTGTTCGCGTTTGATTTCTTAAATTATCGATTTCCGAAACTTGTTGGTCATCCTTTATATCCTCGCTGATACAAATGTCATCGTTATAGATATTCGCAGGTTCCGTACATAAGTCATTTCCCTCTTTATTCATACAAATATCGCTGTTTAATACATTTACACACTCCGTTGGCGTATTTGAATCCACATCACCAGCATTCTCCTTCCCTCTCCATCTTCTCTCACAAGAAAGGCGTGCAATATCAACGCAAGTCTTTGTGTTGCTGGCACGCAATGCTACCCCAGCAGCCCTTTCCATAGAAGGACTTCCTTTATTCACGTTGTCATCCCTGTTACTGTAATTATCTGCAAACAAAAGAACACGAGGCTTATGCACTGTGATCTACTCGCATGGGTAATAGCTGTTTGAAAATAACTATATTATCAATTATTGTCAAGCATGCCTTCTTCTGTTCATGCAATATCAACCAACATTTCACTAGCTGGCTGCCCAGTGTATCTATCAATGTCACTATGAAATTTTGTGACATTTATTTATATATATATATATATATATATATATATATATATATATATATATATATATATATATATATGTATATAAGAGAGAGAGCCTTAGCTCATTTGAAGAACACCTGGAGCCAAATAAGCAAATAACCAATGAAATATTTAATAAACTTAAAATTGTCACTACAGCAGAGATTAACTGAGGTACCCAAAATAAATCTTTTATCATGGCGTCCTATCCTAGAGGAGTTGCTCATACTCTGACCATCACTGCTACCGAAAAAAATATGAGATTCCATGTTCTCATAAATATTCGATTAATCTGCACACACACACTCTTAAAAGGATTGGCAGAGACAAAATACATCTTCATATTACACAAACCTGGCACACTGCTCGGGTCAAATGCAATGCAGCGAGACACAAGCAGCTGTATAGTTTCATAATATTCGTTCATAACCAGGGTTAAGATATACGAAGAGGAGAGATGGAAATATCGATCAAAAGATGAGTTTGGAGAAATCACTTGGAGTGGAAAGAATAATTGAAATTTTGATACAAAATATGGGAGGGATGCGTGAAGACGACTGAGATCACCGTAACTTCTGGATTCGAACGTTGGTCCGCGTCGTGAGGAACACGATCGAAACCAAGAAGCTATCCATCGCACACTGGAAAGACTACATGGAGAAGGTAAGAAACTTTAAGACCAATCTAGAAAGTAATATATTGAAGGAAGTTAAGTAGTACATACTGTAGATCAGCGTTTCTCAACCAGGGTTCCCCGGAACCCTATGGTTCCGCAAAAGGTCCCTAAAGGTTCCGCGAGAACAAGTGAGATAAGCTAATGCACTTTTGATTTTTCATTTAATTTCATATACGTAATATAATTAAACACGCACGACATATTCTTGGTTATTGTAATAATGTAATATAGACATCATCCTATCTAATCTATTATTACGATAAAAATAAAATGAGAAATATATGGTATATGCGCAGGGGTTCCTTGAGACATGCAATTTATTTTAAAGGATACACAAGGGTAAAAAGGTTGAGAAACGCTGCTGTAGAGTATGAAAGTATGGCGAAATAAATAAATTAAAAAAAAATTAAAAAAAATATATATTGCCGTCATTTGCCAAATTTTCTGGGACGTTTGGGTTGGTTAGACTAAGTTAGATTAGATAAGGAAAGGTTGGATTAGGTTAGGTTAAGTTAAGAAAGGATTGGTTTAATACCGTATTGCCAAATATTCAGTGGGATTTACAAAATATCGCCATGGCGATGACCACGATATTGTTGTCCTATACGGCGATACTATCGTCTTAATTGAACTTTTATGGAATAGTTGTGGAGATAAAGAAGTATATAAGAAGATATATATATATATATATATATATATATATAGAGAGAGAGAGAGAGAGAGAGAGAGAGAGAGAGAGAGAGAGAGAGAGAGAGAGAGGGAGAAAGAGAGAGAGAGAGAGAGAGAGAGAGAGGGCAGTAGAGGAAAAAACAATTTGTACCCAGTTGAGGTCCAATGGACAGATAACGTGTTCTGTGTCTTGCGTAGAGGTTGCATTTAAGTGCTGAGGAAGACCGTGGAGAAGGTGGAAGGAGACGATAGTGTGTTTCCAGAAAGAAAGAAAGAAAAGTGGAAGCATAATATGTATTGCTGCATGACAGAAGTGGAAGAGGACGACAGAAAGGGACGAGTGGTTAGATTTGGAACAGCGTTGATAAAGTGAACAGAGGAACAATGAAGAATGACAAAACTATGAAAGAAATGGAAATTAGGATTTAACAGAGAACTTTAACAGTGTTCAAGAGGAGTTGATGAAGAAGATTTTAAAACGTGGAATTGAATTAACCACGCCAATTAAACTCGCCAGTAGCAAGGTTCGAACCGCCATCACCTTGACCTCCGCCGCAAGCAGTGACGCACTAACCCGCTCGGATAGTTATGGAAAATTAATCACATTCTTTGTGAATCATGCAATGGTAATGGGGAATAGTGAAAAAAAAATCTGTGTAAGCTTAATTTTTTTTTAAAGATATGTGAGAGAACATATTGAGAATGAATGTCAATGAATAGTGATAAAAAAAATAAAAAATGTCAAACTCAGATTGAGAGAGGACCTGTTTAAAAGAGGTATAATTGCTCTATTATTTGAGGAGGAATAAAACACGAAATGGAATAAAATGACAAATGCTTTATGAAAGGCTGCTAGAATACTAGAGAAAAATGAAAGGCGAGAAGAATCAATTAAAACCATGACAAACATGGTTAGAAGTACAATAGAAACCACACCAATGCAAAGAATCAAAACGCAGGAACTAGGTAAAGACTGAGAGAACGAACTATTTGTCTGTCAGTGGTGTTAGGAGATTGGACATGACATCAAACTGGAACAGATGTAAGGAGAAAGGTGTTGTGGACGAAACGGTGAGTTAATAGGGGAAATGAAGAAGATAAGATACATATAGGAGAATGATGAAGAAGAGAAAAACAAGTAAAAAGTAGTGAAAGGAAATAAAGGAAGTGGTAGCATAGGAATTCTTCAAGGGAGAGTATATGTAGAGAAAATTAAAAGAATGAAAGCACATATTTTGATTCACAGTATATGTCTTGATTACCTACTAAAGATTATTTGTTTCATGTCTTGCGACACTGCTTCTGACCCAGGGCAGTGGACAAGGTGCAGGGATGACCCGTCATCCAGGAGGTGCTAAGATAAGAGGGAGGGTGGAGGGGTGTGGAGTGTATTCAGGGGTGAAATGGGTGGGAGTTTTTTTTATGCCTTTTCCTTTTTGGCTACCCCCCTTGTAAGGGGGAAAAAGCCTTTGTATAAGTATCTATGTATGTAAAAAAAATGCTGTAAATTAAACCATCAAGTACTCATATTCACATATGACTAATGTTCACATTTATGACCAAATATGCTGGATACACTCACAATAACATACTTTCTTGTAAATAAACATAAGTATATGTTGTATCATAAAGATGAATATGATAACTCTCTGCTACTTACCAGCTCCTGTTGTATACCCACTCATCCAGCTGGTTTCATCCCTGTTTATTCCCAATTCTCGGGCATAGTCGTCTCCATACCAGACCATCAGCTCAGCGCCTCTGCAGCAGAATAACATTGACTCTGGGCATGAAAGACTACACCAGGGCCCCGACAAGGGGAGGGGCAATGCCCCGGGGCGGCACGTTTTGGTGAAAAGAAGATCAAGCAAATTCCACCTAATGTACTTTTAATGCAGGATTTATTTATCATGAGTTGTGTGTGTGAATGATGTGAGTATAAACGTTGTTTTGTGGACGAATGTTACATTTCAATCCAGCTAGTGACCATCAGATGTAGAAGGTGGTGGTAATGGTGGTGGTGGGGGGGGCACTTTTCGACTCACCCCGGGGGACACTTACCCATGTCGGGGCCCTGGACTACACTGTTAGGGATTTTAGTCAATGTTTCTAGTCACTATAGTTTGGAGTTCCCTGGATCAGACCAGCTTCCCTACACCATGGCCACTCTAATAAAGTTTGGGACTATATTTGACTATAGAGATTCCAATTAGGTCTCACGGAAAGGAGACCACTTTCTCTTTACCGTCAACATCTTCACCTCCACCTGGAAGTGCAGTCCCAAGGGGCTGACACTCGGTGTCCGTTCTAGACCCATGAAATCTTAATATCAACTTCAACTGCATTTTCTCAGCTTTTCTGCATAACGAGAACTGATAATTGGCAACAGCTGTCTTCCTATTACAAGCTCGTGACTAGAAAGTTCCCCACTGATGCAAGAACGTTGCCAGATGCTGTGGGGCTGTGGATTTCCAGTCAGTGAAATAGATATCATCATTATATCTACCATTTACCGGGAAGAGAACATATCAAGAATTAAAACAATCATGTCAGTTAACAAACAGGAGACGAATACCGCCGTAGATCGATTCAGGTACCCTGGTTATGTTGAACGAGCAAAAAGGTTTTGGTTTAAGCAGTCTCTCTGATAAAGAGAAATCTCGCTAACCTGTTGATGTGGGTGACTGTCCGGTAGTAGATCTGTCCCTGGTATTGGAAGGCCGCCAGGTTGGTTTCTCGAAGGTTCCGCGAGCAGTTGACGTAGCGCATCCAATTGCTCACCGAAGGATCTTCGGCGTCCACACAGGAAATACCGCTGTGCCCTCGGATCTGCAAAGGAGACCTTGTGAATAATATGCACTGGAATGAGACAGTTACGAACCAATCCTTTCTGACCACTTTTTCAACAGTTTGGAAAAATAAAATAAAATAGAATAAAATGACACTACTTATAAATGAATAAAACAGAAATAAACAAAACAAAATAAAGAAATGAAAATTAAATAATAGTGATATTTCAGTCATGATTAAGCGAAGTCTAGTAGTTATATATGCCTAACATTTCACATAAAAAATCCGGCAGTTTCTAGCAACTAAACAAAACAAAGTCAGAAACTCTTTTTCTACATGAACATCTATATGTGCGACCTCATTTGCTGACGAAACACTTTATTCATGTCCTAACTCTCAGGTTGTCATTTTTAGATTCCCTGCGATATAGCCTACCCGCCAGCCATATCCTGACTCGGTCCCTGGGCTCTGTGTTTCCTGCAGAAGGCGTCCTTCGTACGGCCCAAAGACAAGTCGTGGAGGGAGGTCGGCGTTGGTCCAGACCCCGAGACCAGCGCCGGGGACCTTGGATGTGTTGATGGAGAGCGGCCACGGGACAGTTTGGCGGGCTCGGTCGGGCACACTTCCGTCACGGGCAACCTGGCAAAAAAGAAAGAAAGAAAAAATGAATAAATGAAAAATAGATAAATAAAATAAAAAATAAATAAATAAAATAGATAAATAAGAAATAAATAAATAAAATAAAAATAAGATAAGTAAAATAAACAAATAAGAATAAATATACAATAAAATAAGATAAACATATATGATAATAGAATTAATAAAAAAAATCAAATGTGTCTTCAAATACAGGAAACAGCTTTGTTTAATCAAAATACAGAGTGAATTTTTTATTTTTCGAATTCCCAGTAACGTAAAGCCTTAGTTTGGCTTTGGAAATTGGTATTCGCACTATGCTGTGCTTTAAAGATTCAAAGGATTTACAGTGAAGTTCAAAATATTATTCATCTCTTACCTGGCGATCGAATATAAGTGTCAGTGAATGAAACAGACATTCTCCTTCCCATTCTCTATCGCAATCATCGCAAACTGTCGGCAGAACAGGAGAAAAGTTATATTCAAATCTTCTTTATTAAAAGAAATACTCTTTAGAAATATTGTAAATTATAATGAATAAAACACTTATGAACCATAGTCTGTTATGAAAATATCTTTGAATGCAAATAAAAAAAGGAAGAAAATCTTACATATGAAGTCATCATCAGCTGGAAGTGGGATCTCTGCATACGATTTCCTGGTAGAGCGTCTGAGTGAGTAACGTCTTGGCTTTACAGGACTGGAGGTCTTCTGACCTGCTTCTAAGTCTCCGGCACTTTCGTCGCCGAAGATTCTCCATCCCTTGACAATGGCTTCAATCTTTTCAGGAACTTTGTCCTTGTTGTCCATCTCGAACCTAACTCTATGAGTTTTATGTCCTTCTTCTCTTCCTTTGACGTCGTCCTCTTCGGTTCTACTTGAATATTCACCGTCTTCTTCTTTGCTAGATAAATGTTCACTGTGGTTGTCCTTTCTAATCTGATGGTCACTATCATTATCTTGCTTGATCTCACCCACAATGTCCTCCCCACAGCTGAGAAAATTCTTATCTTCGCTGTTAATCTCTGCCGAGTTTTGTGTACAGTGGATCGATTTTGTGGTGTCTTGGTCTTCAGGGGGAGGTATCTTATTGCACTCTTCTTTCTTAGGCACGTCCCCATTGTTTTCTTTCTCTCTGGTCAAGGCTACATCTCTATTCTCTTTTCTGGCTGTATGTATAGTGCATTCTTCTTGTACACCCAGATTTTCTTTGTCCTCTTCCGGTCCAACTCCATTCTTCCTGACGCCTCCCTGACTATCCCTGACAGCATTGTTCTTTTCCAGAACCCTCGTTCGTTTATCTCCTTCTTGATTATTCTGTTCACCTCCTTTCACCCTGCCGATGTCTCGTCGGTTGACTTCTGTTAAAACGCCACATTCTCTGGCAGAAGTATGCTTGGTTCCTCCTTGGTGAGAAGGCTGGTCATCGCAGCCTGGATTCTCTCCAGTCTCATTCTGTGAGGCAGTGAAGGACATGTCTTGATTTTCTTTGCTGTGCTGATCGCCAGATGGGACAGATTTCTTGCCATCAAAAGTAACTGAAGATCCAGAACTAGTTTCAGTCTCCTGGCTTCGGTTATCATCTCTTTCTTCCGGCGTTTGTCTATATACAATCTTTAAAGGAAAAAAGGTGAATCCTGAACAGTTAAGATTATTACCTTCATATTTTCTGTTACAGGCAAGATACTGAGATACACATAATTATCAAAGAAAGCATGGGGAAAGAGACTGGAGGAAGTGGATATCTTTAGATACTTGGGTGCGAATGTGGCGGGAAATGAAGGAGTGGAGGTGGAGGTAGAATGAAGACTGAGAGAAACAAGTAAATGCCTTGGGGGATTAAAAAGTGTAAGGAGAAATAGACATTTGGGAATGGATGCTTAGAGGAGGTTGTATGAAGGAGTGATTATGTCGACAGCACTTTATGGGCCAGCAACATGGAACATAAGAAAGGATGAGAGGAGGAGTTTGAATATGTTTACGATGAAATGCCTGAGAAGTATGGTATGGGCTACTAGGCTGGATAGAGTGAGAAACGAGATGAGGAAGAGAGAGGGGCTGGGAAGGGAGTTGGGAGATAGGGTTGATGAAAGAGTATTGGGATGGTTTGGACCCATGGAAAGAATGAGTGAAGAAAGATTAGTAAAAGAGATGTGGAAGGCAAAGGGGGGGGGGAGAAGTGAACATGAGGGGGCGACCAAGGATGAGATGGATGGATGGGGTAAAAGGGGCATTGGGAAAGAGGGGAATGTCTGTTGAGGAAGGAAGGGAGAAGACAGAAGATAGGGGTGAGTGGAGAATGGTTGTGTATGGATGATATTGTGATGCATGGAAGGGAGTGGGTGGGGGATGGGGGGAAGGGAGTATGTTTGAATGATATTTTGACGCAGCCTGAAGGGATTTATCCCCGTCTTCTCTTTTTCTGTATGAGGGGACGGAGAGGAGGGGTCGCCGATTGAATGAAGCGGCCTTGCTGTGGATGTGCTGAGTTTTGCTACATTGCTTCTGACCCGGGGCAGTGGTCGAAATGCAGGGGTGACCAGTCATCCAGGAGGAGTCAAGATAAGAGGGAGGGAGGGGGGTGAATGGGAGTGGAGTATATGGGGATGGAATGGGTGGGAGTGGATATTGTGCCTTTGATTTCTGGGTACCTTCTCTGTAAGGGGTGAAAGAGTCGTTGGTATATGAAAGGTGTATGTATGTAAGTATGGGAATATTTAAAGAACCTAACAGAAAAAAAAGAGAGCAGACTTCAATTAATCCGTTGCACCGATTCTCTTTTGGAAGAGAGCTGTGGCACCATGAAAAGTGTCACCACTTCTACCCATGAAGGACCAGGTTTTGCAATATGTAGTAGTCTTAAACAAATCAAAATCATCCTATCATCTAGCGGGTCTGTCCTATTGTACACAGTAAAAGGTGGCAATGCTAATTTTTAAAGATGGAAGGCTTTCTTTAACACAGAAGCCAGAATAAATAAACAAATAAATAAATGATAATGAATTGATTTAAACATTTAACCGGTTGGGAACTTCTTTCAACTAAATGAAATCGCCAGGCGGACATTGGAAGCAATATAATAGGTACGAAAGTCGCTATCTGTGGGTTAATTGTGAATAAATAATGCAAACCCAGATTCAGGTAGGACTATAGTTAAAAAACTAATGATAATGATATCAGGAAACCCAGTGCATCCTTTCAAACAACAGTGTCAGTCTTTTATTACATAGTACCTAGAATGCTTGTAAAACTACATCAATGCCAACACAAAGTACTTAAGTTAGATAAACTAAGGTTTGTGAGGTAACTATTGCCCTAGTACTTCTGACACTAAGTTATCAGCTGAAGAGCAAAACTTCTAAAAATCAACTTAATTCGTCTTAAATCATCACTTCTTCCAAAAGTCAGTAGTTACCAATTGCAAAGCAGGTCTAGTCACATTAGTGATGTTAACCACAAGAGCACCAAATTTGTTTCCTAGTCCCAGGGCAGGTTCAATGCTCGGTGCTACTAATTTAAAGTATCTTTATACTCGTATGTGTATATATATATATATATATATATATATATAAATATATATATATATATATGTATATATATAATTTATATATAAAAAAATTTATATATATTATATATATATATATATGTATGTATATATATATATATATATATATATTTATATATATATATATATATATATATATATAACTACGGTTTACTGTCAATTACAATTAATAGTATTCTGATAACTCAAATAAATGTCTGGCGGATCTGTCCTTTTGAATGACTACTGGAAAGATAATCACTTTACAAGGCAAAATCTACAACCTACTAGAGGACAGAGGAAAGAGTTTTGTTTATAGAAATCTTCTAACTATACTAGTCTAATTACTCTACCTGGACTTTATATTTCTTCTCGGGTGCGAGAACGGCCATGGACCACAAGTGTGTGATGCTAGACTGGGATTCACTCAGAGGTCCTGTGAAGGTTTCTCTCTGCCAAGACAGACTCTGCCTTGGTCGATATCTTGATAAAGGATCCTTGCCCATCTTGACGGCTGCACAGCTGCGTGTATGACCCTGATTCCTGGTCAGAAAATGAGAAACCTATGTTACTTTTTTTTTTTTTTTTTTTTTTTTTTTTGCGCAGGGGTTCCTTGAGACATGCAATTTATTTTAAAGGTTACGCAAGGGTAAAAAGGTTGAGAAACGCTGATCTATAGTGACACTGATGGACAACAACACTATTCCAGAGCATTATTAAAAAATCATCTTCCCATAGATCTCACGATTCTGCGAAAGATCCCAAAACCCTTCACAATACAAAGACAAACGCCCTCTTGAGGTCAACTTAAATTGCAAGTAACCCCGTTGAAAATCACGTTGGCGCTCCACAAGGACATGAAGCACTATGGCCCGTTGTCTATTTACCGGATGTGAAACCTGATTGTTGAGACCTGAAACTTTTGATATAAACTTTTTCTGCAGCGGTGCAATGAACAATGTAATACACTTATTAACACTTATTAACTTATTAACTTATTAACACTTATTAACACTTATTAACACTTATTAACACTTCACCCCATACCATACAACACATAATGGAAGACTGCATTATACACAATCATGCACGCAAACAACACAACATACACTCTATAAAGGATTTGTGGGAAAACCCAGTTTCGGCTGTGGCCTTCCTTGGGGAGACGGGACTGCTCGGACAGACAGTCTAGGGAACGACAACAACAACAACAATGTAACACCGCGGTAAGAGTTGCACTGTGTTGTTTTGCGAGATGCAGGGATGACCCGTCATCCAGGAGGAGCCAATATGAGGGGAAAATGGTGAATGGGAGTGGAATTATGCCTTTTGACTTTGGCTACCTCCCTTGTAAGGGGGAAAAAGTCCTTGGTGTATGTATATAAATGTTGCATTCCTGCCGGTCCCCTTTCTCTTTCCACACACACACACACACACACACACATATGTAGATATATATATATAGATAGATATATAGATATATATATATATACATATATGTATACATATGTATATATATATCGTAGTCTCCAAACATAAAAGAATGTTGTGTTACTCGGGTCTGTAGGGGTGTCAACAAAGTTCCTAAAGTGTTCACTGCATAAAACTTGGGTTGTCAATGCCCCGTAGAGAGAGAGAGAGAGAGAGAGAGAGAGAGAGAGAGAAAGCTGGGTAGGGAGCAAAAGAACAACGAAAGGCTATGGTAAGAAACTCAGGAGAAAGTGCTCGATGGATAAAGAAATATTATTTTCTGTGCAGATATACTGAAAGTAAAATTTAACCAAAGGAGATACAATGACGGCATACCACGAACGTAGTTCTTCTTGCAAGAGTATATCACAATTACATACAATTAGGTAATACAAACACACAAAGGTAGGTATACACACCTGCTAACTTTGCTGTGGGTCTTGTCGCGCGGGCGTCCTGCCCTTGCTTGCTGTGTCTTCGATTCCTCGTACTGGCGTCTGGAGAACGAGGGACCTGCATGGCTCATTCTTGACGAAGAAGAACGTGCCATTCTGACGAAGTCAGGAGCCACTGGGTCCAGCCCTACATCGCAGTGAGAATTTGATTACGCGTAGTGGAAAAAAAAAAAAAAAAAAAAATTGTAGTCGAAATGTCAGGAATATAGTGTTCTCGCCCTAACCCGCGTGCGTTTCTCTACCACCTTTTCCACTCATATACATATACATATATATATATATATACGTACTAACCTTTATCGAGTGTGATATATAATGATCATTAGGGAGGGGTTAAATTTCGATAAATATGACTACATTTCCAAGTACTAGAGTCTGAGAGCAGCACATGTATAACGAATCTTGCCAAAACCGAACCAGTTTCACAATATAGTGATTCTATTCCAATATAGATTTCGTTGTTTAGTATCTAATATATATTCCAAGTGCAGTAGGTCATTCATAATTAACGGTGAGTCTTCCAAACAAATGTGTATTCTCACAACAATGATGTTTTATACTGTTGAGACATTGAGGCAAGTTGGGTAATGTAAAAAGTCTGAGTTTGTTCAAACTTAATATCACTAATTTCTATATTTACAACATCCACAATAACTTTATCTATGAATCGCCATGTTTGTACTAAAAGCATACCCTCCAAAAATAGATTACCCTGTTACAAGGTGATAGATATGACGCAAATGGAAATTTGAAAAACAAATGATTGTAACTGAAGTCGTTTCTACTCAAGCGAAGAAACAAAAGGTGATGGATTGGAGTGGAGTGAGTGTACTATCTTTTCGTATGTGGTCAATTTGTCAATCTTGATCAACTTTATTTGATGTCACGTGTAATTACGGATACCATGATATACCAGAACTAAATAAACACATATTTTCGTTGTTATCACAATGTATGTGAAATGTCACTTTAATTACGCGTAATGTGTAAAACATTCAACAATGGAAGATTATTTGCGTAGTCGTCGATACCCATCAGGCTCGAACTAATTGATCTAGATAACTTCATATATTTCATTCTAACTAAAATCTGACAATTCTCTTGATGAATGCAGGATCTATCAAACTTAAATCTTTCAAGGGGCCATCAAATCTGTAATAAAAGTCATGAATAAACGGCAGTCATCATGTCTCGTATTAACAGTTTAGCAATTTCCTCAATTGTACCGTAAACTTAAGTTGTACCCATGAAATTGTCTTTCTCTATTTCTATGCTATAATTACACACAGTAATCTTTAAAACCTTTACTACAACACAATAGTTTGTAAATTGCATCACCATAGAGAAGGGCTCAATAAAGAACATAAATTTATCTTTCTTCGTCTCACTGACAGCTACAAACACGTATAAACCCTCTACAAAAACTAAACTCTCCTGCATGTAATACGTGGCTTGCTGCTGATCATAACTTCACCAGAATTTACTATTACAAGACATTTCTACAACACACACAAATAATTATATTTATTTGTAGAAACAGACTATAAATAATTATAATAAGACAAATTCAATACATACTAGGGAGCGATATCGTAATATTTGGGAATACTTTTATCAGTTAGGGATTAATCAGACTTGTACATACATGCGCAAATTTACTTACATAAACAATCACTACTACAGTGGAATAAGGAGTTTATGAAATAAAACTTTGATAATGTTACCTAATTCAATCATTTTGAGATAGTTGCTGTATTGATTAGAGAATCGCTTCTTTTCGATATCCGCATATTTCGCCCACATTTCCTGCGGAAAGAAGCTGGCTGTTGCTTCAAGCAGATCCTGCGAGTTGTTTTTGCTTATGACACTCATGATGAAGAACTTAATAGCCACCAAATAAGTGCAATGTTCAGTCACACCTCTTGTTCTTCCTGTTGAAAATGTAATATGCTTTTTAGTCGACACGAGACGGTTGATAGATGAATTGTTGCCATGTGATTCAGAAACTTTGCATTATTTTTCTTTCGATATTTTCGTTATTCTAGTTATAAGAGTAATATATATTTATTCTTTTGTGTAGATGATATATGATATAAGATTCAAATGTCATAGTTATGCTTTAAAGAGTCTAACCTAAAAATAACAACAATCTAATCAATCTGGCACTCTTGTAAAGTGCGCCAAAACTGCGCAACAAATATATTTATTCTGCAGATTATTATTGCAATAAAACTTTGTATGTCTCTTAAATCTTATAATTCACATGTTATTTTCGAATTCTATTTAAAATTTCTGTATCCTATTTTTATAGGCATTCGATTTAATAATGTCGTCTGTAGTTTAGATCATAGACTGTATGGACGTATGGCTATGCATTCGCAGCTTCGACCGTGCTTTGATTATCCTGTAGTTCATCCGACGTGCTTTCAAAACATATAAATATTAAATGTTTAATATAAATACTCCGATGTAAATGATGCATACTCATGGTCGAATGCATCTCATCTCTGACAAAAACCTGCGCAAAATTTGTACAGAAATATCTGCAGACGACATCCCCCTAATTCAAAACATTGATATTATTATGGGAAATAAGCAGCAATATTACTGTATCTATAATTATCATATAGTCTTTGTTTTTTCTGATGACAGTGTTGGGAATTAATTCTGATATTGGAATTAATTCTGACATTGGTATTCTTTGAATAGGTGTGTAATTACTAATATAGTCAGTAGTAAAGTAAAGAATTATAACTTATATTTACTGCTTATGGCAATATCCCGAATTGTTGCCAAAGCATGATTTGATTCCCAAATATTTAAAAGTGAACATGAGTAATGGGAAATTCAAATCGACCGCCAATGATAGTGCTGCACCCTAGCGGAGAATATAGGAAGCGAAGACGCATCATAAAGAAGAGAAACTGCTGAAAATTACAACAGAAGAGAGAAACTAAGGAAGACGTTCACCGCTTTGTTTAGTCACGAGAAGGACTGGTAAATGAAACGTCGATTTCCACACAGCATATCAGTGCATCCAGCAGTGTAAATGTGGTATGGCAGAAAAACGAAAACTTCCAGAGTTGAATATAATATGTAATATGAGTGACAAAACTTGAGAAAATTGGTTGATTAAAAAGAAACAAAATCCATATTTTGGCAATACCAAGATGGCAATAATGATATAAAAGGTGACATAGGTGTTGTTTGCTAAGAAAAGCAAACTAAAAATCATGGAATTATATCACATACATACGTACATATGATATGATTATAGTGATGGGGTAGGACAGAAGTAGAAGAAACGTTATCTAAATTATAGTTGATGGAACGCGTGGTTTAAGTAACTGACGAAGTTGCAACGACATTTGTAATTGCTATTTCGAACTATGTTATTTTCTTTATCTGCATTTCATGTATATTGATTCAATGGCAAATAAAATTACTATAACACCTTGGCCATTGCAATATTTGGAACAATTAACAGTTTCTTGATAGATGCAGCTTACCACTAGTGGGGCATTAGGTAATTAGTCAACAAACTGATTTGTATGTTTTGATCGTTTTGATCTGATAGCAAAGATTGCAGCACATGTCTTCTTGATTATTTTCCCCTGTTGGCCGGTTCGAAGAATCATGGATCTCTAATTCATTTATTGCTACCGAAAGGTGTTCATAGAAAGCTTTCCTGTATTAACAGAAGCATGTGACTCAAATGGAAAGTGAATTCTTGGATAAGGAGGAAGATTAATTTGGAAATCTACAAGGTCAAAATTGGAGACAAAACGAAAGGACTACTAGGGTCCGATGAAACAGGAACTAAAGGCCTGGAATTTACGATCTTACACACCTCCGCGAAGAAGGTTACTAACACCTCATGTCAGTATCGCATTCATGATGTTGCGTACCATTCCAACCATACGTTCCTATGCTCCGCCCATGTGGGAAGCATGAGGAGGGTTAAACAACCAAGTACAACCTTGACTTGACAAAAAACTATTGACATCACCACCTTCATCAGTAATGGCATGCAAGTTCAGTTCTTGACGGCACCTACAAAGTTCGTACCTCTGTCAGAACGCATCAGTTTAAACTGGGCCACGAATAGAGACGAATCTCTTAAGGGCGTTAATAAAGGAAGTAGTCAATTCTTCCACAGTCTCTATATGGATAACTCTGGATACAAGACATGTGAACAGAACACCCCATCTTTTGCTTTCGAGAAAGGAACTTCTAGTGCGCCGTGTTTTTATATACCAGGGTGAATGGTGGGTTAGGAGTAACTCTGTCAATGGGTAGGTCTCCCATCTTTTGAACACATACCTTACCTCTTACTCTTTTACAGGTAACACATTTAGAAATGACTTTAGAGATGGTACGTTTTCCTCCCAAAATCCAGAACCCACCCATACGGATGGCTCCTTCTGTAATCACCCTACCTTGGTGGTGCACTGTCTCATGGTAGTGACGGATCAACAATAAGCCTAAGTGGGATTCCTTTGGAATAATAACAGGCTTTGCAAGCATACCAAGTACATCGCTGCCTTGGCTCAATGTCCCTCCTACACGAAGTAGGCCTTTCTGGTGTAAATAAGGAGACAGAGGTTCAATGGAGGAGATAAACCAACTTTGCTCTGCGATTTAGTTATGACAGATGGGAAATAATGTTTCTGATACATCTTAATAATGAGATCAGCTGCATCTTCTAGCTGGTTGGGTGACTTATGCTTGTTACACATATGCCAACCTGAACAACACTTGTTACCTTGTTTAAAGGAATGGGCTATATGCTTATGGAGAGCTACTGCTCTTACAAGTCTTCCCCAGCAGCTAGAATATAATCGGTATTCGGTAGTCTTAATTTCTTTACCAGTGCCTATTTATCTACAAATTTAGGGAACTTGTCACATTTTTATCTTGGTTAATGAAAAACTACAAGATTTGTGGTGTTTTCAGAAAAAAAAACTACAAGACTCCAAGATCAAAGCAAAAATTACTAGATCTAGAAGGAAAACACAAGGAGTGGCAACACCGCTTACGAAATACGAATTTCTAAGAACACCAATGCCCGGGCCAGCTATAACCGTTTCTGTTGATACTTGGCTGATACATATTTGAAAATTGCCTTATTTAGCTGTGTATGTACATTTGCACTATCATTATTACTATAATTTTAACATTTACTTGATATCTCATAAAAAAAATCTACAAAAATCAAAATTCCCATGAGACCTCCAACAAAAATGCAAAATATCCACAAAAAATCCCACAGATATTGAGGTGTTAAAGTCCTCCCACAAAACATCCCATGTGAGCAAATTTCTCCCACAAATTTGTGGGAAATTCCCACAAAACGGCATCCCTGATTACTAGTGTTCCCATGAACGTTTACCAAAACTCGTATGCAGGTCTTCACACCTACTGTTTTTGTGAATCCACACACACACAGATAAATATATATATATATGTGTATATATATATATATATATATATATATATATATATATATATATATATATATATATATAACACCACAGTCGGACGAAAAAGAGTTGAGAAAGCGAAACTATATATTTCGATTGTTAACTGCAATCCTCTTCAGTAGTGAAGAGGATTACATTTAGCAATCGAAATATATAGTTTCGCTTACTCTTTTTTTTCGTCTGACTGTGGTATTAGTAATGATTTACAAATGTTACTACATTTCTCACTAGTGATATGTATATATATATATATATGTATATATATATATGTATATATATATGTATATATATATATATATACAAATCATCTTAATACAGTCATTGTATAGAAGAACACAATTAGTAAACATCAAATTGCTATTAGCAAACACAAGAGCTGAGTATAAAGAGGGGCGGAAAAGGTGAAAACGTACTCAAAGGCAAGACTACTATTCACAACGCGATACACTATAGAAGCTGCAACACAGCTGGTTTCCCATGGGGCCCAGGGGCTTTGCTAGGTCCAGAGGTTCCCCTGGAGCAGTGGTTCTTAACCTGGGGTACCTGTACCCCCACGGGGTACGAGGCATGATAGCCCCAGTGCAATGGCACTGTATATTTACAATGAGAAAGTAAATAACGTTTGTATCACTCATCCTTTTCATATGTTTGCATTGTATTTGTATTGGATGGGGGTACGAGGAATTTTTCTGAGATATTAAGGGGTACTAAGGGCACTAGAAAACGTTAAAAACCATTTGTGGCTGCTCTAGGAAGCTGATGTATCTCTTCTAGGGCCTAGAGGAGATACAGCAGCCACAAATCGGTAACTAGAAAGCACTGGATGCCTGACCATTTTATTCAGTGTTGAATAGACCTGCAAGATCTTATCAAACATATCAAGATGAATGGTTGAGGAGTTTCTGATGGTGGATGCGTTTGTCTGCGGCCGAAGCCGCTAAGGCGTTATCACACTGAGCTTCTTTTCCTCCGACTGTCGGAGCAATTGGGAGGGAACCTGATTTGCTGGAGGAAAATGATTTTCCTACAGCATATCAAATTGTTGAAAAAAAAAAGTTGGACATAGTGATTTTACGGCAGAAAAAAGTTAAGGGAGGTGAGCGGTAACGCCGATTAATCTGAGATTGGAGGAAATTTGTTGCAAGAAATGCCTATAGATTGAGTGTCATTGATTTATTCTATGGTATACTCGTTGCATTGAGAAATGGCCGTTAGGGCGGAGCACTGAGAGTCCCCCTGTGCATATAATTATTTTATAATTTTATTTTATATTTTTATAATGTTGCCACATATAATTATATTCCAATTTTTTGTCACACACCACCACTGAGGTAAAAATCAAAGCAATGTTTTCTATATAAAGGTTTCGTTTCCTCGAGTCAGACATGGCATATGAGCAAGGGAAAGCGACGTTGCCCTACATTTATTCTCTGGCCCCGCCCCCCTCACACTGCATTCAGTGTGAGCCGTGCGGGCCGTGTTATCTGTGGAGATGTGGCAACACCGGGAAATCTACTAACCCCGCCTTAGCGGTCACTTCTCGTTGCGCTGACTATAGTGTGCATTAGCTACTCGACGTCAGATCCTGGAAGTAGCTACGGACCACCCATTGTCTGACGTGACCTGCGGTCAGTTTGGCTTGACCTCAGATTCAACCGTCAAGCCACCTGCATCCCGACGGGGACATTTGTCATACAATGTTACCATAAGACAGCTGCTAGCGTAATTTCATCACTTTTAGTGTATATAAATTTATATAAGAATTAAAGTAAATTCTGAGTGTCCATAATCAGTTCCCTAATGTACATAAATGTAAATAATCGGACAGAAGATGTTAGAAAAATAAGTGTGAAATATATTGCTGGCAACCACCACCATTTTCTTAGTCACCTCCGTTTATGGAAAGCACCACTCTCGATGGCGACATAATAAAGGCCAGAAGCCACATATAGTCTATCTCCAACGCCTTCAACCAATGTAGAACAACAGAAGTCAGCCCAGTGTGATAGCCGACCATATCCGGGGACTAATCTGCCTTGGCTTTGGTCTTGGGGCAGCAACAACGTCGAAGGAGGCACCGCAGAAGGGCGAAGGACAAGACAACTACGATGAGGATGACGGTCACCACAGTAAGCCAGATGTCGACGTTGTATAAGAAGAACCTGGAATTGCATGGTAAAGTACGCCTGAGTACAAGGTTATAAAACCCCAAAGTGTCTGAAGACTTCTGATGAAAAAGAGTTATCATAGTTATTCAATTTCGTTTCGAATGCAAGCTCTGTTGAATACAGACCACATGTTTTTCATCGTTTTCGGTGTATGAAGTGTTGCAGAATACATAACACCGTAACGGACTTCTAGCGTACTAATCCAGACTACATTGAAGTGACATAGAGTAATTAAAGTACACCAAGACTCCGCTGATATACTTTACATGTATCAGTATACCAGTTTCAGAGTAAATACAGAAATGTAGACTACACTGAACTGACATAGAAGATGTCGTTTTGTTTGTGAAGGAGTCAGGATAGTGGAAAATTCCACCCCACGCTAGATTTATAATGATTAACTTCATTTACCGTGGAGAAAGAGAGGGTGGGGGGTTTACTTGTAGTCATCATGATGAAAGACTTCATCACACATAAATCTAACATACTATGATTGTATTAAGCCTGAATGACAGTGGTTTGCCAAGAAGAAGGAAACAGAGAGAGAGAGAGAGTTTTACCAGTTCATGTCTGCAGCCGGACAACGTAGGTGGTGCGCTCCTCCATGCCGAAGAACGTAGTCAACCCAGTAGACGACATTCTCCGCTGGAGTCCTCGGCTGATCCCGAAGAATGGCACTCATCCAGCGGGTCTTGTCCCGAAGTCTGCCGATGGAAAAGGCGCCGGTGAGGTTGCCAGGGTGTCACAGTGTCACTTTATCAGACACCAAAGTGCCAGTAAATACGAATTCTTTGGTTTCATAATAAGGTGGCTCACTAAATTCAGTTCTCCCTGACGCCCGCCGAGTTACCTACAACCTTTCTATATCTGTATATATATATATATATACTTCCATCCGTTACCCTTTAGTTACCCTTCTCTCTCAGCTCCTTGTGGACGACGGGTCATCCTTGTCTCCCACCCACTGCCCACGTCAGAAACAATGCAGCAAGGCACAGCACATCCACAGCAGGACCCCACCGTTTCATTTTTTTGGCTACTCACCTTCCTCCTCCTCTCATGGAAGAGTTAACTAGGAGATTAGTGTTGCTCTTATTCCAAGGGAGAGGAGAAAGAAGGTACTCCCATTATTAGTGTCATTAAGCAGTAATGCATGAATCAGCTTCTTCCAGCAAGCCTTTAGTGTTTGTTTGTTCATGTGTTGTACATATTTTCATAGAATATCACCTAAAACCTATCACTACAACATATTGCATCGTCCTGAGGATCTTATCAGGCTTTACTTTGTAATCGTATAAAAGAAAATGTGAATTTGAACCATTCAGCTTGTATGCCATGTTTTCATCCACAGCAGAAGGAACAGAAATTTCATATTCTTGCTGTTTGTTTACTTTCGTCCTAGAAACGGGAACATTTTTGTTTTCCTCATTAGAAATGGTACCACTGAAGTGACACACCCATTTTTTAATCTATTCGGGAGTATTGGCACACCGGTAGAAATGACAACACTGTGTTTATATCCGCTGTAACCAGTAGAATTTCGAAACTGTGAACTAACAGAAGAAAATAAAAATAACGAGCTTCCACCTTTACACGCACCACAGAAATAATTTCAATTTACCACCAAATCATTACCTCGTATCATTCAGGGCCAAATCGAGGGTTGACATCAATGATTCTTCTGTCATGTCCCACCAAAGGAGAGACAGAGCCCATCCCTGGTGAGACCCTTTTTCAACGTTGTGCCTCTGGTCTGAGATGATGGGCATCCCGAGAACGGGAACGCCGTGATAGAGAGCCTCTTGTATGCTGTTTAAGCCACCATGGGTGATGAAGAGCTGGATTTTCGGGTGGGCTGTAGATACACAAGAGGTTTCCTGGTTGTAAATGTTAATTATAACAACAACAACGATGATTGATTGATATGGTTTAACGTCACACACTCCCCCCTAGCGGGAGGTTAGGACGATGCCCCTCACAGAGGGTTTTGTAGCGTGAAATTTAATTAACCATGCTCCTGGTTCAACTTCGCCGGTGGCAGGATTCGAACCGCCCTAACCTCGACCTTTGCCGCAAGTAACGACGCCATAACCCGTTCAGCCAGCGAGCTTCCAATAGCAGAAATAATAATAATGATAATGGTAATTGATAAATAATAATAATAACAATAATAATATTAAATTAGATATCCCCTGACGTTCTGTGTAGCTGTTCGCTCAAAATTGCGTAAGACTTTTTTTTCCCCTATTTGTTCAATATGGAACAGAAGTTTCCAATATTCACCTGGGTACCAGTCCATGCAGATTTCGAGATATTGGAATATTGGGAACTTCTATACCACATTGAACAATGAGGAAAATAAAAAGACTCTTCCGCAATTTTGAGCGATCACCTACACAGATCCAATTTAACAAAATTTGTATGAGAGAGAAGATTACTCCAAGAATAATAATAATGACGATGATGATAATAATAAGAAAATAATCAGGTCGTCTCAGATATTTCCTGTACGCTGAGGTTGAGGAAGATATGGAAGAGATCTCTTTTCTTAAAGTTACCACGGACTCAAAAGAAAAATAGATTAATAAATAAATATTAGATCAAACGTTTTAAATGTCAGACTCAAAAACGTTCCAAGTACCCTAAGGACAGATAATGACAGGGGTGGGATATAATGCAAAATACCTTATCAAGAAGTTTCGGGGGCGGGGGGGGGGGGCAACGTGAGGCCGAAGCCTTTATTAGTACTTGAAAAATCTGTAACAAGCTAAACGTAGTACAAATAAAGGCTCTGTCCTCACATGACATTTATCTCGATAGACTTGTCGGCATCTACCACTTTCATATAAGTTAGTTGTCACTCCTGTTAGCAGTCTCGAATTTGGAAGATAGCTAGAAGAGCTACACATCTGTACCTAGAATATCCTGCTGGGGGAGCCACTTAGACAAGCGAACGTTGTCTGGGAGCCCCTCAAGGTGATCTTCGTTCCACTTCATCAAGACCCTCTGCGGAAGACGTCCGAAGGCCCTCAACAGCGTCAGGAGTAACCTGGAGGCGAATAACAAACTTCCTGAAGAAGTGATGGTGTAGTGGCGAAACTCCACTCGCCAACACCGACCGCGTCTGAGACCCCCGTCTCCCATGCAGACCGAGCCGGGACTGATCACGTCACCAACGCGAGCGGAAGTGCGCGCACTCACCACGGCTCGCAAATGGCCCATAGACAAAGGGAAGACGGCCAATCAGAAGACTAATCAGATACCGGGTCCTGTGAGCCGCTACCAGGATTTAAAAGATGGCCTCTTACGTGTTCTGCTGAAGAGGATCACAGCCAGTGATCGAAATATACGGAAATCGTTATTTCCTCTTTTCTTAATCCAATCAACCGTGGGTCTTTAGTGTATATATGTGTATATATATATATATATATATAATATGTATATATACATATATGATATATATATATATAATATGTATATATACATATATGATATATATATATATATATATATATATATGTATGTATATATATACAGTAAATATCGAAAGAAAAGAGTGTCACTAAATGGAAGGAGTTAACTATGCTTTACGTAAAAAATAAATCATTAAATGGATGGAGGCATGTGTTAACTATGAAAGAAAAACATACTTTTCAGGAATATCTGAAGTCTGGGCGACAGATCCGAGGCTGAAATAGATGAAACCATGTTCCCCTGCTCCTTGCACCCACTCCTCCAAATCCTGTCGAGAAAGCCTTTCGTAGTAAAAAGAAAGAAAAAAGTTTTATCATCAAAAAGCCACAGACAGAGCTGTATGAAGATTTTTTTAGCTTAAACTTTTGTTTAGACATGTTTTTTTCTCACTCTTCTTTTATTCTACTTGATGACAGCTTGTTTTTTTTTATCAACCCCTATAGTAGCAATTAAAACAAATTTTTTGTACGTTGATAACACTAAGCCTAGGATAGTTGTGGGGTCTTACATTACCTAACCTAACCTAACCTAGTCTAATCTGCTTCAATGAAACCTAGGACAATTGTGGATTTTCACCTTAACTAAGCTAACCTAACATAACGTAATATATAATATATATATATATATATATATATATATATATATATATATATATATATATATATATATATATATATATATATATTTTTTTTTTTTTTCTCAAGGATGGTACATCCCCGGACCTCAACCTTGAACACAAGAGACGGTGTCCACCGTATCCCTCTGTTAGAAGTGGCAGTACCCGGAGGAACCTGAGACTTCGAAATCAGGTCTTACCTGAGGGAGGGGCTTCGTGGGGCGTATGTGAAGACCTCCAGCGTGGATAATGTTCATAACGTGTGGCGTTGGGGTTTCCATGGCGAGGTAGCTGCGGACCACAGAGGAAAAGAAACGCCAGTTAAACCCTTGGAGCACACTGTGGGTGTCCTCTAACATAAATGAAATCGTCGAGCGCTTGACAAAAAAAAATCTATTAAAAAGGAAGAAAGTCTGTAGGTGAGGAGCCTACGACAGGAGGCGCTGAGTAGCTGCAACTGAGGCCGTCACCTTTGCCCTATTATGCCACTGCTGGGAAGTAGAGGAAATTGCAGGATTCGAACCCTCAAGTAAGCAAATGCGAGACCAACACGTTTTCGATTACACTGTTGAATTTTTTTTTTTTTTTTTTTTTTTTTTTTAGAAAGGAAAGATGAAGTTATGATTGAAGCCTTACCTGTTAAGAATAAGAAGACTGGCGTTCTTAAAGAAGACTTCGAAGGGAGGCATGCCATCCGGCAGGAGTCCACGAGACTGAAGCGTCTTTACGACTCTGAGGATCAACAGATCGTTGCCGAATTACCATTATTACCGTGACACGTAATTATTGCCCTAGCCAGGCGGGGAGGCGACCCGACATCGGCCCTAAAGACCCAGGGTCTTGCCGCAACTGACAGAGAGAGACAAAGAGAGCATGGCACAGAGAAACAAAAGGAAAAATACATAGAAAAGAAGGAGAGGAATAGAAGATACAAAAAGATTAACAGGAGGATAGCACGAAATTTAGAATTAAAATGTACAAAAAGTAGGAAATACTCGTAAGGTCTTAAAAAAGATTAGTCATAAGTTGCCATTTACATTACATGAGGGTTACAGAAACTGAAAAAATACATATAAATGCTTTCATAGATCTCAAAGGATTACTAAAATTATTTTGTTGGTAGAACAAGAGGGTATTGGCTTAAACTACAACAGCTAATGCTAAAAAGGGTGTCAAGAAATAACAAGGTAAATTGTTAAAATAAAAAAGGAGTGAAGAAAAAAATTACGAATGTAAGAGAAATTAGAATCACTATAAGAATAGCCTCAAATTTAGAAACCGCATGTAGACCCTCCTAGATAAACGTACAGATGCACACAAACCGATTTGCAAAATTAATTTAAGTACTCGTGGCATATTTACTCCAGTCTAGAAAAATAAATAAATCTAGAAGTTTGTCAAACATATAAATTTCCATTATGTTGTTCAATACAATTTAGAAAAAAAAGAAAGATTTATGAAATCACCCATACTTACAAGCCATGCTTCCAAGAGCTGAAGGTTGTTATCAAGAGGTCAAACATGATGCTGGCCGTTCTCTTGACAAAAGACAATGGATATTCTCCTCCAACGAAGAGGTTGGCATTATAGGACGGGAAGGATGGGTTGCCGAACCAACTGTCCACAAGTTGATACTGTCTCATTGGGAGTACTAAGACGAGAGGAACCTGGTAAGAGAGATTTTCTGGGCATGGATTTGATGATAACATGGAGTCAGGGAAGCTGGACCCAGCAATGGTGGAGGCGGTAATAAAGTGACAGGCGTGCAATTACAAAGAAAAAAAAATTTATGTGAAGAAATATGACACAAACAACGATGAAACTGATATATATATATATATATATATATATATATATATATATATATATATATATATTTGTGTGTGTGTGTGTGTGTGTGTGTGTTTGTGTGTGTGTGTGTGTGTATGTGTATTTGGATGTTGGAGAACATAAACACAGGGGAAGGCTCGGAACCCTTCCCCTGTGTTTAAGTTCTCCATCATCCAAATAATTTGTCTAAAATACTTATCAATATATATATATATATATATATATATATATATATATATATATATATGAGTGGAAGGGTGGTGAGATACACACCGAGTAATGTTGGAATGTAAATTTACTGACGTTTCGTCCTTAACAGGACTTCTTCAGAGTATGAGTACATATGCATAAAATCAACATATATATACACGCGTTCATGTCCGCGTTCCTGCTAACCCACGCCACTCGAGTCCGCTTGTTTCCTCATCTCTCGGCGGATGAGTCGTCCGGACATTTGAGACAGTTTGATGAATCCGTCCCTGTGATTAAGGCAAGGCTGAGATGCTATATATGCTGCCTCAACTAGTTTCCTCTTTTTCTTTTCTAACCCCTGTTGTAAAATCTCTACCCCGCTCCAGTTGGGAAGGTGTCCAAGTTGGTCTAAATGAACCACCAATGCGTTGGAAGTGCGGTGGGCTTTTAGGTCGTTCTTGTGTTCGTATGTTCGCTTGTGTAGGCCTCTCCCAGTTTCTCCAAAGTAGCTCAATTCACAGCTGCTACATGGTATTTTGTATACCACGCTATTAGTGATGTTGTCTTTTCTCTCCTTACCTCTCACTATTTCGCCAATTTTCATGCTGGATGAGCTGGCAATCTTCAATCCTGTGTTGCGTAGTAGGTGTCCTAATTCTTCCGTGTGTTTGGAACTGGGAACCACAATAAAGTCACCTTCCTTATCTTCCTTAACCTCACCCTTTTTATCCAATGTTCTGAGTGCTATTTTTCTCAAGCTGTGTAACATTCCTTCCGGGTACCTGAGATCTGTGAAGACTTTAAAAATATATTTGACCTCTCTATCAATATGCTCCTCACTGCATACCCGGAATGCCCTAAGAAAAAATCCAATTATTACTCCTCTCTTGGTTCTCTCGCTGTGTGCCGAGAAGTAATGAATAAGGTCATTTTTGTTAGTTGCCTTTCTGTGGACCGAAAAACTTACCGTGCCATTGTCCTTTCTCCAGATTAGTACGTCTAAGAAAGGTAGCTTTTTGTCCACCTCGTGTTCCACTGTGAACTGAATGTCCGAGTCCACTGAGTTCATCCTATTGAGTAATTTAGAGAAATTGGTCTTCTCTGGAGCAATGACTAGAATGTCATCTACATACCTAAACCAATGTGTCCCTCTCCCGATTATCTTCATGTAATGATCTCTTTCTAAGACTTCCATGTATAACGAAGCTAGGACTGCACTTAGCGGACTTCCCATTGCCAAGCCACGTATCTGACAATATTCTTCATTGTTGAACATGAAGGGTCCGAACTTGACACATAGAGAGATTAATTTAAGTAAATCATTTTTACCCACCGGTAAATCCTGGTCATCCATGCTGCCGATTGCTTCCTTGGCTGCAATTAGGAAGAATTAGGACACCTACTACGCAACACAGGATTGAAGATTGCCAGCTCATCCAGCATGAAAATTGGCGAAATAGTGAGAGGTAAGGAGACCAACTTGGACACCTTCCCAACTGGAGCGGGGTAGAGATTTTACAACAGGGGTTAGAAAAGAAAAAGAGGAAACTAGTTGAGGCAGCATATATAGCATCTCAGCCTTGCCTTAATCACAGGGACGGATTCATCAAACTGTCTCAAATGTCCGGACGACTCATCCGCCGGGAGATGAGGAAACAAGCGGACTCGAGTGGCGTGGGTTAGCAGGAACGCGGACATGAACGCGTGTATATATATGTTGATTTTATGCTTATGTACTCATACTCTGAAGAAGTCCTGTTAAGGACGAAACGTCAGTAAATTTACACTCCAACATTACTCGGTGTTTATCTCACCACCCTTCCACTCATTCTGTCGTCCTTCTGTCCAATACAAGATCTAAGAATATAAGGTCTAACCACTTCCGACCGAATTTCGAGGGAGTTGGCGCAGCGAGCCCGTGAACGTCACTTGGCTGTTCAAAGTGGGGTTAGCGGGTCCTATAGCTGTCAGTTGAAGTTGGTCCGTCGTTCGAAAATGACGTCGCCTTCGCTCGCACCGCTCCACTCAATTATTTATATTCTGACAAATATTATATAAAATATATATATATAATATATATAAAATATTATAGTTCCTGTCTATATATATGAATATATAATATATATGATATATAATATATATATATAATATATAAAATATTATAGTTCCTGTCATCCTTGGCGTTTCACAGTTTTCTTCAATGTATCACAAAGAGAAAATGGACGCATCTAAATGACGTCAGAAGCTGCGCAGAACTACTCCAGCGATTAGACCTCTTTACTTAGACCTTGGTCCAATATATATATATATATATATGCATATATATATAATATTGCTTTCACTGAGGTATAGCAACAACTGAAATTCTGTAGACGTCCTCTACAGGCAACCTAAAAACGAGTTACTCTTGTTATGAGCAGACAAACACATACCCCAAGCAGTAGTACCAACTGTTCAGGGTCATCAGTCATTATATCTCAATTTATCCTGACCATTGTACCCCAGAGTAAAGACATTAACTTCTGCTTCAGCTGATTTCTCCTACCCTTAGATGGTGCTCGAACACGAGAAAGCACTCCGACCAGAACGTTGGCATCATCATGAGGTCGAATGTTTCGTCGAACAGTTGCTGCACCTGAGGAGCCTGGAGCCCGTTGGCGCAAAGCTCTTCCATAATGTCATCCTTGGGAAGAAAGAAAAAACGAATAGATAAGATGACTTCAGCCATGTAATCAATATTTTCTTTTTGGATTTTCTGAATGATGCCTGAAATATTTTGTTCAAATTAGATAATCTTACTATATGTGTATATATATATATATATATATATATATATATATATATATATATATATCTATATATATATATATATATATATATATATATATATATATATATATATATATATATATACCAGACGACTTCGATCAAATTAGAGGAACTCCTGTTCGGTATAATGTTAATATATATTTGCATAAATTCTAAAACGAGTTGACAGATCTCTTAGCTTCCACTACACAGCTCATGACCACCACGACGGTTGGCGCTCTTCGACGATTAACCGTTTACTTGGACCATTACACGATCAAGTCTACGAGGTCGTAGTACTCGCCCAAGTCGTAGATCTACGAGGTCGTACGACTCGCCCACATCGTAGGTCTACGAGGTCGTACGCCAGCCAATGTAGTAGGAGGAGGGGGGAGCGACTTACGTCTGGTACTGAAAAAGCGGCTTGGAAGACGTTTGGCATGTAGGGTGTCAGTTGGAGTTCCGGGAGGGCGATTTCTCGAACTCCTGGCGTCGTGTCCTTCATTTCGTAGGGAGTTAGAAACGTCACCTGAAAAAAATGAATCAGTAGCTCAATAGATAAATGAATACTCATAAGCTAAAACATATTAAACAAGAATAAAATTAAGTAGATGATAAATAAATAGACGATGAATTAGTAAATGCATAGATAAAACAAATAAAACAAAATAGCATAAATAAAATATGTATAAAAGATAGAAGAAATAAAACAGAAATGATCAAACACAAATAAATGAGTAAATACGTAAATAGATAAATAAATAAATTGATAAATAGATGAGTAAATACACAAATGAATACACAATAAATAATGCTAAAGTAAAAAAAAAATTAAATCAGGATGGGGATCGGATCGGAATTGGGAATATCATCGCACTAGAAACGGACTGTCATGGCGTAGGTCTAATCTAGAAATAGATAATTACTATTCTCAACCAATATCAGACCATCCTAAGACACGGTAGACATGACATGCGCACGACAACTCGGGAACAACAGGAACCTGGACAAAGCCTTTGACTAAGTTCAGAGACGATGAGGGCATTATTAGGAGAGTTCTCCTTTAAGGGGGCATCTCAGAGCCGTTTGCCATCATCGACGACTTCGAGTAAGGTTGCGTCCTGGCCGCAACGTTTTTTTGGCTCATGCGAGACGATTTTAATCATTTTTGGGAAGGATAATGTCCTTCAGCGCCAATTATGTCAACATTTCTTATGTAGAACCTGGAACGATGTAGCCTGTTTCAGCGGGTTTGGGAAAAGGCGAATCTCAGTTTTATGGCAAAAGCTCCAGATGATTGGTTGGAGTGTCGTTTTCATCATGTTTTGTTATTCCCAGTGTTGCTGGGAATATAAATAAGGCTTTGAGAACTGTTCCACGTGTTGCAATATTCTTTTCACTGATCCCTATGATTCTGTGGGTCCCACTTTAATAATCGCAAAACAATGATGCCCGTGATTGATTAAGGCCATATTTAATTAAAAAAAAAAGAGAGAGGACGAATTCTGTTGGACTGAAAAGGCGTCTTGAGCATATGGATTCCTCCTACTCATATCGTCTGTTCTTAGCCAGAACAAAACATATTAATAATGTTGTCTCACTCAATGGGATTAACAAAACATCATATGGAAGTAAATCTCTTATTCCTGGTTGTCCCAACGCAGTTTATATTCTGTTTACACCAGACGATTTTCTTGTAACTTCTTCAATACGGTTCAAATATTCGTGCGCACATTAGGTGCCTGACGTACGATGATGCACCGCAATACGTGCATTATAAAATATAAAATTACAGCTGTTATGCTTGTTCTCTTTCACCCAGAATATTTGTAACCACTGAAAAAGTGATCAAGCCAGTCCACAAAATAAGAGGGTTACTCAGCTACAAATACAAAATAGATATAATCAGGCGGTACTAATTCAACAGTCCTTTCTCTATGATGGCGCACTACAAATTTTCGTTTAGCTGATGTCAAACGATTTCATTCTAAATAGGGTATGTGAGAGCAACGGAAGAACTCATAAAAAATTAACTGCACAGTGGTCATGTCATCACAAACAACGCATTGTTCTGGGTGGGTAAGCTTCTAGGGTTATCTGGGCCCCAATTTCGCAATTTTTTCATCACTCATCCAAGACTTATGTGGTCGTCGAGTCTGTCGTCAGACACTTTTATCAAGCCAAAGAAAACGTTCTGAGCAGCGAATTTCTTAAATTTATTTGGATGAATCATTTCGGTGTTCTTGACCAGTTTTAGCTATCGTCAGATTCTAATTATTTGAGGGGATAACCCCTATTTCTCATGTTGTAGATTGTCTCCGAGGATTCACCAGCACTTTCATCATTGGTACCGAGATCGAATATCATGACGGGATCATAGCATAAGGTGAAAGGTGTGGATTAGTGTGGTGTAAATATGGGAACGTGACATCCTGGGAAGCGTATTGACAGAAGATTGTAGATGTGAAAAAGAAATAAAATCAAGGATAGCGATAGCTAAAAGCACGTTTCAGAAAATGAAAGGGGTTTTAACAAACAAGAAAATGTATACAGATATAAGGAGAAGAACAGTTAACACATTTATATGGTCAACACTATCATATGGTTCAGAAGCGTGGACAATCAGCAAAAAATTGCAGGAAAACTTAGAAGCAGTAGAAATGTGGATATGGAGACGACTATTAGGAGTACCATGGACAGTGAAGAAAACAAATGAAAAAGTATTGAGAGAAATGGAGACAGATAGGGAGTTGATGACAACAATAAGGAAAAGACAGTTGCGATTCTTAGGACCTATAATAAGGAGGGAAGGGTTGGAAGAGGTGGTGATGACGGCAATGGTGGAGGGAAGGAGAACAAGAGGAAAGCAGAGGGAGAAGTATATGGACGGGCTGATGAGGGCGACGGGAAAACAACTCAAACCAGCACAGATGTTACAAGTAACTAGGGACCGTGAACGGTGGCGCTCCATGGTTGCCGAAGTCCAAGAGGATATGGCACGACGGTAAAGGTAAGGTAAGGTAAGGACATCCCCGGTGGTTCAACACATACTCTTGACTCACCTCGTGGCCCTGTTTGGCCAAAGTGATGGCCAAGGATGAATAGAATTGTGCATGGCTCCGGAGGGCGACTGGGGCCGTGAACAGGATACGGGCCGCTCGAGCCTCGAGAAGCAGAGTGGCCCCGTAGAGGAGTAACTGAAGAAGTCGCATCTGGTTTGTAACAAAGGAAACTGTTTAGAGGTCTTTTTCTATCGTTACGCATCAGTCTTGTGGGGATTTGGTCAGGCCCGCCATAACAAGTGTAGAGCAATAAATAGTCCTATGAAAACTTTTCATAACAATATAAAATTATAAAGTAACAACATCATAATAATAACGCGTAAAGTTTGCTTTCAGGGTAAGTTAAATGTTTTATAAAAAAAAAAAAAAAAGTAGGCGGTCTTTTAAGGTAATAATTCTGCATGGCCTGCGAATGATGTAAATATCCATATGGCCCTAGGTAGGAAAAATGCCCAACCTCTGGTCTAGCAGAACAGAAAATTATTACCATAGTCCAAACTTGATTAGCTCAGGTTTAAATACAATAAGGATGTTTAAACGATAATGCACTGCCTTAGTGTACCAATAAACGAATAAGTGAATATTTAAGTAAATAAATGGATGAAATTAATATATATATATATATATATATATATATATATATATATATATATATATATATATATATATACTTAAATGAATAAAATAAATCAACAGTTACATACGAATGCATTACCTTCACTGTTGGTTGTTTTGCAAAGACTCCAAGTCACCTACAGAAGAATCAGGAAGAATATTTCAACATACGACTCCTTTGGCGCGGGTGCCACATATCGCTTGTACTCTAAACCTTTGCTACGTTGCCACATCAGAAACGTCTTATCTATTTACCTGATTCTGGAATTACGTTTAACTTCCTCTAACTGAGCGACTTAACTGAATGACTGAGTCTCATAAAGTAAAACGACTAAATACATTTGTGCATAAAACCTTTGGCAATACCAGAGATAACGTAATCCATATCTATCTAATCTTTTGCTCACCAATGTGCTCTGTCACGCTTGATAAGATCAGGGGTGGACTACCTTAGATATATACTTTGGCAGCCTCTTATTTGTTGAACCCTGTTTCCTCGACGTTTTCATCTCTTGCTTATGTGAATTGGTGATGCCTGTTTTCGGTACTTTCGCAAGTTCCCAGAATCACTTGATATGCTACTATCAACCCGGTCGTGTGCCATTTTTGGCACACGTGCGGTGGACGATCCCAGGACTAAAGTATGACAAACCTAACCCAAGGTCTGCTCTCCATATACTGGTTGAAATGCCTGCCGGGTGGTTTTATTTGTCTGGCGGAAACCTGGCGTTAAATGGTTCACATCTACCTCAACATCTCCTCTAATATGAATGAACTACATATTTTATTCTTACTGTCTACAGCCAACAGGTTAAGGTATTTAGTGGAACATCTTCAAGAAATTCTACAACACTCACAATGATCCATCTCCCACCAATTATTACCAAATCAGTCAATCCTTTACTCCAGGTCTCTCTTGCAGAAGAATCGTTGTCTTCAAGTAACCGGCCACAATCACTTGTTTCCCGGCCACCGATGCGTTGGTACTACTTTAATGCCGGGCACCCGGACGTAGTCGTATTGGTGAAATTATTTGTTGTCTTTCAACTGTGTCGATGTCCATGGACTGGGGAAGTGTAAAAAAATAGAGGTCTATTGTGGGGCGCTCGTTTAGTGATGAGCATGTTTTGAGGGTGCTTAGAATAGGTTACTGTAGATATCGGAGTAGAATTATATATATATATATATATAATATGCAAATTAACCACAGGAGAAAGGAAACTTGTGGGGTTTTTTCATTTTTGTATCACGGTGATGTGATTGCTTGCATATATATATATATATATATATATATATATATATATATATATATACTATATATATATATATATATATATATATATATATATATATATACAGGAAAAATCTCTTCAACACGTGATTCACAAATGTACAGATCACCACGTGAAAAATGATAGACTGAAAATCCAAACGTTTTCGCTTATATATATATGTGTGTGTGTGTGTGTGTGTGTGTGTGTGTGTGCATGTGTATGTATATGTGTTTTTCGTTTATATATACATATGCTGTGTCTTGCGACACTGCTTCTGACCCAGGGCGGTGGGCAAGGTGCAGGGATGACCCGTCATCCAGGAGGTGCTCAGATGAGAGGGAGGGTGGGAGGGGTGTGGAGTGTATTTAGGGATGAAATGGGTGGGAGTGTTTTTATGCCTTTCCCTTTTTGGCTACCTCCCTTGAAAGGGGGAAAAGCCTTGGTATATGTATGTATATATATATGTGTATATATGTGTATATATGTATATATATGTGTATATATATGTGTATATATATGTATATATATATGTGTATATATATGTATATATATATATATGTATATATATATATATGTATATATATATATTTATATATATATATATATATATATATATATATTATATGTGCGTATGTGTGTGTGTGTGGTGTGTGAAAGTGTGAGATTCACCATGGTCTTGGATCACGGTTTGGGCTCATGATCGACAGCTATTTCCCTCCATGAAGAGAGTTCAGCGCTCATATATGAACGATTTATAAGTTGTGCTGTGACCATACACACCCAACTCCCCGACCACGAGAGTTGGAGTAACGACTCGCAGCGCAGCGATACTGAAATTATTTGTGTCCTGGGTGGGATTCGAACCCGGACCGCTTCAGAGGCTGTGGCGAACCCTACCAACGGCGCCTTCGGCTCTTATTTGATAAGGAGTGTGTGTGTGTGTTTATCTGAGCAACTATGGCATGGCTTGGTGACATAAACTGTATCAGTTTATGAATGAGTGACATAATAAATCCATCGGATGCGGCGAGATGACCTCTTTAGAAATTTTAGAGCTATTATTCCAAGACATCATTTATCTTCGGCACATTTCACCCAGTTACTTAATGTAACGGTGTAATTTCTACCTAATAAGTGCCCCCCCCCCACACACACACACTCACCAACGAGAAAAGAGGCAGGATTAATTAAATTTAAAATGGAATTTATCAGTTAGCTAAATCCTGAAATTAGAGAGATTGCATTAAGAATCGAGCCTACGACAGTATCATGTCATACATTTCATGTATGAAACTTAATTTCACTGTATTCAATAATTATCGTAGCCATGAACTAACTGATATTAGCTGAATGGTTTGTCCTAACTTCCTGAGATGTTGTTTATCTGAAAGAGCACAACTATCAAAATTATTCAAATATTCAGTTGCTCCACCGATAACATTTGTACACACCCAACTCCCATTCCTGAACCAAAATAGCTCTATCCCAGATCTTTCAACAGACTAGTGGATGAGAGGAAGATGTAATTTCACTTTTTTATGTAAAATAGAATCAGAATATGTGCATAATCAGTTGTAAAATTTTAAGAAAATGCAAATGAAGAATATGCCGGTCAAATCTTATTGGATGTTAGTATGAAACTGACGTTGTGCTGATTACGCTAGATTGGTGAGCTGTTATGTATAATTTTTTTTTATTAATGTGTAAATAATAGTGTGGCAGCAGGTATTAACAGACTGATTCTATTCCTGTATTTTATTTCTTTATTTTGGTTATATTTTTACATATCATTATTACATTTTCAGTATGGTCTAGACAACTTTAGTTTGGCTTCCTACGTTCTCCGCTAGGGAGCTACACATTCGCTGGTGGTGAAGATCAACTTTATTCTAATACATCCCTTCTATTTTCGGAGATCTACTCCTATCTCACCAAAGTTACTATTCTTATTGATAATATAACAAACTATGACATTCAATCACAATGTTAGCACCATGTAGCAATGAGGTTTCTTTTAGCACCGGAACATACTACTGTAATTTCTTACTGGCGTTCATTTCAGATGATTCATATATTTTTTTTCCTTCGTCCTTGGTTTGTTCTGCTGTTCATCCTATCATCTAATTTTTCATATACATTTTTGAGCATTTCTCCTTCATGTTACAAACAACTATATCATCCAAAAGGAAATTGTAAATATTGTTGTAATATGGACCTTGCAACATTGGTGACATTAAACTACCTCACATGTTGTATCCTACAATGTTGTTCTTACTACACATACAACACAGGCACATTCAAACTGTGCTTTCATGGTAGAAACAGATGTTGTATACGATATTTGTCGTAGAAATTTGTATTGAGCCACCCAACTTCAACCGTTTCTCACATCTTCAATGAGGTTTGACAGTACTCTCAATTTTGACCTTGTAGATTTCCAGATTAATCTTCTTCCTTATTCAAGAATTCACTTTCCTTTTGAGACACATGCTTCTGTTATTACAGGAAAGCTTACCATAAACACCTTTCAGTAGCAGTAAATGAAATTAGAAATGCATGATGCTTCGAACCGGCCAACTGTGCTATCAGATCAAAATATACAAATTAGTTTGTTGACTAATGCCCTACTAGTGGTAAGCAACATCTATCAAGAAACTGTTAATTGTTACAAATGTTGCAATGGCCAAGGTGTTATAGTAAGTAATTTTATTTGCCATTGAATCAATATACATGAAATGCAGATAAAGAAAAGAACATATAGTTCGAAATAGCAATTACAAATGTCGTTGCAACTTCGTCAGTTACTTAGACCACGCGTTCCATCAACTACAATTTAGATAACGTTTCTTCTACTTTTGTCCTTTCCCATCACTTTAATCAATTCCTTTGTACGTATGTGATATACTTCCACGATTTTTAGTTTATTTTTCTTACCAATCCACCCGTCACCTACTTTTATATCATTATTGCCGTCTTGGTATTGCCAAAATATGGATTTTGTTTTTTCTTTCTTCAACCAATTTTCTCAAGTTTTGTCACTCATATTACATTTTATATTCAACTCTGGAAGTTTTCGTTTCTGTTTTTCACATTTACACTGCTGGATGCACTGATATGCAGTGTGGAAATCGACGTTTCATTTACTAGTCCTTCTCGTGACTAAACTAAGCGATGTACATCTTCCTTAGTATCTCTCTTCTGTTTTAATTTTCAACATTTTCTCTTCTTTAAGATGCGTCTTCGCTTCCTATATTCTCCGCTAGGCTACAGCACTATCATTGGCGGTCGATTTGAATTTCCCATTACTCAGGTTCACTTTTAAATATTTGGGAATCAAATCATGCTTTGGCAACAATTTGGTATATTGCCATAAGCAGTAAATATAAGTTATAATTCTTTACTACTGACTATATTGGTAAATTACACACGTATTCAAAGAATACCAATGTCAGAATTAATTCCAATATCAGAATTAATTCCCAATACTGTCATTAGAAAAAAACAAAGACTATATAATGATTATAGCTACAGTAATATTGCTGCTTATTTCCCATGATAATATCAATGTTTTGAATTAGTGGGATGTCGTCTGCAGATACTGTACAAATTTTGCGCAGGTTTTTGTCAAAGAGATCAGATGCCTTTGACCAGTATGCATCATTTATATCGGAGTATTTATATTAAACATTTAACATTTATATGTTTTAAAGCACGTCGGATGAACTACAGGATAATTAAACCACGGTCGAAGCTGCGAATGCATAGCCATACGTCCATACAGTCTATGATCTAATCTACAGACGACATTATTAAATCGAATGCCTGTAACAAATAGGTTATTGAAATTTTGAATAAAATTCGAAAATAACATGTGAATTATAAGATTTAAGAGAGGCATACAATAATACAAATTTTGTTGCAATAATAATCTGCAAAATAAATTTATTTGTTGCGCAGTTTTGGCGCACTTTACAAGAGTGCCAGATTGATTAGATTGTTGTTATTTTTAGGTTAGACTCTTTAAAGCATAACTATGACATTTGAATCTTATATTATGTGTCATCTACACAAAAAATAAATATATATTACTCTTGTAACTGGAATAGTGAAAAAATATTGAAAGAAAAATAATGCAAATTTTCTGAGCTATATGGCAACAATTCATCAATCAACCGTCTCGTGTCGACTAAAAAGCATATTACATTTTCAACAGGAAGAAGAAGAGGTGTGACTGAACATTGCACTTATTTGGTGGCTATTAAGTTCTTCATCATGAGTGTCACAAGCAAAAACAACTCACAGGATCTGCTTGAAGCAACAGCCAGCTTCTTTCCGCAGGAAATGTGGGCGAAATATGCGGATATCGAAAAGAAGCGATTCTCTAATCAATACAGCAACTATCTCAAAATGATTGAATTAGGTAACATTATCAAAGTTTTATTTCATAAACTCCTTATTCTACTGTAGTAGTGATTGTTTGTGTAAGTAATTTTGCGCATGCATTACAGGTCTGATTAATCCCAAACTAATGAAAGCATTCCCAATTATTACGATATCGCTCCTTAGTAGTATGTATTGAATTTGTCTTATCATAATCATTATAATTATAGGCTGTTTCTACAAATAAATATAATTATTTGTGTGTGTTGTAGAAATGTCTTGTAATAGTAAATTCTGGTGAAGGTATGATCGCCAGCAACCCACGTATTACATGCAAGAGAGTTTAGTAGCTGTCAGTGAGACTAAGAAAGATAAATTTATGTTCTTTATTGAGCCCTTCTCTATGGTGATGCGATTTACAAAGTGTTTTGTTGTTGTAAAGGTTTTAAAGATTACTGTGTGTAATTATAGCATAGAAATGGAGAAAGACAATTTCATGGGTACAACTTAAGTTTACAATTGAGGAAATAGCTAAACTGTTAATACGAGACATGATGACTGCCGTTTATTCATGACTTTTATTACAGATTTGATTGCCCCTTGAAAGATTTAAGTTTGATAAATCCTGCATTCATCAAGAGAATTGTCAGATTTTAGTTAGAATGAAATATATAAAGTTATCTAGATCAATTAGTTCGAGCCTGATGAGTATCGACGACTACACAAATAATCTTACATTGTTGAATGTTTTACACATTTAGACATTACACGTAATTAAAGTGACATTTCACATACATTGTAATGACAACGAAAATATGTGTTTATTTAGTTCTGGTATATCATGGTATCCGTTATTATCATACACGTGACATCAAATAAAGTTTATCAAGATTGACAAATTGACCACAGACGAAAAGATAGTACACTCACTCCACTCCAATCCATCACCTTTTGTTTCTTCGCTTGAGTAGAAACAACTTCAGTTACAATCTTTTGTTTTTTCAAATTTCCATTTGCGTCATATCCATCACCTTGTAACAGAGTAATCTATTTTTTGGAGGGTATGCTTTTAGTACAAACATGGCGATTTATAGATCAAATTATTGTGGATGTTGTATATATAGAAATTAGTGATATTAAGTTTGAACAAAGACTTCTTACATTACCCAGCTTGCTTCAATGTCTCAACAGTATAAAACATCATTGTTGTGAGAATACACATTTGTTTGGAAGACTCACCTTAATTATGAATGACCTACTGCACTTGGAATATATATTAGATACTAAACAACGAAAGCTATATTGGCATAGAATCACTACATTGTGAAACTGGTTCGGTTTTGGCAAGATTCGTTATATATGTGCTGCTCTCAGACACTAGTACTTAGAAATGGAGGCAAGTCTAGATACGAAATTTAACCACTCCCCAATTAATCCACATTATATATCACACGCGATAAAGGATATATATATATATATATATATATATATATATATATATATATATAATATAATATATATATATATATATATATATTTTTTTTTTTTTTTTTTTTTTTTTTTTATACCACTACGCGTAATCAATGTCGCACTGCGATGTAGGGCTGGACCCAGTGGCTCCTGACTTCGTCAGGATGGCACGTTCTTCTTCGTCAAGAATGAGCCATGCAGGGCCCTCGTTCTCCAGACGGCAGTACGAGGAACCGAAGACACAACAGGCAAGGGCAGGCCGCCCGCGCGACAAGACCCACAGCAAAGTTAGCAGGTGTGTATACCTACTTTTGTGTGTTTGTATTACCTAATTGTATGTAATTGTGATATACTCTTACAGGAAGAACTATCTTCGTATTATACCGTCATTTCTTAATATCCATCAAGCACGTTCTCCTGAGTGTCTTACCATGCCCTTTCGTTGTTCTTTTGCTCCCTACCCAGCTCTCTCTCTCTCTCTCTCTCTTTCTCTGTATCTATGGGGCATTGACAACTTAAGTTTTATGCAGTGGATATTTTAGGAACTTTGGTGATACCCCTACAGACCAGAGTAACACAGGATTCATTTATGTTTGGAGACTTCGATATATATAATATATATATAATTATATATATATATATAATTTATATATATATATATACATATATATGTATATATATATATATATATATATATATGTGTGTGTGTGTGTGTATGTGTGTGTGTGTGTGTGTGTGTGTGTGTGTGGGTGTAAGGAGAAAGGGGACTGGCAGGAATGCAACACATATACATATACCAAGGGCTTTTTCCCCCTTACAAGGGAGGTAGCCAAAGTCAAAGGCATAATTCCACTCCCACCCATTTCATCCTCACCCACTCCACTCCCATCCACCACCCCTCCCTCCCTCCCTCTCATCTTGGCTCCTCCTGGATGACGGGTCATCCCTGCATCTCGCCCATCGCCCTGGGTCAGAACCAATGCAGTAAAACAATGTTCACAACACTTACCGCGGTATTACATTGCTCAGTGCATTGGACAAGGTTTCTTATCCGTCCGCTGCTGGAATGTATTAGTTTATTTAAAAAGTTTCAGAGGTCTGAGCAATCAGGTTTCACACCCGGTAACTTAACAACGGGTGCTGGTGTTTCATGTCCTTGTGGAGCTCCAACATGATTTTCAACGGGTTACTTGCAATTTATGTTGACCTCAAGAAGGCGTTTGTCTTTGTATTGTGAAGGGCTCTAGGATCTTTCGCAGAATCATGAGATCCATAGGAAGATGATTTTTTAATAATACTCTGGGGTAGAGAGTGTTGTTGTCCATCAGTGTCCCTCTAGATCAGCGTTTCTCAACCTTTTTACCTTTGCGTAACCTTTATAATAAAATGCATGTCTCAAGGAAACCTGCACAAAAAATATATATATATATATATACCATATCTTTCACTTTATTTTCATCGTAATAATAGGTTAGATAGGATTATGTCTATATTACATTATTACAATAACCAAGAATATGTCGTGCGTGTTTGATTATATTACGTATATGAAATTAAATAAAAAATCAAAAGTGCATTAGCTTATCTCACTTGTTCTCGCGGAACCCTTAGGGACCTTTTGTGGAACACTAGGGTTCCGGGGAACCCTGGTTGAGAAACGCTGCTCTAGATCATCTGTTGGTAACGGCTTACTAGAATCTAGATGACACATTCATTTTGGTAGTGTAGTGCATAACACTGACGGGTGATGTCAATAAGCCCTTAGAAGGCTTGGCTTTACCCATAGTGAAAATGTAAGTAGCACATTGAAACAATGAAAATTAAATTAGGACAGTGAAAATGAATATGTAAGAAAATTTAAAGAAAGTCAGAAATGTACAGGGACCTCCAAAGAAGGACGCTAGATCTTTGTGGGAGTGTGAAAAGTAAACTATCAAGATTGAACCAAAATTTCATATTTCTCCCTGACCAGGAATCAGGGTCATACACGCAGCTGTGCAGCCGTCAAGATGGGCAAGGATCCTTTATCAAGATATCGACCAAGGCAGAGTCTGTCTTGGCAGAGAGAAACCTTCACAGGACCTCTGAGTGAATCCCAGTCCAGCATCACACACTTGTGGTCCATGGCCGTTCTCGCACCCGAGAAGAAATATAAAGTCCAGGTAAAGCAGAGTAAGCCAGCACTATAAGACTAGTATAGTTAGAAGATTTTTTTCCCACAAAACGCTCTCCTCTGTCCTCTAGTAGGTTGTATATTTTGTCTTGTGAAGTGATTATCTTTCCAGTAGTTATTCAAAAGGACAGATCCGCCAGACATTTATTTGAGTTATCAGAATACTATTAATTATAATTGACAGTAAACCGTAGTAGTTATATATATATATATATATATATATATATATATATATATATATATATATATATATATATATATATATATATATATATATATATATATATATGAAGGTGAAAAAAGAAGGCACGGGTCTAGTTCCGAGTTCCTGAGTTTATTCCTTACCGGTTTCGCTCTATGCTTCTTCAGAGCATAGAGCGAAACCGGTCAGGAATAAACTCAGGAACTCGGAACTAGACCCGTGACTTCTTTTTTTCCACCTTCAACTTGTCACAATGTACCAGCATATATATGTATATATATACTGTATATATGCGAGTATAAAGATACTTTAAATTAGTAGCACCGAGCATTGAACCTGCCCTGGGACTAGGAAACAAATTTGGTGCTCTTGTGGTTCACATCACTAATGTGACTGGACCTGGTTTGCAATTGGTAACTACTGACTTTTGGAAGAAGTGATGATTTAAGCGAGTTAGGTTGATTTTTAGAAGTTTTGCTCTTCAGCTGATAACTTAGTGTCAGAAGTACTAGGGCAATAGTGACCTCACAAACCTTAGTTTATCTAACTTAAGTACTTGTGTTGGCATTGATGTAGTTTTACAAGCATTTTAGGTACTATGTAATAAAAAAAAGTGTCACTGTTGTTTGAAAGGATGCACTGGGTTTCCTGTTATCTTTATCATCAGTTGTTTAGATATGGTCCTACCTGAATCTGGGTTTGCATTATTTATTTACAATTAACCCATAGATAGCGACTTTCGTACCTATAATATTTTTTCCAGTGTCCGCCTGGCGATATCATTTAGTTGAAGGAAGTTCGCAACCGGTTAAAAGTTTAAACCAATCCATTGTCATTCATTTATTTATTCATTCTGGCTTCTGTGAAGCGACTTTATTCAGTTAAAGAAAACCTTCCACCTTTAAAGATTAGCATTGCCACCTTTTACCGTGTACAATAGGACAGACCGGCCAGATTTTAGGATGACTTTGATTTGTTGTTTACGACTATTACATATTGCAAAGTCTGGTCCTTCATGGGCAGAAGTGGTGACACAGATCTCTTCCAAAAGAGAATCGGTGCAACGGATTAATTGAAGTCTGGTCTCTTTTTTTCATTTTCTGTCAGGTTCTTTAAATATTCCCAATCTTACATACATATACCAACGGTTTTTTCATCCCTTACAGAGAAGGTAGCCAAAAATCAAAGGCACAATATCCACTCCCACCCATTCCATCCCCATATACTCCACTCCCATTCACCCCCCTCCCTCCCTCTTATCTTGAGTCCTCCTGGATGACTGGTCAGCCCTGCATTTCGACCACTGCCCCGGGTCAGAAGCAATGTAGCAAAACTCAGCACATCCACAGCAAGGCCGCTTCATTCACTCGGCGACCCCTCCTCTCCGTCCCCTCGTACAGAAAAAGAGAAGACGGGGATAAATCCCTTTGGGCTGCGTCAAAATATCATTCAAACATACTCCCTACCCCCCCATTCCCCACCCACTCTCTTCCATGCATCACAACATCATCCATACGCAACCATTCTCCACTCACCCCTATCTTTTGTCTTCTCCCTTCCTTCCTCAATAGACATTCCCCCTTTTCCCAATACCCTTTTTAACCCCATCCAACAATCTCGTCCTTGGTCGCCCCCTCATGTTCACTTCCTCCACCTCTGCCTTCCATACCTCTTTTACTAATCTTTCTTCATTCATTCTTTCCATGTGTCCAAACCATCCCAATACTCTTTCATCAACCCAATCTCCCAACTCCCTTTCCACCCCAGCTCTCCTCCTCACCTCGTTTCTCACTCTATCCAGCCTAGTAGCCCCTGCCATACTTCTCAGGCATTTCATCACAAACATATTCAAATTCCTCCTCTCTTCCTTTCTTATGTTCCATGTTGCTTCCCCATAAAGTGCTGTCGACATAATCACTCCTTCATACAACCTCCTCTAAGCATCCATTCCCAAATGTCTATTTCTCCTTACACTTTTTAATCCCCCAATGCATTTACTTGTTTCTCTCAGTCTTCATTCTACCTCCACCTCCGCTCCTTCATTTCCCGCCACATTCGCACCCAAGTATCTAAAGATATCCACTTCCTCCAGTCTCTTTCCCCATGCATTCTTTGATAATTATGTGTATCCCAGTATCTTGCCTGTAACAGAAAATATGAAGGTAATAATCTTGACTGTTCAGGATTCTTTTTTTCCTTTAAAGATTGTATATAGACAAACGCCGGAAGAGAGAGATGATAACCGAATCCAGGAGACCGAAACTAGTTCTGGATCCTCAGTGACTTTTGGTGGCAAAAAAACTGTCCCATCTGGCGATCAGTACAGCAAAGAAAATCAAGACATGTCCTTCACTGCTTCACAGAATGAGGCTGGAGAGAATCCAGGCTGCGATGGCCAGCCTTCTCACCAAGGAGGAACCAAGCATACTTCTGCCAGAGAATGTGGCGTTTTAACAGAAGTCAACCGACGAGACATCGGCAGGGTAAAAGGAGGTGAGCAGAATAATCAAGAAGGAGATAAACGAACGAAGGTTCTGGAAAAGAACAATGCTGTCAGGGATAGTCAGGGAGGCGTCAGGAAGAATGGAGTTGGACTGGAAGAGGACAAAGAAAATCTGGGTGTACAAGAAGAATGCACTATACATACAGCCAGAAAAGAGAATAAAGATGTAGCCTTGACCAGAGAGAAAGAAAAGAATAGGAACGTGCCTAAGAAAGAAGAGTGCAATAAGATACCTCACCCTGAAGAACAAGACACCACAAAATCGATCCACTGTACACAAAACTCCGCAGAGATTAACAACGAAGATAAGAATTTGCTCAGCTGTGGGGAGGACATTGTGGGTGAGATCAAGCAAGATAATGATAGTGAACATCAGATTAGAAAGGACAATCACAGTGAACATTTGTCTAGCAAAGAAGAAGACGGTGAATATTCAAGTAGAACCGAAGAGGACGACGTCAAAGGAAGAGAAGAAGGACGTAAAACTCATAGAGTTAGGTTCGAGATGGACAACAAGGACAAAGTTCCTGAAAAGACTGAAGCCATTGTCAAGGGATGGAGAATCTTTGACGACGAAAGTGCCGGAGACTTAGAGGCAGGTCAGAAGACCTCCAGTCCTGTAAAGCCAAGACGTTACTCACTCAGACGCTCTACCAGGAAATCGTATGCAGAGATCCCTCTTCCAGCTGATGATGACTTCATATGTAAGATTTTCTTCCATTTTTTTTATTTGCATTCAAAGCTATTTTCATAACAGACTATGGTTCATAAGTGTTTTATTCATTATAATTTACAATATTTCTAAAGAGTATTTCTTTTAATAAAGAATATTTGAATATCACTTTTCTCCTGTTCTGCCGACAGTTTGCGATGATTGCGATAGAGAATGGGAAGGAGAATGTCTGTTTCATTCACTGACACTTATATTCGATCGCCAGGTAAGAGATGAATAATATTTTTAACTTCACTGTAAATCCTTTGAATCTTTAAAGCATAGCATAGTGCGAATACCAATTTCCAAAGCCAAACTAAGGCTTTACGTTACTGGGAAGTCGAAAATTTAAAAATTTACTATGTATTTTGATTAAACAAAGCTGTTTCTTGTATTTGAAGACACATTCAATTCTTTTTATTAATTTTATTATTATATATGTTTATCTTATTTCTATTGTATATTTATTTATTTTGTTTATTTTATCTTTTATTTTCTATTTATTTTATATATTTTATTTATTTTATTTTTATTTTATTTGTCTATTTATTTATTTTATTTGTGGTTATTTATTTTTAGATTATATATATTTATTTTTTGATTATATTTATTTATTTACTATTAATATTATTATTATTATTATTATTATTTTTTTTTTTTTTTTTTTTTTTTTTTTTTTTTTTTTTTGCCAGGTTGCCCGCGACGGAAGTGTGCCCGACCGAGCCCGCCAAACTGTCCCGTGGCCGCTCTCCATCAATCCATCCAAGGTCCCCGGCGCTGGTCTCGGGGTCTGGACCAACGCCGACCTCCCTCCACGACTTGTCTTTGGGCCGTACGAAGGACGCCTTCTGCAGGAAACACAGATCCCAGGGACCGAGTCAGGATATGGCTGGCGGGTAGGCTATATCGCAGGGAATCTAGAAATGACAACCTGAAAGTTAGGACATGAGTAGTGTTTTGTCAGCAAATGAGGTCGCACAGACGGATGTTTATGTAGTAAAAGAGTTTATGACTTTGTTTTGTTTAGTTGCTGGAAATCGCTGAATCTTTTATATGAAATGTTAGGCATATTTACTAGACTTCGCTTAATCATGACTGAAATATCACTATTATTATTTAATTTTTATTTATTTTGTTTATTTCTGTTTTATTCATTTATAAGTATTGTTATTTTATTCTATTTTATTTTATTTTTCCAAACTGTTGAAAAGGCGTAAGTTAACATGTCTTTGACCCTGGCTTCAATGTTCTTCCAGCGGTGGTCAGAAAGGATTGGTTCGTAACTGCCTCATTCTAGTGCATATTATTCACAAGGTCTCCTTCGCAGATCCGAGGGCACAGCGGTATTTCCTGTGTGGACGCCGAAGATCCTTCGGTGAGTAACTGGATGCGTTACGTCAACTGCTCGAGGAACCTTCGAGAAACCAACCTGGCGGCCTTCCAATACCAGGGACAGATCTACTACCGGACAGTCACCCACATCAACAGGTTGGCGAGACTTCTCTTTATCAGAGAGACTGCTTAAACCAAAACCTTTTGTGCGTTCAACATAATTAGGATGCCTGAATCGATCTGCGGCGGTATTCGTTTCCTGTTTGTTAACTGACATGATTGTTTTAAATCTTGAGATGTTCTCTTCCTGATAAAACGTAGGTGTGATAATGATATTTATTTCACTGACTGGAAATCCACAGCCCCACAGCATCTGGCAACGTTCTTGCATCAGTGAGGAACTTTCTAGTCACGAGCTTGTAATAGGAGGACGGCTGTTGCCAGTTATCAGTTCTCGTTATGCAGAAAAGCTGAGAAAATGCAGTTGAAGTTGATATTAAGATTTCATGGGTCTAGAACGGACACCGAGTGTCAGCCCCTTGGGACTGCATTTCCAGGTGGAGGTGAAGATGTTGACGGTAAAGAGAAAGTGGTCTCCTTTCCGTGAGACCTAATTTGGGTCTCTATAGTCAAATATAGTCCCAAACTTTATTAGAGTGGCCATAGTGTAGGGAAGCTGGTGTGATCCAGGGAACTCCAAACTATAGTGACTAGAAACACTGACTGAAATCCCCAACAGTGTAGTCCAGGGCCCCGACATGGGTAAGTGCCCCCCCCCCCACACCACCACTACCACCACCCTCTACATCTGATTGCCACTAGCTGGATTCATATGTAACATTCGTCCACAAAACAACGTTTATACACACACCATTCACACACACAACTCATGATAAATAAATCATGCATTAAAAGTACATTAGGGGGAATTTGCTTTACCATCTTTTCACCAAAACGTGCCGCCCCGAGGCATTGCCCCTCCCCTTGTCGGGGCCCTGGTGTAGTCTTTCATGCCCAGAGTCAATCTTATTCTGTTGCAGAGGTGCCGAGCTGATGGTCTGGTATGGAGACGACTATGCCCGAGAATTGGGAATAAACAGGGATGAAAACAGCTGGATGAGTGGGTACCCTGTGGCAACAAGAGCTGGTAAGTAGCAGGGAATTATTATATTCATCTTTATAATACAACATATACTTGTGTTTGTTTACAAGAAAGTATGTTATTGTGGGTGTATCCAGCATATTTGGTCATAAATGTGAACATTCGTCATGTGTGAATATGTGTACTTGATGATTTTATTTACAGCCTTTTTTTACATGAAACAAATAATCTTTAGTAGGTAATCAAGACATAGATTGTGAATCAAAATATGTGCTTTCATTCTTTTCAGTTTTCTGTACATATACTCTCCCTTGAAGAATTCCTATGCTACCACTTCCTTTATCCTCTCACTACTTTTTACTTGTCTTTGTCTTCTTCATCATTCTCTTATATGTATCTTCTTCATTTCTCCTATTAACTCACCGTTTCCTCCACAACCCCCTTCTCCTTACACTTGTTGCATCTGTTCCAATTTTGATGTCATGTCCAATCTCCTAACACTCAAATAGTTCATTCTCTCATTCTTTACCTAGTTCCTGCGTTTTGATTCTTTGCATTGGCGTGGTTTCTACTGTGCTTCTAACCATGTTTGTCACGGTTTTAATTGATTCTTCTCGCCTTTCATTTTTCTTTAGTGTTCTAGCAGCCTTTTATAAAGCATTTGTCATTTTATTCAATTTCGTGTTTTATTCCTCCTCCTCCTCACATGATAGAACAATTATACCTCTTTTAAACAGGTCCTCTCTCAATCTGAGTTTGACCTTTTTTATTTATTTTTCTAAACTTATTATTGACATTCATTCTCAATATGTTCTCTCACATATCTTTAAAAAAAATTAAGCTTACACAGATTTTTTCACGATTCCCTATCACCATTGCATGATTCACTAAGAATGTGATTCATTTTCCATTACTATCCGAGCGGGTTAGTGCGTCGCTGCTTGCGACGGAGGTCAAGGTGATGGTGGTTCGAACCTTGCTATTGGCGAGTTTAACTGGCGTGGTTAATTCAATTCCACGTTTTAAAATCTTCTGTGAGGGGCACTGTCCTGGCTTCCTAATGGGGATGGGGTCCCGACGCTAAATCAAATTATCATCAACTCCTCTTCTTGAACACTGTAAAATTAAAGTTCTCTGTTAAATCCTAATTTCCATTTCTTTCATAGTTTTGTCATTCTTCATTGTTCCTCTGTTCACTTTATCAACGCTGTTCCAAATCTAACCACTCGTCCCTCTCTGTCGTCGTCTTCCCCTTCCCTCCCTCCTCCTACTCCACTTCTGCCATGCAGCAATACATATTATGCTTCCACTTTTCTTTCTTTCTGGAAACACACTATCGTCTCCTTCCACCTTCTCCACGGTCTTCCTCAGCACTTAAATCAAACTTCTACGTAAGACACAGAACACGTTATCTGTACATAGGACCTCAACTGGGTACAAATTGTTTTTTCCTCTACTGCCCTATGTATATATATATATATATATATATATATATATATATATATATATATATATATATATATATATATATATATATATGTATATATATCTTCTTATATACTTCTTTATCTCCACATCTATTCCATAAAAGTTAAATTAAGACGATAGTATCGCCGTATAGGACAACAATATCGTGGTCATCGCCATGGCGATATTTTGTAAATCCCACCGAATATTTGGCAATACGGTATTAAACCAATCCTTTCTTAACTTAACTTAACCTAATCTAACCTTTCCTTATCTAATCTAACCTACCCAAACGTCCCAGAAAATTTGGCAAATGACGGTAATATATATATTTTTTTCTTTGTTTCTTTCGCCATACTTTCATACTCTACAGCAGCGTTTCTCAACCTTTTTACCCTTTTGTATCCTTTAAAATAAATTGCATGTCTCAAGAAACCCCTGTGCAAATACCATATATTTCTCATTTTATTTTCATCGTAATAATAGATTAGATAGGATGATGTCTATATTATTACAATAACCAAGAATATGTCGTGCGTGCTTAATTATATTACGCATATGAAATTGGATAAAAAATCAAAAGTGCATTAGCTTATCTCACTTGTTCTCGCGGAACCCTTAGGGACCTTTTGCGGAACACTAGGGTTCCGGGGAACCCTGGTTGAGAAACGCTGCTCTACAGTATGTACTACATAATTTCCTTCAATATATTTCTTTCTAGATTGGTCTTAAACTTTCTTACCTTCTCCATGTAGTCTTTCCAGTGTGTGATGGATAGGTTCTTGGTTTCGATCGTGTTCCTCACGACGCGGACCAACGTTCGAACCCAGAAGCTACGGTGATCTCAGTCGTCTTCACGCATCCTTCCCATATTTTGTATCAAATTTTCAATTATTCTTTCCGCTCCCAGTGATTTCTCCAAACTCATGTTTTGGTCGATATTTCCATCTCTCCTCTTCGTATATCTTAAACTTGGTTATGAACAAATATGAAATTATACAGCTGCTTGTGTCTCGCTGCATTGCATTTGACCCGAGCAGTGTGCCGGGTCTGTGTAATATGAAGATGTATTTTGACTCTGCCAATCCTTTTAAGAGTGTGTGTGTGTGCAGATTGAATATCATGAGAACATGGAATCTCATATTTTTGTTCGGAAGCAGTGATGGTTACAGTATGAGAAACTCTAGGATAGGACGCCATAATAGAAGATTTATTTTGGATATCTCAGTTACTCTCTGCTGTAGTGACAAATTTTATTTTATTTAGTATTTCATTGTTTATTTGCTTATTTGGCTCCAGGTGTTCTTCAAATGAGGTAAGGCTCTCTCTCTCTCTCTCTCTCTCTCTCTCTCTCTCTCTCTCTCTCTTATATATATATATATATATATATATATATATATATATATATATATATATATATATATATATATAAATGCCACAAGATTTCATATTGACATTGACAGATACCCTGGGCAGCCGGCTAGAGAAATGTTGGTTGATATTGCGTGAACAGAATAAGGCATGCTTGACAATAATTTATAGTTATTTTCAAACAGATATTACCCATGCGAGTAGATTGCAGTGCATAAGACTCGTGTTCTTTTGTTTGCAGATAATTACAGTAACAGGGATGACAACGTGAATAAAGGAAGTCCTTCTATGGAAAGGGATGCTGGGGTAGCATTGCGTGCCAGCAACACAAAGACTTGCGTTGATATTGCACGCCTTTCTTGTGAGAGAAGATGGAGAGGGAAGGAGAATGCTGGTGATGTGGATTCACATACGCCAACGGAGTGTGTAAATGTATTAAATAGCGATATTTGTATGAATAAAGAGGGAAATGACTTATGTACGGAAACTGCGAATATTTATAACGATGACATTTGTATCAGCGAGGATATAAAGGATGACCAACAAGTTTCGGAAATCGATAATTTAAAAAATCAAACGCGGACACATGCAAGCGAGATCCTATGTAAGTGTACGGAATGTGGATATCAATGCACGAACCCCGAAAGTTTAAAAGCACACGCACGAATCCACACACCTAAGTTCGTATGTGAACAGCAATTTTCTGAAATTGGTGATTTAAAAAGCCACGCACGAGTTCATACAGGTGAGAAGCCGTACGAGTGCAAGCAGTGCGGGAAGCGATTCACTCGACTTGGACATTTAAAAAGCCACACACGAGTTCATACAGGTGAGAAGCCGTACGAGTGCAAGCAGTGCGGTCGGCGATTCGCTCAACTTGGAGATTTAAAAAACCACTCACGAGTTCATACAGGTGAGAAGCCGTACGAGTGCAAGCAGTGCGGGCGGCGATTCACTCAAATTGGAAATTTAAAAATCCACACACGAATTCATACAGGTGAGAAGCCGTACGAGTGCAAGCAGTGCGGGCGGCGATTCACTCAACCTGGAGATTTAAAAAGACACACACGAGTTCATACAGGTGAGAAGCCGTACGAGTGCAAGCAGTGCGGGCGGCGATTCACTCAACTTGGAAGTTTAAAAATCCACACACGACTTCATACAGGTGAGAAGCCGTAAGAGTGCAAGCAGTGCGGTCGGCGATTCACTGAACTTGGATCTTTAAAAAGCCACACACGAGTTCATACAGGTGAGAAGCCGTACGAGTGCAAGCAGTGCGGGCGGCGATTCACTCAACTTGGACATTTAAAAAGACACACACGACTTCATACAGGTGAGAAGCCGTACGAGTGCAATCAGTGCGGGCAGCGATTTACTCACCTTGGAAGTTTAAAAAGCCACAAGTGTTCATTCAGCTAAAAACCGTTATGGGTACAAGAATCGCGGGAAAGTAATCCGACAACCCGTACCTTTGAAAAGACTGAAACACATCCGATTTGCACGAGTTTCACATTTTTCATTTTGCAATCAAAGTGTTAAATTCTTCATTAACCATTTTAGTGCAATGTGTAAATTTTCTGTAGCTAATATTCAGAGCTGGGCGCGTTACCGCCGGACAGGTAGTGCGTTACCGAAAAATCTGGGGTGCATTTCCGTCAGTGTGCAGTATATGCATATATATATGCATATATATGCATATATATATATATGATATATATATATATATATATATGTATATATATATATACATATATATGTGTGTGTGCGTGTGTATACAATGCGTATATGTATACATATATATATATGTATATATATATATATATATATATATATGTATACATATATATATATTTTTTTTTCGGTAACGCACTACTTGTCCAGCGGTAACGCACCCAGCTCTGCTAATATTTAATTCATATTTCATTCTGACCTCAGTGCTGTGGCGATCTGTATAGATGACGTAGCCTAATGGCAGTCCCGAGACGATTTCATTATAGTTGTGCTGTTGACGGGGTCTCGGCAGATTGCGACTACTATCAAACGGAGGACCGCTGTATAACAAGCCTTTTAACTTAATAGAATCGTTTTTAAAAATAACATTTATGATAATGGAGCAGTTGTTTCACCGAGGTGAATAAAATCCTCTGACGATAGACAGGATGATCGAAGAAAGCAGAACGCAGCGAAAGTGCTATCTTAAAAGAAAATTAGATTGCCCGAGGCTGTGCAAGTGTCATCTGCCAAAACCAAATGTGTGAAGTACGCCACAGTGAGCTGCCGCTGAAGGGTGATTGATTCACCCTCCTTCCCTCCCTCCACATCGAAAAGTTCAATCTGTTCCGTGACATTACATGAATGGTAGTGACACTGAACTTTGTGTTTAAGATACTATCATACAATATTATATATATATATATATATATATAGATATATAGATATATATATATATATATATATATATATATATATATATATATATCATATATATATATATATATAACTATAAAGTAATGTCGTAACACATTCGTAAAGATTCAACAAAAACCCACTGTGTTGGATAAGAAGAAATGAAATAAAATTAATTCCATATATTTCGATCACGGACTGTGATCCTCTTCAGTGGAATACAGAAAGGTAGAGCAAATGGCATGTCTTATATACAATAAGAATAAGGGACAAGGGTAGGACTCAGGTAGCATCTAGTACTTTGCGGGGCAGGTCACCCGCCTTCACCAACGATGGTAACAATTTGTTGACTGCCCAGGTGGTAAGGCAGTCAGGTGACCACTGTCCATATGACATATTAAAATTTGGAAATTTGTTAATCAGGGATGATTCTATTATTTTTCTTTTAAAACTGCATTTTGAATTAAAGATAATCTTTGCCTCATTCCAATCCATATGATGGCCTTCCTTGTCTACATGTTGGAAGACAGCGGAATTATGTTGTGCGTATTTAATTGAATTTTTATGTTCTTTCATCCTAGTATATAAATCTCTACCTGTTTGTCCCCAATTTTATTTCATTTCTTCTTATCCAACACAGTGGGTTTCTGTTGAATATATATATATGTACATACACGTTTTACTCGGGGTTGACTTTCTGTGTTTATAATGACAGTGTTAACAATTTCGACCCTTGAGTTTCTTTTCTATTAAGTTGGTAAATATATTTGTCATTATTTTGTGTGATGTAGATAGGGTTTAAGAAATTATCCCAGAGAACCAGTTGCAAGATTGTCTGCCTTTACTCTCTCTCTCTCTCTCTCTCTCTCCCTTTCTTGTTAGTACATGTATATGTGTTGTTAGTTTGCAGTTTCACAGGATAAAATATTTTCTATGTGGCTACACAAGCAAGGCAACATTTTCTTTGTGCCAGTGGATGTGCTCAGTCTTATTCAAATATATTTTGCATTTGAAATTGTTGTGTACTATTCTGCCTTTTATATCCTCACTTTAGATATGACTGGTCTGCTTAAGAAATACAAGATAGCAAAGAGTGAACGGGGCGTTGAAGAAGAGAGGAATGTCTGTTGAGCAAGGAAGGGAGGTGGGGATGAGTGGAGAGTGGTTGTATAGATCAGTGTTTCCTAACTTTTTTTTTCAGGCGACCCCAATGATATATTTGTATACATGTTAATATATATGACTAGTTGTTGACCATAAAAAATAGGGGACAAGTATAATGAATACATATGTAAGAAAGGTAATATAAGGTTATAAAAGACAAAGTTAACATAATTGAATTTTATTATAGCAATACGAATTTGGAAGCAACAAAATGATTAGCATAAATGATGTCTTGGCGACCTTAGAGTTGGGAAACCGTGGTATAGATGATACTATCATGCAAGAAAGAGAGGGGACTGGGGGTGTTTATGTGTGAATTATATTTTGACGCAGCCCGAAGGGATTTCTCCCCATCTTCTCTTTTTCTGCACGAAGGGACGGAGAGGGGGGTCGCCGATTAAATGAAGTGGCCTTGCTGTGGATATACTGTGCCTTGCTACATTGCTTCTGACCCAGGGCAGTGAGCGGGATGCAGGTACGACCCGTCAACCATGAGGAGCTAAGATGAGAGGGGGGAAGGGGAGTGGAATGGGTGGGAGTTCGTACGTGCCTTGGATTTGGCTACCCCCTTATAAGGGGGAAAAGCTCTTGGTATATTATATACCTATTATAGATTGCTAAATAAATGGGTAAATAATTATAATAATAATATCCTGCCCATTGCCCTGGGTTGGAACCAGTGTAGCAAAACACAGCAATTAGATAAAATAATAATAATAATAATAAAAACGAATCCTTGCTCAGAGATATCGGAAAAGACTTAAATAAAACACTAAAGAAAATATTGTATATACTTTTAGTGACGGGAAGAGGTATAAAAGAACAAGAAGTTGTACGAAACAAGGGAGATAAGCAGTCATCTTTGCCCAATGAAAGGAGTGCAGGATTCGAACACAGAACAAAGCGAATGCGTGACCAACCGGGAAAAAGCGATCTTCAAGCACATCATATAAACGACACAAGAAAGGTAAAATAGAGACAGAGAAAACAGTGAACCAATTTATTAACTTTTTTTTTTTTTTTGGTGAAAGGCAGTGGTTAAAAAAAATTGACTTTGTGATCGGGAAAAAAATACGGACAGTTTAGATTACAAGAAAACTTGATTACTAGAGACAGGGACGGGGTACCACGAGTACAGCTCCTACATTGTACAGTATATTGCAGTTAGGTAAGTACAATGAGATAAACATTGGATATTTGCTAGGTATTATGTGAATTCCCCGATCGGTAAAAGTATGCTAATTGGAGAAAAACTACCATAAAATTAATTAAATTACTAAGATACGTATACCGGTAAGGTGAGCGCGTGTGTCTGATTCACCATGGTCTTGGATCACGTGTTGAACTCGTGATCGACAGCTATTTCCCTACCGGAAGAGAGCTTAGGGCTCATATATGAACGATCTATGGGTAACGCTGTGACCTTTCACGCACACACACACACACACAACTCTCCACCCCAGAGTTGGAGTAACGATTTGCAGCGTAGCGATACTGAAACTATTTCAGCCCAGGGCGGGATTCGAACCCGGACCACCGTAGTGACGGTGTGTGCGTGCGTGTGAAACCTGATTAAATATTTTGAAACGCCTAGTCAGAAAAAAAGCAACTTTCGGTCTATATTGAATTATATAAGAACCTTTATTACCACATCCAATGATTTGACACTAAAAGAAACAATAATCTCATTCAGGATCGTCTTATTTTCCTGGTGCATACCTGAGCCTCATATGCTTTGTTCTTGGAAGTCAATGACGTCATGTCGACAGCGAGACAGAGTGAACTAAACGTAGTGCATGGTTGTATTATTAATCTCTAAGCTTAAGATTTTTTTAGCATTTTTTTTACGATTTTCCACGATTTTGGATTCGTGATTCGTGATTCGTGGTTAGTGCTGAGACTTTAAACACAAACACATACACATGAGACACACACACAAAATTCCTTGCCCACCAGAGTTGGTGTGCCAGATCTCGCAGTGCAGAGATGGTAAAGCTTCTAACCCTGGGTAGGACTCAAACAGGGATCTATGTTACCCACTGGAAGCAGTCAGCAGCGGGTAACTCGATAAGTGAAGTTCCTCAAGGCTCCGTCCTAGGGCCACTCCTATTTCCATACAACTGAATCAAATCGCCTTACTTTAACTAAAACAAAATCTAACTACCAATTCTTTTGGATAAAGCTTCATGCTAATTTCCCTGCTGTGTTGTGTCACTCCATTTGAAAATATTCTGATTTTATTTTTTAGGAGGAAAAGCCATTCGAGCATTGAAAGGTACATCTCCCTTTTTATATACTTTTTTTTACCTTAGGTGTGGGGATTTCCCACTGCTGCTGCATTTAGTGTGTACGTGCATGTGTGTATTCGCCTTGGTCTATGGATCCCGTGTTGGACTCGTGATCGACAGCTATTTCCCTCCCGGAAGAGAGCTCAGAGCTCGTATGACCGATGTATGGGTAATGCTATGACCTTTCCCACACACACCCAACTCCCCTCCCACGAGAGTCAGAGTAACGACCCGAAGCAC
>NC_134785.1:61607910-61647910 GCF_046742065.1 Oratosquilla oratoria | reverse complement strand
GGGGGACTTTCTCTTTCCATTCGATCTCTTCAGGTTGTATGTTCTCCCTTGTAAACACTGATTTAAAATGTTTGTTCATGATTTCCGCCATTTCAATTTCCTCTGTGTATTCAACTCCTTGTCTTAATTTCTCCAAATCTTGTTTGTTTTTCAGTTTGTTGTTTACAAATCTGTAAAATAGTTTTGGTTGATCTTTACATTTTTCTATGACATCTTTTTCATATTTTCTCTTTTCCTCTCTGCACGTTTGTACATATTCATTTCTATAACAAGTATATATTTTCCATTTTTCAGGCCTTTTGTTTTTTTCCATCTGGTCCAAGCTTTGTCTCTTTTATCTTTTAACTCCCTACAACTTTTGTTGTACCAGCATTTTACATATTCTTTTTCTTGTTTTTGTCTTGGGACATACTTTCCACTCCTTTTTTTTTTTTTATAAATTTTTGTCAAAATATTCCATTTCTCTTCCACTGTTGTTTCTTCTTTGTATATTCCTTCCCAGTTGTCTTTTTGAAAGAATTCTCTTATTTTATCAAAGTTTGTTTTTTCATACATCATTCTTCCTTTTCTATATTGTTCATTTCTTTTCATGTATTTTTCCTCATTTAATTCCAGTTCAATCAATATGTGGTCACTTTTACTTATTGGTGTTTTATATTCAATCTTTTCCACTATTCTAGGTTCAGATGTAATTATTAGGTCTAGTCTCGATGGTTCTTCATTTCTATACCTAGTGTTCTCCTGTATCCACTGTGTCATTGTATGGTCAGTAATCATCTCAAGTAGAGCGTTTCCCCATGAGCCGTCTCCACCCTTTACTGTCATCTCTTCCCAGCAGATTTCTTTGCAATTAAAGTCGCCCATCATAACTATTCTTCCTCCATCTTCCATTATCTTATTTAATGTTATCTTTGTGTCCTCTAACAAAATTTTATGTTCACTCTCTTCCCATGAAGCTGTTTTCGGAGACACATAGTTTATCACAAACTTTCTGCTCTTCTTATCTCTGTCTTCTACTTCGATCATAATCATCTCTACTGTATTCTTTCCATATGTGACACACCTCACGTTTATATCCTTCTTAGTCAGGAACATAACTCCACCCCCTTGCTTTGTCTCTCTGTTTCTAATCCAATAATTATATGCATCATGTCCTACACTGTTGGGTGGTAGTGGACCTTTTAATTTTGTTTCTACAATTCCCATTATGTCCGGTTCTTTTTCCTTCAGATAATCATTCAGCTCATTCAATCCTGTTATTAATCCATCTATATTTGTGTAAGACACTCTTAGTTTTCTGCCACTTCCATTGTGTTCTCTGTTTCCCTTTTGTTTTTCTCTAGTATGTCGAATTTCCTCACTTTCATATTCACTACTCTCCAATAGAATTTATCTTTTTCTGACTCTGTTCTGGTCTCGTTTTTTTTCTTAGCTTCATGTCTTTTCCTTTTTTCCTCCTTTCTTTCCTCTTTATTCATTTCCCTTTTTATCCATACCTTTTTATATTGTTCACTTGTTGCTAGTTTCCCTGTTTTGGATTAGATATTCTCTGCCGTCGTTTGTGACCTAAATTTAATCTTAATTGGTCTGGTCTTATCTGTGCCTAAACTTCTCTTCGATTTGTTTCATTATTTCTGGTTCATCTTCCTGAACTAATTCTAGTAAACTGCTTACTTTTTCATTTCCCTCTTTGATTCTTGTGGTTCTATCTGGGTTATGTTTCTCTTCCATTCCTAATATGATTATACATTTCTTTCTGTCTGCTAAGTCTCTTACTATATTCTCCTTCTGTCTCATCACTTTAATAACTGAGTCTTCAGTCTGTTCTTTCATTTGTTGTTTGATTATGTCAGTAAATGCAACTTTACTGTTTTCTTGGATTTTTTCCAACCCTCTTTGTTGTCCTTACTATTCCTCTTTAATTCTTCATTCTCCTCTTTTACTTCTTTTAACTGTCTTTTTAATTCTTCAATTTCATTAGTTAAGTTTTTGTTCGCCTTCTCTAGTTCTTCCAATCTTTCAACACTTTGCGCAATCTTTGTTATCCTACCGAACCTAATCTCCCAATGTTCGGTCATTTGATCAAGTTTTTCTTCCAGTTTTGCCAGTCGGGGGAGGTTGGTATCCGCCGCCCCCTCATTAAATCCTTGGAAGTTATTATCCTCACCCTCCATTGAACTGCTCTTATCTATGTTTCTAATTGTTACATTTTTGTTAGTCCCATCACCAAAATCCAAATCATCGGTCCGTCTTTTGTTTACAAGCCGTCTGGCCTCTTGGACCAAGTCCTCCCCTTCCTCATTTCCTTCTCATTTTCCTCACTTCCCCACTACACCACGAGCAATCCCCCCCCCGTAAATACAATAGGTACTTCCTTTGCTTTGGGATCCACGAAAATTTCACTTTTTCTTCAGAACGTCATCTACGCCGTCCATCCGATGAAGTGTGTGTGTGTGTGTGTGTGTGTGTTGATAAAATCGTTACCTTTGACCTATTTGTTTGAACAGTTAGGGCAAGTCGTAGTCACCAGTATCCTCTTGGTGGCTCAGAAAATAATTTTGGTAGATTAATACGATGACATCTCCCTCATGGTGTGTGGTGAATCGTATAGGATCCGAACTTTATATAATCGTCTTTAGAATCAATTTTCACCTGATTTTGTAAAGATACATTTGCTTCTTTAATTTTAATTGGAGATTACTGTTCTTTGTTTCAGAAAGGGCTTATGTTTTGTTAGTTGAATAAAATCTAGAAAAAGTATCGAATTTTAATCTTCACACAAGATGGTGAAAAAATTATAATAAGATAAAAAACACTCCATTAGCGGTATATTGAAAATCTAAGTCAATATTTTGGAATACTCCTCCAAACTTAAGCGAACCAAATGCTTGATCAAATTCAGGAGATGAAGGTGAAATCAAAGATATCTTCGTCATAATTTACCTATAAAAAAGCCCTTCAGGCAAAATAACATTTACAATTTTGTTACCAATCCCGTAGCAAGAACTCAGACTATATAACAACTCCATGAAGAGAAAGAAAAAAAATACTATTTTTTTTTCCGACTCCATTTCCAATGTTCTAGATAGTCTGCTTCTGGCGGATATTTTAATGTGGCAGTTGATAATTTAGCTTACTTAGCTTAGGACGATCTGTCGATGATCGACGACGACAGTGCTCCTGCGAAGATAAGTGGTGATGCTAAGGTTTTTGTCGCTGGTGAGGTCAAATTTTTCATCCACATATCCTTCCACACTCCAGCCAAGTCAGATTTGGATCATTTAGATAAACTTTGTTGTTGAGTTGATGTCTTTTTGGCGTCCTTGGTTGCGAGCAGACGCAATATACTCGACTCTTAACTAGGAGTTATTTCTCTCTAACAGAGAAAGGATGGTTCAGAAATGTGTTCTTCTGGTTGTGGCCTTCGTGTTGGCCAGCTGCCTATTCCAGTCGGCGTCTTCGATATGCTACGAGAAAAATCGGTGTGAATATTGGTGCAGAACTCCCGACTCACGGGAAATAGCCGTTCGTAAGTATAATTTTGCACAGTTCTCCACGTGTATAAGTGCATATGAAAACATATTTATAGATGGGTAGGGATCACGATTTATTTTCCGTAACTTGCCCTTGATAAGGCTCACATGAGAATATAAATCATGTTCTGGTGGCGCATGACCATATATGGATATCGTCGCTTGATTTGCTGTCCTGTTGCTCAATCACCCCCATCAACATCTACTCTTCTCTAAGACCTTCACTAATACAATTCCATGGAATTACCATAAATAGCATGGTATCAATAATAATGTCTGAAGTTGTTATACCATCTTGGTAATTCATTATAGTTATTAGGCCTTCATATCGCCAACCAAACTCTATAGGGCTAACACGTTTAAAGAAAAAAAAAAAACATTGCACGCTTTCTGTTACACATGCACAAGCACGCATACAAAAATACATATACAAATAAACATACACACGGAGACACACTTGCACACATACACACACTTACATCCCATTTGTTCCCATTTTCCCCTTTACAAGTGTTTATTGAATTTGTCCCGTTGAGCCCAGTCTGAAACAGAAATACAGCACAACCGCATGCATCAGCCAACTGTTCTCAATCTTCGGTAATCTTTAGTCAGTGTTTGGTATCATATAACAGTTGGGACCATTAAATTATGATATTTGATATTAAATTAAGAACAAATACATCCTTAGTTCGCTTTTTCTTCTTACTGTACATACAAAACACAGGCAGTTGTATTCTATGCTGTACATGTAGACAAACATACGTACATGCATGCATACCTACATAAATATATACATACATACATATACATCAATATATACATATACATACATATATTGTACATATATACATACATATACTGTACATATACACATGCATGTACACATACACATATAGACGCATATATACATACATACATATATACATACATGCATGCATACATACATATATACATACATACTTGCATACATACATACAACATACATACATAATCATACTCCAAAGGAGCTGGTGTTCAGAAACTATGTGTAGGAAGCAGACTAAAAGTCATAAACGTTACTACAATCCCAGTGTTTCGAACCCTGCCATGGCACTGACTCCAAGTGGAGGGGACTAGCTAAGTACGACCACCGCGCGAGTGGGTTGGAGGGGAAGAATGTCGTGAAGACTGAGATTGATATGTGTAACCGTTAGGTTACGTTGCGTAGGAATATTTATTCTTCTTATCCTCATCCAACAAAGTTAGAAAACGAGTAGGAGGCTTAATCTTAGGGAAAGATAGATAAATTGGAAATAATTTTAGTGGTAGGTAAACTGAAATGAGAAGATGTAGTAGGAAAGTTAGAAATGAAAATAATTTCAGTAGAAGAAAAAGTTTATGTAGTTGTTTGTGCATGTAGCTGTGTTAGTTTTGTTTGCGATATGGTTGGGTGTGTCTATACATATAGGGTTGCCTCCAACGCGTGTGCTCACAGCCTGACAATATTTCTTTGTCGCGGCTCGTGCCGCTTAAATTCTTCTTATCGGCTTAAGAAACCTGCACAGCGAAGCTATAGCGATAATCCCATACCACACTCCTGGTCATATGGCCATTTCCCGAAGGTTGAGTGTGGTTTGAATTTTCCGCCAAAATCATCGGAAATTTAAAATTCCCGGCTCTGTGCAGGCATGCGCATTGTCGACCCCACCTCCCCCTCCCTATCCCCTCCCTTCTTACCCGGCTAGCTCGAGCCGGACGTCGCGTCACTTCAATGAGAAATGAAGGCTTCGCCTGTGGGAGGAGGGAGGGACCCTAAATCTGTGCAGGTTTCTTAAGCCGATAAGAAGAATTTAAGCGGCACGAGCCGCGACAAAGAAATATTATCGGCTGAAAGAAGCCTGCACAGCGAAGCTATGCATGAGACGAGGACAGGTGGGAGGAGAGGTGAAGCCTGAATCAAACCGTTATTACGTGTGTCTTTCCTATGGGAGACTTATTCATTTTATCACTCAGTAGAGGGGAGACAGAAACGTCAAGTACCCACGCCGAAGAATGTGACATGCACAACATTGCACTGTTCACACAATGCGTAAATTATACGAAATTTGTATCCTGTTCAACGGTTCCTGGCCCCTCCCCACTCCTCGGTCGCCCTTTGCCCCCTCCACTTTTTTGAGATGAGAGGGGTGGAGCCGTTTCCATGGCGACACATGGGACAGGGGCGACCGAGTGGTAGAGACACCGTGTCCCCAAGGGAGTCGTCGATGTCCAGTCCCTAGGTCCCGCACCCGCTCCACAGAGTGGGTGCGGAGAAACTCCAGCGACCGGCGTAGGGCCCCCGACCGAAGCCAGGGACGCAACAACCTGTGGAGTGCTGAGGGTATCGGCCCGGGCAGGTCACGCGGGAGAAGCAGTATGCTCCTGTCGACCTCCCGTACCAGCCGTCGGCGCCCCAAGCGGCTCAGTGGAAGGGCCGGGGTCGCGAAGTTGAGCCCCCCCCCCCCCCCCCCGCCACCGAAGGAGGGAGGACGTGTGAGAGAAGCACGCTCTTTTGGCGCAGGGGAGCACCCGAAGGACGCTGACTGTGTCCCACTCAATCCCGAGCCAATAAAGTCTCTGTGTGGGAGCAAGGGCAGACCCGTCCCAGTCCACCCCGAACTCCACGTCCGCCAACACACTCAGAGCCACCGAGATGTCGGCCGATGCACCCTCCCCGGTGGGCAAATGCATCAACTAGCCGTCTAGGAACATGAGTGTGGAGACGCTTGCTTCCGTCCAACGTACGCCTACCACTCTCACTAGTTTCGTGAAGATCCTCGGGGTAAGCGAGAAACCGAAAGGGAGTATGCGAGGCCAAGTTCGTTTCCGAGCGACCTCGTCCGTGGGCGTTAGTCAAGAGGCTTCGTCCTGGGTGAAGACGTTCCCTGAGCGTCTCCCACGAAGACGGGCCTGGACCCTCGGTATGTATCCAACTCACCCCAAGTCTTCCCGCGGGAAGTTCTCGAAGCCCGTGGCGAGCGTCTTCATCCAATAGTGTGCTATGGCAATTTGTGACGTCTCATCACCCACAAGCGGACTTCTATATGTTTAATACCTAGTGACATCATGTGATTATACTGTGACGTCACCGGATTGATCATGGCGCCATAGGATCGTCTCGTGACGTCACAGGGACACAAATTGACGTCATAGGACTACATGGTGACGTCAATTTATCACAATGACGTCATCTTATCATACCGTGACATCACTGAGTCACAGTGAGCGTTGAAATAAATTTTGACATGGTAAAATTCTGGACCATCATGACTGTAGATTAAATTAAGTTGAATAGGAAAAGTCATGTTCATTTCGACCTAAGTCACAGTGAGCGTCGAAATTAATTTTAACATGGTAAAATTCTCGACCATCATGACTGTAGATTAAATTAAGTTGAATAGGAAAAGTCATGTTCATGTTGACCTGAGTCACAGTGGGCGTTGAATTAGTTTAACATGGTAAAATTCTTGACCATCATGACTACAGATTAGCTTAAGTTGAATAGGAAAAGTCATGGTCATTTCGACCTAAGTCACAGTGAGCGTCGAAATTAATTTTAACATGGTAAAATTCTCGACCATCATGACTGTAGATTAAATTAAGTTGAATAGGAAAAGTCATGTTCATGTCGACCTGAGTCACAGTGGGCGTTGAATTAGTTTTAACATGGTAAAATTCTTGACCATCATGACTACAGATTAGCTTAAGTTGAATAGGAAAAGTCATGGTCATTTCGACCTAAGTCACAGTGAGCGTCGAAATCAATTTTAACATGGTAAAATTCTCGACCATCATGACTGTAGATTAGCTCAAGTTGAATAGGAAAAGTCATGTCCATTTCCACCTGAGTCACGGTGAGCGTCGAAATTAATTTTAACATGGTAAAATTCTCGACCATCATGACTGTAGATTAGCTCAAGTTGAATAGGAAAAGTCATGGTCATTTCGACCTGTTTTTTTTTTTTTTTTTTTTTTTTTCCTCCAAGGTCAAGGCATTTTATTTATGTAATACCTAGCACTTTGCGCCAACTTAAACTGTACTATTTAAAACTGATTTTCCTCTTCTCATTACACTAAATGATTGTAGTTTCTTTGAACTAATTTATACTCATTTTAACTAACACTAGACTCCCTAAAGGCCTGTCTACACGAGCGGGCCTGATCGGCGGGTTTGCCCGTTAACGGGCAAATTCTCGCGGGCCTGCCCGTGAATGTTGTCCACACGACCGAAGTGATGAACAGCTGGGCCTGCCCGATGTTGCCAGTAGCGGGTGGAGTGCTGTACGAGAACCATGGTGCCTAGCATTGTCAAGAAAAAGATTTTGTGCTCTATCCTGGGCTGCCATCGTTAAATGTTCACTGTGCTACTATGCCGTGGAATGTGGGATGAAGGCCCGCTGTGGGTTCACGATATTATCTTGCGTCTGGCAGGGTAGAAACTCCAGCTACCGGGCACCAGCTCAGTGATTTCGCTCGGCGGCCTTTCGGGCAATTTGATCGTTTGCCCGTCAAATATGCCCGTTAACGGGCAAGCCCGCCGATCAGGCCCGCTCGTGTAGACAGGCCTTTAGTCTAAAGTTCTTTTGTGTTTTACTTGGGGGTGGAACATCAGGTAAGTCATCTTTAAACTCAAGCCAAGTGAAGTTGATAAGAGGTTGGCTGCGGCTCATGAGAAGGGCTGGGTGTTTTTTTTTTTTTTTTTTATTTTTGTTTTTTTTGGTTAAGAAACCTGGAAGGAGGGTGGTGCCGTGAGGCGTTAGAAGACCATTGAAGCTCGGAGGTATGGGGCTGCCGAGGCCTGATGATCCTCGGGGAGCCACCCTCCGTATCATAAGACACGTCCCTTTGTCCTCCAAGAGGCCCGGGTTCTTACCACGGACGACTTGAGGACGTATGGGGAACGGAGTACGAGTGGAAAAGGTCAAAGTCTACGCCTAGGACCTGACAAAGAAAGTTATAAGGCGTTAAAGGACCATTATTGGTCGAAGGTATGGGGCTGCCGAGGCCTGATGACCCTCGGGGCGTCACCCTCCGTATCATAGGACACGTCCCCTTGTCCTCCGAGAGGCCCGGATTCTTACCACGTACGACTCGAAGACGTATGGGGAACGGATTACGAGTGGAAAAGGTCAAAGTCTACGCCTAGGGCCTCACAAAGGGAGCCATTAAGGCAATAGAGGACCAATGATGGTCAGAGGTATGGCGCTGCCGAGAGGCCTGATGACCCTGGGGGGCGCCACACTCCGTACCATAAGACACGTCCCCCCCGTCTTCAAAGAGGCCCGGGTTCTTACCACGGACGGCCTGGAGACGGGGACGTATTGCGATCGTATATGGTCAAAGTCTACGCCTAGGGCCTGAAACAAACCGTGAGGCAATAGAGGACCGATGATGGTCGGAGGTATGGCGCTGCCGAGAGGCCTGATGACCCTGGGGGGCGCCACCCTCCGTACCATAAGACACGTCCCCCTGTCTTCCGAGAGGCCCGGGTTCTTACCACGGACGGCCTGAAGACGGGGACGGATTGCGATCGTATATGGTCAAAGTCTACGCCTAGGGCCTGATACAAACCGTGAGGCAATAGAGGACCGATGATGGTCAGAGGTATGGCGCTGCCGAGAGGCCTGATGACCCTGGGGGGCGCCACACTCCGTACCATAAGACACGTCCCCTGTCCTCCGAGAGGACCCGGGTTGTTTACCAGGGACGGCTCGAAGACGGGGACGGATTGTGCTCGTATAAAATCAAAGTCGAAGAATGAGACAAACCAGCAGCCAAGCGGAAAGCGATAAAACTAACAGACGATTAACCAGCAGGAAACGGGACCGCCTGCTCCCATGTGGGCAGCGAGTTAACCACTCGGTCCCGTTTCCGCGATCTAAGTGACGCGACGCCCGGCTCGAGCTAGCCGGGTAAGAAGGGAGGGGGAGGTGGGGTCGACAATGCGCATGCCTGCACAGAGCCGGGAATTTTAAATTTCCGATGATTTTGGCGGAAAATTCAAACCACACTCAACCTTCGGGAAATGGCCATATGACCAGGAGTGTGGTATGGGATTATCGCTATAGCTTCGCTGTGCAGGTTTCTTTCAGCCGATAATGGACTATATATATTATTACACGGGCCGTGTTTCCTTTACCTCCACATTCGTCACAATGTATACACATTATAATTATTGTTATTATTATTATTGTTGTTGTTGTTGTTATATTATCATCGTCAGTATCATTATTGTTGTTGTTATCACCAGTGGGATGACGTAAGTATCATCAAAGCTCAGCAAGTGGGGGAGGGGGAGGGGGAGGGGGAAGGGGAGGGGAGGCGCTCAACAAACAAAAGAACATCCCAGGGAATCCCATAACAAATAAATAGATAAATAAATAAATAAAATAGTAATAGATAAATAATGAGCAGATAAACAAATAAGTTGGTAAGTAGATGAATAAATAGATAAACAGTATCTAAACGTAATATGGCATTGTAAAACGCGTTTTCTGTTCACTATCTCTTGCTCCCTCGGAGAGTAAGAGTTGCGTTGCGGACTTCTCCAGATTTTCAGGAGAAACTAATCGACCAGCTCCTTTCTGGAGAACATAATTGCATATATTTTACATCTCAATTTGCTTAAATATTTAGGAATTGTGTCTTTCCGTGGTATGTCCCTGTGTTTGCTGAGCTCCTCTCCGTGTGTGTGTATACGAGTACACAAATGTACGTAGGTTTTCTATCATTCACTTAAATAATTCATCACTACTCCCTTTCCCTCTTCTGTAAACCTTTGTATTAACCAATCACATCTATCACGGACAGATCCTTGCACAAGCCGCTACCTGAAGTTCATCAACAACAACAACGTTTACAAGAAATGTTCTAGGAACTCGACATCCACTGGATGTCATAATGATGAAGTGTGCTGCCCCATCCCAGGTCAATCAAATGAGTACGCATGCGCACCCTGCCCCTGGTTCTAAGATTTCAGAACCTTAAAAGAATGTCCTGATTTTTTTTTTTTTTGGGGGGGGGGAGGAAAGGGAGGGGGTGTTCTTCATTTTTAACTGTTCATTTGTAATTTTTCCTTTTGATTGGGAAATTGCGCAATTGCCTTCACTCATGCAATGGTTGTCCAAGTTTCAAATATACAACGCCAGCAGGCATTTAGGGAACACCATTATGGGCATTCTTTCATATGGGCCAACGACACTTGTACTCAGGCAATGACGTCATTGCATTTCCAATGTCACTCCTACAGTATGTTTTATTCTCAATGTATGCAACATTACTCTTAGTTTTATTTCTAAGTTTATCATTCTTCACTGTAAAATGTATTTTCATTCTCGATCAGTAATATACATTTTCCTATTATTATTGTTAGCTGTGGAAAAATGGCTTCTGAAATTCAATGACATGTCGGCTTTCGACAAGTAGCCTACAGCACTTATTACTTTTCTAATTTGTTATATATCACTAGAAATTTTCTTATGCCATAACCAACTGCAAATCAAACATGACCCGTACTTGTATATCTTCAAAGTCTACATAACATAGTTGTTATCGGTAATATAATCCATTTCCAAATAGCTGGAATAAAAGCTACCGTTATGATGTCATAATGGAGCACAATGTGAACGTCAGCTTTGAGTGTTCTGTTTTGGTATTTTCCTTTCTCTCCAAAAGAGGGTGACAATCGACTGTGGCTTGCCCCTGTGTACAATAACCTTTACTGTGTCTAAATTACACTAGTCAACAAAATTTAACTGTTTTTCTTTTTCCAAAAACTAATGCAAGTGAACCCAATGAGTGTTCTGTTTTGGTATTTTCCTTTCTCTCCAAAAGAGGGTGACAATCGACTGTGGCTTGCCCCTGTGTACAATAACCTTTACTGTGTCTAAATTACACTAGTCAACAAAATTTAACTGTTTTTCTTTTTCCAAAAACTAATGCAAGTGAACCCAATGGCATTTTTATTTGGCAATTTTTTTTTCAGAATTTGTCTTTTAGTCATTGTTTGTAAATTGTAATTCTTGGGCTCTCTCCGAATCATAGGAATAATGGTATGAATCTTTTGACCAGGTTACACAATACGAGTGACCCAGTTTTTATCCTGGTCACCCATTTTTGTGGTGTAAAGTGAAGTTTTTCTTAAATGTTAATTCACCACTGATGTAACAATAACATATTGACTTATTTGTGTAGTTTCTCGGCATTGCAGACTTGGTATACTCTTGCTAAATGCAGGGCCCTAACATGGGGGGGGGGGGCATTATGCCCTAGGGCGAGACATTTAGGGGGCGGCAATACATACCGCCCACAAGGCTGACAAAATAGTTATAATAAAAAGGTCAAAGGAGCCCTGAATATTTTATCATAATATACGAATTTTGCGTTAGAATAAACAGAGTATGAAATATTTACTCATATCCTTTCTATAACAGGGACATTAGATACAATTTTTAAAATCCATTTAATTATTTCACAAGCCAATAGCTAAAACAGGCTGTAAGGGATGGTGATGGAAAATGGTGATGGGGAGGGGGGGGGTGTCACTAAGAACTCACCGGGGCGGCACTTAGGCAGGTTTGGGCTCTGGCTAAATGTCACCCAAGTGAATTTCAAAGTACCACTTAAACTGCCAAGGTTTTTGATGAAGCTGCGGTCGTGCAGATGCTGAAACCTGGTACAGCCAAGTCATCTGAGGAATATGCAAACCAAGATTTCGTCCCTTACATCAAATAACAGATTCAGCATTGCTCGCGTTTTGACCTTGTGTTGGACAACTACAGTCCTGACTCACTGAAATCCAGACTCACTGGAAAATGTGTGAGAAGGCACGTTAACTAGTCAGCAACCATTCCAAGAAATTGGCTCTTAAATTTCTTTTCTGAGGCAGTTATTGACTGATGATGGTAGTGGCAAGGCGCTAGTGGTGACAGATGAACAGCAGGTACTCTGCTCCAGCCCTATGTAAACATGAAAAGGCGGATACTCGCTTAATATTTATGCATGCCACGCTGCTTAGCACGGCCACCGTCAGATTTTTGTTCGAACTGTAGATACAGATGTGATAATTGTGGTAGTTCTGGCAGTGAAGCTAGCTGTCACTGTCAAATGAAAATGAATTTTGGATAGCTTTCGGCACAGGCAAAAACCTCCGATTCTTGGGCACTCATGAGATACCTTCATCTCTAGATCCAGTGTTTCACGCCCTCACTGGGTGTGACACTGTGTCCTCTTTTGTGGATACAGATACAAGATTTCAAATTAATTCATGCATAAAATTATCTATAACCCGAGTGCAGGATCACTTCCAAGAAATGGATGGCGCAAAGCGCGGGAAGTGACGTCCCTTATAGTGTCCAATTATTATTAATACAATCTGAACGTTACTATACCCGGGAGTAAGCAGGGTGTCCCAAGTGACACTGGTTTGGATCACAGTAATACCCCCAATCAACTGCCCCACCTCTTTTAGAGAAAAAAAAAAAATAATAATAATAATAACAAAACAAAATATTGTGAACCAAAGATGCACATCCAACGCACCATTATGACGTCATAACGGCATTTTCCATTACTGCTGTTTGTAATTTTATTACATTCCTACAACAACAATGTTATGTAGACTTATGAATGGACATAAAAATGACTCGGTGTGTTGTTTAGATGGTCATGGCATTAGGGCTATTCTAGTGAACAAAATATCAGATCATGCAAAGACTATACCGACGTGACATAATTGTATTTCAGATGCCTTGCTTCCACAATAATCGACAATGGAGAAATAACTGATAATTTTCAACTAAAGATATCACATTATACATCGTGAAATGAACGTAGAAATACGAGTATGAATAACGTTGCACACACCATGAAGATAAATATCGAGGTAGTTTGAAAATCCAATAGCGTCATGTCGGTGACTTTGGCAGGTACTTGACGAAAAGTGGTACAGGGATTTTCGTGGGTGTGGTTGTAATTTCTGTCCTTTTCTCAACGTCACCCTTTACACTCCACTTGCATATGGCCATATCATGCATCTTTTCCATATTTACGTCGCGATGCCTTTAAAGAAAATATTGCCTCTGACTAGCGTCGAATCTGGGTTTGTTACAAACAAAAGGACTAGCAGAATAAGGTCTCTTCACTGGTTTAGGGGCCCCCTTTTATCTAATCGTGAGTTCCAGGTATAAAAATCATTTGTGGAGAAAAAGAGGTATGCCCAACTTTGCCAATCGCAACCTTAGCTCATCCCGGTTGCCTGGCAAAGTTGAAAATAAATCATTATGTTTGTTCGTCACGTTAGTCATTCAACCATAGCCCCCCGCATCGTGAATTGATTTCATGGCCTATTTAGATTTTTTAGCGGGTAGTCTGAGCCACTAATTAACGGGAGTTAATTGAAAAAATGAGTCACGTGCACATTAATAGAATAACACCTCAAGGTCTTCTCAGCTCAATCAAATTGCCCGGCAACAACCAAAATAATTCAATATCAACCTTGCCAGTGTTGTTTAATCATTGTATTCACTTGATTACGAAGATATTAAGATACCAGGTCTTATTTATTCATATAAGCATAATTTATATGTCGTTTTACCTCGCAATGCATTCTCTTACCTCGGAAGGCAATCTCTGTTCACATACAATTCTAACACGATTCGAACGTGAAGTCAATATGTACTCCATCATCGAACAGTCGTTCCCATTTGAAGAAAAATGAAACAAACAAAATAAGGTGACTCAAGGTAATGTCAACTTGCACGCCAGTATGGCGCCCGCGCCACAACGGTGAATTCCACCCATACTTATTGGAAACCGATTATATTCCCGTGACGGTCCTATTATGTGAATATTCATGAAGACGTGAATGTCGTTAAGCTTAAATATCATTTGGTTATGGAATAAGGAAGATCCTAATATATAAATGGAAGTATTTTATTGTTTGTCGAAAGGCGGTGTAACGACGTACCTCATCGAATTTGAGAATGATTAGGAATAAGTTGTATAACATTACTGACCGAGAACAATATAATCTTCAAACGCAGAATAATAAGTGCAAGAATAAAAATAAGAATAATGTTGCATTCACCCAGAAGAAAAAATACTGCAAGTTTGAAAATGTAATGACGTCATATCACCGAATACGGAAGTAAATGGTGGCAATTTCTACCCTTTCTCAGTTTCATCGCATATATTACACTCATGACTATGAAATACAAAAAGTTACTTTCCGTCGCGATGCCACAAGTAAATTTTTTTGCCTCTAACCATGATTTATGCTACCAACTAATGCCTTAATTTCTTTTTGTAACGAGCTCCACGTATAAACTACATTCCTGAGGCGAGGTGCGCATATCTGTCTGTCAATTTCAGTGTTCATCCAGTCAGGGTAGAGTCACCATTAAAGAGCGCCCCCTAGGATGTCGTACCCTGTTCCATTTGCACCACAAAGTAGAGCGATTTTTAGGCCTAGGGTAGTGGGCGAGATGCAGGGATGACCCGTCATCTTGGAACCAAGAGAGAGGGAAGGGGGTGGGTGGGAGTGGTTTTTATGCCTTTATTTTTTTGGCTACCTCCCTTGTAAGTGGGAAAAAGCTTTTGGTATATGTTAACAACAGTAGGTGCGAGTAGAGTAGCCAGATAGAAATGAACTGCGATAAAAGCAGTTCCCATTAGTTACTTGATTATATGCAATGGCCACTGAAATAAAATTCAGAACAATTAAGATGTCCTTATAATATTTCATAATTCTGAACAAGCTTCTGAAATGCTTCACCTGCATTCTTTCAATAATAATAGCGATACAGTGAAAATATGGTAGTAATAATAATCATATGTATAAATGGTAATTAACATTAATTATAACTAAAACTTATCATTAACAACAATAAAGGCCCTTAACGAAGGGGCAGTTACGTGACATCAATCATGGAATTTGCCTATCTTCTGGTAATCAAACATGTGCAGGACTCAAACCTATGACTAGAAAGAGGAGCATACCAAAATGGATATAAAATAGGATACAAGTTAACTCAGCCACCCTGTTTTTAAGGGGAAACTGTCTGGTGTGTATGTATACACACCAGAGATTACACTTGTACGAATATTGTCATGATCTTAAGTAGAAATAGGGGGTTGAAGCAGCACTCTGCAGGAACAGAGATTGTGTCAGTACATGGGTCTGAGCATCATGCCTTATTGCAATGTCCACTATGTCCACTTATGGCATGCCAACAAGATATATTTCCTAGTTTTGATGTACCTACAATGAACCTGTTATTTGGTGAAGGGGATCATTTGGTTGATTTATGTAAACATGTTAATGAAGTTGTAAAGGTTTACAGAAAGATACACCAACAGTACAGTAGCACTTTTTGTTCATTTTATGGAATTAGTATAAGATATTGGCACTTTTTATAGAGGTATGAAATTTCTTACGCAGAAAGACTGGTATACCAATGATAATATTCACAATACAATTTGTTAATACCTGATATTGTATTGTTACCCTTGCTACATATAGGATAAACTATTTTGATATTATTCATGTTAAAAATTTGTGTTGTTCTACATGATTGTATTTTATGTTGGACCATGTTACTTTGAATGTGCTGTACATCTGTAATTCTTTGGTCAATAAAAAAATTAGTATAGCAGTATTTTTCAGTTTGTGGATTTGAACTCTACCTCCTCCTGGGCAGTTACGGGGATTATGGTGGGTATGTAAATACACAGGTCATCAATTGTGATAAAGAAACCAAACTAATGTTAGTGGCCATTATGGAAAAGATGTTAGGTAATCAGGGGACATTCAAATACCCACAAGGCTACATAAAGATATATAATGCTACGCCAATAAATCTATTAAAATTGCAATTCATAGGTTGAGATTTCCTTACATTATGCAATCTTGGGCCAGTTTCATGGTTAGTTGCTCAAAATTCCCAACAAAACATGCCAATATACTTGAAACTATTAGGTCTAACAAAATAGATCATATAGATTAAAAATAAATACATACATATACCATAGGCTTTTCCCTCCTTACAATGGAGGTAGACAAAATATCAAAGGCACATACTCAACTCCCATTCACCCCCCTCCCTCTAGTAATACATATACCAAAGGCTTTTTCCCCCTTACACGAGGGGTAGCCAAAAAGAAAAAGGCATAGAAACCACTCCCACCCATTCCATTTCCCTCTAGTAATAATAATAATACATACATACATATACCAAGGCTTTTTCCCCCTTACAAGGGAGGTAGCCAAAAAGGAAAGGCATAAAATCATTCCCACCCATTCCATCCCTGAATACACTCCACACCCCTCCATCCTCCCTCTTATCTTAGCACCTCCTGGATGACTTGTCATCCCTGCACCTTGTCCACTGCCCTGGGTCAGAAGCAGTGTTGCAAGACACAGCAAGGCCGCTTCATGAAATTGGCGACCCCCCATTGCATAAAAGGAGAGGACAGGGAGAAATCCCTTCGGGCTGCGTCAAATTTTGCTCACACGTACTACCTCACCACCCGCCCATTCCACCTCGTGCAATCACATCATCCATATACAACCATTCTCCATTCACCCGTCTTCTGTCCTCTCCCGTCCTTCCTCAACAGACATTCCCCTCTTCCCCAAAGCCCCCTTTACCCCATCCATCCACCTCATCCTAGGACATCCCCTCATGTTCACTCCCTCCACATCTGCCTTCCATACCTCTTTAACTAGTCTCTCTTCACTCATTCTTTCCATGTGTCCATACCATCCTAATATTCTTTCATCAACCCTATCTCCCAGCTCCTTTACCACCCCTGTTCTCCTCCTCATTTCTCACTCTATCTAGCCTAGTAACCCCCATCATACTTCTCAGACACCTCATCTCGAACACATTCAAACCCTTCCTCACTTATGTTCCATGTTTCTGCCCCATACAGTGCTGTTGGCACAATCACTCCTTCATACAGTCTCCTCTTAGCATCCATTCCCAAATGTCTATTGCTCATTACACTCTTTAATCCACCAAGGCATTTACTCGCTTCTCTCAATCTACATTCTACCTCCACATTTGCACCCAAGTATCTAAAACTATCCACTTCCTCCAGTCACTCTCCCTTAATGCTCACTTCCATATAAATAATAATGATAAAAAATAAATAATAGTAACAGCATTAGGAAAATACTTGAATGTCTGTTCATAGACTTTATTATTTGTTAAACTATTTACAATGACATACCATACAGGGGTTGATTATGATACTTAGTTTAAAAGGCAATTAGCCTGACAATAATGCACCTTTAATATTAAAACCAGGAATGGAGAGCTGTATGAATATTCTGGCCTCTTGATATGATCTAACTGCTGAATATGTATGACCCAATAAGAATATGCTGAAATCATTGCCTCAACAAATTGTTTTGGATGAGGTTACTTTACCAAGCCTATGAAATGCTAAGTCCACTTTAGCAAACATACCAGAACCAGCTCCTGTGACCAACATTCATTCGAAGTACAATCAACTTGGGTAATGCTGGTCCCTACAAAACATTCACCATGCAGAAAATATTCTCTCAAACACACATACACACACACACCTGTACAAGGGCCTTAAAACAAAGTACAAAGTAATACAACAGTACAGAGTATAAATAGAACTTCAAAGAGTGTCAAGATCAACCTCCCTCTCTGCAACAGATTTGATGGTATGTGCCAGAGAATCCTTCTCAAGACATGTCATAAGTTGTCTTGCTGCTTTGCCTTTGAGCTGAGCAGTGTGGTGGCAGGGATAACAAATGAATCAGCCACCCCTTCTCATAAGGGGAAGAATATCTTTCAGCATGTAAACATAAGTTACAGCCCTGAGAGACTGCCAATCTCTGAACAAGGCCAAAGATTTTTCTCTTATCAACTTAAATCAAGATGGGAAGGATGGTCAAATGGGTTTTAATTGTCTGATGTTGGTGAATACCTTAGTCCTGCCACCGTCCTTATAAAGGGGCCTTTTTTACAAACAAATAACGACATAAATCCACTCATACAATACAAAATAGTCCAAAAAAATTCATGAGATCCCCCACCCCACCCCAAAATTAAAAAGGGTGGGTGGGGGGGGATGTTTTGTATGATTGTGCCTACAGCACTGTATGGAACAGAATACAAGATAGGCAAAGAGGATGAATCAATGTTTTTTCTTTTTTAGATTGAGAGCAAGAAATATGATATGTGTTAAAAGGAGAAACATGGTGGCAAGGCAGAGAACAGAGGGTTGAAAAAGGAGCCATTTTTTTCATTATTTTCACATCTCCCTTCCCACCTGTTCTCTACCTCACCTCACATTCTCCCCACCTCAATCATGTAATATCTATCAATCATAATTACCCTTCCTCTTTACCCAGATTAAATAAATAATGAAAAGAGAAAGGCAAGATTATTTTGCAAAATATAATGAACAAGCTTAAAACAACACTAACATCTGGTACAAACTCGCACACATTGAGGATAGTTGAAAAATAAACATGTTCAAGTAATAACGGTCCTTGGGTTCTGGGAAGAACCTCTGAACTGTTGTATGTTGTATTGGTAGGGTACTGTTTCCTCCTTGTATGAAAAGGAATACAATCAAAACCAAAAATAGGTTAAGACATCTAGGACTCAAGTCTCTCCAAGGGTGCTCACAGATGGAGATAAGGGTACTAAGAAGCCTTAAGACAGGTGGCAGGGAGATTCTTTGAGGTTCTCTAAGCACCACCACATGCAATGGTCCCATGTCCAAGTAAACTATCAACTGTTGATTTCCTAGCATTTAGGACTAGAAACCATCTCTTGGCAGCTAATCATGGTCATATATTTCCCTCTGGAAAGAAATGGGCTGCTGTCTATGTTTTATGAACGAAAGGCAGTTTCTGTCATCAACATACAGAAACAGAGAAAATGTTATTTATTGTCAACTCTTGATAGAGGTGTAAAATTAGGGGAGTTGTTAGGCTGCTCTTGGATCTGCCTATAAGTTATCATTAAGGACAACTCTTATCCTTATAGCTTGTGCAACTAAAAGTCCTACACTTAATGTAATATACAGGGGAGGGAGGGAGGAAGGGAGAGAAAATAATAATAATAATGAAATAAATAAACTAATAAAAATAATAATAATAATAATAATAATAATAATAATGAAAAAATAAAAAGGAGAGTGAATATGGGACAGCCAATCCTGATCAAGTTTATATTTGGTTAGGGCCACAGGAAATTTGTAAAAATACAGCCCACCTTGGCACTTTCCTATTACAAACAAAGATCAGGTGTGGATTGGATGTACTTCAGACCTGGCTGCTGGGGGCATTATTAGTACACTTAAAGATAGGGGCTGCTACCCTCTACCCTACATATATAAAAGTGAAATGTTTGGAAAGTAAATCAAAGACAATCGAAGTAAATACGCTGATGCATGTCGAAAAAATAAGAGAATGGATGTATGAATGATGGAAGAAAGATGGGAAGGAACCCAGAAAGAAATCCTGAAAGGGATGTAGAAGTGTTCTTAGTTTTTTTTTTTGTTTTTTCATTACCTAAGTAGCAAGGATACTGGTCCCACTATTAACCTCTTGGTTTGGGGACTAGATAATCTCCAAAAAAATGAGAGCTGGCAACCCCTCACAGAGAGACGGCCTACAGATGGAACAAGAATAGAAAAGGAAAGGAAAAGATCACATACACATTTGATGTTACTTATTTCCCCCCCCCATTTGTCTTTCCAGTCTATTACAGGCAGCTACATATTACATACATATACCAAAGGCTTTTTCCCCATACATGGGGGGTAGCCAATATTATTAATTTTGTAATACTGTGACTTGAGGTGTGAACCCTTACAGTTTTGAAAGAAGAGAAAGAAACAATCACAAAAACTTTTACAAACTTCAACTTAAAAAAAGCCTCTGTACCAACATGAAATTCATATGTATTCTTTGCATTTTCTATCTTCTAGATCCATTTTCACTTTTAAGGGTACCATAGTACCTTTGGTCTATGCCATACTCAAATCCAGCTTTGAACCTTGTTTGGCCAAATACAGGCCACACACTCGTCATGCCTATCATCAGATTAGACAAAAATATATAATATACACCAAGATATAGAGGTCACACAAATACATTAGGTCTAGTAGAACTATGTAGTTATATATGAAAAATCTTTGGAATTTTAAGTCTGGGCCCTATATTTGAGCTCAAACAATGCAGTTATGTATATGCCATCAGCCAATGTGCCATCTGTATATAATGTAATGGAGACTCCGCTTTTTTCTTTCTTTCTCTTTTTTAGGATACTCGGGGCCTGCAAATAATTGTACTTTATGCCTATGGTTACACAGATGAGACTTGTTACTGTGGCAGGTAAGGAGACAGGGCACTAACTTGATTTCAGGTCACAATGTTAACTGCAAGCTAAGGATAATTCCATTTCAAACAGGCTGTGTTGAACTGAAAAACCATAATTTACACAAATCATGCCATTAAAGATACAATGGAAGCTTCTTGATGTGTTTTCCTGGGCAATAAAAACACTGCTGGAAGATGTCGAGTTGCATTGTTGTTAAGGTCTTGAAGATACACCCACGTTTCCCCCCGACCCTTAACCCTCTGTGATTCATACATCACCATAAAGAGGTGTCACATCACCTCCTGAGAACAAAAAATGCATGTAGTACACTATACACCATATTCAGTAACAGTTAACCATCTGACTTAACCTACTTTCCTCTCTGGCATCACATGTTGTGCTTGACTGTCCATTCATCATAAATGGCGCATCTTTCTGTGCTACCCCAATTTAACTAGTAAAAAAAAATCATGCCGCTGATTTTGTGGCACTGGTGGTTGCAGATGATACTGATGGATTAGATTTTGATGAAGAGGAAGCACCCGCCTTTGCTACCATGAGCTTCTGGATTATATTGCGAGCGTAGCGGAGACGATCTGCCAATCCAGGGCGGCACCCATACTGTCAACAGGAGAAAAGCAACAGGTTTACAAAATAATCTGACATACATAGGTACCTTACCAACTATCAACTAAATAGCTAAAAAGTGCAAGTTAATACATGCCTAATGTGTTCTTCATACATAAGGTTTCTATACTTCAACCCCAACCCCTCAGTTTTTGCCATTGTTGAGAAATGCCAGCCCCTTGATGCTGGGCCTGATCAGGATCAGGATCTATTTGACTGCCAAACCCCCCACCAACCATTGTTAAAATTTCTGCAAAGGTGGAACATGCCAACAGGAGACCTTTTTGGCCCATAACTAGGTCGGATGTGGAAAGTTTTGGACCAAAAGGTCTTAAAGCTTGAGGCTGAGGGTACATGTACCATAATGACTTGATGCTGGCTCCTCATTATCACCACCACACCCACAAGGGGATCCAGATAAGGTTAGTTTAGATTAACTATACATTCATAAATCTTCATGGGAAATCATATACTACTTGAAGGGCTAATTTTGAATGAAATAGTATGTATCACAACACACTATTTCCATTGTCTGAATTTGTCTAACAATAAACATACCCCCATTCTAAAATCACGTGTGTGTGTGTGTGTGTGTGTGTGTATTTACCTAATTTTAGTATACAGGAAAGGAGCAATGTTTGTTGGGTCCCATCTCTTATTCTCTAACATACCTAGACTGAAATCCATGTATAGTTTGAACTTAATCTATATCTTTGATTTCCAATTATTACATTTAGAATTGAACTTGTGTATTGTTTGAGCTTATGCTACATCACCTAAGCTAGTCCACATATACATCTATATGGAAAACTATTTCTTCACATCCTTTCAACATGTACATACATACATATACCAAAGGCTTTTTCCCCCTTACATGGGGGTCCATTTCAACATGCGGTCTTTCTTAATTCACTTCCATGACCTCTTAAAGCCCTCCCAGCTTTAATCAGATCTCTTCTATCAATGCAATCCATCCCGTTTAGTGACCTGAACATTGTAATCATGTCACCTCTTTCTCTTCAATCCCTCAAAGTTGGTAGACCCACTGCTTTTAGTCTCTCCTCATATGGTTTATCTGCCAGGCTGGGGACCAGTTTGGTTGCTGCCCTTTGTATTCTCTCAATCTTGCTTATATCCTTCACTTTGTGTGCGTGTGTGTGTGTGTGTGTGTGTGTGTGTGTTTGTGCACATGAGAGTGTGATGGTTAACAAGTAGGTCAGTTCTTCCAGAGCCAGGTGAAACCCTCCCCTTCACAGGCTGTACAGCTTAAAACAATGTCCACAACTTATATTTCCAACATGCCTGCCCATCTTAAGCCCAACCCAGAGTCTGCCTCAACTGAATTTCAGTTAAGTTATATACTCAGCAAACTGAAGTGAACATAAAAAAAAAAAAAAAAAAAAAATACACATGTAACTGTTGCATACTGTGGCAATCTGTACATAACCTCATCCAACACGCCAGTGTTGGGAGCACTATAACATGGATACAAATATAACTATTATAATGCACGTGCTGAGACACATACACACAACTGCCACAGTATTGGAATCAGTCTATATCCCTGAATATCGATGAGCTTAGCACGATGCAGCCATTCTCCTCCTCCTCTTCCCCAAGTAATCCGAAATCCTGAAAACTCGGAGGGCTGACGCAGACAATCGCTTTATATCTGCATTTCCCCCATACTCGACCTTGAAGTTTCAGCATTGGAGTAACTCCACAACTCTACCCTCCCGTACGTTGACGCTTTTCACGGTTAAGTTCTGTTTAATCATCAGGCGAATTCTTATTCGCCTCTGGGGGGAACTTGGGCAAGATCAGGATGTCTATGAACACCCCCACTTGATTAAAGTGATTTGGCATTAGCTACAACAAAAATAGTACGTCAATGCGAATGATTGTTTTTACCCTTACACTGTTGTTAGTCATTTGTGCATTTGTTCAGATTGTTACCATACAGAAATATTCACTGGTGGGGAACGTGCATATTCATCAGGGCATAACAGGTAGTGTGCTACATGACCAGTGATTATAATAATAATAATAATGATGATAATAATGTCGGTTATAATAACAAGTCAATAACATGACACGACGCGTTGCGGACGAATCTCGCTCACCTGTTGAAGCGACGACAACCTATACGTGCGGAAGTTTCTCTTCTCGTCGATGTAGGTGACAGCACCCATAAGAGGGCACAGTATCAACTTTGTATGGTCCTCGAAGAAATTAATCTGGAAGATTGAAAAAAGTATTAACATTAAACTACAGTCAACTGGAAGAGGGAGGAAGAAGAAAAAAAAAAAAAAAAAAAAAAAAAAAAAAAAAAAATCGTCACCACATGAGATCCCACCTGAAGATTTGTCACCTCAGTACGCCGAATATCAACAATGGTGTTAGGTTAACTTAGGTTCAACGTGGGTTATGCTTACTGTCATAAAATTATACAACCGACGAATCGTAAACCTAGGATGGCACACATGAAGAATTGTCACCCTGTCGAAGTGTGGGTGATCCGAATAAACAAAGACAAACAAGTAAATAAATTAACAAACAAACAAATAATTACTGCACGTCCACCTACACATGGTCGGACGGGGTGGAATTGCCATTTGCAACTATGTGGTCAATTTATTAATTAATTATTCGATAGTTCTGGTTAAAATGACCATCTGGAAGACCACACTACCGAACGAGCAAAATGCGCACATTTACATACCCACATACTCTAATACCACCACCCCCGAGGTGATGGACAAAATTAACCGTGGGAAAAGATTAAGATAATTGTAATGTCTGGAGTATATCTGAAAACTTCTGGTAAGTTTGAACTTGACATTGGCCCAAGTACTCCAAGAATATTTAATTTGATAAATGACTCGACCATTACGCCATAACATTACCGACGAACTCGACAAAGACAAAACTTCCTCCAGACAACGTAATTGTACGGAGAGAGAGAGGGAGGGAGGGAGGGAGGGAGAGAGAGAGAATAAAAAAAATAATAATAAAAAAAGGAGGCGGAATAATATTAGAAGTTTGAGTTAATTCTATCGTGGGGATAGGAAGGGGTCGAGAAGGAAAGATTAAATGAGACGGACTGACTGAAGACGAAGAGGGAAGGAGAGGAATGGGAAGACAAGTAGGAACGGAGGTAAGGGGGTGGGGATAGAAAAGTGAGGAAGTGGTGAAAGGGAAGACTATTCAGAACCGTTGCCTCGAGTTTTCACAGACTGGAAACCGTAGCCCCACAGTGGCTGGCAACGATCCTCGGGCCCTCATACTGATAGGAGGGAGTAGTCATCTATGGTCCACCCCATTATAATATGATAGAGAGAGAGAGAGAGAGAGAGAGAGAGAGAGAGAGAGAGAGAGAGAAGAGAATATCTTTGCTCCAGTCCGTAGACAGTAGAGTATCTTAGGGTCGTACATCCAGACACAGATGAAAATATTACGGAATTTGAAGATGAGCCACGGGGAGATGAGTTTTTCCGACGTCAGCCTCGCACGACAGATAGATAGATAGATAGATAGATAGAGAGATAGATAGAGAGAGAGAGAGAGGGGGGGGTTGGAATGACCTGGGACGTGGGAAAATATAAAAGCAATAGATAAAAACATATATAATATATAAAATAATAATAATAATAATAAATAATAATAATCTGACTTAACAGGAAAAAACGTTGCCTGGAAAAGACGGCAACCAAAATTCAAATGAATACGAGACGCACACAGCAACACATGTGGACGAAGGAATATGAAAGACAGTTGCCCACCGCCGTCGCCTCCGCCTATTGGCTCTGGGAGAACCGATTCCACCAATCACAACTTGGGTTTTATAAAGACGTCGGCATAACCAGATCACGCGAGGCAAACCACAATATTGATCTACAGCGACAAATACACAACAACTGTGTATTAAACGAATAAAGCATCCATAAATGTTAGTAAGTGCGGTGGTAAATCAGTGCAAGGACAACAAACCACCTGAGTTAAAGAGAAGGGGAGACAGAGAAAGTGAGTGAGAGAGAGAGAGAGAGAGAGAGAGAGAGAGAGAGAGAGAGAGAGAGAGAGAGAGAGAGAGAGAGAGAGAGAGAGAGAGAGAGAGAGAGAGAGAGAGAAGGAGCAGCAACAACCAACCTGACAGGTGAAGATGGAAAACGGAACGAGGTAATACAGACTAAGTGGAAACGAGCAAGAGGAGGTGAAGAAGGCGGTGTAGTATGGGAAACGAAAGGGATGAGGTAAAGGCAGAGAGAAACGGGAAATTGGGGTCGGGGGTCGGTTGGGAATGGTGAAATGTTTGGGTGGATTGGGATACGATATTGAAAGACAAAGATAGACGTGTATGTGGTAGAAAACATTGGAGGTCATCTACCCAACTTGCCAGCTAATGCGGCATTAGCAGTGAATCCGTGGGGAGCAAAGGCTCACGAAAGACTTGAAGGCTCTCGTCACTATCAGCCCATAGACTGGAATGAAAGCGACTTAAACCCGAAAGAAAATTTATACAATAAAACATGCTGTGAGAAAACTCACAAAGCCCCGTTTGTCGTCCATTAAATTAGTTTCAGTACCTATTTAGGTCCTGTACATTGTCTATTACATTACGTTCACGTTACTCAAACATGCACCTCGTTTATCTGTAAAAAATAATATCTGTTGTAGGGGCGACTCGGCGAAAGACAAGCCCACTTGGCCCAACAATGCTGCGAGAAAGTAAACAACAAAAAATACTCGTGTTTACTTGGGTTCCTACGATATTCAACTCGATCTCTCGAGGGAGTATGAAGGCACGGAATAAGGAAGATTGAAAAAAGTGTATGCATTCTCCAGTTCATTGTTTGCGAAGTATGATTCCTACTGTTTGGCTGTCTGAATGTGTGTACGTGTGTATGTGTGTGTGTGTGTGTGTGTGTGTGTGTGTGTGTGTGTGTGTGCGTGATGATCCTTTAAACACGGTGCTCTATACCTTTAAATTTACTTTATACCCACCCCCAAAATCCCGGATTTGTTACAAGCGTGATTTGGAAGTCTTACTGTATTTACCAATTTCAAAAGTATTTTTCTTTATATGTATGGAATTGTAAAAATTTCATAATATAATTATATTCAACAGGTTTAGTGGGCAATTGAACATCTTGCTGTACATGTAGTTTGAGGTAGATAAATATACTTGTGCCCAGAAGGGAACACCAACCCCGTTTAAAATGCAAAGACCACTTTCTTTCCAGTCCACAAACTGATCCTAAAGTTCCCAATGAATATTGCGGGGGGGCCATTGACTTGAAGGGCGTCTCTCATCTTTAAGGTCATTTACACGATCAAACGGTTTGTCAAACGTGTTTGACAACCAATACCCCATTCAAACGGTCAAACATCACTTGTTTGACAAACCGTTTGACGGTGTACATGCCCTTTTACTCGACTTCAGCTCTGAGAGCCTACCAGTACTTGTTACAGTGAGTAGGTGCTCAACAGTCTGGTACTTGTCCAAACACTCGACGTCATTCCCATGACACGTAGAGAGGAAAGTGTGCTTGCAAGAGACAGACAGACAAACAGACGCGACGAAATAATTTACGACGCAAAACTTGAAAATAAAGGGAATTACTGATGCGTGCAGCGCAGAAAAGACAAGGAACGGGGGTTGGGGGGTAGAATGCGAGAAACGCTCCAAACCACGAGAATAAAGAAAATTACATACGAAACACACGATAACCAGGACGTTCCATGGGTACAGGCACGGACGCAGACACACAAAAACTTTCCCTATATGCCTAACATGGCTGCCGCCTTCGCCGGAGTGACTCGGGATTTTGTCCGTTCGGTATTGGCATTCCACACAAGCCCGAGCTGCCTGGCGCGAGATCTTTCCTGTGAATGCCACTATTGATTTATATCGACACGGCACGAGGACCTCTCAACACCCGTCTTCTCCTCGCCCACCCCCACCCCGTCGCCAAACACCTGTTTCCAACCCGTGGTGCACTTCGGTAACATTCTTCAAGCTAACGCAAGGGGATGTGATTCAGCTGTGTTTATGAATACGAGGGGGTTGGGGATTGTGGGGGTGAGGGAGTATGTGTGAAAAATAAATTGACGCAGCCCAAAGGGATTTCTCCCCGTCTTCTCAATTTCTGCATGAGGGGACGGAGAGGGTCGCCGATTTAATGAAGCGGCCTTGCTGTCTTGCGACACTGCTTCTGACCCAGGGCAGTGGGCGAGATGCAGGGACGACCCGTCATCCAGGAGGAGCAAAGATAAGAGGGAGGGAGGGAAGGGTTTGGATGGGAGTGGAGTATGTGGGGATGGAATGGGTGGGAGTGGTTTATATGCCTTTGTTTTTTGTTTTTTTTTGGCTACCTCCCTTGTAAGGGGCCTTTGGTGTATGTATGCATGTATGTGTTTATGCGTGCATGTGCATAGCCATTCGTAGTAGTGGTGCACTTTAGAAATTATATTCAGGTTAACTTCAGACGAATGGATTCAGCCGAGACTGAACCAAACATTAGGACCTGATCCAACAGCTTTGCCTAGGCTTCTCTTTTATCCCTGTGGCGCACTTGACACCTTTTATTCTGCCTCGTGCCAGGCGGTTTTTAAACACGCTTGGGGGGGGGGGGGTCTCGATCAATCCCAGGCCAGGTCCCTGGGCGACCGGGCATATGAGGTTCATGGAGACGGCTCAGCCCATCGTGTACAGGGGTGGGGTGGAGGATTGGGGGCTTTATTGCGAGGCTGACAAAAGCCCACCACAGGGACGACGAGACTCTGGCAAAGATGAATTTCTGAGCTCTCCGGCTTTTGCATTTGGATGAGGATGACGGGAAAGAGGATGAGACGGAGGAGGAGGAGGAGGAGAAACAAGCGGGCATAGGACGAAATATAGAGGACGTGGGGGGAGGAGGAGAAAAAAAAAAAAAAAAAAAAAAAAAAAAAAAAAAAAACACAGTCACTCCACCACTTGATGTTTAAATAAATTTGCTTCACAATCAAAGGTGCTTGACAATGGCCTCAAATACCCACGCACGCCTATTGTTCTCGGCCTCCGGGCAATATTTTTAATATACACACGTATTATGAACTTCTCTACTGCCTAATACATCTACCGACCACTCCAGGCCCGTCCACCCACGATTGCACACGCAAATTCGTACATTTGTACATTCACCCGCAGTCCAAGACGGGAGAAGGAAGAGGAGGAGGAAGAAGAGGAGGCAAGAGGAGGAGGAAGAAGAGGAGGCAAGAGGAGGAGGAAGAAGAGGAGGCAAGAGGAGGAGGAGGAAGAGGAGGCAAGAGGAGGAGGAGGAAGAGGAGGAGGAAGAAGAGGAGGCAGGAGGAGGAGGAGGAGGCAAGAGGAGGAGGAGGAGGCAAGAGGAGGAGGAGGAAGAGGAGGCAAGAGGAGGAGGAGGAGGCAAGAGGAGGAGGAGGAGGAAGAAGAGGAGGCAAGAGGAGGAGGAGGAGGCAAGAGGAGGAGGAGGAGGAGGAGGCAAGAGGAGGAGGAAGAAGAGGAGGCAAGAGGAGGAGGAGGAGGAGGAGGAGGAGGCAAGAGGAGGAGGAGGAGGAGGAGGAGGAGGAAGCAAGAGGAGGAGGAGGAAGAGGAGGAGGTTAAGCCAAAATTTCACAAAGTTTGCATGTGCGTGTAAGATCACAGCAATATCCGTAGATCAGGCTTTGAGCTCTCCCCCGGGAGGGTAATCGCTGTTAATCACACGACCATCACGTGATCTAAGGCAGTTTGTGGATGGCAACAGAAGACGGCTGGCGGAGCTCCTTGCAGCCACTTCGTGAGTGCGTGCGTGCGTGCGTTCGTTCGTTCATGTGGTAGCGTAGCGTCCCCTCGTGGGAACCACCTGTAGTATAACCGAATCTCCTCCTCCTCCTCCCCACCAGCTGCCCTCGCTTCCAAGTAGCAACATAACCCTAATGTTCGAGTGGATCATAACACTTGTGTGCAAATACCAGAAGGAGGAGCCTATACTCGACACCATCCTCCTTCCTCTTCCTCTTCCCGGTGGTGTTGCTTCCCCGGCTGCAAATGAACCGTGTCTCTTTGAATGCAGGCGCTGCGGGTAAACCGACCGACCTCCTTCAAACACTCAAGCTCCTTTCAGCCTTTCATTCCACGCGCAGCCATATGCCCGCCACCGTCCGTCTTCCCCCCGCTCACTTCTCTCCACTCCCTCGCCTTCTTGTATATATACGAAAAATATAAACGCAGCATAAAGTAAGAATGAATAAATAAATACACAACCTAGCCTCGCTCCGTAAACGTACAAGTATGCCTACTCCTTCCGGAAGAAGGCCGGACGCGTCACCCCGGTGCAAGAGAGAGCGAAGTCCTGCGGCGAAGGGCCGGGGACAAACTTGCTATCGATGTAGACCCGCTTCTTCATCTCGTGGATTATAACGAAACCACGGACAATACGAGAGAAAAACATTGAAAAGGAGAAGCAAGAGTGAGAGGAGGAAAAGTGAGGAGGAGGAGGGAGAAAGGAGGAGGAGGGAGAAAGGAGGAGGAGGAGGGAGAAAGGAGGAAGAAAGGAGGAAGAAAGGAGGAGGAAGAGGAGGAGGAGGAGGAGGAGGAAGAAAGGAAGGAGAGGGGAGAAGAAAGGAAGGAGAGGGGAGGAGGAAGGGGAATGAGGAGGAGGAAGGGGAATGAGGAGGAGGAGGGGGAAGAAGGAAGGAGGAGAGGGGGAGAAGGAAGGAGGGGAAGGAGGGGGAGGAGGAGAGGAGGACTTAGCGATGGAGCGGAGTGGGAGGGTTGTGCAAAGGGCGGAGAGAGAAGGAAATTGGAAATCAAGTGAGCGGAAGCGGGGGCCGTCAACGGGAAGTATGGCCGAGCGCCAAAGCCGCAAAATTATGTTCAGCGCCGAGGCTGACGTAGCGAAAAGACACGCGCGCGTTTTCGATGAACAAGAGTAAACGAGAGCGAACTGCGAGTTCGAGAGTTATTGTTAAGAGAACGCGCGCTGCGGATCAGGAAAAAGAAGAGGGAGGGAGAGGAGGAGGGAGGGAGAGGAGGAGGGAGAGAGAGGGGAGGGAGGGAGGGAGGGAGGGAGAGGGGAGGGAGGGAGAGGGGAGGGAGGGAGGGAGGGAGGGAGAGGGGGAGAGAGGGAGGGAGGGAGAGAGGGTGGAGAGAGAGAGAGAGAGAGAGAGAGAGGGAGAGAGAGGGAGAGAGAGAGAGAGAGAGAGAGAGAGAGAGAGAGAGAGAGAGAGAGAGAGAGAGAGAGATGGGCAAGGACGAGAGTTCAGCCTATGTGAACTAGTACAGAAGGTCTGAAGAAACTCCAGTAAACATAACTTTAAAGAGAAAGAGAAAGAAAAAGGTACAAGTCGAGGTCAAGGCCTCCTGTCAAACTAGACAGAAGATAAAAACAGCAGACTTCCTGGCGCAATCTTTCCTTCATTTTTTTTTCTTTAGTTTTATTTGAGCAACACGAGACGAAGTCCGATCGACTCTGGCATGTGGCCCTGACCTTGACCTTGACCCAATTGGATCCGATGTCTCCAGAGGAGCTCTCCATGGCGCCAGCAATCGTCCGTAGAGATTGATCGCTCCTGTACCCTACATCTGCCGACTTCAACCCATCGCCTGACGCCGTCAGCGCGGCCTCTTCCGGCCTCGACTACCGACGTCAGCCACTCGAAATCCATCAACTTGAACATCAACTGGATGTTCAATTTCGTACTTAAGTTCAAGGGCAAACGCGCCTCGGTGTCGACTCTTCAACGTCTGCAACGCTTTGGCGCTTTCCGCACCACTTGTTGGCACACCCTCTTCCCCTCCTCGGGTCTGATCCAATATGGTTATTCTCTTTTACTGCGACACTGAGCACGATTTTCCATCGCATTGAATAGTCGATGGGATGGTAAGTACATCTTGTCTTTGATACTGTTGTTGTTGTTTTCTTATGATTGTTCTTGCTGTCGTATTTGAATGGTTGTTGTTGTTGATGTTGTTGTTGTTGATGTTCCTGCTGCTGTTGGGTTCCCCACAGCGTTTGTGAGGACGTCTCGGAAGAAAAAAGAGAGAGAGAGAGAGAGAGAGAGAGAGAGAGAGAGAGAGAGAGAGAGAGAGAGAGAGAGAGAGAGAGAGAGAGAGAGAGAGAGAGAGAGAGAGAGAGAGAGAGAGAGAGCGCGCGATGATTTGAAGGTTCTCACACTTCTCTACTTCAGGAACTAATGGATAATGCTAAAACACATTTTTCTGTGGTGCCCAGAACTCCATCATCCCCTTTCTCAACTTGCTGAATACTGCATGATTTGAGGTTCACTCGAGTTCAACCTCACTTGGTACCGAAGCCAGTCACCCTTAAGCACAGGGAGGGTGTACAGTCAACTTCCCACCATGATCTCGTGCACGCACGCGCACACTCATACATGGATGATGGAGGGCATTACCAGTTCAAATACATTTCAACTCTAGTGATTACAATATACAGATTATAGAAACTTGAATCAATTATGCTAAGGAGAGTGAAGAAACAGACAATTACATAAAAATAAGCCATTCATAAAATGAAAAACAAAGTAAACTTCAAAACCAAAATGTCCAGAAAAATGCAAAGATGTTGAGTAAAAAATATGGGAGTGATAAACAGAGTTGGCGCCAGATGAGACAATAAAGTTCCAAGGCATAAAACCTTAATTGCATTTCTGATCCAATCACACTAGTCATGTTTTCACCAAATAAATTCCATGCAGGACAGTGAACATCCTAGAGTTGCAATCAAAACAAATCCAACCAATGCTAATTTTGACTCAAATCTAAGAAATCCTTTTTTTGTGGTATGCTATCACCAGAAGACAGGACAAAGGGTTGAAGAATAAAATAATTCAAAATTCCAAAGGAAGATAGATGAACAGAGAAAGAAAGAAAGAAAGAAAGAAAGAAAGAAAGAAAGGAAGGAAAGAAAAGAAAGAAAAAAATAAATAAATAAATAAAAAAAATAATAATAATACTATCATGGAAAATGTTGTAATGATAGTTTGGGCATTGGAAGAACGTAATGATCAGTACAGTTACGCAAACACTGACACTTTCAAAATTACTTAATCTTTTGCTCCAGTTCTCTTGTATAGGAGATACCCACTAGGTGAGCTCATATTTCATTCAGCTAAGATATTTTGTGGAGATGTTTCAAGCAGAAACAGCCTTGCTGTGAATGTGCTGTGTCTTGCTACATTGCTTCTGACCCAAGCAGTGGGCTAGATGCAGGGATAACCTGTCATCCAGGAGGAGCCAAGAAAAGAGGAAGGGAGGGGTGGTGAATAGGAGTGGACTGGAGTATGTGAGGATGAAATGGGTGGGAGTGGATTTATGCCTTTGACTTTAGCTACCTCCCTTGTTAGGGGGAAAAAGCTGTTGGTATATGTATGTACATACGTATGTATGTTTGTATGTTCCAAGCACATGTGCCAGTGATGTACAAAGTGTTCTGTCTTGTGGTGGTTGCAAGCCAATAGTATTGGAACCATTTCGGTGCAGGGTGGTGACCTAAACATTGGTGTATCACTGTAATTCTTGACCAATTGCTTGCAATTCTTGTTTGTCTTGGGAGAGATTTCTTCACTGGGTTGATTTCTGTGGTTGTTTGGATCAATGATTGGTATTTGCTAAGATAAATGGCAGAGAATCATTTCACTGCCAACTATCTTCATAACCTGTCACTCTCCTCAAGAGAAGCCCCCAAGTGACTAACTGTCCTTGTGAGTGGCCTCAAAATATCCATCTCAAATTGCATTTCCCCCACCTTTTCATATGGAGCTGACAAGGAGTGACTGCTTCCCTCCTCTTTCTATTCTAAGCCAGTGACACAAGGTCCCACATAAATAAAACAGACAAATGTCGAGTTTCTCTTCCCAGAAATATCAATAGAAAGCCTAAGGACCATTGCAAGCTAAGAACTGGGAGGAAAGAGTAGCAAAAATTGTATGGAAAGCTTAAGCAGATGGAAGGAAGTAGAGAAGACCAAGAACAAGGTGGATGGATAAGGTAGACAGGGCTCTGGATACACAAGCAATGTCTGTGGAGTTGGGTAGAGCAAGTGCAAGGTAGGAATGAACAGAGTACACTTGTGAGTTGACAAGAGGATGACATGGTGTCAATCTTGTACATTAAGCCAAGAAGCTCCTTGCAATACCTCTGATGGTTCTTTTATAGAGGATGAATGTCATGTATGGAATTCAACTCCTATTAAAGAGCCATAACTGGGCATTTTGAAGATTCATGGTGGTCAGGGATGAGTGATTCACTGTTAATTATAAACTTTTCCAATACATGATTACAGCCCAATGAAGCTGCATGTACTTCCCATGCATAGTTGCATTAAAGGCTATCTCCAGCTGAATTAGACAATATATACAAAAGTTTGCTCTTGTTGGCCACAAACATGTGCCAAGTAACTACAATTAGCATCTCTTTAACATATAAATATTGAATGGCTAGAATTTGAATGACAGTGGGAACAAAGACAAAGATTTCATTAGGCAAGTTGAAGCATTTGGACAAACGGACACATTACCCATAGATATATCTGGCAACAGATGGTTGGGAAAATGCTCTTGGATGCATCAGTCGACTTACCTGGAGGGTGCCATTTGTCAGGTGAAGAATGATAGCTGATCTGGTCCTGAAGTAGGTCCGTAAGGATGGGATACGGGCCAGTTCGTCACCTTCCCTTGGACACATGGAGGCAGCCGTTTTGAGTAAATGTTCATTCATGTAGTTGCGGAAGTACCGGAGGAGAGTTACCTTCTTACTAATGGTTGAGGGGAACTCGTTTAGGGTGTGATAGTGTTCAGTGCCATTTCGCTCGATGTAATGGATGTTCCTGAAATGGAAGGGATAAGCACATATGAGAATGTGAACATAATCTAGGAGACAGCTGTAATGAGCACCAACAATACATACATATACCAAGGCTTTTTCCCCCTTACAAGGGAGGTAGCAAAAAAAGGAAAAGGCATAAAGTCATTCCCGCCCACTCCATCCCTGAATACACTCCACACCCCTCCACCCTCCCTCTCATCTTAGCACCTCCTGGATAACGGGTCATCCCTGCACCCTGTCCACTGCCCTGGATCAGAAGCAGTGTTGCAAGACACAGCAAGGCCGCTTCATTAAATCGGCAATCCCCCTCTCTGTCCTCCCATGCATAAAAGGAGAAGACGGGGAGAAATCCCTTTAGGCTGCGTCAAATTTTGCTCACACATACTACCTCGCAACATTATCCATATACTACAATACAATCTACTAACAAGAAGTATTATATTGTACATACATACCAAAAGCCTTTCATCCTTATAAAAGGGTAGTTGTGTCAAAGCATACACACATCACATATCAAGTCTCCTTCCATTGCACCTCATGGATAACCCCCGTTTCTCACAACACTGCTCAGGTCAAAGGCAATGCAGCAAGACACAGTGCCTCCACAGCAGGGCATGACAGTTCAAGCTGGTTTACTTCCATCACTTCATTATATAGTGATCCCTCCTCCCTCATCACCTCAAAAATTCATGAAGCAGAAAAGCCTTCAAGCTGTAACATTTCTTCACCCATTTACAAACTTTCATTTACTCTATCTTTTGTACTCTTCCTTGCTTCAGAGACATTCCTTACATACAATTTCCTCTTTTACGCTGTCCATTCAAAGTATTATTGCAGATGTCTTTTTATTTTTGTATCTTTACTTTTCAAGAATAGGGTGGTGGATGGGAGTGGGTACGTGCCTTTTGACTTGGCTACCTCCCTTATAAGGGGGAAAAAGCTCTTGGTATACAGAATAGTATCTTTACCCTTGACTTCTTTACCTTGAAGGGAAGACCAAGTATGGGATGGATGGAGTGAAGGGGATCTTAGGTAAAAGGGGAATGCCTGTTGAGTAGGGAAGGGAGAGGGCAAGAGATAGGTATGAGTGGGGAATGCTTGTGAAGTCCAAAGGGTTTCTCTTCATCTTTATTTCCACATGAGGGGGGTCAAGGAGGGAGGGAGGATCACCAAGTAAATGAAGGGGTGGGACTAAACCAGTTTTGGCAGACAGGCCCTGCTGTGGAGGTGCTATGTCTTGCTGCATTGCTTCTTAGCCAAACATAGGGTGAGGGGCAGGGATGGCCCTTCAAATGTGTTGGACAGATGACAGGTGGGTGCATGCCGTGACTGGCCACTCCCTTACAGGGGCGAAAGGGCCTTTTCATATGAATAAATGTATAATTTTTCCAGTTGTTCCATCCACTCCCTAGCTTTTAGCATTACTGATTATTTTGTCCATTACTGTTTCCATTTCCCCCTGACCTGTCATCCTCATTTCCTATAATTCCACTATGATCAACCATGTCCCTTTGCCCTCAAGTTCAACATAATGAACACAATTGGGAAGGTAAAAAGATCTAATGCAGGGATACTTACTCTCCATCAGCCAGGAGAAGAAGCTTGGAGAAATCGTTGAAAAGAACACCAATGGAGTCATCACAGAGCTGGTAGCCAAGACCATATTTATCACTGTAGTCCACCCATTTGCTTACCCAGATCATGGGCACAGCTGCAGGATCCTCTGCTTCATCTGAATGATATCACAGAAAGAAAAAATCACATCAGAAATGTTCTCATGCAGCAAGAAGTTACTCGTTTATTCACCAAGAAGAGCTTACTAATGCCCACATCCAATTAAAGCAAGTGACAGCACCTTGTGCTTTACACTTCATTATGTCACAAAGCATTAGTTCAAAGTACATGTGCAACTTCTGTGCAGGAACTGAGCCTTCTTACGCTGCCTTTGATATACAATATGGTAAGGTCATGGCAACCCCTCACACCAAACGTGCTGAGGGGTGATTGAACGAGTTTTATTATATAGATGTACTTTGACTAGGCCAATCCCTTCTACCGGGAAAAGGCCCTTGGTATATATTCATACATACTACAGCCTCTTCACTCTTAATTCCAGACTAAATAAAAACATTAAAATAACCAAAGGTAACCTGCCTACCTTCATTAATCTGTTCCTTTTCATCAGGAGCCGAGGCCACAACAGTGGTGATTTGTTGGTAGAGATCCTTGAGATGGTAATCAGAGGGTTCATCTGGTAACTTAACTGGAGGACCCGTCTGTGCATTGCCACCTGAGGCTGTGGGGTTGCTTGACCCCTTGCCACCTCCAGCATTCTCACCCTTCTTTACACCATCCTTGCTCCCAACTTTGGCTGGAGAACCATCTGAAATGCACAAGGCAGGATTAAATAACTTTAGCTTTGAAATACACCAAACAACTTACATACATGTTTGAAGCAATCAATATAGAGATGCCAATTCCTTTCAAGTAAATAGGTTCATTTTTCTTTTGTGAGTTTTGTTGCTCACAACCAAAACCTTTCCAGTTAACATCTTTCATGAAACCATAGAGAAACGGTATAATCCAAGCGTGGGCAGTGATCTTTGTAACAGGGTGAGGATAGCTCAAGTCACAATACTGTGTTAGCATTTCCAATATACTATTTCCTTTCTATAAGGCAGAAATACAATGTTTAGATATTTTCTGCCACGATTTTGAGTGACGTGGGCGCGCGTGTGTAAATATCAAAGACAGGGTTTTGATTACACATGCACGTCACAAACTCCCTCCCATCAGAAGGCTATGACGGTGTCCCTCACAGAGAATTTTGTAGCGTGGAATTTAATGAACTATGCCCTTATTTCAACTTCGCCGGTGGCAGGATTCGAGCCGCCATCCCCTCGACCTTCGCCGCAGGTAATGACGCCCCAACCCGCTCAGCCAGCAATAATTTTCCATATAACGCGTAATCCCACTTCGCGATTTCCATTTGACGTGATCTTCCAAATTTAAATTCTAAGCCATATACTGTACACACTTACGTTTTTTACTGCCATGAAATATAAAAGTTAAATATTACCAGCGATAGTCCTGAGCGTTTCAATTAGCGTGATGTTAAAATTGCGCCCAAACTTTATGTGGAGGGCGTTGCAAGGGCAAGGGAGATTAACCGACCCAACGTAAACAACATTCGCGCGTTTCTCCCAATTTGTTCTTTTATTGGCGAATATACGCGATTTGCCCAATTTGTCCTTTTATTGGTCAGTATACACCTGACTTCCGTTTACGAGAACAAATTGAAAATGACATGTGGAGGATGTTCTTGTACTTTACTTTTGAAATGTTATTAGTCGTATGTATATCTTACCATACCAGCCACTGGTACTACAACCGTAATCACTAGTAAACAAGTTTACATAAACATCTTTAACGTACCACCTATACCCACAAAAAAAAAAAAAAAAAAAAAAAAAAAATCGAGACACAGACAGCCAAACTCAATACTTCAACAACACTGAAACATAACCCCCCCCAAAATGAATAAATAAAACTAGACACCACTTCGTACCAAAACAACACCTGAACAAAATAGGACTGTGCAAATCCAAAGTCCCCCAGATGGAGAAAAAAAAAAAAAAAAAAAAAAAACTACACACACAACACCTCGTACCCACAACTACAATCCCTAAACAATACAATACATCTCTGACTTGTGGACGCTGGTGTTCTGCAAGAGAGCCTGACTGTATTTTGCTTGTTTTTGTCAATCTTTCTGAAATGTATGCACAGGACACTTATTTTAAACATTAATATCAAAAGTGGTTTAATTCTTGAACCAAAAGTTTGGTGAAGTTTTCGAGACTAAATATTCACTGAAGGAACTTAACTCTTATGGTAAAACTAATTTAGTTCCACGCAGCTTCAGTCTTTTTCAATAACTTAACTACAGGGCCCCAGAATGAGCCTTGGGATCCAGATATTCCAATTGCATCACACCCTTTCCTCTTGTTTACTACCATTCCTGGTACTGGAGTTACATAGTTGTTTGCAGTCAATACTTTAGAGACTTCAGTCGCACCTTACGGACCAAAACTACGTTTTTATCAAAGGGAAATCTCATAATAGGAGTGCTGAGCCGCTTGTATCCTTTGTTTCTTTGTTCATGTTACTGCGATGCGGGATAAGAATGCCGCCAACGCATTCCCATGCGACTAAATGCAGCGGAGCGAAAGACCGGGGGTTCCCCTTTATGTGTGTTTATATATATATATATATATATATATATATATATATATATATATATATATATATATATATACACACACACACACAAACTACTACTATTATTAACGGTCTCCAGGCAAATAAGACTATTACCGAACCATTCATATAGTTGCAACAGGACAACTCGTTATTGCGTGTTTTACATGTACCAGTTGAACGAATCTGTCAACATTCAAACAAACATGAACTGGCATTTAAACAATACACGGGGGCCATCAAAACCAAACTAGATCGTTATAGTATCGGTAACAACCAGTGCTGTACATACACTGCGGGTAATTACATTCGATGAGTACACTGAAATGTACATGTGCACATCTGTGCTGGGTAGTTTTGAACCACCTGCACATAGCCTAGGTAGTTCAGATTCACAATTGCTGTGCAAATGCGTTATACATCTTCCCTTTGAACATTAATGTTCACTAAATCACGAACATTTGCTCACAATAAGACAAGATTTATCACGTTAAAACAGCGCAGAACTTCAAGTAATGTTCGTAATGAAATATTGTACAGCCGTGGAAATTATTCTGTTCTCGCCGTTGATGCGATGAAACACAAGGGCCGTGGGAACACGCAAAGCTCGTGCCATTTCGATGAACTCGAGTGCATATTAATGCGGTCGGAGGCAACGAGAGGCATAATGCGTTCTTCAATTGTGATTATCAACACTTTAGGACGTCTGACATTTAGAACCTCCAGCACACGCACACACACTTGTTCCGGCTGATTGTAGACTATTTTAGTCAACCCAGAAGATGATACGAAAGATGACTGGAATGCGACGGCGTGGAAATGGAAAGAGGAAATATTTTGGATTATTCATCTGCTATTTTTCATTCAGTGATATATCTACGGACCAGCCATACACTATTCTTTTATGAGACAATCTCCACTCAAAGAAGGAATGCAGATTACTTAACTTCTACTCTCCCTCCTTCAATTTCTCTTTTGCCACTTCTGACGTTGTCCCTAAAAATAAAAACGCTGATATTTATCACGCCTTTTTTTTCTAATTGTTCAACGACCTTCTCAAATAATCAGACCCTAGCAATCCATAGTATGTTAAGCATTTCCTACGAAAAATATCCGATAATGGCGTCCATTCCAGCTAACTTCTTACAGAGATGTGAGCTATGCAGCGTGTGCACTCCAGGACTGCACATGGCACCTCACAGGAGCAATAGCAACCTGCAATGTCCCTGCTGCTGCTGCTGCTGTTGGCTTTCCAGTCCGCGACTTGATATACGACCGATCTGTCCCCTGGGAGCACATGCTTTCCGCTCGATGACTGCAGAGCGAAGTAACAACAAAAACAAAAA
>NC_134785.1:61517910-61602910 GCF_046742065.1 Oratosquilla oratoria | reverse complement strand
TGGATATCAATTACACGTACCCTTTATATTTGCACAGCCTAGCCAGTCATATACAATAAAACATTATAAGCAGCGAGGTCACGGTCATGACTTGGGGGGGGGGGTTGCATATGGTATATACCGTAGTCTCGCTGCTACATAATCACACGTCTTTAACCAGAAACAAATATCTAAAGTTCTGGACCACGGGGCGCAAATGGGTGCCGGAGACGTCTTGGTCTTGAATACATTGGTGCCTAGGAGACCCCCCACTCCCCCCCCACCTCCTGCAGCCATCACGACGGTGTTTAAGGTTGCCATAGCAACAGGATCGAGCAAGTCTTCGGGTGGACTCCCCTTCCCCACCTTTTTCTTTCTTTATCATAAGTTTATACATATTCATTTTCAGCCAGCGTAACATGCATCAGGAGCGAATTCTCCTTCTTGCGGAGGTAGCTTCTGCGGTTCTTGTTTAAAAAGCAGCTCATCCCTATCAAGATCTATGATAGGAGAATGCTAGGATCGTTGCCAACTGTCTCGGGTCAACGGGGTATCGGTCAACGTTTCCATGAAAAAAGACTTAACAAAGGTTTTGTTAACAATTCATCCAACAACGAAAGATATCAAATCATTTTTCGACCAAATAAAAATGTACAAATTATTTGTCTCGAGCTAAAAAGAATAGCGCGGGGCGGGGGGAATGGGGGGATGGTTATTTTCAGAGTTCAATGATTTCTTGTTTACAAGTGGAGCAGAGTCCTTTTGGTCAACGATCCGTGCCATCTCAAAGGTTAAATGCAAAGCTTTGGACTCTCACCCTGAAACGTAAATATTCAATTCTAAATCATTACCCACGCTACATGATATTCTAAGACTACACGGAGGTACTAGATATGGCAGTAGAAGAATGATGATGATGGTGATTAAAAGTATAAATTAAGAAAGTACATGCGGTAACATCAAAATAGAAGAAACGTAGTGATAGAGTTTGATGAAGAAGATGAAGGCAGGGGAAAGGAATGGGGGTGGGGAGGTGAGGAGGAGGAATAGAAGAACGGGAAGAGGAGTAAGGAGGAGGAGGAGGAGGAATGGAAGAACGGAAAGAGAGAAGGGGAGGAAGAGGAAGGGGAAGGGAAGAACGGGATGAGGGGAGGGTGGGAAAGAAGAGAAAAAAAAGCAAAATAAAAACGAGAATAAAAAAGAAAAATAACGCAAGAAAAGTAAAAATAAAAGAAAGGTACTATTACACAATATGCAATTCGTGTGATGAACAACAACTCTTCACGATTTTTTCATTTCAGTGCAGTGCTACACTGCATTCTCTCTTTTAGCAAGCGTCGTCTGGCAGAACATCCAACAAAACGAATACACTTCACCTAAAACATAAATCTAGCAAAACACTTTTTACATGTGATGCGTTCACAAAAATGTAACAAACACAGGTAGCAGCATTCAAAAAAGCATAAATTGCTCTACTTTCTAAAGTGACCTGGCATGTATTCCAGTTCCGTTAAAAAATATTTGGGGGAAATAGAGAGAGAGAGAGAGAGAGAGAGAGAGAGAGAGAGAGAGAGAGAGAGAGAGAGAGAGAGAGAGAGAGAGAGAGAGAGAGAGAGAGAGAGAGAGAGAGAGAGAGAGAGAGAGAGAGAGAGAGAGAGAGAGAGAGAGAGAGAGAGAGAGAGAGAGAGAGAGAGAGAGAGAGAGAGAGAGAGAGAGAGAGAGAGAGAGAGAGAGAGAGAGAGAGGAAAAGAGAGGAAACAGGGGAGCTGTTCTTATCAACCTTCTTGATAAACGAGCTACAGATCGGTTAGGCTTTCGCTTCCCTTTCGACGCCCACGCGAGCACGCACGTAAACACACACACACACACACACACACAGAGCAGGTCCAACAGCCAAATTACCTTCGCTGGTCAACAAGATGGTGGGGTTTGGGTCGAAGGTGACTGTGGGCTTGGAGCTCGAAGTTTTGTCGGGAACTTCTTCGCTAGTTCGAATGGTCTTGCCTCCGTCCGCTGCGTCGGTTACGTTTTTAGTTCGAATGTCGTCCTCCTCCTCCGTCTCGACCTTCCCGTTGGCGTCTTTCATGGTGTCGGTTAACGGTACCGAGTGAACGCAACCGGGGTGGCTGACTGTGTGTAGGTTAACGTGGAACTCGCACTACATAGTGCTCACGTCTTCTGGATACGCAAGTTCCTTTCTCACAGATGCACTGAGCCAGTCTGAGTACTCAATATGGACCTTGAGTCCAACTTAAGATGTTCATGTCTCAAAATTTCGATCTCAAATCAGTTTTTCCTGAAGAGGCAAGTTTCTACTTTTCACATCATTAAGTCACAGTACAGAACGTTAAAACTGAACTGGCTTACTCAGCGAGCACAGAAGAGGTCCATGAATTACAGGCACCTGTACCCGAACACAAATATGTAACCGTTTTAAAATGCACACGTTATACCGATATACCTAATTCTGTTGACCACAATTTTATTTAGCCCCTACATCTTGAAGGGTTAGATTTTATTTAAACCACTGATGAATATTGTCAACCTTTAATATTTAATTTGCCCTCATGCACAATTTCAGCTTCTGTCCACTCGTTAACCGTCTAACGAGAAAACTCTGCATGCTCTGTACCGCACTGCCAAGTATAACTAACGAAACGATGCTGAAGTTCTCATACAACTTATGTAACCACCTACGTGTTTGTGCATAAGTCACCCTTTCGACATTTCTATTTAAGCGAACATTAAGCGTTCTTATTCATCGTCAACGGTTTAATCAGTCATGAAGAGCACGTACGAGAGAGAGAGAGAGAGAGAGAGAGAGGGAGAGAGAAGAGGTGTGGGTGGGTAGCTGTCGTCTTGTTAATTGACACTATCGATTTGGGATGGCAGCTGACTGGTTGCCAATGAATCGTGATGTGGCCGGAGCAATTGCAAAATAATACATAGCTTAGCCACGCCATCTCACGTCACCAAATCGAAGAAGGATGAAGTGTGCAACGGCCAAAAGCGTGCCAATGCCGCGAGCTGTCGACTTAGTGGCACCAACCAGGAAAACGATGACCGTCGTTCCTGCTCGCAATCACCCTGGCACTGCCTTGCTTGGTCTGGTCTTGCCAATACATTCTGTACAACCATTAACATGCACGACGACGACGACGACGACGACGACGACGACGACACCCACCACCAATATGGTGAGACAGGCAGCGGAAAATAAAAAATCGATACCGATGTTGTCTTAGGCCGAATAAAGGTTTGGCACTTGCCTAACGTACCTCCCCGCAGCGACAAGGTTAGGTTAGCTCCCAGGTAGACGTCGAAATATTGGGACCTTCAGATTTTCACTCCCGCTTCCACACACCCATCCCCCCATGTTCCTCTCAGACGTATCCCATCTCTATACGAGTATACACCGACCCAACCACACTGGAAACAGCACCTCACTCAGTTCCCCACCCTAAACCCATTCTCAGTCCTGCGCGAGTAAAACCCCCGAATTTTCCTCAATCCCGTCCCGCCTCTACGACAGATAAAACGAATGGCCTTGGTGGGGTCTACTATCGCACAACCTCAGGAGAACCGTCCAATATCCTGCTTGGCGTTCGCTCACCCCCGCCCGGGGGAAATGAGATGCGCCAAGTTACGACTCCAGGAAGGAAAGGCAGGTGGTATTAGTGGTGGCAATGGTGGAAGAAATGGTAGTGGTGATATTGGTGTTACAGATTGTGGTGATGGTGCCAGCGAGTGCGGAGGATAGGCCCACCACAGACCAAGAGATGGGATCTTCTGCCATCACGAGCCTTGCAACCAAAGCCGACCGCAAGTTTCTTCCCACTTCGCTCACCGTCACTATTACCTTTGCATATACCATCAAGCCCCTGGACTCTAAGAAGACGACGCTCGTCATTTGGTTTAAAGTCAGGGCCTGGTCCCTGAATAAAACGGTAAATTATCTCCAGAGACCCCGTCTCCTGTCCTTGCAAGACAGGATACGACCCTGTCCCCATTTCAGGGGGCAGACCACCGAGATCCTTGCCAAGGCGGACAGACAGGGACTAGAACCCAGGCCCCACTCTTATGCCAACCACGAACTATTCCGACCCAAAGCGCTGAATTTTCGTACAGTTTTCTTCTCTTGTTATGACTGTGCCGAAGGGCTTAATGTTCACGAGGCAGAGGCGTGCGGCACGTGCGTGTGGCCTGGAATGGCCGGCGAGGGGAGGGGGGGTGTACAGAGCGGATGCGGCTGCTCCGTCCCGCGAACTCGAGAGCTCTCGGAGGACGAGGGCGGGGCGGCGATGGGGAGGGTGCAGCCCAGGGGGGTCGTTAAGGAGGGTCAAGTACTCATTTGGGCAGGGAAAGGAAAGGGGATTGGGTCAAGGAGGAGGATTAATGCGGCTCCTTGGGTAGCGGTAATGGGCAGTGGGCTTGGGCTGGTCACAAAACGTGTACTACATTGGTGCTTGGAGAAGACGGAGAAAAAAAAAATATATATATATATATAATAAATAAAGACCAAAGAAAAAATAACAATAATGAAAAAAATAAATGTAATAAATAAACAAATAATAATAAAACAATTTCTAGCCCATGGAGAAACAGTAGAGAAACTGTTGGGATGAGAGCGCAGGTGGTAGCGAGGTAAAGCGACAATAAATGTACTCGTACACGGACTCGGGGGGAACGAGAGACGTGACGAGACTTCACATTTCTCGGTTGTCTCGAGTTTCTCCTGCAGACACCCCGCAACCCCAGGGTACCCGGCAACAGACCTCCTACGTCTCCCAAAGAAATGTATCGCTGTCTGTGCTATCATGTTGCCAGTGGAGAATGAGAGTAGAAGACGAGGGCGAAAGGGAGGACAAAAGAAAAGGCGGTGAGGTAGACAAAGGAGAGGAGGAGGGGACAACGAAAATAAGATAAAAAGGGAGGGGAAAGAAGTTGCGAAAAGTCAGGAGTAGAAGGAAGGTAAAGGGGGGAAATAAAAATAAAAGTAGTGCATGAGGGTCTTTGCAGTAGAAAGAGGAATGAAGACGGGGAAAAAAATTATAAAATATGTTTCTGGGAAAATGATGGCCGAGACGATTAGTAGAATGGAGGAAACCGAGAAGGAACTATGCTCGGGAGGAGGAGGAGGAGGAGGAGGAGGAAGGAGGAGAAGCAGAAGAAGAAGAAAAAATAAATAAAAAAAGGGGGGCGTGAAAGGTATGTCGGCCACAAGCAAAACGAAAATGGGAGGAGGGGGGAATTGAATGGGAAGGAGATGGACGGGAGGGGAGAAGCGAGCAGAAGGGAAAGGGGGGGGGGATGGGAGGTAGAGGAAGAGGAAAGAAGAAAGGAAAAACTGTGGAAGTAGGGAAGGAGAAACAGGTGACGGGGTAAAGGATGCGGAGGAAAGGAAAAAGGAAAGAGGGAAGAAAGGAATCTGGAGGAACGAGTCTTGGTTCATGTTGTATGTATGCGTTACCTTCATTACTTGTCCTATTCCCAAGCCATGACTACTAAAGTGTTGGAGACAGACTGGTCCAGACACCTGATGTGATTTTCATGTTGCTGTTATGGACTACAGTTCACCATCGCTTCTATCCTTGTGTGTTGTTTCCATGGCCCGCCCGGGACCTCAGACAAGAGAAGAGGAGAGCAACCATCTGGAAACACGGCATCACTACACCAAGCCAGATCTGACCCTATATTAACCAACGCCTCTTTTTCCTTCCAGACTCCAGGTTCCAGCACCCAATGGGACTCCAGGTGCCAGCGGCTTGGTCCACCCAGGTGTCCCCAAGAGCCGGGCGGATCCAGGTCAGGGCCTTTGCAATCATCTCACAAGACCCCCACGAAATGAAGTTCTCAAGGTCGTAACCTCGTTTCGCCAGTCCGTAATGCCTCTGAATAGGCCATCGGTCCGCGAACCGGAGGGCCCATAAAAGTTTTCCATATGGGGAAGGATGGACGAAGGAGACTGAGGGGGAAAGGGAGGAAGAGGAGAGGAGGGAGAGAGGGAGAAAGAGGGAGAGGAGGGAGGGAGAGGGAGAAGGATGAAGAGGACTGGAAAAAGAGGGGAGGGGAGGGTACAGAAAGAGGGATGAGGATGGAGAATGGAATAGGAGGACGATGAAGTAGAAAAGGGTGTGAATAAAGATGAATAAAAGATTAATAGAGAGGAGGAGAGAAGGGAAAGATGGGAAGAGGTAGGTGGGGCGAAGAGTGCGAGAAGGAAGAAATGAAGTAAAGAGGGTAAGAAAACGTGGAGAGAGAGAGAGAGAGAGAGAGAGAGAGAGAGAGAGAGAGAGAGGGGGGGAGGAAAACAAGAGGGAATGGGGCAGAAGCTAGAGAAGGGATAGCAGGAGGAAGTGGAAAAGCGGAGGGGTGAAAGGTGTGGAGGAGGAAGAGGAGGAAGAGGAGGAAGAGGGAGAGGAGAAGGGAGAGAAGCGAGAGATGGAGGAGTAAGAAAAGAGGGACGAGGAAGGGGAGGGGAAGGAGGAGGAGGAGGAGGAAGAGATGGTGGTGGTGAGAGGGAGATGACAATGCCAGACGGTCTTGTTGAGGAGACGAGGGGCGAGCTCTGCATTTGACAGGTGCGGGACCCCTCGCGTGATTAAAAGCCTGTACTATTACTCCCACTGGAAGAATAAAGGGAAAACGTCAACGAAAATAGCCATGTCTGAGCCCGAGAGACGAATGGACAATTAGATTTTCGGAGCCGAGAGACGAGTACACAACTTGCGGGAGTTCAAGAAGTGCCACGGCACTTCCTTAGAGAAGAACCGTCTTCGGCATCAGGTACCACTTAAGCCCAATGGTTCGGAAGTGACTTGAGGGGAAAAGGCTCAGGGAGCGGCGAAAAAAAAAAAAAGGAACAGCCGGAACTTGGGGAGAAATTATCGGTGACGGGAAGCGTAACGGATACAAGAATAGTAGGCCTACTGGGCAGAAAGAGGGGAAGGAAAAAGGACAAGAATGTGGAAGACAAGAGAAGTGAAATGGAAGGCAAATGGAAAGGAGGTGAGAAGAGGAGAGAATAGGGGGGGTGAAGGGATGGGAAATGAAGGAGGAACAGAAACGAAAGGGAAAGGAAGGGAAAGGTTGACAAAAAAAGGGGAAGAGGGGGAAACTAAGGTATAAAACACAGACACAATGACAGTAGTTTGATGAGCAATAGTGTACCTGTATAAGGCTGGTCCAGCTAACAAAATGAACGGCGCGAAACGATGGCAGACCTGGACACTTGCGCCATATCGACCTGCTCCCTCCCCCCTTCCCCCTCTCCCCCCTAACCGACATCCAGCCACCCTGCCTGCCTCCTACTAGACCCCCTCCACCACCCTAACCTTACCCTTCTCCCTAACTCCTACTGCACGGTGTCGTGTTTTAACCTGATTATAAATTGATGACGATAAGGAAATGCAGGTCCTCGATTTGTCCAGTCTGTCCATTACGTTACGTCGTCAAAGCGGCTTCTGAAGGAAGCCACGCCCACCCAACTACATTATCTGGCGTCAGATCGCCAAAATCGAAGTTTGGGTGAAGTTTATCTACATCCATTCATCCCCAGGAACCACGCCGAATAGACAAACTACTCTCTTTCACTCACACGCACTCCATTTGTACACAAATTGATTGACACTCGTTCAATTCCAAACCCAGTCCTGTGCCACGTACAATCACTTGTCCTTAACTGAAACGGGTTCTACCCATAAATCACACCACGGCGTCGGAGGACTCACGTCTATAACAACTGCGGAACAGAACAGAGATCTAAACGACGACCCAGCGTGTTGCTAACACTGGCCGGACGTCACGTGTTCCATGGTCAGTATTTCTATAAAAGTCTCAACAGAGGCGAGTGATGTGTGGTGGCACCGCCCGACCGAGGTGGAAAATACAAACCCCGAGCTTTCAAAGAAACTTAAAATATATACGGCGGCGCGGCCGTGCACGTACCCACGCACGCACTCGTACACATACACGACCCTACAACGAGAGGGACCAAAAGCAGGTTTTGTCTCGAGGACCTGAAAGGTTATGGGGACGTTTCGCTACAGAATGGGTTTGCGCGCGTCGGTCGGCGGGTGATTAGGGAAACAAGACAAGGGTCTTGTTTACAGAGCGGGGCACAGCCATGCTGGGCAAATGGCGACGGAAATAGAATGGGACCTTTGGGGTGTGTGAGGGGGCAATGATGAAGCATACTGTAGAGAACAAGATAATACGAGAAGACGAAAAAACGGGAGAGAGAGGAGATAGAGAGGGATGGGCAGAGAGAGAGAGAGAGAGAGAGAGAGAGAGAGAGAGAGAGAGAGAGAGAGAGAGAGAGAGAGAGAGAGAGAGAGCAGCTTCCTTTCCGGGCCCGAGCAGACGACGAAAGAATAAGTCTACGGTTATATTCCGTCTCATGTACTCGCCTTCATTCTACAAGTGCACACTAACTGCAATTTTCAATTTGCAACTGAATCATAGTACATTACTGTCTAGTCCCATCTATTTACCAATATTTATATCACTGGGTAAATATAAGAAACTCACAGGCGCACACAAAATGTAGAAATCCCTGAGCTAACGACAAAAATACAGAAATATACGGAGGAGGCATGGATGAGCGACGAGGACAGGGAGGAAATAGAAGTCAAAACACATAAGAGGAAAAGACAATACAAAGGTGAAATGGTAAACCCATATACTCGTACAAACAGTGAAGACGAAGGCGTTAACAGATGCTGGACAGGAGAGAGACAAAGTTGAAAGCCACCAGACAACACTTGTGGAACCTAAAAATTCATCAGAACTAAACATCTTTAGTTATCGTACGAACACACTTGTTTACCAAAATCTTTTTCTACAAAACGAATCATACATATATAAATATTTCAAAGAACTAACAACGAGGGTTACACTTTGATAACCGCAACATTCCGTGCGAAACAATGACAAAGATGACGAAGGCACTTGAAAACGATTAACATTTTCGTTCAGGTGCAGTAATTGCTACACGGAGCTAATGTCCGTCCCTCACTGCGGACAAATCCTCCCAGGCATGATTACCAACCCTACCGAAACATCAGGATTTGATGAGGAGGAATAAAGGAGTATAAGGGACAAGCTAGATGGAAAGGTACAGTTAGATGACAGAGACGAGGGATGGAGATAACGATAGAAATATAACAAGGGTATCAATGACTAGGGAGGACTGTGGAAGAGAATTAAGGGAAACCATCAATGTAAAATAAAAAGGTAAAAGATAAGGGAACGTAGGAAGGAAGGAAAAAATAGGAAAAGATTTCAGAAACGGGAATGGGAGACGTGAAAATGTAGAGAAGAGAAGTAAAAGAAGGGGGAGGGACAAGATTCGAAGGAAGAAGACTGTAGAGAGGAAGGGAGGGAGGGAGAGAGAGAGAGAGAGAGAGAGAGAGAGAGAGAGAGAGAGAGAGAGAAACGAGAATGGGTCTGTGGCCAGACCGAAGCAGGGCAAAATGGGCAAGGGAAACTGCAGAAGGAAAAAAAATAATGGATGGGAAAATAGGTAAAAAAGATAAGGAAAACGGTAAAAAAGAAAAGAAAATGGGAATGAGGAGACAAAGGAGGAGGAGGAAAGAAGAGAAAAAGAGTAAAGACGTGGTGAGTGAGAGGTGGGTGTGAATAGGAGACCCGAGCCAAGGGGCAATTAAGGGAGGAGGCTTCACAGTAAAGGAATCACAGGAGGAGAGGAGTGAGATTGAAGAGGCGAGAGAACGACAAGGAAAAGGAGAGGGTGGTTAGCGAGACAAGAAACGAGGATAAGGATAAGGATAAGAAAGGATAACAACGTTAGCATATTGTCTACCTCTGCCAGCAAGAAGGGATTATAATTTCAATCTTTTTTTCAAAATTTCATAATCCCCAAGAGGCATTGAACGATTGTGCCGAGCTTAGGAGGTTTTGTGATCTCGGGAGTAATCAAACTGAAAGGGGACGCAGCTCAGCCAAGAACATGCAAGTGTCTAAGCTGCACACGCCCACACACGCCGCTTGCTGACGTGGTAGTTAGCGCTGAGGGTTGCCAACGCCGCAGATCCGAGTGACCTGCATTACCCAATAGGTCAGACTATACGACCTTTGAGCTCTCATCCGGGATAGTGAGCCCAACGCGTGGTTTAAGACCAAATTGAATCACACACACACACCTCGTGGGGCTGTAGTTAGAGTTTTGGCCTGTCAATACGGCGGTCCGGGTTCGACTCCCGCCCAGGGCTGAAATAATTTCAGTATCGCTTCGCTGCGGGGTGTTACTCCAACTCTCGTGGGCGGGGAGTTGTGTGTGTGTGCGTATAAGGTCACAGTATTACCCATAGATCGGTCATATATGAGCTCTGAGCTCTCATCCGGGAGGTTAATAACTGCCGATCACGAGTCCAACACGTGATCCAAAACCATGGAGAATCACACACACACACGTATCTGTAAGTGACAGGGTCCCAAGTTGTGGAAACCGAGACTAGAGTTCGAGAAAGACTATCAGCTCTCAAGAAAGTTTCCACTTGTATCTCAAGCGTATCAGAACTCGGGAAGCCTTTGGGAGAATGTGAGGCGATGGAGGGAACGGGGAGGAAGCACAGACAGAAAGGATACGAACGCGAGAACAAAGACTGGATAAATGAACCCAGAAAGGGAAGAAAGAATATACGCAGAAAACTGGACGTCTCGAGAAACGAGAGGGGGGAAGATGAAAGGGGAAAAGGAAGAGAACGAAAAATAAACGTTATGGTAATAAATAGGGGAAGCACCACAGAGATGATAAAGGAGGAAGAAAAGGAGGGGGAGGAGGGGAAGAAGAGGAGGGTGAGGAAGAGAAGGGGGGAAGAAAAGGAGGACCGGGAGGAAGAGGAGAAAGAAAAGGAGTGGAGGAAGAAAAGGAGGAGGGGAGGAAGAAAAGGAGGAGGGGAGGAAGAAAAGGAGGAGGGGAGGAAGAGGAGGGGGGAGGAAGAGGAGGAGGAAGAGGAGGAGGAAGAGGAGGGGAGGAGGAAGAGGAAGAAAAGGAGGAGAGGAAGAGGAATAGGAAGAAAAGGAGAGTGAGGAAGAGAAGGGAGGAGGAAGGAAGAGAAGGAGGAGGAGGAGGAGTAGGAAGAGGAAGTAGGACACGAAGAGGAGGGGGAAGAGGAAGTAGGACACGAAGACGTGGTCGACCAGCATCTAGACGACGGATCAGTCCTGAGAGCCTCACCAGCAACCCCCCCCCCCGTTCCCCGACAAGGTCCTTGCGAGGAAGCCTAACCTCGGGGCTTTTACACCGTGCATTACGCAAGGAGACACAAAAGAGATCTGCAAGACGAAAATAATAACGTCAAAGACAGAAGTTGTCCGGGAGGAGGAGGGGGAAACAAGGTCACCCGCCTGCCTGAGGAAAGGCCAAGTCGAAGGAGGAGGGTGCGGGGGGAGGTGGGGAGAGGGGGAGGGGGTGTGGGGGAAGGGGGGGAGTCACCAGGGGCCGGCCCTGACCAGACAGCCGCGGAGACAAGGTGAAGGACTGCTGGAAATTGAAACTTCGAAATGAAAATCAACAAACGCTGCCTGGCCATCGGGATGGCAAGGCCCAAGCCCAGCCGTCCTCCTCCTCCCACGAAGAACTAGGCCGCCCGTGCAACATGGGCGGAACTATGGCCTGGGAGTCGTGGACGTGGGAGACGAGAGCACTGGGGGGGGGGGGGAAATGGGGGAGAGGAAGACAAGGAGTTTGGAGGAGATTAGAGGGGAAGGAAGGTTTCAGCACAAGAAAGAATGGGAAAGGATGGGAAGCCAAGAGAGGGGAAAAAGAGGGGAAGGGGCAGGAAGAGGGACAAGAGGGGAGGGCAGGAAGAGGAAAAAGAGGGGAGTGCAAGAAGAGGGAAAGGAGGGGAAGACAGGAAGAGGGAAAAGAGGGCAGGGTAGGTAGAGGAAAAAGAGGGCAGGGCAGGAAGAGGGAAAGGAAGAGAGGGCAGTAAGACGGATAAGAGGGGAAGGGAAGAAGAGGGAAGAGAGGTAAAGGAGGAGGGGGCAAGAAGGAAGGAAAGGAAGGAAGGGAAGGAAAGAAGGGGAGGGGAATAAGGGGAAAGGAGAGGAAGAGACGGGAAAGGGAAGAGAATAAGTTGCGAAGGGAGGGGAAACGGAGGGTAGAGAAAGAAGGGGAAAGGAGGGGAGGGAAGGGGTTGCTGAAGATCAGACACGCGGGCAAAGGGTGTGGCACAGAGGAACGGAAGGGAGTGATACAAAGGAGGAGGAGGAGGAGGGGGAGGAGGAATGGAGAGGTCAGGCGAGATAACACGAAACGAGGTCAGGTGAGGTGATACGAGTCCAAGGTGGGGCAGGGTAAGGTGAGGGGGAAGGGTCTAGAATAGTGCGGGCGGAGGAAGGGGGGGTACCCTATGGGAAGGTAAGGGAAAGTAAGGAAAGGTAAGAGAGGGTAAGGGAAGGGGGACGGGGAAAGAGGAAGGTAGGTGTGTGGAACTGCGGGTACCGGGGGGAAAGGAAAGATGGAAATGAGGGTAGTGCTTGAGGGAAAGACGGGAGGTTCGTAACAAGTAGCTGAGCGGAAAGAGGGGACAATAGTGGTGAGGGGGAGGGAGGCGAGGGGAAGGGAGGGAAGAGGGAACGGGAGTGGTGGAGGCGAGCAAGTGGAGCGTGTGGCGAGAAAGGACGTTGTTATATATAGTGCGAGCTGGACTGGAGGGGAAGGTCGGAACGACCCGTCGTGGTTTAAAAAGCTAAGGAGCGAAAAATGGTGGTGCTGGTGGAGGGAGGAAATGGTGATGGTGATGGTGACGATGGTGATGGAGAAGAACTCACGCTAAAAAGGAAACCGAGGAAGGAGAGTCAAAGGCAAGGAGGAGATAGAGGTAACGTGTGGACTGGACGAAAAGAAAGGAACAAAGCCGTTAAGGAAAAAAAAAATTGTAAGAACTGTAGCAAGACAGGCGAAAGTTTAAGTATGAGGACAAGGCTCAAAGGATTCTGAGAAGTGTAGTGGGAGGCACGGGGGGAGGGGAGAGGGGACAGTGGATGTTGACATGGGAAGGAGGAGGAAGAGAGGAAGAGGAGGAAGAGGAGGAGGAAGAAGAGGAGGAAGAAGAGGAGGAAGAAGAGGAGGAAGAGGAGGAGGCAGTAAAGAGTGCGTGTACAAGACCATGGAAATGCATAAAAAAATAATGGAGAGAAATGGGTAATATGGAGGTAAAGGGTGCACCAGGGAAACAGGCGGACGCAGACGACGATACAGGGTCAACGAGGAGGGTAGGTAGCCAAAGTGCAAATTAGAGGCATTTACATTGGAAATAAGAGGGTCTGTGCAGACCCGAGGTCAGGCGAAAGGCGGCCACGAACAAGGAACTGAGGATGAAAGAAAATTAAAAAGGGGGAAAAACGAGGAAGGGGGAACGAGATGGAAAGGGATGATGAAAAGAGCAAACCAAGGCGGAAAGAATAAATGCCGCGAGACAAAAGAAGTGAAACTAAAAACCAAATGGACAAAAAACGCCAACAGCAGAGAGGCTATGGCAGATGCGGTTCAAAACTCGCAAGAACAAACGTGGAGGGGAAGAGAGGAAGGGACAGACCGAGATGTAACAAGCTTGAGTGGGTTTATCACATTCAGAATAGGGAAAGAAAATACAATCTCGCCAGAGTAACGAACTGTGAACGGATTCAACCACAATAACTCGATTTACATTTGCTTCGGTCCCTTTACATGTATGTATATGTACACATGTACGCATGCACACATCTAGGTTATAACATCGTCTGCAGAAGCTACCCAAGCGATGACACCTGTCGTAACGTCATGCAACGCCATTCGTTCCAAGTCTTGGACATTTGCGCCACCGTACTTAGGGAGACAAGATGGAAGTTGATGATGATGGGAGAGAATGAAACGGGGAATGAAAGATGGAAGGAAGGGAGGAAGAGATAGGAGGGAATGGAGGACGGAAAGAGGGGGAGGAAGATAGTAATCAGGCCTGCCAACCAAAAGGTCACCTCGCTGTTCTAGGTGGCATTACACGCTGGAATCAAGGAGAGTGGTTTCTGTGCCTGTAGCATGGAACTGCATACGTATTTTGCAGTTTATCATTGTCTTGGATCAAGTGTTGGACTCGTGATCGACAGCCAATATCATCCTCAACGAGAGATCCGACCTCATGTATAGATCTATAACAAACGCTGACACACATGCACACACACACACACACACACATTCCCATGCTCAAGGAGAGCAGTGACGACTAACAGTGTGACCCATGCTTTCAACCCGTAAACGACTCGAACTCTGGCATTCCATGTGGGAAGTCAAGATGAAAACCACTCACCAGCAAGCCATGTATGTGTGCGCGCGCGCGCGTTTGTGTTTATGTAGTTCCACCCAAATAAAATAAACCTTACACCAACGAATACAATTTTCCCCTCAATTACTGCAATTCACGGAAGGTATTATTCGCGGCTTCATGGCAAAACACAGGGATCAAATAACTTTAAAAAAGTGACCAGTGACTCGTATGTGACCTTTTTTCAAGTCGGGTCAAGGTCATGGTTAAAGCTGAGGACTCGAAAAGTGTTGCACTTGATGTTACCAACTATCAACATGACCTCTGACCCAGTAACTGACAAAACATAGGTCACACATTCTTGAAGACTATTTACACGAAAACGGATGTAAATGGACTTAAAAAAAATATATATATATGTATATATATGTATATATATATATATATATATATATACACTGTATATAAACCCTTCGAAGGGAAAGATTTATATAAAGATTTTTTAAGACTACCACCGTAAGGCGCACAAAGACAGCTGCTCCTAAGTGAGGTTTGATGTCCCTGGAACTTCTTGTGTGTCAACGAGTCCGTAAACCAGTGTAGCTTCCTCTATTAGATGCCAAACTGTTGCCCCTTGCTATACCATAACTTAACACGGCTACCTCCGTACGGGGTTGGGAAAGCCTTGTGAACATTCGCAGGCGCGCGCGCACACACACACACAAACACACACTGGGATGCAAATGGAAATTATGTTTATGGGAGAAAAATAAACAAATAAGAAATTAAAAAATAAATCAATAAAATTAAATAAACAAAGACAAATAAAAAATATATAAATAACCGACAGGACAATCTTGAAGAGGAATCCAGCCTGTGAGGAGGCCGAGGATGGTTGGACAAAACGCCGCCGGAGAGAGGAAAAGAAACGAAATAAAGTTCTTGGCGGCCCAATACTGGGGTGGAACGGCGGAGGCGGTTCCTGCGGTTAGTTCGAGCGGACACGGCCTGGGAAGATGGAACTGCTGGGAAAGGGGAAGAGAAGGGGGAAGGAGGGAAATAGAGAGGGGAAGGGCGAGGGGAGGGGAAAGGGAAGAGGAAAGAAAGAGGAAGGGAAAGTGAGGGGAAAGGAGGGAAAGAGAGGGGGGAAGGGAGGGAAAGAGAGGGGGGAAGGGAGGGAAAGAGAGGGAAGGAAGGAAAAAGAGGGGAGGTGGGAAAGAGGGGGGAAGGAAGGAAAAAGAGGGGAGGAGGGAAAGTGAACAAGGGAGGGAAAGAGGGGAGGAGGGTAAGGGAGAAAGAGGGAAAATGAGGGGAATGAAGGAAAGGGAGAAAGAGGTAAAGGGAGTGATGTGGAAGAAAGGAAAGTGACGGGGAAGGAAAAAGAAGACCGGCTATAGAGAAGGCGGGGAGGGGTGAGGAGTCATCTCCTAGACTGAAATCTCAAAACAAACTCCCACAATACAAACGAAAAAAGGGGAAGGACCAAGAGGAGAAACAACTGCAACAGGATGAAACGTTCAAAATGTAATTCCAACCTTTGAAAAGGAGGAAATCCTCGACTCGACGAGGTCGCGAGGGAAACAGAAGACCCTATCACCACTACCACCACATCTTAATTCTTCAAATGGTTTGATTGAAGTGGACAAGAAATCTGAAGAGATTTTGGGGGAAGAGAGGTCCCGGCCTGAGATGAAGAGACAGACAGATACAGATGGAGAGAAAAGGAGAGAGAAAGAGAGCAAGAAAGAGTGAGAGTGAGAGAGAAAGAGAGATATGGGGGTAGGCATAGAGCATGTCCCAGTACAGTAAGTCCACTTCCACAAAAATAAATATAAAATTAAACATGAAACCACGTGAACGGACAAAAATTGGGAAGTAAATTCACGAGAAGTGAAAATGACGTACAAGAAATCGCCAAGTGAAGGCGTTCAGTGGAAGTGCTTAATAAATGAATAAATAAATATATCTATGGACTTCGAAGAGTCGGTGACAGGTCCTTCCAAGAACTTAGACCTAACGAAACTACTCTGTCACAAATGGACAGGGGTAGAATCCTAACACACCAAGGTAGCTAACACGTTTCTATACAATGTCCGTCTTACTCAACCGAGGGCCGCGGACCCTGACAGAAACCTGGCTCCGAATGGTCGAGACCCCAAGGGCCCCAAAGTCCGTCCCTAGCCTCCCAAACGTGTAAACGTTTCTGGCACCAATAGACAACAATCACTGTGCTGAAGGGAGTAATGTAACAGTAACTTATCATGCCTGAACCCACAATTGACAACACCCTCTAACAACACCTCTGACTGGTGATCTTACTTCCGCCAATCCCCTCTCAACTTCCCCCATCCTCTCGATGATGCACAGGTGGTTACGGAAAGCGTGAGAAGGAATCAAACCAAGGGGAGAGGGGAGAGGGGGGAGAAAAGGGGAGGAAGCGGAGATGAAGCCGCCTAAGAGGATCCCCCCTCCCCTCCCCTCCCCCCTTCACCAACCAAACTCCTCACGTCAATAATGATCGGAAGACATCGTGCAACTCGCGCGCACCGCGGGGGTTTGTGGGTGGCTGGGTGGCTGGTGGCTGGGTTGGCTGCCTTCCCCCCCAACCCTGCCCCTCCCACAGCCCCCTCGATCAATGTGTCACCAGACAACTTCTTCTGACACGCCTCCCTTGTTCACCAGCAGACTGCATCATCACTCACTCTTCGTGGGGACTATGGCACCCAGTGCCGGCCACTGTCAACAATTCCCCCGTCTCTCGTTCCCACATCTCCACCAGTAGGCTGCTAGCCTCGCGTTCTAGGGCACTTCCGGTTCTCACGTGCAGCAGCGCCACCTCACCCACGCCGCCGCCACCTCCACCACCAATCTGTTACCGTGTCTATTTTCTCGTTTCCCGTTGGCCTACTCGGGGGGCAAGCTGGCTCATATTCCAAGTGCAAAGCTCACCCAGGACCCATGGCTCAAGGTAGGATGAAGAGAGGGAGAGGAAGGAGAGGGAGAGGAGGAGGAGGAAGAGGAGGAGGAGGAGGAGGAGGAGGAAGAGGAGACGAAGATGAGCAGTAGAAAGAGGGAGAGGAGGAGGAAGAGGAGACGAAGATGAGCAGTAGAAAGAGGGAGAGGAGTAAGATGAGGAAAGAGGAGTAGGAGGGAGAAGAGCAGGATGAGGAAGGATAGGGTAGGAGGAGGGAGAGGAGGAGGACGAGGAGGGAGAGGAAGAGGGTGAAGTTGGATGAGGAGGGAGAGGAGGAGGAGGGTGAAGTTGGATGAGGCGGGAGAGGAGTAAGAGGAGGGAGAGGGAGAGGAGTAGGAGGAGAAGGGAGAGTAGGAGGAGGAGAGTGAAGTTGGATGAGGAGAGAGAGGAGTAGGAGAAGGGAGAGGAGTAAGAGGAGGGAGAGGAGTAAGAGGGAGAGTAAGATGAGAAGGGAGAGTAGGCTGAGGAGAGAGAGTAGTAGGATGAGAAGAGAGGAGTAGGATGAGGGGGGAAATAAGGAGATAGAGATGGAAGAGGAAGAGAGTGGAGAAAGGAAAAAGGAAGGGGAGAGAGAGAGGGAGAGACAGGGGGGGAGGGGAAAGGGCGAGGAGAGGGAGCGCGAAGGAAGAAGAGAGAAGAAGAGACAAGGGAAGAGGAGAGGGGGGGGGGAAGGGAAGGATCTCCATGTTCGAAATGATTGTCCACCTACATGTAGCACGACAGGTACACCATGACCCTTCTCTTGATCCTACTATAAATAGGTTAACCGGTTAATATTACATTACGACAACATTCCCGCTTTCCCCTTACGCACGCACGGACGCACACACACACGCAGTGAAGCTGGCGATGAATATGGAGAGAATGATACAAGGTGGTCTTGTCAACGGATAGTCTTCTTTCATGCCGTTTGAGACCTTTAATCGGTAATAACAAAGTTTCTGCCTTTTATTAGGCTAAGGAACCCGTCCCTATGGCTGAGTTTTTAAATGTATACAATAAGGTTCTCCTTTTTTTTTTCTTAGTTCTCTTTAATGAACCTTTTATACCATCGCATTGATCTGGTTAGGAAAGTGGTAACACATCAAGGCCACGACAAAACAAGACTTCTGTGTTAACAGAACATAACCCCACAAGGACGCCACCGCCGTTAACGTTGCACCACTGCGTCAACGATAACAACATATTTTCATCAGCAAAGCGACGCCAGAGGTACGTTTATCAGTATAATCTAAACTCTCATTATAGTCAATCAAAAATATATAAATGTCAGTCATGTATTGAACATATAGAAATAGTACCTGTTTTTCAAGACATCTGTATTAATGCAACATCAACGCTAAGATATTCTTGATATTAGACAGGTAACATTCGGGTGTACGTGATAGTACAAAAGATAACGTACACGTGCCAAAGTGATGAATCAACACGGCTTACTGCTGGTGCCACCCCCGCCCATCAACGTGCACAAGTTAGGACAGTCTAAGTGAATGTACGGAAGCATAACTATTCAGCTGTGGAGCCTGTTAGGAGCAAATTGACATCACATCGCTCGGAGGACGCAGCCTTTGTTTATCATCATCCTCTGGCGTCGCCGCCCGCAGAGCGAGGTGGCTAGATACAAGGGAAGCGTCCTCCCCTGCATTTTATCACTCATTATCACACGCACCACCCTCAGTTTTCACCATTACAGTCATGCAAACACTCTGTCTCGTCGCATTCTCAGTATTACTGCCGATTCATAACGGGTGCATTCTTCTTGCGGAACGCGTCGTCGCTTCGCGCACATGTGCGCTTGTTCGACATCCTGACTATGTTCTTGACTCCTTCCTAGGGTAATACCTCTTGCTCTTGTTCCCAGTATCGCAGTCTGCAGTACTAAACTGAATAAAATTGGCTATTTTTATCAAAATAACTAATATAAAGACAAGAGGGAAAGAGGGAGAGGGGCAGCAGAGGTAGATGGAAAGTAAGTGAGGGAGGAGATTCCCTAACTTCTTTTACATTTTCACACAAACAACCGTAATCTGGCGAATGCTCCAATTTCCCAACTACTATAAGCTAATGAAAGTCCCACAAACAATAGAGCCAATAGTCTACGGTTTCTATGGTTTTCATGTCAGTGAAACACAAGGCAACACATAACCTCCAACATGATTGCAGTATATCTAGCACTCGCCAACCGCCACTTGTGCGAACGTTTGAGCCGACATAAACCAATTTCGGGAATTAACCCACGACATAAAATACCAATTCCTTAAGTGGGTTTCTGTCCTGGGCCCAAACCTCCGCACATGTGGCGGTCGGCGAATGTTGGGTTAAGAGACCTAGGTGTAAATGTTTAAGAAAATTAAAATGTTGAACGAAACCCCACTAAACCCCGCTTCCGCCAACTCTGAGATGAAATAGTATTATAGGTGTGAGATCACAAGAGGTTGAAGATAATGGGTTGCCATAGAGACAGAATGTCATAAGGTCAGACAACCAATAACACTAACAAAGTGAGGCATATGACTTGCATGGAGAGGTTACTACATGATACTTTGTACCTGTAACTTCACTGCAAAAATCCAAACCAAGCACAATTCCTCTTGAGTTGAAAAAGTACCACTTAAGCCTCACATTCTGGTAGTAGCAAACAAGTACACATAACACCAATCTACTTCAGCAGCACATGGGTGAACTAGAGAAACTTTTAATTGGAGAAGATAAAAAAGTGGGGCAAGTACAGACCTGTTCAACAAAAATCAAACCCTTATTCACTACCATTTAAATGTGCCAACAATGATAAGGGATAAAGATAGTCCAGCAATACAGAGCACAAGGCACCAGCTGGAAGCAGTTACCTTGTCCTACTACAATCAAAGAATGCCAAGATGGTTTGGGCATATACAAAGAATCAGTGAGGAGAGTAGGAAAAAGTGTGCCAAGCAGAAGTGGATAAAGGTAACTTGAGTAAAAGACCAAGAATGAGGTGGGTGGATGGAGTGAAGAGAGTACTGGATGAAAGAGGAATGTCTGCTGGACAAGGGGTGCAAAGGATAAGAGTGAATGGAATAGTTGCAAATGTGCAAGGGAATGAAGAAGAGTCCAAAGAAATGTTCTTGTCTGCTTTGTAAATTTCTTGAGTGGCTGAGGGGAGGGGATCAACATATAACAAAGCAGTGGATGTAGACCCGCTCCAGCTGTGTTGTGCCTTGTTTTGCCTTTGACCTAAGTAGTATGGCAGTGGATGAGAATGACCCTTTCATCCATGAGGTGCTAAGATGAAAAGGGCACCAAATGTGGCTCATGGTGAGTGAATGCTTTGACTCTGCAACCTCCTTTGTAAATGGGAAAGGGCCTTTTAGCACATACACACCTTTCATTCCACCAAGGCATTTACTCAACTCCTTTACTATATGAATCAACTCCACATCCCATTCTCCATTCACTGTTACATGCAACTCCTGATATAACTGTTCCTTTGGCACATTCCACCTGACATCTTCCCATGTACGTACAACTTAACATTTACTCGCACTTATTCACAAGCTTGTTCGCTCAAACCCTACCAATTTCAGTCACCAACTTCTTCAGTATCTCCCCAGAATCAGCCACAAGGAGGGTTACCTTCCTACATCCTTCCATTATCAACCATCAGTTTCAGAGCTCTGTGCAATACTCATGCATTCACTTCCATTAGCACTGAAACTATAGAGATGATGCATAACTACCATATCATGACCAAATTATACTGGTTATCTGATTGAACCATAAAAAAAAAAAAAAAAAAAAAAAAAAAAAATTGCTCATCTAAATAATCAAATAAATAAACAGAAAATAATAATACAAATCAACAAACAAACATGTAATAAAAAGCAAAGAAAGCAGTCTGGAATTTTGAACGAGGAATAATAATAAAGTAACAAGAAGTATCTTATTGACAACCACCACCATTGATTCTATAACAAAAAATTGAACCAAAGTAACAAAACCACAGCATCTGGTTACAATTTCAAAATAATGTAAAGTTATCAGAAATACCAAAATTACACATAACAAGACAATCTTTTAAATTGTCAAATGGTGCATAAAAACTCATGAAATATGGCAGGATCCTTTTCAAGTTTAAGATATAGTTCTAATGCACAACAAGCTCACTTACACAAGTCTGACATACATGATCTGTAAATCAATGTATTGAGGAAAATGAAACTATGTTATGGAAAAACTGTGCCAAATAACTTGGATGCAAAGTAGGTCAAACATAAACTTCACATGCAAAACACTTGAAAAATCTGGGAAATGAATAGAACACCTGGAAAACTGCAATCAGATGCACCCTTACTAGAGTAACGAGAACAATATGGACAATTTACATAATCTTAGGTCCCAAGGAAGTAGATAATGAATCACTGGAGAGGGAAAGGAAAATAATACTAATAATAATCGAATAATAATGCATAAATGAATAGAAAATAATACTAAAAAATAATCACATTAATAAAAAATAAATGGTATGTGCATATATTATATATATATATACATACATACATACATACATACAAACAAACAAACAAACACACACAAAGTATATAAATATAATAAAGGTAGGTGTGTGTGGGGGGGAAGGAATACTGCAAAAGTTGAACATGAGTGGAATCAACAGCTGAAGAAAAACTGCTACAATCTGAGAGTACTCAAAGATGGAAGTGGTAACAAAAGTACATTACAAAAAGAATACATGCTGGTACCAGTCATATACGTAAACGATCGAGACAAAGAATAGTAATACAAACATAGTTCCAGTGGGGAGAATAGTAACACACATGGTTTATCAGATTACCAGCAGACACTCCTGTTCCAGTGCAGTGCAACACCCTAATCTAATCCAATCACAGCACAAAGCCATGCATCTGAAACGTTTTGGGATTATCTTAAGGGCAGCCTATACTAGCCATGATGGGGCACCTTGATCAAACACACAGGTATGTTAACAATCTGTTTTGGATCATGTGCTGGAGTTGTGAATGACAGCCATCATCCTTCCAGAAGAGAGCACAAAACCTAACATTTTTTCTAATTGTGGGTAACGCTAAGAACTCGAACATCACACAACCATGTCCTTGTTTAAGGAGACAGTAACAGATTGCAGTATCAATGATAGAATTTCGTGCTGAACAGTGCGTGCGTGCGTAAGCGTGTGCTTGTATTTACAGGGAAAATGACCAACATCCATTATTTTACTCTAAAACAATCCCTTTGGTAAACTGAGAACTTGCAACATGTATGTCACCTAACCCAGCACGAGATTATGCATTCACGCCAATAATTCAATACTTGGGACGAATACGTCCCCGACGTTTTCGGATTTCTCTCTCATTGCAGGGTTGGTTGCACGATCCTACCATCCCATAACCCCCCCCTCCACCACCCCCTACCCCCTCCTCATAATCCACACCGTATCCCTGAACATGTGGTCGAGCATCTTAAATCCTGAATATAAGGATTTAATCTCAATCTCAAAATATACACCCATCCATATACATATACGTACATATATATTCATATTATGCCTGATCAACAATAAACCTAAGTTGTTTTTAGGGAACAATTTAAAATTCCATGAATACACAAATACCTTATCTCGCCTAACATAAACATAATGTATAAACAACATGTACATCACATTAACAACGTGGAATACACCATGACTGCCAACATATGGTAACATTTCGTTATTCCCCAGTTACCTAAATTACTTATACATTAACATATTACTCCCCAATCCTTACATTAAGACACTAACTAACGCCTGCCACTAAGTATTGGTGACAAGACTTCGTAACGCGCAACTGGTGACGGGGATTAAGCCGAGGAGAATCGTATGCACGCGAACTCAACCAGACCAACATCTGGCTGGACAGATTCGTTTCGATGGCAGTGCGGTACCCCTCTCTCGATGTCGAAGCTTCGTTTTACGATAAATTGGTCTCTGTTACACCAGGACCCCGGAACACCGCCCCATGGGGTGCGGCAACAGCCCCCGCGCCACGCTTCCCGACCTGCACGATCACTTGCAAGCCACGCCAGGTCACCAAAGTGACCTGTTTCCACGTCCGCCGAGGACAACCGTCAAGAACGTGCGGTGACGAACGCGAGGGGCGTCGGCGTGGTGCAGTCTAGACAGGTGGTGAGGAGCTCCACCATACGGAATCCGGACGTCGTCGGCGGCAGCGGCGGAGATCGCCAACCTAAACACCACGAAGTGCGGCGGCGGCGGCGGTGTCTGACTTCGCGGGGGGCCGGGAGAACACTGACTGGCGAGGCGCGCGCTGACTCCGCCGAATCCTCTCGCTCACCCTCCTACTCCCTCGACCTGGCTCTCCACCTCTCTTCAACTCCTCTCAATCTCGCTCTCTCTCGCCCCAGGAAACCCACCACCCTGAGCCCACCAAACCGCGTACTGTCCTTACGTTTCCACTCGCTGCCTTCTCCTGCCCCCACCCCAACCCCCAGCGTCCTCCTTTAAACATTAAACCCATTCTTCCGTTTCTTCTATTGCACGTGTGCAGTTCGATCCCGACCCCCGGACCAATTCCCCGCTGACTGCCACGCCACCCAGCTATCCCTGTTCACTGGCCCCACCGCCCACAACCACAAGAGCCACCCTTCTTGTACCCCTCCCCCCACCCATGCACATCGACTGCACAAGACCACCTCACCCTTAAGCACCAAGGTAACCTCCTGCACCTGCCTCCCCCCCCCCCCCGTCGCCGCTAAAATCCTCAACGCATTTCTTGGGGTTTGGGGGCTTTTGTCCACCCGATCTCTCTGACGCCTTACCCCACCCCCCCCGTATCCCTGCACAATCCCAAGACTAATCACAACTCTTGACAAGTACTCTGGCTGCCGTTGGTTCATTCCATTCGGCCGTGGCACATCCCCGACACAGAAAGAGGGGGAGAGAGAGGGAGTGGGGAGAAAGAGAGGCATTCCTCCCAGGACCTTCGCAATTTACATATTTTGTTCTGGCTCTATCCACGTGATTCCATTTAGCCGTGTGTGTGTGGAGGGGGGGGGGGACCGCCTGCGGAGCGAATGGATGACACGAAGTAAAAATGCTCCTATAAATCTAACATCGAGATTTCCAAAAATTCAAAGTTATACGAGCGGTTGGGTGGTATAATTCTTGTCGAAATATACAACCAAGAACAATTGAAAACAAAATAGAAATAAATAATAATAAATATTAAATTCTGTGCAGAAAGCAACCAGCATAATGAAAAGCTTTTGCAAATTATGGAATACAAATTTGGTTCATATATCAGAAATTACACAAAATTCACGTGTTTCACATCGACAATGTTCTCGATCATTCCAGATGACGTCAGACGATTTTATTCTGCCAAGGAAATTCTCAAAGGCACGTGTTAATGAATGGACACTACATAGACATCATTGTCCCATACATGATTTACGTTTAGAATCTGAATCACCTCATAATGTGATGACGGTTGTTGTTTTTGGGTACACATTTTCAGACATAATCCGTTATTATATTTTATTTACGAATGTATCTATTTTCTCTTAAATAATTTTCCCCTAAAGAATTTCGCAACACATATAGTTGGTAACATAACAACGCATTTTTTTGTTCTAATAATGAAATTATGGCCACTCCCGTCCCACGTGGAGAACGATAAGAGATAAAGCGATTCGACAATTCGTACAAAATGGCGCTACCTTCCGTGTGACGTTCGTTAAAATAAAATACACAAAACAACAAATAAATAAATATAATAAAATAACAGTCACGTTATTAAATCATAACGCTAGATTAAATATCAAGTCCAGCAACATTCTTAAACAAAACTTTCGAAATTACGAGTCTGATCGGGAAAGGGTAGATGCAAAACGATTCCGTGAAGTTCCCGCCGGTCTTAAACGTTCTCTTTTCATTCATTCATTTTACTTCATTTTGGTTAATCAATCCATCTACTTTCCTGTCTTGAGCCAACGAGACATCAACCCACGGAAATAAACTAGTTACGTCAGTGAATCCATTCATTTTGGCGCCACAAGCTTCTCTCAACCTCGGCCCAACGGACGTCGGTAACTGAACCCACCCCCCACCCCCCGCCCCCCTCCGTCCTTGCGTAACGGATCTGTCTCCACGAAGACACGCTTGACCCACGTCCAGTGGTCGTCAGCTTCTGTCTAAAGCGGATGGAGACGGTATTAATGTAGGTGAGGGATGAGGGAGGTGGTGGAGGGGGAGGTGGAGGATATAGAGGAGCAGTTGGGAGGGAGAGGAGGGGAGGAGGAAGGGAGAAGAGGCGAAGGAAGAGGGAGAGAAAGAGGAAGAGGAGAAGGGTAAGAAGGAAGGGAGAGGGATAGAAAGAGGAGGAGACGGAGGAAGATGATGAAGAGGAGGAGGAGTTGGGAGATGAGGAAGGAGGAGAGTACGGGAGAGAATATGGGAGAGGAAGTGAGATGAGGAGGAAGAGTACGGGAGAAGAGTGAGGCGGGGAGAGATGAGGTAACGAGGAGAGATGGACTGGAGAGAGGAAGACGAGGAAGAAAGGAGGAGGAGGAGGGGGAAGGGATGGACTGGAGAAAGGAAAATGAGGGAGGAAGAGGGGAGTCTGATGAAGAATGAAGGGAGGAGGAAGAAAGGAGGAAGAGAGGAGGAAGGGAGGAGGAAGGGAGGAGGAAGAGGAGGAGAAAGGGAAAGGAGAGAGGGAGGAGGAATGAAGAGGATGGGAGAGGGAGGAGGAAGGGGGAGGGGGAAAGGAGAAAGGGATGATGAAGGAAGAGGAAAGAAGACGAAGAGAGGAGGAGGAGGAGGAGGAGGAGGAGGAAGGGAATAAAAATTTCATTGGCGATAACGTGTGCTTCGCTCCACGAGGACATCATCGCGCTGAAGAAGAGGAGGAGGAGGAGTCATAGAGAGATGGTAAAGGAGAGAGTCTAGGAGGAAGGGAGGGAGGAAGGGAGAGTGATGAGCATTCTCTGCCTGGAGATTAACCCATTCAACTCCGATGACAAGATGTCTTGTCATTTGATCAAATAAAACAAAAAATCATAATAAAACAACAAAATGTTTGATGATCAAACAGCACCAGAAAAATATGACGTCATCAGTCCTCCTCGAGGAGGAGGACTGACGACGTCATATTTTTCTGGTGCTGTTTGATCATCAAACATTTTGTTGTTTTATTATGATTTTTTGTTTTATTTGATCAAATGACAAGACATCTTGTCATCGGAGTTGAATGGGTTAATCTTGAAGGAATCTCACGTGACGTGTCTGCGACCCCCCCCCCCACCCCACCCCATCCAAAAAATACAATAAAATAAAACAAATATAATAAATAAAATGAAATCATAAAAATATACATATAATATACAATATAACCGATAAATAACATATAATACATAAGCACAGACATGCAAAAAAACACAAGTGTACCGGGCATATCAGTTAAGCCAATGACTAATTGAGCCACAGTCCAGCCGGCCTGAGCTTTCTGATTGGTGCAGAGCCCAGCGCCATAGAGTTTACCATCGATCTGACTTCCCATCCATCCATCCATCCATTCATCCACCCAAGGCCTCTAATCAAGCATCCAGGTCGTCGGCAAATTGGCCGACTGACGAACGCGTGACGGACGCTAACTTCACCTTTAAAGTCTTTTTTTTCCCAGTGGCAGGGGGCTCTCCACATCCCCCAAACGACCCCGAAAACTCTTCAGCCCGATGGTGCGTGCTACAGGTTTCATTCCAGGGGTATGTGCTTCTGTGTGAGTGTGTGTGTGTGTGTGTGTGTGTGTGTGTGTGTGCATTTACCTAGTTGTATCTTACGGGAAAGGGAGCTACGCTCGTAGGGTCCCGTCGTAGTATGTTCCATACATCCACCACCCTGTGGGGAAAGCTGTTCTTTTTCATGTCTCTTCTATAAATGTTCTTTGTGAGCTTCCTTCTATGTCCTTTTGTGTTTCCCTTATTGTGTTTGTGTGTGTGTGTTTGTGTTTTTGTGTTTGTGTTTTTGTGTGTGTGTTTGTGTGTGTGTGTGTGTGTGTGTGTGTGTGTGTGTGTGTGTGTGTGTGTGTGTGTGTGCGTGCGAACATTGATTTCGACCAATGAAGACATATTGCATTCCAGGGGCATGCGTTCGTGTGTGTGTGTGTGAGTGAGAGTGAGAGAGAGAGAGAGAGAGAGAGAGAGAGAGAGAGAGAGAGAGAGAGAGAGAGAGAGAGAGATAGAGAGAGAGACCCGTCATCCCATTGGTTGGCAACGATCCTCAGGCCTTCCCAAAGATTATTCTGGAAAAAAACTTTGGACCAGTCTGAGCAGCATACATCCATGACGACTTTAGAACTTTTTTTTCTAATACCAGACAATTCTATTCACTTGAACGAGTACGCCACGTGAATATATCCGAATCCGCAGTGGCCAGCGTCCCGCCGCGCCGCGCCGGGAGAAAACATCCAAACAGACGCACAACTCTGAAGTATTAAAGTGGCGTGCGCGTTCGGGTCCTCACAAGGGACGGCTGCGGGAGAGGTCCGCCCCTGTGGCGCCTCCAGGATCGAGTGACAACAAAACAACAACAACAACACGGTCAATACCAAGAACAGAATACTTACATTACGTTGTCTTCTAGCACTCTATCCACGTACCTGCAAAAAAGGAAAATGGTACATTGAATAATCACATCTGCACAAACGAATGCAAATTCAAATACATGTACACACATGCAGGGAAAAGGTGAGGTAGAGAGAAAGAGAGGTCAAAGTAAGGAAAGCACAGCCGTTAAAGGGCAAGCGCTCACAGTGGAACTGAAACGCATTTCAGAAAATCGAGATTTTGATGCACCGCAATCTAAGAGTCTGTTTGTCGTCACCTGCCTACCGCCAGCACCCTGCCACTCTCCATGCCATCTCAAGGGTTATTCTTGGGAGGTTTGATTTACATGTTTCAGAACTTGCTGTCCACATCAACACAAGGAACACTTTTTTCGTGTGTATATATGTGTGGGGGATGGGGGGTGGGAGACTGCGCTGGTGACCCTAAAGACGTAACAGAACCCACAGGACGGAAATAACTGGCAAGATTAACCCACCCCGGCTACTAACAACCTTCCCCATTATTCCGACAACCGCCAGTTTTATTCGGCCGCAGGACCCCCCCCCTCCCCCGCAGCGAAATGGTCAACACACCAAATTCAAGAAACGTGGCGTGAGGACTCTACACTCTCCTTATGAAAACCAAATCACAAGGAGATGGGAAAACCTCAAGTGGAGGACCACCAGGGCGTCACCAGCGATAGAAAATGGCTCGAGGAGTAACTTGTACAGGAGTTACTGGTACAGACAAAGAACGAAGAACTTGAGGGAACCTATGACAGCGTGGGCCTTCCATGGACAGAGGGGGCAATGCGTTAAGAAAGGGAACACGAAACTATTGAGCGACGTGAGAGGTCCGAGGAGGTACAAGACGAGAAAGAAAAAGGTTGAGGGGCGGGGAGATAAAGAGAAGAGATAGACAGAAGGGAGAAGATATACAAAAGAGGGAAGAAGAAAGGAGGAGAAAAGAAGAAAGAGAAGACTGTCAGAAAGACCAATAATTCACACAAGGCCTCGTGCCCTAGACCTCAGAGGACACTGAGTGACCTCACCGAGATTACCCGCCCCGCCCCACTTGACCCAAGGCGACCTCACCTACAGACAAACCCCGAACGTATATCGTAAGGGACGCTACACATTCTTCTTGTGGATCTCAAAACCAGCCCAATATATTTCTTCATGATTTGTAACCGTACTTCCTGCACCATTTCCAAGAAGAAATACAACTGGTAACTGTTCCCGCCCTTTTCCAACTACATACCAGTGACACACACACAAAAACACTAATACAACAATAGCCCAACATTTCTTCCCACAAGGTGTTAGATGGGAGGGCCCGTTGCCAGTCGCTGTGAGGTTGCGGGCTTCCTGCCAGTGAAACACGAGCCAACATTAATAAAACAGCAGGAACCAAAGGCCCCAAGAATCATCGACGCATTCTAATCAAAAAAATTATGGACTCGCCCCTGGCAACACCACGCACGGAGCCGCACTGGTTTACGTGTACGACCTGAACCAGAACGTACGAGTAAGGCAGTAAGACTTAATTGCATGGGGGAAGGAAGTGAGGTGGGACCTTTTTTAATTAGGCCCCTATATAAACAAACAATAGAGGCATTGTGTGTGTTGGACTCGTGATCGACAGCTGTATCCCTCTCGGAAGAGAGCTCAGAGCTCGTATATGACCGATCTGGTAATGCTGTGACCTTACACGCACACACACACACCCAACTCCCCGTCAACGAGAATTGGAGTAACAACCCGCAGCGCATACTAAAATTATTTCAGCCCTGGGTGGGATTGTGTGTGTGCGCGCGCGCGCGCGTGTGTGTATCTGTGTGGCATGTGCGTGTCTTCATGTATATCTGCGTTTTTATTTGCAAGCATCTCTCCGAGCGCGTGCAGGCGGGAGAAACTAACACGACCGAAAGTCGCACGACCCATTTGCGCGGTTCAGAGGTCGAACTGGAAGCGCAGGAAGGTCGTACTTCGATCGAAGCCAGCGTTAAAAAAAAACGCGCGAATGACACAACCAAGAGCAGAAGCGAGGAACTAAACAAGACGCTCCCACACGTTTTGGGTCAAGAGGGATCACCACGACAGAGAAGTGGTTAAACGCTTCCCCGACTCGAGGAGGATTGACGAGCTCGTGGACGAAGATTAGGTCGTTCTCGACAAGGCCGGTTCGTGGATGTTGGACCTTACCGACTATTGTTGTATCGGTAACGGCTAAACAAGACGACGTGACACTTGGCAAGAACCTCTCTCTCTGAAGCGAGAGCAGCCGTTAGGTACAAGTGAAATGGAAGAACATCATCAGGCCTATCTTTGTACAATAGCATGGTTGTGTAATGGACGGTGCCGTAATGCATGGAAGGGAGTGGGTGGGGGATGGGGGGAAGTGATTGTGTGTGAATGATATTTTGATGCAGCCCTAAAGGATTTCTCCCATTCTTCTCTTTCTGCATGAGTGGGTGGAGATGGAGAGGGAAGGGGGGGTCGCAGATTAAATGAAGCGGCCTTGCTGTGGATGTGCTGTGTCTTGCTGCACTGTTTAAGACCCGGGGCAATGGGCAAGAAGTAGGATTGATCCGTCATCCAGGAGGAACCAAGAAAAGAGGGAAGGAGGGGATGGCGAATGGGAGTGGAGTGGGTGGGGATGAAATGGGTGGGAGTGGAATTATGCCTTTTGACTCCTGGCTACCTCCCTTGTAAGGAGGAAAAAAGCCCTTGATATATGTATATACAGTGCCCACACTATCTTATGCGAGGTGAGGAGGAGAACAGGGTGGAAAGGGGTTTGGGAGATAGGGTTGATGAAAGAGTATTAGGATGGTTTGGACACATGGAAAGAATGGGTGAAGAAAGACTAGTAAAAGAGGTATGGAAGGCAGATGTGGAGGGAGTGAACATGAAGGGATGTCCAAGGATGAGGTGGATGGATGGGGTGAAAGGGGCTTTGGGGAAGAGGGGAATGTCTGTTGAGGAAGGACGGGAGAGGACAGAAGACAGGGGTGAATGGAGAGTGATTGTGTATGGATGTTGTGATGCATGAGGTGGAGTGGGCGGGGGGATGGGGGGTGAGGTAGTATGTGTGAGCAAATTTTGAAGAAGCCCGAGGGAATTTCTCCCTGTCTTCTCCTTTTATGCATAGGGGGATGGAGAGGGGGGGTCGCCGATTTAATGAAGTGGCCTTGCTGTGGATGTGATGTGTCTTGCAACACTGCTTCTGACCCAGGGCAGTGGACAGGGTGCAGGGATGACCCTTCACCTGTGTCTTGCGACACTGCTTCTGACCCAGGGCAGTGGACAGGGTGCAGGGATAACCCGTCATACAGGAGGTGCTAAGATGAGAGGGAGGGTGGAGGGGTGTGGAGTGTATTCAGGGATGGGATGGGTGGGAATGATCTTATGCCTTCTCCTTTTTGGCTACCTCCCTTGTAAGGGGGAAAAAGCCTCGGTACCCATCAATAAGGCAAACAGTCTTAAAACTACACACACACACACACACACACAAAAAACAAAACAAAAAAAACAGAAAATTTACATGAACACAAATCTATGGAAGCAAACACAAACCCACTCATCTATCACATAACCCATAAAAACATAACAGGATACTACTTGAACATTCACAAACTGCAGCACCCTCAGTATTCAGTACATTAATTTAAAAACATGTACACAGATTACAAGAATACTTAACTGTTAACAAATATAATACTTCAAGCAACCCTACACATTAACCCACATGAGAAATTTTCTAAGAAAGTACAAGAAAGCAAAAAAACAGAAATATGAAGGAGGCAGAAAGAGCCTGTACATGTTTGATATGAAGAGAGAAGTGGGGTGACCCTGATGGATAGTGAGAAATATGGAAGTGAGGTGGAGAGCAGGGGTGGATAATTTGCACATACATTTGATCAAAGGGTACAGAGATGGCTTATACATATGGAAAGTGAGGTAAGAAATACAAAGTCTGGAAAGCAGAAATGGATCAGAGAACCTGAGCGGAAGACCAAGAATGTGGTGGATAATTTGCACATACATTTGATCAAAGGGTACAGAGATAGCTTATACATATGGAAAGTGAGGTAAGAAATACAAAGTCTGGAAAGCAGAAATGGATCAGAGAACCTGAGCAGAAGACCAAGAATGTGGTGGATGGATTTGGTGAAGGGTTGTGTTGGTTGTAAGAAGAGCATGCAAAAGATAGTGAATAGATAAGGAAATGACACTTCCTGAAAAGACTTATTAGTGGCTGCACTTGCTTTGTAAGTGTATATGTTACAGTTAGAACACGTACCTAGGGATTACGCGTAATCCCTGAATGTTTCAGTGAATACGCGTAATCCCCGTTTCACTAACCTAACCTAAGGTTAGGTTAGTGAAACGGGGATTACACGTATTCACTGAAACATTCAGGGATTACGCGTAATCCCTAGGTACGTGTTCTTACTGTAACATATACAGAGTGTAGGGAGGGAGGGGGGAGTTGTTATGCAAGAAGCAGCCGGGGTAATCCTACTATGACCACTGGAAACTGTTGTGGAAGTGGTCTTGCTGCATTGACTGACACTAGCTGTGCAGCAGGGGACAGGAACAACTCTGGGCGTAATGTGCGTGTATACTTTGCCTAATCCACCCCTGTATAAGGGGGGACAGCCTATGGTAAGTGATGCAAGTGCATGAAGTCTGTCACTTTGCAATTTGTAACTCATGACAGAAACACAGGAGCAATATGCCTAGACATGTTCAGTAGAATACGAGACTTCATGCCAAAGTAGAACACAGCAAAGAAAAACAAGTCAGCTGTGGGAAAAAATAAATAAAATAATAATAATAATAATAATTACTTACCTTTAGTATTGATTTCCAAAAGAGGCTTTCTTGTTGCAATAATAGCTGCGTTGACTTTTGCATCAAAGCGAGGGGTCATCGTGAGACAAGAAGTAGGCAGTCTTGTTGGGATGTAGCCTAAGAATACAAAATATTACAAACGTTAGAAAAAAAATTGTATCACTAATCTTACTTCTAAGGGAAAAGGGGACAAGTGTGAGTAGTAATTTCAGAGGGATCAGTTTGTTGAGTGTAGTTGGGAAGGTTTATGAGAGGATTTTGAATGAAAGGATTAGAAGAGGAATAAGAGGATGTAATTGGTGAGGAATAGTGTGGGTTTAGGGCAGGTAGGGCTTGTGTGGATCAGATTTTTTGTAGTAAGGCAGATATGTGAGAAAGCTTTAGGAAAAGGTAAGGACTTCTTTGGGCCTTAATGGATGTGGAAAAGGCTTGAGACAGGGTAAACAGGAAGACACTGTGGGAGGTATTGCAGATATATGGGATAGGAGGAAAGCTGTTAAGAGCAGTCAAGAGTTTTTACGAAAGTAGTAGAACCTGTGATGGAATTAGAAACAGAGCGAATGGTTTGAGGTAAAGGGATGCGTCATGTCACTATGGCTGTTCAATTTATACATGGATGGGTTGGTGTGAGAGGTAAACAAGGGTAATGGGCCAGGGATTGGATAGTTAAAGAAAATGAAGAAAAATGGGAGATAAGCCAGTTGTTGTTTGCTGACTACACTGTACTTGTAGCAGGGGTCAGAAGTTAGCGACCAAGTTTGGGAAGATGTGTGATTGAAGGAAGTTGAAGATAAATGTGGGTAAAAGTAAGGTGATGAGATGTACAAGGGGAGAGGATGGCAGCAAATTGAAGTATCAAGGAGGAAAGACTGGTGGAAGTGGATGGCTTTAAATACTTGGGGGTGAATGTGGTGGGAAAGGAAGGAATGAAGGCAGAATGTAGATTGAGAGAAGTGAGTAATTGCCTTGGTGGATTAAAGTGTAACGAGAAATAGACATTTGGGAATGGATGCTAAGAGGAGATTGTATGAAGGGGTGATTGTGCCAACAGCATTCTATGGGGCAGAAACATGGAACATAAGAGAGGAAGAGTTTGAGATTAAATATCTGAGAAGTATGGTAGGGTTACTAGGCTGGATAGAGTGAGAAACAAGGAGATGAGGAGGAGAATGGGGGTGGAAAGGGAGTTGGGAGACAGGGTTGATGAAAAAGTATTAAGAGGTGTGGAAGGCAGAGGTGGAGGAAGTGAACATGAGGGGATGACCAAGGAAGGGATGGATGGAGGAGGTAAAAGGGGCATTGAGAAAGAGGGGATGCCTGTTGAGGAAGAAAGGGAGAAGACAGGGATGAGTGGAGAATGACTGTGTATGAAAGGGAGTGTGTGTGTGTGTGTGTGTGTGTGTTGGGGAGGGGGGGGTTATGTGGGAATGATATTTTGACACAGGCCGAAGGGAACAGGACGGGTCGCCAATTACATGAAGTGGCCTTGCTGTGTCTTGCTGCATTGAATGGAGGTGGATAATGTGTACAGAAGAGGATTTATGCCTTTGACTTTGGCTACCTCCCTTGCAAGGATGAAAAATCCCTTGGCATATGTACTTCTAGTACTACACAATTTGGAGCAACTTTGATGCCAGGTTAGTTAAAGAAAATTTAAAAGAATTCTCATATGGTCAAGAGTCACACAGCCGTCTTTTACAAAAGAATACAAATTTCTACTCAAAAATGATCATTTAATATCTATCATTCATTTCTTCTAAGCACCTCACACCCTGACCCACACAAATAAACCCCATTAAACTATCCATTCACCTCTATACCCCTGGGATGAAGGGGAATCCCTGTCATACAATTAAGGTCAACTGCAACAGTTAGACACAGCTCTTAGAAACCAGGACCCAACAGACAGAGCTGGTCTGTCCCCCATCAATTCACCATATAATGACCTCCCTCCTCATCCCCTCAAAATAAGTTACGAAATTTATGAGAACACCTATTTGTAACACATCACCCTTCATCCACTCAATCTCCCTCTGTTCAGTATTATTTCCACACTCTTTCCCTATGTTGACATTACACATCCATCCAAACCACCCTTGACTCTATTCATACATCTCATTAAGTTTTCCTATAAGTTCACTCTATTCACTTTTCCGTTTTCTTTACTATTCTTCATTCACTCATTCATCTTTACCAAATTCCCAAATCAGCATTCTGTGATTTGCCCTCTCCAATAAGCCCATCACAACTGTCATCTGCCTCACCTTACCATTCCTCCCTCATATTCTGAATAAAACAAGTCAATTCTTTCATATCCTTAATCTAACCAAATCTCAACTGACAATTTATTCTATATATATTCACACACACACACATACATACATACAAGCAGTATAAATTACCTTTAGTCATGAAGTCATCTTGAAGAATTTGATCAACAGTTGGTCTCATGGTTGGATCACCCCTCAAGAGTTTCTGAATAAGCTGCCTGGCCAGCAATCCAATTCTCGATGGAATGTGATATTCATTTTTCTTAATGCGCATGTAAGTGTCCTTCAGTGTCTGTGTTTCAAAAGGTGGCTTGCCAACAAGAAGTGTGTACCTACAAAGAAAAGTCACAAGTGCAATTGAAACTCATCAGAAAAGTGCATCCCTCAAAATAACAATATAGCTGTAAAAAGACAATGTCTAAAAGAATGCTGACAGTACTTACAGGATGCAACCAACTGACCAGACATCAACCTCGTAGCTGTGACCCTTCTTGCATAAAATTTCAGGCGCAATGTAATTTGGAGTTCCACACAAGGTTCTTTTCCGTTCACCTTGATAATCTACCCGAGTCGCAAGTCCAAAGTCGCCAATCTTGATTTCCATTTCATCATTAATGAAAAGGTTGCCAAGCTTGAGATCTCTGTGAATGACTTTCCGATCATGAAGGTACTTGACACCTTGTAGAATTTGCTTGATGAAGTATCGAGTCTCTGGTTCCGTGATAGCCTTACGACGTTTATGAAGTTCCATCAGAGACTAATGAAAACCAAATAAACAAATTAAATATAAATACAAAATAATAAAAGAAAAAAGAAAAAACATGAAATTAAAATTATAATTCACAAGTCAGAAAATATTCTCTAGTGATAGATGATGGATCATCTTGCGACAATCCAGCCACCAAAACACAATAGAATGTGGGTACAGTGGGTTAACTGTCTTGCCTCTACAATCTTTCATAAGTAAGCATGATTAAGAGTAGATCAAAAATTATGCTCTTGTATTAAAGTTATCAACATGCTTTCAGTTTTGTACAAAAAAGAGAAGACTATCTGTGGGTTGTATTTGAAGGTAGACCTGGTTTAAAATTGGAAAATATGAAGAGGCTACTCCATTAGTCAGGCAATCAAGAGTTGTTGGGAGTTACATACCAATGGATTTTCCCCCTTACAAGGGAGGTAGCCAGTCAAAAAGCATAATTCCACTCCCACCCACTTCACTCCCGTTTACCATCGCTCCCTCCCTCTTTTCTTGGTTCCTCCGTGCATCTCACCCATTGCATTGGTTTGCAAGCAGTGCAAGAAGATACAGTACATCCACAGCAAAATTGTTTCATTTAATCAGTGACCCCTGAATTTATTTTTCACACATACTTCCTCAACCCCATCCCCCACCGACTCCCTTTCATGCATCACAGCATCCATACACAACCATTCTCCATTCACCCCTATCTTTTGTCTTCTCCCATCCTTTCTCAACAGACATTCCCCTCTTTCCCAATGCCCCCTTTACCCCCAACCATCCATCTCATCTTTGGTCGCCCCTTCATGTTCACTCCTACCTCTGCCTTCCAAATCATTCTTTCCATGTGGCCAAACCATCCTAACTCTTTCATCAACAGTATCTCTCAACTCCCTTTCCACCTCCATTTTCCTCCTCACCTCCTCGTTTCTCGCTCTATCCAGCATTGTAACTCCTATCACACTTCTCAGGCACCTCATTCCAAACACATTCAAACTCCTCTTATGTTCCATGTTTCTGGCCCATAGATTGCTGATGGCACAATCACTCCTTCATACAATCTCCTCTTAATATCCATTCCCAAATGTCTACTTCTCATTACACTTTTTAATCCTCCAAAGCATACTTGCTTCTCTCAATCTACATTCTACCTCCACTCCTCCCTTTCCTGCTACATTCACACCCAAGTATCTAAAACTATCCACTTCCTCCAGTCTCTCTCCCTTAATACTCACTTCCAGTCTGCTGCCACCTTCACCCCCATGTACATCTCATCACTTTACTTTTACCCACATTTATCTTCAACTTCCTTCTTTTGCACACCTTCCCAAACTGTCACTAATTTCCTTAATCCCTCCTCTGATCCTGCTACAAGCAGTGTCATCAGCTAACAACAACTGGCTTATCTCCCACTTTTCTCCATTTTCTTTAATCATCTCCAATCCCCAACCCATTACCCTTGCATTTACATCTCACACCATCCCATCCATGTATAAAATAAATAGCCAAGGCAACATAAATTCCTGACGAAATCCCACCTTTACCTCAAACCATTCTCTCTCTCCATTTCTGATTCTAACACAAGCTCTACTGCTCTCATAAAGACTTCACTGCTCCTAACAGCTTTCCTCCTATCCCATATATCTGCAATACCTCCCCAGTACCTTCCTGTCTACCCTGTCATAAGCCTTTTCCAAATCTATAAAGGCCCAAAAAACATCCCTACCTTTTCCTAAAGCTTTCTTACATATCAATCCTACCACAAAAATCTGATCCAGGCAACCCTACCTGTCCTAAACCTACACTGTTAGAGGGGGTTTCCACGGTCTAACGGTTCGTCAGACACGTGTTTAAAGTGATGTGTGAACAGGGTATCTGGGGTTTTACCAACGTGTTCAACAACCAAATACCCCGTTCACACATCACTTTAAACGTGTATGTCGAATCGCGTTCGATGAACCGTTAGACCGTGGAAACCCCCTCTTACTCACCAATTATTCCCTCTGATCCTCTCCTAATCCTCTAGATCAAGACCCTCGCATAAGTCTTCCCAACTTAACAAACTGATCCCTCTGAAACTGCCACACTCACACATGTCCCCTTTTCCTTTGTAAAATGGAACTATACAGGCACTCCTCTACCCTCTCTTAAACAAACATTAAATAACCTCACCAGCCAGTCCACCATCACTGTACCTCCTTTTTTTAGACATTCTGCATGACACCCATCCAACCTACATGCCTTACCTGCTCTCATCACCTATCATTTCTACCATACTCCTCTGATATTTGATTTCAAACACATTTAAAATCTTCCTCTCTTATTTTCCACATTTCTGACATATAGTACTGTCAGCACAACCACCCCTTCATACAATCTCCTAGCATCCATTCCCAGTGTCCATTTCTCATCACTTGTTAATCCCCCAAGGCATTTATTTATTTCTCTCAATCTACATTCTACCTCCACCACCACTCCTCCATTTCCTGCCACATGTGCGCCCAAGTATTGAAAAATATCCACTTCCTCCAGCCTCTCCCTTAATACTCTTCCAATTTGCTGCCATCCTCCCCTTGTACATCTCATCACCTTACTTTTAAACCCAATTACCTTCAACTTCCTCCTTTAGCACACCTTCCCAAATTGTCACTAACTTCCTTAATCCCTCCTCTGATCCTGTTACAAGTGTAGTGTCATCAGTGAAAAACTGACTATCTCCCATTTTCTTTAACCATCTCCAATCCCCTTCCCATTTCCCTTGCCTTTACCTTTCACAGCACTCCATCTATGTACAGATTGAACAGCCATGGTGACACGACACATCCCTGGCAAAGACCCACCTTTACCTCAAACCACTCTCACTCTCCATTTCTAATTCTAACACAGGCTCTACTACTTTTGTAAAAACTCTTGACCATTCTTAACAGCAGATTAAATTGCATCAAGTTTCAACAAGTGGAAAATTTGCAACCCCACAGTGACTACTAACAATCCTCAGAAACTCCCACAAATCTCTCCAGGAAGCAATTTCAGACTGTTGTCTTTGTTGTATCAGTGTTAAACTGTTTCTACGTCACCAGCTGATTGTGTAGTAAAGGGGTTATCACATTGGGGTAATTTTCCCTCTGACTGTTGGAGCAGATTTGTATCCCGCAGCTTTCAAGAAGAATATGGAGAAAACTAATTTCCCTACAGCATATCAAATGACATTATATTTTTGACTTGGCTACCTCCCTTATAAGGGGGAAAAAGCCCTTGGTATATAGATAGTGATTTTACAGTAGAAAAAGTTCTGGAGGTGGGTGGTACGGCCGATTAATAGAAGGTTGGGAGGAAAAATAGCGTAGTATGGTAACCCCTTAAAAGGATATTATTTGCTGGATGTCTCGGGCCCAGTCCAGAGAGAGTGTGCCAGCCCCACAGGGCTGCACCTCCTCATGGAGGTGATGGGGTCAAAAGATTTTGAAAATGAGGAGCTTTGCAGACATTCAGGATTACCACTTGAAGGTACCCTTCATTGGTCCACTTTATTAAGAGTTCAGGCCAATAAAAGAAGTGAATAACCAAAGGATCTCTTGGCTTGGGATGGGATGGCAGAACAATACTATGGAAACATGACTTGTGTGCTCTGTACAGCAGTGTAATTCCTGGCATAGCTTAATATACATAGTACAATCCAAAGTTGGAAAAAAAGTTTAAGCCAAGTATAACAAAGAAAAAGGCCTGGTTTCTTTTGCAGAAAACCCATGCCATTCTAGTAATTGGCAACTGTGATAAAACCACATTGATACAGCTACTTTTATATTACAATTTGGAAAATACATGAGCATAATCTGTTGGAGAAGTTAATTCCTAACCATGATTTCACGGTCAAAAAAGACTTAGACTTACCCGTCTCCTGCACAGTTCCAGGATAATGTACACATTTTCACTATCTTCAAAAAATCCATGGAAGCCAACTATATGCTTGTGACAAAGATTACGGTGTATAGAAATTTCTTGAGCCATCTTTTCCTTCTGATGAGGTTTCACCAGCAGGGATTTTGACACAATCTTGCCAGCAAGAATATCTTGTGTTACAGGACATGTTAACTCGTAGCATTTTGCAAAACCACCCTGTTGACAGAAAATAATCATAGTGTCAATAGTACAATAGTCTACATAAATGGCAGAGCCAACAAGTTCACACATATACGTATAAATTATGAAATGAAAATACAAATCTGAATATACTTTCTGTGGGGTATAGTTAAGAATGATAAAAATATCTAAGTAATGAACAGAAAAATAATCACAAGTGATTCAGCATAACATTGCAAACTCCCCCTATCACAAGGCTAGGATGGTGCCCCTTACAGAGGACTTTGTAGTTTGGAATTTAATGAACCATGCCCTTGGTCCAGCTTGCTGATGGAAGGATACAAACTGCCACCACCTTGACCTCTGCTGCAAGTAGCGATACTCCAGCCCACTTGGCCAGCGTACATAAACAACAGCAGTGGTCACCTTAACCATAAATCACGATAGGTGAGGGAGGTCCTGGATGGTCTCTGACTGTTTAGTACCTGGACAAAACAGTATTCATCCAAATTTCAAAGGTTCTCAAAACCTCCTCTAGATGCTGTTCAAAATATTTATGGCAAATTATACCAAAAGACTGCAATAAAGTTAACATTTCACCCAGTTTGGCATCTCCACAATTATGGAAAAGTATCAAGAATGTCTGACAGCTAGACCAGGGGTTCTCAACTTTTTTTTTCAACCAAGAACCACTTTTCATGACAGAAAATAAATCAAAGACCCCCTCACATAGGTGATTGATCCAAAAGGGGTTACACACAAAATAACTATTAACAGTGAAAATATAATTGCATAAATAACCAATACACAAAGACAATATAGAAACAAGTCTTTTTTTACCTGACAACTCATAATACATACACTCCTGACAGCTGCTGGACGTACACTATGAGGTGACATCCCAGTGTTGCAAGATTGTTCTAAAGGACCCCCATCAAACTCCCACAGACCCCTGAGGGTCTATGGACCCCACTTTGAGAACCTGTAATCTAGACATCTTTCTAACCAGCTTCCAACATGAAATTAAAGGTATAGATAAAGATTATATTTGACATAACCTAAATATATGTAACTGCAGTTAAAAAAGGACAATGTTCGGTCAGTCTTTCTAGATTGTAAGTAGGCATACAACAGCTCCCTTAGACTATTGTCTAACATACAGGATGCAGGATTCAGATGTCATTTTTCAAGTAGTTTGACAATGTAAGCAGGATAACAATGAGCATTAAAGTTTAACTGACCAGCTTCAGGGGTGGAGCAATCCTATTTGGACCTACTCTCTTATTAACATTCATCAATGGCATTTTACAAACCTTGGAATCTGGCAAGAGGATGAGAGATTAGCAATCCTGGGGATTTACTTTGAATGGTTTTGGGATAGTGGCATCGCACAAGGCCTACTTCTTGGACCTACCTCCTGTCTCATGTTCAATAAGCTCTTGGAATTTAGAATCTGGTGGAAGGCTACTCAGATCTATAGGACCCCACAAAAGGACCTCTAAGCTAGGGGAATGGAACAGAAAGTTGCCCCTAAATGCAAATATCACTAAATCATTAAATACAAACAGGGTTGAGATAGGATTAACTACATCTTCACCGATGATGGGGTCATGTGCAGTTAAAATCACTAATCAGCAGCCAGGATATATAAACAGATGATTTTAATGTATCTGCACTGTCACCTAATAAAGTAGCCATGTTTTTGTAAGAGCATTTCATTTCTTGATTTTCCCCTGAAGTCCACTAGAATCACTTAATAAATTCTTTGTTGTACCAGGTAATGTCTAGGTAGCTATGCACAGATGATCTGCATAAAGAAACCTGGGAATTCCAAGGAACAATAGCAGATAATCTGAAAAAATTAAGTAGGAATAATCTGTTCTTTTTAGATTGCCACAGGCTATTCTTCCCATCCATTTTGACATAAACACAATGCAGCAAGACATAGTACATCCACAGCAAGGCTGCTTCACTTAATCAGTGACCCCCCCTCCATCCCCTCATGCAGTGAAAAGATATGACAATGATTTATTTTCACAGCTCTTCCAACTTCTTACAATTAACGAATAAACAATTTGAATAGGTCCAACCATATAATACTTGACATAATGAAATCCACAGCACCAAAATATAATACTGCAATACTGCTAGCAAAACTCCTAGTTTCACTAGCAGTATTGCAGCATTATATTTAGGTGCTGAGGATGTCATTATGTCGAGTATGTGGACAAGATGCAGGGATGACCCATCATCCAGGTGCCAAGATAAGAGGGAGGGTAGGGGGTGGAGTGTATTAGGGATGGAATGGGTGGGAATGGTTTTAATGCCTTTTTCTTTTTGGCTACCTCCCTTGTGAGGGGGAAAAAGCCTTTGGCATATGTATGTATATATGTACTGCTAGCGAAAGAAAGGGACATGTCCAAACGTGGCTACTATGAGACAAAACCAGGTAAGGGGGACCTTTTATTATCACTTGCTCGTTTGCCTTTTCCACATCACTATGGCAAATAACGGTCACCAAGCAAAGAATGGATAATCATAATTCTGTACCAATATTGTTAAAGATTGTGCTCAGTTATTGCATTATTATAAGGCTTCTCAACCACCTTTTTTGGCCTAGAATATATACACGACATTACTGACAGGTATTGGTCATGACTCCTGCATCTTAGTGGTATGTTATAAATTTCTACAGATATTTACACTTTCATCCTGGCTGCCATAAAAATATTTTATAAATTTCTATATCAACTGAACCCTTATTTGTCCCTGCTGTGAAAGCATTTCAAAATTCGAAGGGCTTGGTCTGAGCTTATGTAATATGTACTCAATTAGCTGGTCCATCTATTACTTGTAATGCACACAAGGAATGAAAAGGGGCTGGGGTGAGTAGTCCATACTATCATCATCATGCGTGGCTGATTACCAGTAACCAGTACAGCTGCTAGTAGGACTATCACACACAATTTTTACATTATAATCATGGTACATCAAACTGCAATTAACTTAAGCAGCAGCATCTGGTCAAGGCAGATTCTAAAAAAGGACTTATATAGCCCAAACTCCCTTAGTACTTCTTAGACTTGGACAAGAGAAAATCCCACGTCACGAAGAAAAATGTGACTTTCCTACTTTTGTAACTTTCAAATCCCGAACGCGGCAAATGCCGCGGATGAATATGAAAGGCACAAACTTTATATCAAAACTTAAAAAACCACAGGTATTTTTTCAGGTATTAGATACATTGTACATGTCTATCATTTCAAAACCCAACGCAATCAACTGAAACTCAATCCTAACTGAAAGATAAACAAGTTGCGTATTTCATATTCAAATGTGGTTGACACTAACAGCACTAATATCAAAGTAAGAATCTTAATATATCTTTGAATCAAACATCTTAAACATACGAGTTTATTTCCAACACTAGCCAAATTGAATGAAAATACAAAATCTTATTGATAACACGTATACAAACTGTTTGCATTACCTGATTAACTTCACTTCTCTTACCTTTCCTAAAAATTTTCCTCTCGGGTATTTCTTCCCATTATTAGGGTCAACTATAACCTCCGGAATTTCCGCCTTCCCATCTCCTTTGGTAACTTTAGACATATTTAATATTAACTACAAACGAGGAACTAAGTAATCACAAGCTTCCACACTACAGACACACAGAGTTTGAATGTGGTGGAAATGGTAAACACTACTCTGATTGGCGGACAAAACTTTCTGAACTCTCTCCTATTGGCCAATGCTTTAAATCTCCTGGTCACGTGACCATAGCGCTTCAAATGCAAAACTACAGTATAATTTAATATACACACATCTATAAAATATATTTATACTCATTTTATTATTATAATACAATATATCATTATATTTGGTTAAATCTTTTAATTAAAAAGTATAGCTGAACTAGAAATATGTAAAAATTGAGTCCCAGCTGATTCGGACACCTCAGAAATGGAACAATTTAGAAAATATTTCGCATAATACTTCGAGAGGTGTTATGACCAAAAACTTGAAATTATAATGCACATTAACTGTGAAATAAGAACACAATAAAGTAGGGTAATGGAAATGCATGAACAAGACTCTCCAGGAAGGGCTTTCATTAAAAATATGGTGGAAAATAAATCTCAAATCGAAGGAAAAATAAATGTAAAATTACAATCATCTAACGAAAAATCGAGATATATGATATGCACAGTGATTATCAATTGGATAATTGTGTATGTAAGTCAAAATACCCAATGATTGCGATATATACCGTTTCCAATAATTTTGGTAGAATTAACCAAGTCCTCCCTAGTGCTAAGTTTTACAATCCTCTGAAGAATAAGTATATTCAAATATTGGTATATTGCATTGGTTCTATATGTAATATCTGATTGTCTAGGTAAGTTGCACCACAAAAATATAACTACATAAATATATATTACAGAAACACCTTTACTGTTAATTACAAAAAAGATGAAGAGGCAATAAGACATTATCCAAAGAAATTGACACCCTACAAGTAATAACAACAAAATCCGCGTTCTTATTTACTACAAAAATCCCAGAACTTCCTCTCTATGACTAACAACTTCTTGACGATCAGACATTACATCTAGAACCAATGTAGCTCACCAATATACTTGTTTTTAGGAGGATTGTAAGCCTCATAATCAAACATTGGTTACATTAGATGAATGGTCAGCCGCCGCCTATCATTACAACCACAGGAGGGAGCTGTCAAACATCACAGAATTTTTCACAATGTCAAACTTAGCAGGGAGGACTTGGTTAATTCTACCAAAATTATTGGAAACAGTGACGACTTTAGGAGACTACAGTTTCTTGAAGTATTCCATGTTAGAGACAAAGCACCGGTCATTAATATCCAGTCATATATGACATCTATTATTCCATTGTTTCCCTCACGACATAAGAATCTTAACCCCCCCCCCTCCAGTAACCGCTTCCCCTCCTCTGACCTCTGCAGTCACATTTTGGCCCCTTTGAGTGCCGACCGCCTGACCCATATATATATATAAATATATATATATATATATATATATATATATATATATATATATATATATATACATACTGTATATATATATGTATGTATGTATGTATACTTGTATATACAAAACGCTCAGTACATCTCATGCTTGTAATTTTCCATAGCCACCTTTGAATGTAACTACCCGCTTTTCTTGACACTCTCTTGTATTGTACCTTTCCCACTTATTACAAGAATTGTTCTTCTATTTTACTCGTTACTGTGTGTAATTGTATTTTATTTTACCAGAATTATATTGTATCATATTTCACCAGAATTGTTCTTGTATAATTTATTTTGGTACAATTGTCATCGTTGCTCTATATGATTTTGTACTTTTTGTTATTGCAGTTTACTCTTGAAAATGTCTTTCTCAAGACAAAACGTTGAGCTTTACAATTAAAGGAAACGAAATGGAAGAATATGGAGACCTAGTTTCTGTTCAACCGGTTAATGGCTGAATTTTCACCAGGAAAATTGAGATTATGAGAAAAAAAATTACTACAATGCTGTCGTTTTCAACCCTACATACATAAATATCAAAATATTTCCCCGTATAAGGGTGGTGGCCAGTAAAAGTATGCACACACCTTTAACCCATCTCACACCCACCCAACACCCAAATGTTGTCCAATTTGACATAAATAAATAGTTAACTAAATGCATAAACGACGTAAGTACGTGCGACTAGCTGAACTTAACTGAATGTTGACCCACGTTGCCACTGCAGAACAGGCTAATGGTGTCACTTTCAAATATTTCTCACTTGCTGCATGAACATAACTACTCCTATTCTAATCTTAGCTATCTTCTAGCCTTTCTCTGTTATCACTTCTCTCCATTGCACGTCCCCAATATTGGAGTGACACTTAGCCAAGAAAGGACGAGAGGGAGATCGTGTTATTTGTTTGGAAGTGGTAGTTGCCGACAAGTCTATCGAAATAAACACCACAAGTGAGGACGGAGCCTTTATCTTATTAGTACGACGTTTCGCTTGCCACATGGTGTTTATTTCAATATATCTTGATATGTTGAGGGAATCACCAGCAGCGCAAGGAGTACCATACCACCCTGATCAAACCCCTTCACCAGAGTGGCCCCTAAGCTCTTCAATAGTTTCTCCAACTATCTGAGGAACACCACATCCTACACAGTCAAAGTATTTAAAGAACGTATGGAGGCCTTCCTACAATAAATAAATGACACACCTCCCACACTATCCTATAGTAATACGTTGTCTCACTACAACAAACTGGTACATCTTACACCACCTCACTGGAGGCAACACGGCCAGGGAAGAAGCAGTGGCAGCTTTGTAGCTGAGGCGTGTTCGCCGAGACCTTCACAAAGTATCACAAGGTAAGGCAGGGGGTTCTCAAACCTTTTTTTTTTTTTCCGTTATGCACCCCGAGAGTCGTCAGATCATCGACCCGTACCCCCATTAACCTGACACAGAATACAGAATGGTAATATGTCAAGACTAATTAAATATAGAATGGTACCGCAATGGGTATAAAATGGTTCGGTTTGTAATGAAGTGATACGGCGCGCACATCTGTAACAGCCATTTTCTCTATCTGTAGATTTAAATATCTAATTGATATTTCGTTAGTCATCTAAGTAGCCCTGTAAACTGTCCCGCGAACCCCAGGTTAGAACCCCTGAGGTAAGGTGAGGCACCTTGCAGGCAACCAGCTCGCACTTAGCACTGGCCCCTGGCCCCACACTCCCTCGGGCTACGCCCAGTGGCTTTAGCCCCCCCAAAAAGTGGCCAGCCCCCCCCCCCATTAGCCCCCCAACTGAACTGAGCAAATTGAAAATTTAAAACACTCACTGAAATAATTTTATTAAGTGGAATTTTTAATTGCCAGGGCTAAAGATTTGTCAGCCATCAGTGCTAGCCCAATCATTAACCCCCTCCCCTTCTGAAATGAGGATAATATATGTGTATTATCATATTACTATTAGCCCCCCAAAAAATTTGCTCAGCCCCCCATTAGCCTCCCCAACTAAAAATTCCTGACGCCGCCGCTGGCTACGCCACGTCCGCATTCTACAGGTGACCCTTGCTCTCGCTCCGGGGGGTGTCAACTTTACATCCATTCACACCACAATAAATGCATAAGTACATAACATGAACAAATAAAAACTACATTTAATGAAATCTTAAACGGGGAGCTGTGGAATATACTCTACTCACTTCAGAGTCACAGAGAACACAATATAGTGATTTGCACTTGGAAAGTCCTGGGGGGTACAGCACCAAACCTACCACAAAACGAAGGAGGTGGTATCAAAGGACTTGGTAGGACATGCGAAAGAAGCTCCATAAGCAGCTGGTCCCAGTGACTGAAGACGATCCAGGTGGAAAGCTTCACCTGTGTTAACACTAGACCTTTCAATTGTCTCCCAAGAGAGATAAAAGACCTAACGGGAGTCAGCACGGAGGCTCTCAAAAAGAGGCTAGACAAATTGCTGGACAACATCCGAGATGAGCCTCCAATCTGCATAGTCCAACTTCACGAGGAGTGGCAGCGAATTCGATCGCAGACCAGTTCCAATGCGTGAGGCTCGAGGAGAGATGTGAGAGTGGTGTGTCCCCAAACTGACCATGGTGTTAACACGAAAACTTACCTACAAGGCCTACAAGGTGAGGTAGGAAATGGCTGGGTGAGAACGAAATTGGCAACAGATACAAGAAAATGTGCCAAGTTGATCAAAATGTGGGTTGTGGGGAGCCAACACAGCAATAATTGACACCTCTACAAGGAGGAACGTTTAGAAATACAAAATAAACATAATATCATGTTACATAGTGATAATGATGTATAGAAATACAATGAATGTGCGAGAAAGGAAATATATTTGTCAACGACTGATTGAATGATAAAAATTCAAATTTTAACTAAAACTGTAACCCAAGAACAAGCAATACATAGGGAATTAGATTGCTGCAAGAAATGCCGGTATATTTTTGTATTTGTCCTTGAGAATTATTTATTCTATACTATTGTGCACATGCATTGGCTAGTCTACGTCAGATCTTGGTGGTAGCACCTATTGTGTGATCTGACCCGTAGTCAAGTTGGCTTGACCTGAGTTTCAACCGCCGAAAACACCTGCATCTTCACCGACAGATTCAACCATATAAATTATATCAGTTATTATAATTCACCACTTCTTGGATATAGAAAATTATATAGAGTTAAAATAAATACCGAGTGTCTATACCTACTTCAGCAATATACATACATATACCAAGGCTTTTCCCCCCTTACAAGGGAGGTAGCCAAAAAGGAAAAGGCATAAAATCATTCCCACCCATTCCATCCCTGAATACACTCCACACCCCTCCACCCTCCCTCTTATCTTAGCACCTCCTGGATGACGGGTCATCCCTGCACCTTGTCCACTGCCCTGGGTCAGAAGCAGTGTCGCCAGACACAGCACATCCACAGCAAGGCCGCTTCATTAAATCGGCGACCCCCCTCTCCGTCCCCCCATGCATAAAAGGAGAAGACGGGGAGAAATCCCTTCGGGCTGCGTCAAATTTTGCTCACACATACTACCTCACCCCCCATCCCCCCGTCCATTCCACCTCATGCATCACAACATCATCCATATACAACCATTCTCCATTCACCCCTGTCTTCTGTCCTCTCCCGTCCTTCCTCAACAGACATTCCCCTCTTCCCCAAAGCCCCCTTCACCCTATCCATCCACCTCATCCTAGGACGTCCCCTCATGTTCACTCCCTCCACATCTGCCTTCCATAACTCTTTTACTAGTCTTTCTTCACTCATTCTTTCCATGTGTCCAAACCATCCTAATACTCTTTCATCAACCCTATCTCCCAACTCCCTTTCCACCCCTGTTCTTCTCCTCACCTCCTCATTTCTCATTCTATCTAGCCTAGTAACCCCCATCATACTTCTCAGACACCTCTTCTCAAACACATTCAAACTCCTTCTCTCTTCTTCTCTTATGTTCCATGTTTCTGCCCCATACAGTGCTGTTGGCACAATCACTCCTTCATACAGTCTCCTCTTAGCATCTATTCCCAAATGTCTATTCCTCATTACACTCTTTAATCCACCAAGGCATTTACTCGCTTCTCTCAATCTACATTCTACCTCCACCTTCACTCCACCTTTTCCTGCCACATTTGCACCCAAGTATCTAAAACTATCCACTTCCTCCAGTCGCTCTCCCTTAATGCTCACTTCCAGTCTACTGCCACTTTCACCCCTTGTACATCTCATCACCTTACTTTTACCCACATTTATCTTCAGCTTTCTTCTATCACATACTCTCCCAAACTCTGTCACCAACTTCCTCAATCCCTCCTCCGATCCTGCCACAAGCGCAGTGTCGTCAGCAAACAACAGCTGGCTCACCTCCCACTTTTCTGCGTTTTCTTTAACCATCTCCAATCCCTGACCCACTACCATTGCATTTACCTCTCGCACTACCCCATCCATGTATAAGTTGAACAGCCAGGGCGACATAACGCATCCCTGACGAAGTCCCACCTTTACCTCAAACCACTCACTCTCTCCATTTTTAATCCTGACACAAGCTCTACTACTCTCATAAAAACTCTTGACAGCTCCTAGAAGCTTTCCTCCTATCCCATATATCTGCATAACCTCCCACAGTGCCTTTCTGTCTACCCTATCGTAAGCCTTTTCCAGATCCATAAAAGCCCAAAAAACATCCTTCCCCTTTCCTATACCTTTCTCACATATTTGTCTTACCACAAATATCTGATCTACACAACCTCTACCCGTTCTAAATCCACACTGTTCCTCATCAATTACTCCCTCTGTTCCTCTCCTAATCCTCTCAATCAAGATCCTCCCACAAGCCTTCCCAATTACACTTAACAAGCTAATCCCTCTGAAACTACTACATTCACACTTGTCCCCCTTTCCCTTGTAAAGTGAAACTATACAGGCACTCCTCCAGTCCTCCGGCACTCTACCCTCTCTCCAGCAAACATTAAATAACCTCACCAGCCAGTCCACCATCACTGTACCTCCTTTTTTTTTTTTTTTTTAGACATTCTGCATGGCATCCATCCAGACCAGGTGTCTTACCTGCTTTCATCATCTTAACAACTGCCTTCACTTCATCCTTCCTTATTTCTCCTCCATTTTCCTCACTCATCACTGTCATTTTCTTAGCATTTCCCACTGCAACTATCTTTCCCTCCCTATCCTCCTTCACATTTAGCAACTCCCTAAAATACTCTGCCCATCTTCCCCTTACTGCCTTCTCTTCCATTATCATCTCTCCATCTGCACCTTTTACCTTTTCTTCTCTAGTTGATTCGCCTCCTCTTCCTCTCTTGATTTATTTCCAAAACAACTCTTTATTACTTTCAAAATTTTCTGTCATACTCTTACCCCACTTCACATCTGCTCTCCTCTTTGCCTCCTTTACCTTTTGCTTTACTTCTCTTTTCTTTTCTTTGTACCTCTCATATGACTCCCTCGTCCTATTTTGTAACCAATCTGTGAAAGCTCGCTTCTTCTCTTCTACAACCTTCTTTGTTTCCTCATCCCACCATTCACTACCCTTCCTTCTATTTCTTCCTGTCCTTCTTGTTCCACAGACCATCCTTGCACACTTTGTGACTCCCTCCTTGAACCATTCCCATTCCTCCTCCACACCTAGCTCTACTCTATCCTTCACACCCTCCCACTCCTCCCTCAGCTTCTTCATGTACTCCTTCTCCTTTTCCTTTTCATTTAAAGAGTTCACTCTAAGCACCTCCCTACCTTTTGTCCCTTTCTTCTTTCTCCATCTATCCTCCACTCTCAACTTACCTTCCACCAAAAAATGATCTGATATTCCCCCACCCTCTCCCCTTAGCACATGTACATCCTTAACTCTTCCTATCATAGTCCTATTTACCACTACATAATCCATCAACGCTCAATATACACACCTTCCATCCACCACCCTCTCCCATGTGTACTTATGCTTGACTTTCTTCCAAAACACTGTATTTGCTATCATCAACTCTCTTTCTAGACACATTTCCACCATCAACTCTCCACTACGATTCTTTCCTGGAACTCCACATTTCCCAACCACTCCATCAATTGGACCATTTCCTACCCTAGCATTAAGGTCTCCCAGTACTATTACGTTGACATTTCTCCCTAAATCCTCTATGCACTCATTTAAATCTATCCAAAAGGCCTCCCTTTCTTCTACACTCTTCTCACTGCCAGGCCCATATGCACTTACAAAGACCCACATCTCCTTTCCCAGTTTCACCTTCATCCACATTATCCTTGAGGAAACCTCCTTCCACTCCACTACACGTTTACCTATCTCTTCACTTACTAGAATAGCCACCCCTTCCCTCCCTCGCCCTCACTTCACTCCTGATAACCTCCCACTTACACTCCCAAACTTACACTCACCCTTCCCTTTTTTTTTTTTTTTTTTTTTTAACTTAGTTTCACACAAAGCCAACACATCTATCTTTCTTCTCACAAACATACTACCTATCTCTTCCCTTTTACTCTCATCTGTACCACATCCACGCACATTAAAAGACCCAAACCTTAGGGTGCTGTTCCGAAAACTCCCAGACCCTCTTATGCCTTTACTTTTTTGTTTAGGAATGTCCCCTGTGGGGCTACGAGGAGAAGGATGCCTAGTCCCACTTCCCGTCTCTTTCTTCTCGCCTCTTACGATCCAAGTGGAAATACTTGGTGGCAGTATTCTTTTCCCCCACCACAGGGAATTCCTCCACAGCAGAAAATGAATACTCAGAGAAATGGTGCAGGACAGCAGCAAGGGGTTGGGGGACAGCATAACGGAGGGACAGTCGTAGTATAAAAGTGTCATCATTTCTCTATGAAGAGTTTTCCTCTATCATAGACAAAATGATGTGTGGCTCTGGTCCGTAGGGGCGCCTCATATAGACCCTAAAATATCAACTGCATGTTACTTTGCCACAATAACAAGCAGCCAATACCCCAGACGGGGTATTGGTATGCGTCTGTCTGTAAATGGACAGACAGACGCATTTTCCTCGTCATCTCCGTTGATGGAAAGCATTCATGGAGGCGACACACTAAAGAGAAGGATAACAACAAATAGTTTATCTCCAACGCCTCCAACCATTGTAGAACAACCTAGTCTACATTCTGGTGGCAGCTCGCGGATTCGACATTCGACGCTACATCTTCCCTGGGATTCAATACTACATTCCTACGAAGCACTAAAGCGGATTCGACGTGCTGGGAAGATACATTCGGAAAGCCACTTCTCCATTCTCATTGAGGGCAAGTTTCCCCTCCCAATATGCCTCAACTACATTCGCCATCCCGTTCTACTACGCTGCCCATCGCCCAGCACCATTCCTACGCTGCTCCACCCACACAATAGCCCAAGTCACACTGTCCACACCACATAACACGAGGTCAAGACATACATCTCACACTCAACATCGCTTACGCCAACGCTCTCCATCAAGAGCACAATTAGTTTGTACATACTGTCACAAACCAGGACACCTTGCAAACACATGTTGCCACAGAGAACCTTCACAATCAAACCGTCGCTGCGATTATCACGGCACGTGTTTCCACACGAGTGATCGTTGCTGTGTGCTGTCAGCACGGGGGCAACACAGACCAAACTCTCCGAATCCTTCTCCCGCAAAATATTCAAGTAACACATCTCCTTTATGACTACCGAACACCAAGATTCAGTGCACATCAAGGCCAGTTACTCCGTACCCGGAAGTTTCCTCATCAACTCTACCTGTATATACCCTGGATATCCCAGACATGTCTTCCCATTCCAGTAACATCAAAGTGACAATCTTTCTCGACACGGGTTCTCCAGTCAACATAATGTTAATTCAGGTTTTCCATAAATTACGCAGTGAAAAAATGTGTCACAATTTTGAACCCCCCCTCCCCCCCGACGTCAGCCTTTGCAATATAGATGGTGTACCATTCTCGATCATCGGTAAATTTTCCCTCGACATTCCAGTTTCCGCCTACGTAGCTGACGTTCATTTTCCTGCTGATATCCTCATAGGCTTAAAACTGATGAAACAACATAGTCATTTACCCTGCTCAAAATTGTATCATTTATGCTAACAATTTCTTTCCTGCATTACCATCAGCAACTCCTCATAACGGAAATCAGATTCACGTGGCTGAGTAGGCTTGTACTCCCTCCAAATTCACTCCGCTTCACCGCACGAGGATGCACCAGCTGTAAGTACAAATTGTTCCACCACCTCCATACAACAGAGTTCCCAGTGCTCAACCACTCCAAACCCTCCCCAGGGCTCCTCTTCCACTTTACTGACAGCTGTGGGCATGCATTCCATACTTAACAGATGTACTAACTCCTCCCGCATATCGAAATCAGCTAAATTCAGGACTAAACGCCCATTAAATACCATTAGCATTTCATCGGTTGAGGAAAAATCTTGCCCCCCCCCCATAGAGTAATTCAACAACAAACACGCCCCAGTCTTAGAAGCAGATTAAAAACGACAGAGGGAAAAAAAAAAAAAAAAAAAAAAAAAAATCCATTCCCACTCATTCCATCCCCACATACTCCACTCCCATTCACCCCCTCCCTCTTATCTTGGCTCCTCCTGGATGACGGGTCATCCCTGCATCTTGCCCATTGCCCTGGGTCAGAAGCTATGTAGCAAGACACAGTTCATCCACAACAAAGCCACTCCATTTAATCGGCGATCCCCCTTCTCCGTCCCCTCATGCAGAAAAAGAGAAGACGGGGAGAAATCCTCCCGGGATGCGTCAAAACATGATTCAGAGTGACATTTCACTCAAAAAAAAAAAAAAAAAAAAAAAAAAAAAACACTCCCTCTATCCCCACCCACTCCCCTCCATACATCACAACAACTTCCACACACAACCACCTCCGCCCCCTCCCCCCAACAGACACCCCCCCTCTTCACCCACCCACCCATTCCATCCCTGGTCGCCCCCTCATGCCCACCTTCTCCACACCTCTCCCACCAATCCTTCCTCACTCACTCTTTCCATGCGTCCAAACCATCCCAATACTCGTTCATTAACCCCATCTCCCTCCACCCCGCTCTCCTCCTCACCTCGTTTCTCACTTAAATCCAGCTTAGTAACCCCTACCATACTTCTCAGGCATTTGATCTCAAACACATTCAAACTACTCCTCTCTTACGTTCCATGTTGCTGGCCCATACAGTGCTGTCGGCACAATCACCCTTTCATACAATCTTCTTCCAGCATCCACTCCCAATGTCCACCTCTCATTATACAATACATGCAATTCATTTAATCATAGTTCACTATAGTTACAGTACTGGCACATTCACCTTGATCAGATTAATATCACATCTCACATATCAAATGCTTGGAGTACACATAAGTATATATCTTAACACTGTTTGGTATGAATAAATGATTGAATTCTGCACATATTCAAAGTGGGAGCATTTTCCCAGTTCTGGAAGATGTACAGTTAGAATGCAATGAGTAACTCATGCTATATGATCTTATGAGCCGTTATTTTCTCTACAACTTAACACGTCACGTCCGTTACACCCGGACGAAGTTTACGTGGAGTTTTAAATTGTCTGAAATATTACATCATGTTTGTTTGTTCGTGTGCTTTACCACACTCAATGAGAAGCATAAGATTCTGTCAGAGATTTGTATAACAATGAGATAGCCCAACATTGTTCCTATGATGCAGAGTGCAGAGATGACCAGCACATATTATATGATGTATGTGTTCTTGTATTCGAACACTATTGTTCCTGCCAGACTCCTCTTTATATATATATATATATATATATATATATATATATATATATATATATATATATATATATATATATATATATATATATATATACACACACACACATAGTTTCGTGATCATTACATAGGTGAGGAAGGAGGGCTGTTGATTGCATATAATGCTTTAAGATAAACAATGAGGATGGAAGGTGGTACAAAATTTGTCTCGTTCTGGCCATGAACGTTTGTCAAAATCTTGAAGGTTGGAGAGTCGAAGAGTGCGGGTAATGGGATAGGCTGGGGCGGGGGGTGCTCTTGACAGTTTAGTGATGTGAAGGAGGATTGTATATGTGGGTAGACGAGATTCCGCTTTCTGCATACAAGCTTTCAAGTGGGTTGCAACGAAGGCTATGTGTTAAGGCGTTCATCAAGGAAAGTCCTGCCCAGTACTATATGTAGGCGAGATGGAGGAATAGGCTTAACAAGTAACAACCATAGTCGAATTTGCTTTGTATAGGTTCCAGAGACGCCGTCTACCTACTGTCCAGGTTGTGGGGTAGCAATTTTAGGAATTTACAGGCTTGGAGAAAGGATGTTTGTGGTTAAGGAGTCTAAACAGGTCTATTGTCGAGAAGCAAATCGATTTAGGGACTGGCTTATATTTTACCTGCATAAAGAGTGCTTTTATTGTACAGGAGGGAAGTTACGCATGAGATGGGAGTTGAATAGGTAGAAGCTAAGAAGGTAATCGTAAGAGATTGAGCGCATATGAAAAGGATCAAGCAAAGAATGATCTATTCTGCCACTGGGTGATGTTCCCGAGTTGTATTGATAAAGTATTTTTTCAGTAGTGTTGTCTATTAAAGTGCATGGTGACTGATTCTGAAGTAAAGGAGCGAAATATGTGGTCTTCACCCAATTGATTAACTTCGGACACAGCTTTATGTCTGTTTACTATGAGGAAGGTGGGTTCCTACGCAGAACAGGGCAATATCATTGGTATGTATGTTGGAAATTATTTTGAGGAAGATTTGTGAAGACATGTTATTGATTGTTATGATGCAAAGAAGAATTCTGAGAACGTGGTGAGGATTGGCTATTTCCTGTCCGTACCAGCGTACTAGGAATACTTGAATTAAGAATTGGTATATGAAGGTGGGCAGGGATCCCAGTATTCCTAGTAGTAGTTTTTGGTCATACGGAAATAATCTTCACTGGTGTTGGAGATTAGATAGCATTCTGGCTCGGATCTACGGGCTGGTGTTTTACCCACCTGATCAAAGGGGACGTGCTCTGGCTGCCAGACTCAACTGCTGAAGTACTGTACCTCACTACCTTGACCCAAGTGGTTTGGCCAGACAAGGGTCGACCCTTCATTTCTGTCGTACTGAGTTGGGAGGCGTCTTAAATAGGTTTCGTGTATGAAGTGGGTGGATGTTACGACTCGACCACCTTCCTTATAGTGGGCGTGGAGGGTGTTTTTTTTTTATATACTTGTGTGTGTGCACTTTGATTAAAATATCCTCATCTAGTGGAAAACCTGCAGGACTGCAGTGACTAGCAGCAGTCCTCAACCCACAGATTTTGGGAAGAAACTTTGAACTATTGTCAGTGTTGTATTAGTATAAGACAGTTTGTCACTGGCTCAAAGGGATTGGGAAGAGGGGTTGCCAATTGTCTGATCTCCATGTGTGAAAAGGTGCAAGAATTACAGTTGAAGTTGGTAATGAGAGCTCTTGGGCCCAGTCCCAGAGATAGAGTGTCTGCACCCCCTGGTGGAGGTGAAGGGGCTTGCAGTTTGAAAATGGGTAGCTTCACACCTTGTAAGATCACCACATAATGGTACCCTTCATTGGTTCCTATTTATAATGAATTTAGCAAGGTTTGAGATTGAGTTTTCATCTTTATTTTCTAAACAAATAAGAGGTTGTTAGGTTATTTATTAAATAAAAAAGATAGAATTATAAATATCATGTAATGTAAAAACACAGTACATGTGATAAAAGAAAACACCTCATATTATGCTCATGAGTGTAGAGGTAATTTCTTCATACTGTATATGCATAACAAAAGAAAAAATATACAGATCTCCAAACATTTCAAAGCATTCTGCAGAAAGAAAAGAAAAATAATAACAACAAAATAAGATGAAAATAATCCATAGCATGTCTTCTAAAGCAGTTACATTTGTATAGTATATTTAGCAAGTCTGTACTAATACTTATTACTGTAATGGGTTAGTAGATACAGAAATTGCTGTAAACTACAACCTTACTGAGCAACACTTCATACCATCTGCCTGTTGGCATGAATTTTTCCATAGAATTTTACTATTAATTTACTTTAGGCATTTAGAGGTTGTATTGAAGGTACTGCATAAAACTTGCAGCCATGTTTTATCTTACTTTCCTAAACATTGTGCGTGTTCATTCAATTTTGATGCACTGGAAGTCGTATCACATTTTCTAGTGGCAATACAAATCCAATCTTCTAGTTTATCTATTCACAGAATTTACCACATATTGTTTAAGTGGTATGTTCAAGTAAATTGTCATAATTTCTCTAAATCCTGTATTCAAAGTTAATTTTAATTTCCTTAAATATGGAAAAATAAATAGAAAACTGAAAAATGGGAGCAAACTAGAGAGGGAGAGAGACAGCACATAAAGAGAAAAAGAGGATAGAGAGGTGGGAAGAGGAGAGAGAGGGGAAGAGGGGAGAGAGAGAGAGGGGGGGAAGAAGGGGAGAGGAAGAGGAGAGAGGAAGTAGAGAGAAAGAGAGAGGACACAGCAAGTGAATGAAGGAAGGGGAGAGAGGTGGAGCAAGAGGAAGGAGAGGGGGAAGAGGAAAGTGAAACTTTTGCTCCATTATACCTGTATTTGTCATAGTTTAGTACTATGCTTACCTATCTTTGAAGTAAAGGAATGATTAGTATACTTTTAATCTGGATCATACAAATATAATTGAATGTTCCCAAAATGTATATTGCTATTCTTATCTAGCCCAGCATAAACCTATTTCTAATCCTTTAACTACAATTCCCCTTATAAAGAGAGTATGCTTTAACCACCCACTTCATAAGGGGGAAAAGGCCTTTTGTTATGTACGCATGTATTAACTAAATCCTTACTCACATTACTCAGTGAGAAATAAATGTGTACCCCCATTACACTCACTTTGTGCATCGATTCTCGTTTCTTGTTTAATACAATTTGTAAAGACCAAAAATGGATAACTGGATGTAAGGATTCTGTAAGACAAGTGTCAGAAACATAGTTGCTGTCCATATTCAAAAGTTGTCAGCACCCTGAACTTTCTATTTCCTCCACTTTTTCACAAATGGAGTGAGAACACTAGGCTAGTGCTTTCCACCACCTACTACAAATACAAGCCAATGACACACAAACAGCCCAACAAAAATACAATACTGACAACAGTCCAAAGCTTCTTCCCAGAGGGATCTTATGGGAAGGCCCAGTGACCGTTGCCAACCACTGGGGGGGCAGTGGGTAGTTGACCGATTCAGATTAATGTCATGAAATACAGTTTATATTCATGTGTACAGGTGTTAACATAGTTTTTAAGCTCTTAGGTCCACCATCTACCTCCATGACATTTTCTAAACTTAGTTTCAAACCCATTTTTACATTTATTACTTGCACTCACATGAAGAAGCTTGCACTTTAATAAGGTTAAAATAAAATTCCAGTATAAATTCCCTAAATTGTATCATTATCCACTCCATACAAATACCATAAGATACTGCATTCTTTATAAACAATAGTATCTTATTACATAAACAGTAGCAAGGGTTGGTTGCACATAATGGCAAGGATAAGATTTTTTTACACTCCAGATTTAAGTGAAAAGGAAAACTTGGTAGATGTCAATGCAAGAATGGTTTTGCTATTCTTTTTTTAGAACACGTCAATATACATCTGATGAGTTAACAAAACAGCAGAACCATAACAAATTTAATCACAAAAACCTACATGAAAAATAGTGTAAAACTGATGGCTATAAAATCCATACAAGAACAATATCAGAAAGTATTTGGTTCTATGGGCCTCTGTAATTGTAAACTGATAACTGCTCCTAACAGTGCAATTCGTCCCTTTGTTTTCAGGTCAGGATACGGCTCAACTTTCGGCTCAACTTTCTGTTCAGCAATAAAAGCTGGACATTGGCACTTGTGGCCTTGGGTTGCAATGGATATTAGTTTGACCATAAAGGTGCAACCCTCTGTCATAACTAGGAATTGTTTGACTGAAACAGGAAGCCTAGAGGTCATAACTGGGCTGAAGTCAAGACTACCATGGAAAGCCTGGTGCTTTCCCCGTGACCAAGGGGGGGGCAACGCTCAACTTGGCTACACTTTACAAATCCCTTTCTGGGAATGTTCAATAATGTATACCAAGATTTCTGACATAGGGAGCATGACTTGATTATTTTCCTTTTAACTTCACTGTAAGGCACAGAGATGAGAAATTAGGAATGAAGATATATGTAAACTAGGACATAAACAAGAAATCTAGTTATCCAATTAGTCAACACCCTAGTCTTTCCATGTGTAAACTTCGGGTCTACATACTGCCCAGTCCTCCTTAAAACCCAAGCTCGTAACTATGCGCCATTAACAATAACTATAACCCCTGGAAAAAAAGTGTCGTGTATATATGTATGTGTAATATATATACAACTATATATTTTTACACATATATATATATCTGTGTGCATGGGCATGCACATCTGCATACACATACACACACATACTTGCACACACACATACATGCACATACACATCATATATACATATACAAAAATGCCTTTTCATTCTTATACGGGGATGGCCATACACACACACACACACAAACACAGTAGGACCCCAATATATAAATAGTTCATTAAACGAAGAAATTTGATACAAATTTTTTAACGAAAAAAATAAAATTCACATACTGAGCTGAAATTCAAACAATGAACTGCAAGCAGACTCTGCATGTGTGTAAGTTACTGAAAGTGTTGTGCCTGTTTTGTGTTATGGGCTGAGAACCTTGCTTGAAAATTTTCGTATTTTACACTGAAAATAACATTCATAATATATTTTTTCACTAAAACATAAACAATGAACAATAATCTCTCTCATAAACAATATGGCTAACAAACAGGGTTCCTGATTGAGCTGTGTTTTTGTATAGATTTCACTGTATGTTATGTATCTATGAAAACCATAGTGGCAGCAGCAGACAGTGAGCCTTCCCACTAACCTCAATTGAAAGAACTGTTTTTGTCTGTGTTGGTGTAGGATTGCTTCTATGTCTGTTTGTTGTTGTAGATCAGCTGCTGGTTATCAACTCTCTTTGCAAGAAAAAAGGGGGAGGAAATGCAGTTGAAATTATCTTTGACTTGGCATCTCATCCACTCAATCACACACAAATATATGGGCCCAAAATCTCTGTTAATTTCAACTTTATTTCATCCACCTTTTCACATAGGGAAAGCTGACAACAGGCAATTGCTCCCTTCATCGTACAATTCCAAGTTGATGACACAAACACTCCCACAATAATACAAGACAGGCAAAGCTGACATTTCTCCAGAGATTTGTAGAAAAGCATGCATACACACACAAATATAAACATGTTGGTTCTTGATTTATTGTGAAAAACCTTCAAGATATTCTGGTTCAAAATTTTCGTTAATTAAATCAAGAACCAAAAGCACTTATATTTGTCCTGAATATTCTCACAGCATGAGATTAGCTTCAAGTTATATACATACATACATACATACATATATATGTATTTTCACATGTATCAAACACAAACAAATAAAAGTCTAAGAAGGGGATACGGAGAGGTATGGGAAGGTACGGGAGAAGAGAAGAGAAAGGGAGGGAGGATACAACAGTAATAACAAAGAAAAACCACAGGAGAGATATGCATAGGCTCAAGAATTGTCAAAAACAATAAATGGGACAAGTATGGTATTTGTAGGTGTATATGATCTAAGCTGTGATGTATGGTATTTGCAAGAAAGGAACTTTTAGAGATACCTGAATGGATGGGGGACTAGAAAAAAAAAAAAGTGGACGTTAGGGTCATCAATGCAAAGATATGAATTATGTTGGTAGATGGAATAACAAGTCCATTTAAAATGGATGAAAGAGTTGATGATAATGACAAACAGTTTGTACATGTGTAGTTATGAATAATCCATTCTTAAAAAAGGCAGATATACAGTCAAACCTTGGCAACTATGACATTTAAACTGATCACCATTTAGGTCAAAATGGGTCAATAAGTGGGCATCACAAGTTCAAAATTCCCACCCTACCACCTGTGAGGACAATCCACTACTATGAGAGGGATAAAAGTCAAACCACTTCTGTGGTTCACCCACCACCAGGCAAAGGAATTTGTTTACAGTGTGAGCAGCCATTTGTGATAGCATTACCTTCAACTGTATATATTGCAATATTATTGTAATTTTGCCCAGATTTACCTATGCAACTAATTTTAACTATGGGGTGCTACTAACCACAGGAGAATATTTTATTATATTGCTCCTCTGCCATAATGTTGATATCTGAATACATTGTACTCTGATCAGCCTTAGTAATAGTATGCATGAAAATGTAACAATTTAAGTAGATTTGAGAGTATAAACTCACATAACCCACCTCCTGCCCCAATTAGTCCAAGTCGATGAAGCCTGACTGTATGTTGAATAGCGGGAAAAGGTAGCTGAAGGTTGAAAGAACTGTTACGACATATTATAATACTAAAACCATGGCTAATGGTCATGAATCTACTGAAGTGAAGAAGTGAGGTTACTAAAGTGAAAAGGAAACAGAGGTGGTAAGGAAAGAGTGTAAAGGTCAAAGAGGATTACAGAGGTACAAGCTCTGAAGGAACCAGAAGAATGAAAGTAATAGGTATTCAAGAGATCCATCATGAAAAGTAGAGATGAGGAAGGCAAAGAATGTGTGAGGCAAAGCTAAGAGTTAGAGCAGAAGGAGCAGTATGAGAAGCAGCAGTGAGAGAAAAAGAGTTGGGAGTTCACAAGCTAGCCATAATCAGGGTAGGTCCATACAATAACAAGTGAAGTGTCTAGACAACATGACGATCATGTAGCTTAAGTGTCTGTTTATTGTGGTATTTAAGAAGAAACTGGGGGCCGAGAGGGGTCATTGTTTCATGTGATATAAGAGATTAAGGTTTGTACATAATTTTTTAATTTAAATACTGGGGGTTGAGGAAAAGATGACATGCCCCCCTTTTTTTTTTCTTAGGGTCCAAGACACACAAGTGGGTGGGTTGGAAACTTCTCCACTCATGAAAAGGTACCTGGGCTGAATGTGTATGCATACATGTGCGTGCGTGTCTGCACGATTATCCACTATGGTCTTGGATAATATGCTGGGCTTGTGATCGTCAGATATTAACCTCACAGATGAGAGCTCAATGAGTATACACTGCATACCCACCTCACACTCCTGGAGGACTGTGTGTGTGTGTGTGTGTGTGTGTGCGTGTGAGTACATGTGTGTGCGTGAGTACATGTGTGTGCATATGTGTTGTGAGCACCTATGTTTGTGTGTGTGCATGCACATACCTCCAGGTATTACACCTTTCTCCAATAAATAGGGGTAAACAATTCACAGATCAAGCATGAATTTTCTACCTCCTACACATGAAAGAGGAAAGACAAGATAATTTTCCTGCCCCTAAAATTAAATATAAAATACAAAACTAAAGAGTTAATAACAATAACATACATATCTATACATATATATATATATATACATGTAAGTATATATACATATATATATACACACACACACACAATGTATAAATTGTATATGTATATATGAGTACACACGCATGCAGGCAGATACTCACAAACACACACAGACATACACAATGTCCACAGAATAAGCACTATAAAATTACTTTTGAATTATTCTGTGGAGGAATGCATCTTGATGCTCAAGTCCATCAAGCCTTTAAAAAATTTTGACCAAAAATTATTATTATTTTTCCTTTGTCTCAACTTCATCAATGGTCCTATTTGATCTTGCAACAAAATGATCTGGGATTCTAACCAACCCTTATAAGTTATACTTCCCTTCCCACCCAAAATATACTCCTATCTTCCCCCATGAGGTCAGTTATTGGATAGTGAGCTGATGACAACTCCCTTGAGACAGTACTGCAAAATAACCACACTAGAAACAGCTCAGGGGTCAGAGATTGCCATTGAGGATCTTTTCCACAAAGATAACTTTTTTTTTCTTTTTTTCTTTTTTCTGTATACACTTTCACCCTCCTCCTATGGCTAATATCAAACTTTCCCTCCCCCCCATCTGCTTCCTAAGGACCAATGGGAGTATATGGTCCACCAGTGCCAAAACGAATGGCTCTGTAAAATCAGCTACTGCACACCTGTCAGCACATCTTGTACATGCTGACAGGTGTCTATGTGTAGCTGAACCAGTAGGGACATAAGATCTCTTAGCAATAAAAACAAATGTATCCATTGAGAAACAAAGCCTGATTGTCAGGCAAAACCACTGTACCATATCTAGGACATGATTCAGGTTTGGACATGGGTCCTCAGCCGAGAACAAATTTTTCTAGACTTTTTTTTTTTTTCTTATTTCATATTCCAAAGTAACATAGCCTGACTGATGCTTCCTAAGGATTTACATGTAGTCATCAAGGTTAATGTCATTGAACTCCTCTTCCAAATCTGCTAGTTGTTGAAGGTCAACTTTGTATCGAAGTATTCCTGCAAAAGAAACGAAATTAAAAATTAATGCACATATTATGTTGAAGGCCTTTACCTTACAAGATGGGTGGCATGTATAAGTACCTAAGGACTCCTCCCCTTATACAGGGCTGTCAGTCAGAGAACATGCCCACATCAAGTCACACACATAGAGTAGAAAAAAAGAGAGGGGGAGAGAGGGAGAGACAGGCAGTTACTGGAGGCAAGATAGATTGGGTCCAAGATGCCTACAAACTCTTGAATATTTTCCTCCACTTACAACACAAATGTGGAGCTACCAACAATTGTTACTCTCTTTTTCTTCTATCCATATACAAAAGGCTTTTTTCCCTTTATAAGGGAGATAGCCACTCCAATCCACCACCCTTTCCTCCCTCTCATCTTAGCTCCTCATGGATGACAGGTCATCCCTGTATCCTGCCCACACCTTTTTTTAGTACAAACAAGTAAATAAATCCAAACTTTCTTCCCAAAGAGACCTGTGAAAAGCCATTTCTTTTTGCAGGCAGTGAAACTTTAGCCAATAGTTAGGTAGGTAAGCAAACAACACTGCCAATATTTATCAACTAACCAGTGTCCAAATACTGATATAAATACAAACAAACCACCATTGTTATCAAGGATGTCTATCAACACCAACATCTACATGGGTCATGGTACATATATGCAAAATTATAATTACCAACTTGTAGCAGCCGAGCTGCAAGTCAAATTTAACTCCACATTTGTCTTTCTGCTTTAGTCACAAACAGTTACCCTTACCCATAAATAACTATACATCACACGAAATGTTATATGGCAAACAAATGTTACGCCTTGTGTTAACCATGTAATAGGACTCAAATTTTTAATTTACCACTAGTATTGGAAGGGAGTGAAAGGGAGTGGGTGGGGGATGGGGGTGGTGGTTAGGGAGTGGTTATATGTGAACGATATTTTGATGCAGCCAGAAGGGATTTCTCTCCGTCTTCTCTTTTTCTGCACGAGGGGACGGAGAGGGGGATCACTGATTACATGAAGTACCCTTGCTGTGGATGTGCTGTGTCTTGCTACATTGCTTCTGACCCAGGGCAATGGGCAAGATGCAGGGATGACCTGTCATCCAGGAGGAGCCAAGAAAAGAGGGAGGGCAGGTGAATGGGAGTGGAGTGGGTGGGGATTAAATGGTTTGGAGTGGAATTATGCCTTTTGACTTTGGCTACCTCCCTTGTAAAGGGGGAAAAGCCCTTGGTATATGTACGTATGTACCATTAGTCAAAAGTGTAAATGAAAACCAGCAACTTTACTAATGATGACAACTATAATCCAAATCACACTCGGCAAATGAAAACAAACTGCAATATATGCTGTACACATAAATAATAATCAGTAAATTAGTCAGAAAATGTAAAATAATGTTAGGTTTAAATCTATGAAACAATAGCTCATGCAATAAAACTGGTAATTTTTTTTATCTGTGTGTCCAACACACAGCATAAAGGAACACACAAGTGATATCGAGGCTTAGCTTCCCATGGAAGGTTCGATAGCTGTGGGGTGGATGGATATGGGGTAATGTGCTTTAACTTGGCCATCCCCTTATAATGGGGATGGCATTTTGGTATGTATGTATATACACCTAGGTGTAAGAGGCTCATAGATATAGGTAGACAAATAAAGTAGACAGAGGGGTAGGTGGTGAGAATTTCATTTCTATGAGTTGGGTGTTTGGTAAACAACAGTTTGTACACAAAGGAAGTTGCACAAGCTCTCTCTTTGCCTAATGCTCACAAACAGTTGCTGGGGACCCAATTTCATTGCTGTATAATGTTCATTTTTATGCTGATGTAACAATATACAAACTATGTCAGTGTGCAGTGAATTCCAGATTGCCTGAGTCAGCAATATTGCATGCAGGATTGTAACAGCTGTTCTGATTGGAGAATGGGTGTAGGAGAAAATTCAATTGGTTCATAATTGTAAGACCATGCCCTTAGAGGAGGTTCTTACATCTAACATTAAAGATCATTGGACTAAAGAAATCATGACATCATTGTAGAACTGACGTAGTACCCAAATTGAGGGTTCCTGATGGGAGTCCCTTGGTGTCACTTGAAGAAACAAGTATAGTAATATTCAGGAAAAAAAGAAAGAAAAATGAAGCTCTGTTTAATTCCCCTCTCCTATACAAGATAATACTAAGTGGAATTTGTCTAAGTTGGATGATCGAAAGCACAGGGCCTTCCTACAGATGAAAATAGTGAGTGACTAATATGTAACAAAGACAGGTGAAAGGTAAATATAAGGTAAAAGCGCAAACGAAAAATGGCACATAGAGATAACAACAGAATGGAGAAAGGGGACCACACTAGGTCTCTTTATCCAACATTCACCAAATGCCACTTGTGCACACATTTGGACCCAGGACATAAATGTCTGCAAAAGTGGTGGTTAGCAAAAGTTGGATTAAAAGGCCTTCATGTAAAGTTCAATGACTGCCATGATGGTTTGGGCATGTGGAAAGGATGAAGATAACCGAAAATGTGAAAAGCTGAAATTAATGATGTGAGCATATAATGAATACCAATAATGAAGTCAACAGATGGGGGTATAGGAAGTTCTAGATGCATGCAAAGTGTCTACTGTACAGGGAGAAATGAATTGAGACGAGATTGTGAAATCCTGGAATACCTCCAAAGGGATGTTCTTTTCATCTACTTCACCGATTAATTATTTGAATAGATAAAGAATTGTCACATGATTTAGTGGTGGGGGTACACCAGCTCTGGCACTTTATAGCAGTAGGAGGAAGGAATCAGTTACCAGTTGTCAGCAATCCTATGTGAAATCACAGAGGAAATGCAATGCTGACATACAATCTTGGGCCTGACCTGGAAACTATCAACCCCTTGGGACTGTACCACCAATGTTGTTGTTGTTATCGTTCCCTAGACTGTCTGTCCGAGCAGTACCACCAGATATGGTTGGTTTGCCTCCAGTGCTTTGTAAATCACAACCCCCCTCCCTACTACATCTATTGAAATTGAGACCGTGTCCAAAAAACGACAAGAGTAAATGAAGAGAGATTGTGAATAGATATATGATCCAAACTAAAGGGATGGTCTCCTAATATGCTTCATAAATTATTTTGAGTGGATGAAGTAAAGTTATATAATGAAATGGTGGGGATAAACCAGTTCTGTCTGTCAGAACCCCCCCTCACCCTGTGGAGGTGCTATACCTCACTGAGCTGCCCATGATCAGAATAGTGTCTGAGAATTGGGATAACCCTTCATCCATGATGTCCTGAGATGGAAAAGGCAAATGGGTTTTAATTGCTTATGTGGTGCATGGAAGGCATGAGGGGGATGGGGCATTGGATGCTAGAGAAATGTGTCCAGAAAAGAAGTGAGGGTGCAAAAAAAGACATGAATAAATGGAGGGTGGTTGTAAACAGCTGAGGAAATGGTATCATAGGGGATTATTCCTTTATCTGCTATGTAACTTTCAAATGGATGAGGGGAGAGGTCACTATGTAAGGAAGTGGTGAGAGTAAACCAGCTCTGGTAGCTGGGTCTTCCATTGAATGAGTTACTTTCAACTCGCTTCCAACAGTGAGTTGGAAGAAAGTCTTAAAAGGAGAGAGGCTGGAGGAAGTGGACAACTTAAGGTATTTGGGGTAGCATGTAACAATAAAAGGAGTAGCAGTGGAAGTAAATTTTAGACTGAGAGGAGCAAGTAAATGCCTTGGGGAATAAAAAGGTCATGAGAAATTGGCATTTGGGAATGAATGTAATGAGGAGACTATATGAAGGGGTGATTGTGCTGTTGACACTGTATGGAGCAGACACAGAATTTAGAAGAGGCAGAGAGGAAAAGTTTAAGTGTATTTGAGATGAAATGTTATTACAACATTTCAGGGCAGTGGACAAAATGCAGGGATGCCCCACCATCTAGGAGGTGCCAAGATAAGAGGGAGGGTAGAGGGTGGAGGGGAGTGGAGTGTATTGGGGATAGAATGGGTGGGAATGGTTTTTATGCCTTTGTTTTTTTGGCTACCTCCCTTGTAAGGGGGAAAAAGCCTTGGTATATGTATGAGATGAAATATCTGAGAATTATGGTAGGGGTTACAAGGTTGGATAGAGTGACAAACAAGGAGATGAGGAGGAGAACTGGGGTGGAAAAGGAGATGGCAGATAGGGCTGATGAAAGAGTACTGGGATGGTTTGGACACACAGAATGAATGATTGAAGAAAAACAAGTAAAAAAAAATGTGGAAGGCTAAGGTGGAGGAAGTGAACTTGAGGGGATGACTGAAAAGATGAATGAATGGGGTGACAGGGGCACTGAGCAAAGGCAAAGGCAAGAGATACAAGTCAGTGGAGAATGGCTATGTATAGATGATACTGTAATGCGAAGAAGGAAAGGTGTGGGGGATGTGGAAGGGGGTAGGGAGTGGTTATGTATGAACATTTTGAAGCAGCTCAATGGGATTTCTACCCTCTTCTCTTTTTCTGCATGAGGGGATGGAGAGGGGGTGTCACTGATTAAGTGAAGTGGCCTAGCTCAAGATATGGTGTCTTGCTGCATCGCTTCTGACCCAGGGCAGTAGGCAGGATACAGGGATGACCCATCATCCATGAGGAGCCAAGATAAAAGGAAGGAAAGGGTGGTGGATTGAAGTGGGAGTGGGTACTTGCCTTTTGACTTGGCTACCTACCTTGTAAGGGGGAAAAGGCCCTTGGTATAGATAGTGACAGTATTGACTTATTGCACTGTTTTTGACCTAAGCAGTGTCAGAGAGGGATAGGGTTGACCATAGACGCTAAGGTAGGATGAACAATGAACGAATTTTTGGATGGGTGTGGAATGGGTGTAGGGTGGATGTATGTTTCACTTGACCACTCCTCTTTAGTTGGGAGGAAATGCCTCTTGGTATAAGTATGTATGAAGTAATGTTTGCCTTGACTTAAGCACCTCAACCACATTAATAAGGAAAGGTTCTTTGGGATGTCACTCCCTCTCTCTTTCCCTCATACACTTATGTTCAATACATCTAGTTAGGCTCCGACATCACAACCTAGGAAAGGGAATGCATGTACCACCACAGAACAGAACATAACAGATCAGGAAAAAAAAAAAAAAAAAAAAAAAAAAAAAAAAAAAAAAAAAAAAAAAAAAAAAAAAAAAAAAAAAAAAAAAAAAAAAAAAAAAAATAATAATAATAATAATAATAATAATTTTTTTTTTTTTTTTTCTGTAACCACATGGGGTTCACATATATAACTGCAAACCTTACTTGGGTTGGGCATGTCTATTTTAGAATTGTCTTCACAGAATTGCCAATGTCATCCACATCATACTTTCTATCTCATAAAACTGCCGATTTCACCCACATATGAAGACATTTTCGAAATTTCTAAACAATTTTGTTTTGCCTTTATGTAAATATAATTTTTCTTAATACACATCTGTGGAAAACCCTTCCAAGAAAAGTTATCATGGTTAACTACAGCAGAGCAAATTTCAGACAAAATCTAACAGTTAATCAAGAAAACTTCAGCTTAGTAACTGGTCTGTTTTCCTGCAAGTCCTTCAAATTTGCCAGATCAAGAAAAATGTTGTGATACTGCTGAAGCTTTCTATTATTGTGGTTAGTTGGAGAGAGCAAGGTCAAGAAATTGAACCAGAAAGCAAGAGAGAGGGAGAAAGAGAGAAAGAAGAGAAAGAGAGAGGGGAGAAAGGAGAGAGAGCAAGAGGGACAGAGGTAGGAGAGATAGAGGAGGGAGGAGAGAGAGGTACAAGAGAGGTCAGAGAGAGAGAGAAGAGAGAGAGGAGAAGAGAGAGAGGAGAAGAGAGGACAAGAGAGAGTATAGAAGAGGAGAGAGATAGAGGGGAGGATGGAGGCGAGAGGAAAGACAGACCGACAGAGAAAGAGGGGACGAAGAGAGAGGAGTGGGGAGAGGAAAGAGAGGAAAGAGAGGAAGGAGAGAGAGAGAGAGAGAGAGAGAGAAGGGGGAGGTGAGACAGAGGACAGAGGGGAGAGGGAAGAGAAGGAAGACAGAGGGGAGAGGGAAGAGAAGGAAGAAAGAGGGGAGGGAAGAGAGGAGAGGGAAGAGAGGAGAGAGGGAAGACAGGAGAGAGGGAAGAGAGGAGAGAGGGAAGAGAGGAGAGAGGGAAGAGAGGAGAGAGGGAAGAGAGGAGAGAGGGAAGAGAGACGAGAGGAAAGAGGAGAGATGAAAAAGAGAGAGGGAGAGGAAAGAGAAAGGGACAGAGGAAGAAAGATAGAAAGAGGGAGAGATGAAAAAGAGAGAGGGAGAGGAAAGAGAAAGGGACAGAGGAAGAAAGATAGAAAGAGGGAGAGCAAGGTGGGTTGGCAATGCGCAACTCACAACGGAAACCTCTTACAATTAGATGTAGTCATCAAGGTCTATCTCCAGATTCTCAAAATCATCTAAGTCATCCATAGTGAGAAGATCTACCTTGTATCGCAGAATACCTGACATGAAATAATGCACATTGTTTTACAGGGCTACATAAAAAACCCATAATAACGGTGATCTTCGAAAAGATATTTGGATAAAACAATGAAACACGGCACAGTATTCGGAGTTACCTGAAACATTGATAATTAACCAGTTTACACTGATGTATAAAGGTTGTTTCTTAAGCAAAAGAGCCAATGTAAGCCAGACTTGGCTAGATATCTAATTGAAAAGAAAAAAGATAATAATGAATATACATCTTACCTCCAATTCCACCAAATCCTCTGACATATTGTGATCCTTCCTGTGACCTGTCTGTGATAATTTCCAGGGTGGCACCAAAGTTTTTATAATTGTTTGCTAACCACTCAAGCAATGGCATACTGTCCACTAATTCAAGCTCCACTCCACTCTGAAATTCAAGAAACCAGTTACAGTGTGAGGATGCAAACTTGAGTTAATCATAGCTTCAATATGTGATAGTTTCCCCCTCCTCTCTCTCCAACTAATTAGCACCTTCAGTTTCATCACACTTGTCATTTGACTCCACACTTATACCATGTGAAGATTGCACCTCAACACACAGTTTCAATAAAATTTATTTTAGTTCAATATCTACCCTGTATAACCCAGTGTGTTTTAAAAGGTAAGTGAACATGGCAGAGCAAAGGTTCAAGGACCCTCATTTTTCATATTTTCTTTTATGAGGAGCCAAGGGAACGTGTTTCAACTGGCTGTAGATGCTTGATTAGAATACTGTGGCTGTTTTTATGTCATGTCTGGTGAGATGTTTGTGATGTGATGTGAAGGGCGTGTAGGATATTCCTCTCTCATATTATGTATTTTATTCCTGTCAATTCACCTGAGCTTCTATCCTTCAGGATATTACACACCATTATTATTACATTTCTTTTTTCATGGAGTTAAGCAAGAGGTCTTGTTCCTCTCCCATTCCAAAACACTTCATTTTGAGGACAATTGTATATAAGTGGGGGCAAGTAGGAATAAGGTGGTGTGGTGTGGTGTGGGTACATTTCTTTTTGTGAGAATCAACACCGTGTGAGATCGAAACCTTTATTGGTACGATGTTTCGCTTGTTACAGCTTTTTCAAGTACCACAAGTTCCACATTTCTTTTTCATAATGGTTTCACTCCACTAAATCTATAAACGTCTCCTTATACTCTTATAATCCTAGTACTCTACTTACCGCTTTGTCTGTGAAGTGGGTCTTGTCCTTTTCCTGTTCTGGCGTGAGATGCAAAATAGTTTCCTCTCCAGTTTGATGGTTCTTGAGCACATACCTACAAAAGACATAAATCATCATTTTTGTATGACAATAGCAAACTTAATTCCTTATTTCTATTTACATACATATATCAAAATGCTTGGCAATCCTCCCTCCACACCCACTCAAGAAGATGCCGAGCAGACAAGAAATCTGTTTCGGCCATGTCAATTTATCATCCTCTCGCTCTCCAAAATTCTGCCACTAGCTTGCCTTAAATCATCCTCTGACCAAAGCCCCACGAGCAGTGTTACATGCAAACAGCTAGCTCACCTACTTTACTCCACTCTCACCATCTCCAAACACTTACCATTCACCCTTACATTCACTACTCACACTATCGCATTCATGTACACACTGAAGAATGCGACATGACACAAATCTGGTGCAGCCCTATCTTCACCTCAAACCACCCATTCTCTGCACCTCCTACTCCAACATAAACTCTACTATTCCATCTATATATCAAGGGTTCCCTTCTCAGGAAGGTAGCCAAGTCACATCATGCATCCACTCCCATCCACCAGCCTTGCCTCTCTCTTATCTTAGCACTTTGTGGATCCCCTCTGCATCCACCTCCCATCTCATAATTATACCTACTATGCATCTCACACTGCTTCCCATTGACCCTATCAAGTGCCTTCTCCTGATACATGAAAGCCCAGAAAACATACTTTCCTTTGCCAAAAACTTTATGCGTATGTGTATTATAGTAGGCCCTCAACATTTGAGAGGGTTAGGGGATTGAGAACCTTGCAAAAGTTGATCATCATTTAAGGCCATGGCATGTTCTTCAACCAGTTCCCTCACCTCATACTCCTGCATGTCCTTGTACCCTTCACCACCAACTAGCCTAGCCAGCTCCACCATCTGTGAAATCACACACACACACTCTGGCCACATTGCCCTCCAACAACTATTGACTGTGAGGGCACAAATCCTTAAGGCACTCCTGCACAATTTTGGGGCAGTCAGCAATAGTGAATTCTTTCCAGTATTGAATGATGCTTAAGTCAGGGTTTGCATCCAGTGCAGCGTGAAGCCTCTGTATGTGTCTGCATGTGTAATAGGCTTTGAAGGCAGCTATCACATCCTGATTAAGAGGCTGTATGAAAGAGGTTGTGTTTGGCAGCATAAACAACTTCATCGTCGTCACACATTCCACCAAGTGACACTGGGTGACCTGGAGCATTATCTAGGAGCAGGAGGATTTTGGGAGGACCTTCTCTTGTAGGTATGCCTGTACCTCCGTCAAGAAACAGCGGTGGAACCAGTCAATAGAAATGGTGTTGGTTGTCCATGCTTTTACATTATGCATCCATAACACTGGCTATAAGTTCTTGTTGTTTCCCTTAAGTGCTCTGGTATTAGCAGACTTAAAAATAAAGCCTGGCTTGATGGTGTGGCCAGCAGCATTAGCACACAGCATTAATGTGCATCAGTCCTTAGCAGCTTTGAACCTTGGCACACTCTTCTCCTTGGCAACAAAGGTCCTGGCAGGTATCTTCTTCCAAAAGAGGCCGGTTTCATCTGTATTCCATACCTGCTCAGGCCTGTATCCCTTATCTTCAATAATTTTCTTCAGACCGCCAGGGAATACAGCTGCCAAAATGTGATCTGCTGAACCTGATTCCTCACACATTTTCAAATTGTGCAAGGAAAACCACCTCTTGAATCTGTCAAACCATCCTTTACTTGCTAAAAATTCAGACTGGGTGGTGGCAGGACTGTCTGGTTCTGCACTGGTACTACGTCTTATCACTCATAACTTTGCCATATAATGCTTTTCCCTTTGCATAAATTGCATTGCTATCAATTAGATTGCCTTTCTTGTTCTGGTCTGTTATCCACACATATAAATCAGATTCCATCTTAGATATAGCACTGCTTCTTACCTGCAACACTTGCTTAGTGGAAGGAGCAGTAGATGCCAATGCTGCCCTAATGTTCGCCTCATTTTTCTTTATTGAACACAGTGCTCACATTTACATTAAATAGCTTTCCGACAGCAGAATGCTCATATTACCTGCCCTACACTTGTCTAGCAACTTCACTTTCTTTAATCTTTTCAGAATAGACTTGTCACAAGGGGCTGTTGCTTACTTGTAGTTGTCGTTCCCTAGACTGTCTGTCCGAGCAGTCCCGTCTCCCCAAGGAATGCTATAGCCGAAACTGGGTTTTCCCACAAATCCTTTATAGAGTGTATGTTGTGTTGTTTGCGTGCATGATTGTGGGCCATAGTTTATCACACACACACACACACACACATGAACTGGAGGACACACAAAGTTATGGCAATCACTTCTGACTGAATGAGGGAGGGAGGGTTGTGACGCAGTGATAGGCTGCTTTGTTATTTTTGTGTGCGAATTTAGGTGGCGGACTGGCGAGCTGACAGTGTGGGGGATGAGGGAGAGAGGGTAGGGACACGGTGATATGCGGCTTTGTTATTTTTTTTGCGTGAATTTTGGTAAATATGTTTGTGCTGCTGGAAACTAGCAAATGTGTGAACCTCGTAAAAGTGTAAGTCACAAATGTTGAGGGCCTACTCTACTATAATTTTTTTACATCTGCACATCCCCTTCATTTTTGTATACACACACTATTTTTCCCCCAATTCTTCCTAATCCTCTTAATTTACACTCCCATATGCCTTACCAACACTTACAGACTGGTTCCCCTAAAGTTACTACATTCATATTTGTCCCTTTTCCTTTATAAATAGAAAAAAAGGAACTATACAAGCACTCCTCCACTCATGACGAGATCATTTAATATGATTCTATGTGAAGTAAGTGCACTGGTTGAGTGACAAATGTATGAATAGTTCCACTACACTGGTTGGCTGAAGTCCTAACACCCCTAAGGAAGGCTCTTGCTTTACAGGGAAGTGGGCTAAGTACAACGGTACTTGGTTCAAGTCCTGACCTCCATATTAGGCCTCTGCTCTACAATACAGCGAGCTAGGAAGAGGACTGGGTACACTGGTTACTGACACAGGTCCTAACCCTCACACAGACATGCAATTCTAGCTAACAGATAATCTTTTTTTCACGAAACTTATCAAGATCTCTTCTGCCCCCCTTTAACACTTATTCTTCTGAACACCTCCATTCATCTAGCTAGTTTTTGAAGAATGCCCATGCAGAGTACCCTCTTCACCCAAAAGGAGCTAATATACTAGGAGAAGTAAGTGGATGTTGGACGGGAGAAGGATGGGTGCATGCTCTGGCTACCCAACTCCCTTAGATGGGCTTCTTAGTATATAATGATGAAGACTGCAAATCTTACCTGACAATATCGAGATTTTCCCAACAAATGAGGATCTCCACAGCACCACACTCAAGAGCTTTCAATGTATCATCAACACCAAAGCAGTATTTGCCTGTATCCTGACTAATCTCCTCAAAGTACTTTCCTGCAAGGTAATGTCAGTATATAAGACAGGATTCATTAACAAATTCATAACTTCTTAGGGTAACTATTCAAGAAGTAATCACAGAAGCAAACTAATTACTAGAGATTAATAATCTATAAAACTACTCAACAATGAACACGTCTCAATACAAACCAATCAATTTCTTTTCTTGAATGAATTTAACATTAGCCAACGATTCTGCTGCCAACTCAATAGCCTGGTTGAATCCATTTTCACCTCCATATGATACGTCGACCAATTTAATTACTTTGGCTTGTAACCTCTGCAAACAAATTTCATGTTAATACAGCAAGAAGTCAAAATATCGTTCAATTAACCCAAATCCACAATCCTTTCACATAGTCCTCTACACAAACTTGGCTGGAAACTTGAATAGTGACCCTATGCACACTTACTGGATCAAACATATCAGACTGTGAAAGCTCTGTTTTGAAGTCCGCAGAACCTGCAAGAACAAGTCCTGCAATGTTGGGTTTGTCATTGGAGATGAATAATTGCACTGCAGTCTCGGCTACTTTCCTGACGTAATTGTGTCGCTTTTCCATCCTCAATCGAGAGAAACGCAAGGCAGACTGACCTCCTCTACCTGTGAGAAAAAAGTTACATTCAGATACACTCTTTACAACATCATTTGTGAAAATAATACAGTGCCTAGTTGATTCCCTTTTACTTAAGACACAAAAGTACCTGTACTGGGGTACTGTAGCCTATAATATAGGAACTACATTAATAAAAGGAGGATGGGGGTGGAGAGGGAGTTTGGGAGATTGGGATGGTTTGGACGAATGGAAAGAATGAGTGAAGAAAGCCTAGTAAAAAAAGGTGTGGAAGGCAGAGGCGGAAGGAATGAATATGAGGGGTGATCAAGGATGAGATGGATAGATGTGGTAAAAGAGGCATTGGGAAAGAGGAGAACGTTTGTTGAGGAAAGACGAGAGGACAGAAAATAGGGGTGAATGAAGAATGGTTATGTGTGGATGATGATGTGATGCATGAGGGGGAGTGAAGGAGTATGTGTGAAAAATAAATTGATGCAGTCCAATGGGATTTCTCCCCATCTTCTCCATTTCTGCATGAAGGGACAGAGTGGGGTTCCCCAATTTAATGAAGGTGCCTTGCTATGGGCATGCTTTGTTTTGTGACACTACTTCTGACACAGGGCAGCGGGCGAGATAAATGAATGACCTGTCATCCAAAAGGAGCCAAGATAAGAGAGAGGTAAGGGGGTAGATGGGAGTGGAGTATGTGGGGATGGAATGGGTGGGGGTGGTTTTTATGCTTTTATTTTTTGGCTACCTCCCTTGTAAGGGGGTAAAAGGCTTTGGTACATGTACGTTAATAACCCTACTATCCCGAGTCATCCACATTCTTTTGCTTGGTGACAAATCTCCATAGAAGAATGTTGAGCAACTTTTTCATTTTTACTTTCCCTCCATTCGTACCCTTTAATTCCAAATCTCTGCCTAGCACTCTCCCGTCTATTTTCCTTCCTTAAATGTTGAACAATTCTGATATCACACAACCTAGACACAGCCCCACCTTCACACTGTTCATTCCCCTCACACAAGCCTTCCATATGTAAAAATTACCTCCAACAGAATTTCCTTTACATTTATGTAATATATGCAATGAGAGACACACAGAGAGAGAGAGAGAGAGAGTGAGAGAGTGAGAGAGAGAGAGAGAGAGAGAGAAAGAGAGAGAGAGAAAGAGAGAGAGAGAAAGAGAGAGAGGAGAGAGGTGAAAGGAGAAGAGGAGGAGGAGGAGGAGGCAGCAGAGGAAGGAGCTAAAGGAGCAAGAGAAGGATGAGAAAGGAGGAAGGAGGAAGAAGAGCAAGAAGAGGAAGAGGTGGAGGAAGACAAGGAGGAGAGGAGGAGGAGGAGAAGGAGGGTGAAGAAACTCACCATGCTTTTTCGGAAGATCTACAGTGAATTTGTGAAGGACCTCTCTGGTGTTACCCTGAAGGGTTCCGAACAAGGCACCATTACCATCCATAACGATGAAACCAAACTTATTGTCATCTGCCAATAAAGCTGATAGAGCTTCTGTGTGGAACTGAAACAAAAAGAAATCCCATCAATACCTAAAACCTTTGTCTATATTAACAAAATGTTTTTCAAACACAAACTATCTTATAAGTACATGTATAATAACAGTTGGTGCAGTCTTCTTTCATTACTAATGAAGTTTACCAAACTGCATAATCTTCTACAATAAAAATATTTCATTGTTCATTTTTCTAATCTTGTCTGAGACAATTACCTCAAAAAACAATCAAAGTTCTCATTGTTGAGCTTGTTCAACCTTTGTACCATATGTAATATTTTCTGATAAATCTTACCTTATTATCACAAAGATAAAGGGATGTGTTGATAGGTTTGAAAGGTTCAAAATCTATATTAACTTTCTTCTCTTTGCCCTCTTCTGTCACAATGGTACCACAGTATATCACTAAGCCATTTGGTGGAACTGCAAAAGAAATAGGAACATGTACAACTGGAGCAAGTACAGAATAACTCAAGTTGGCCCTTATGTTTAACTTCATTCCAATAACAATCTCTTCCCCAGTGACATACACTGGTACAAAACTGTAACACCACACATGAGAATATCTCAAAATATCATAAACACATCAGAGTATTAACTGTCATATGATGTATATAAGCTAATGTTAAAAACAGGATACTATCAAATAATTCAAAACACTACTAACAATGTAAACCTGATGATAGGATTTAAATTTAGTTCCATTAAAACTAGCCTTGCTTTGGATACTGCCTGAGACTGCAATTCAAACCAGGTCCTCTCTCTGTCATGCACACACAAATACTTCAATCACCCCTCCCACATCAGCACTTTCAGGATGAAGGATTGTCCTGTCCTCATCACACTGTTTGGGCCAAAGGTAATGTAATGAGGCACAGATCTACAGCAAGGCCCAAACTGCAGACTGCTTACCTAAACCACTTCACTGTATAATGACCCCATTCCTCATCCACTCAAAATTTATTATGTAGTGGGTGAGATCATCCCTTTGCAATTTCCTTCCATTCACTCTTATCTTTTACAAACTCTCTTCATTTCTTGACAGACATTCCATATATATCCATAAACTCTTTCATGGAATGTGTATATAAACCACCCCTGCTTCATCCCAGCAATCCATCCATCATTCTTAGTCTACCATTCAAATTCACTCTATCCACTTCTGATTTCCACATTTTCTTTTCTTGACATCCTTCATTCATTCTTTCAATATGACCAATCCACTTTAGCATTCTGTTCTCTCCTATCCAATGGCTCCTTTATAACTCCTGTAATCTGCTTGAACAATGCATTTCTCACTCTAGCAATTTGTAACACATATCACATTTCTCAAACACTTAATTTCAAGATTCAATCTATTCCAGTCTGCATCCCTTATATCCTAAGCACGACCAATGATGGTCACCTGCAAGACAGCAAAGAATCATTTCCCTGTTGACAATTTTTCAAGACTATCTAGTGGTGCAGCCACGTGGGGATGACACTTGGTCTATCTACTAGACGCCCAAGATCTCTGTCAACTTAAGTAGCATTTCTTCCACCTTTTACATTCGAAAAACTGACAACTGGCAACTGCTCCCCTCCTATTTTCAGTCAGTGATATAGAAACAGTCTCACATTAATACAACACAGACAAGTCCAAAGTTTCTTCCCAGAGATATTTATGGGAGGGCTCCTGCCAGCAATAGTGAAACTGTAGGTTTCAAGGCTATGAAACTTGATGCAACAATTATCATTACCATGTTCAAAGTGCTACTTATCACATGGTTACAATTACTCCTTCATTTCATCACCAAGATCCTGTTTCTCAAATCATTTCATTGTACCCACTTAACTGCTTCGTTCACCACCCCCGCTCTTCCATTCACATGTTATTCAATACTTAAGTCTACACTTCCTTACGCCTCTTACACTTCACACTCACATTCAACCTGCCATGATGATCATTCCATATACATTACATCACTTCATCTCCTACATAGGTGTAGGCATTTTAAATAAAGTGGCAGGAAGTCTAGTAAAATAATTTTCCCATTTTCCTCCAAAACTGCCTGAACTGTGTGTGGGCTAGCCACACAATACATATGACCTTTAATGAAATGTTTGAAACACATCAACATGTCTAACCTTTTGTGTACAACTTGAGTCTCTGTTGTACCGAGGTGATGGCAGACAATACTGACAGACGATTTACTCTTGATTTGATGTTAGAAGCTGTGCCAAACTCATCTGCCAACATTTTGCTTACTCTTGCAATCTGATCCTTTGGTGGAATGATTAGAGAAATCATCGAGGTCCCATTTCTGTGAAATACAATTTACATTAGTGCAAAGACTATGAAGAAATCTTATTTTCAACCATCTCTATATACTAAATGGCTTCTTACCTTAGTAAGGAAGGTAGCCCACTAAGGCATGCACCCACACCCACACATCCCAATTCCAATTATAACCCATTAGTTCCCCTTTCATCTTAACTCCTCTTAGATGAAAGGGCATCTCTGTCTCCTGCCCACTGTCCAAGTCTTAAGCAATGCAGCAAGACATAGCCCCACAGCAGGACCAGCTGCTTCATTTACAGTGACCTCCTTAATTCACATGAGGGTTATGTTCCTTGGATCAATGTGCTGGTTGGCATAGAAGGCATCATTAACTGTAGTATTCATAACTATACTACATGGTAGTTAGTGGTTACTTCCCTTACAAGAGGGATAAGACTATAGTAGAAACTATATAGATAGATAGCAGCTGGCTAACACCCACCATTTCCTACAAAGTTTCTATTGGCTGGTTTGAATGGCAGTTTTCATGCATCCAGCCCCTTTCAATGTTTATACTTGTCATCAGTCCCCATATGGGGTACTGACAGTATTTATTTATGTAGTTAACATTTCAATAGACTGTAGTGACAACCCTATTAGACAGGCAACTCAACATTCTTGAATAACTGGTAGCTAATTTCTACTACTTATATAATAATCATACATACATATACCAAGGCTTTTTCCCCCTTTCAAGGGAGGTAGCCAAAAAGGGAAAGGCATAAAATCACTCCCACCCATTTCATCCCTAAATACACTCCACACCCCTCCCACCCTCCCTCTCATCTGAGCACCTCCTGGATGACGTACATCCCTGCACCTTGCCCACTGCCCTGGGTCAGAAGCAGTGTCGCAAGATAATTACAAAAACTAATACAATTAAATGATAATAAAATAAAAATAAGAAATAAGTAAACAATTAAAATTAATACATGCATAAGCTAAAATACATACCCTCTTGCCATCTCTAAACTTTTAATGAGCTTCTTAATTTTCCAAATTTCAACATTGCGGTCAGCGCTGCTCTCATCAGCATTGTACGCTTGTGACGCCATGCTGCACTCTGGCGAGGAGCCTCTGTTCTGTAAACAAAAGAAGAATCTCACTTGTGGGTTTACGAGGCAATTAAACAGAAATCAACATTAGTAAAAGTGATGCATATGGTTTATAACCAAATACAAACACCTCCATAGCCCTCATAAGAGTCACAATTCGGATTCCAGGTCTTTTTAGGTCAGGAGCCAAATTTCAAGGTTCTCTATAATTAGGCAAAATCATAAGAGGGAGAGGTACAAAAATAAAAAGTGAAGAAAATAAACAAATTCTGCCAGTGCATTGGCAGAAACCTTATACAATAAATATGGTTATATACATTAATGGTGGCAATAAAATACACCTTTAACATAACACCCAATCAACTCAGAATGTACGACATAAAATAGTTAAATAAACCAAAAGCTACCAAAGACAGAAAGACATCCAGCAATATTACCAACGCTATTCAGCATATTCATGCATTCATTCCTCACCCCAAACCCATAACACATCCAAATATTTCCACATGAAGACATACAAACAGCAATAGCACAATGCCTAAACTACAAGAATACCCACTTCAAAACTTGAAAAATGGCCAACACAAAACATTGTCAGCACCACCCACACCAATAACCCATCATGCTACTCATACATGCCAGTTGAAGAGAAAGAAACAGCATCCCATAGAACTCCATTCCTGTTTATTACAATTAGGTAAATACAAACCCCACTATACTCGAGCTTGCATTTTCTACACACAATCTTTACTACTATCACAAGAAACCTCACTTGTAAAGCAAACGAAATTCTGAATGCAATAACATATAATAATAACACTTACAATAATAATGGGCTACACTAAAACAATCACAATCCACTGTACATACTAAAACACTGAAATCCTCCGCATACAGCTGTACCAAAGAACTGCTACAAACTTCCCCAAAGAACCCAAGCCCACAAATGTTACACATCATCTAACCACTGCAAACAGGATGCAAGAAGAAGTCTACATCTGCAGCAAGACATTGTAGCAGACACATGGCTACCAGGAACTGGCAACAGCCACCAGAAGAATTATGGTACTGTCAAGAGTATGATTCAGGCTGGGTTATGTAAGTGGTGTTTTGTCTTCAGTGTAATGGATAAATCCAGTATGTTCCTGTGGCCAGGCATATTCGCTGTTGATACGGTCTTAGAGCTGGACAGTGACTTGAACAGTCGTGTATGTGTGGTTTTTGCTTCTCTTGGGAAGTATTTTTCTGTGGGCTTAGTGTCTCAAGGGGTTTGTTTAGAATGATCCTTCAACAATCTGGCATTTTCACTCCTCAAGTGCTTCTGAATTTGTGAATGATGACCTGTAGTAGTGCTTCAGCACATGTACAATTCTTTACACCAGACCCATTCCTATAGTATGATTCTAGCTCTCAACCTGAGTGCACATCAAACTAATGTTCTACTATATATTTTCAAACCAAAATTTTCTGACAATAGTGAAACACACAACTTAATAAAATGTTGATGAATATGTGTGCTTTCAGTTATATTATACAGTTTGAATTTCATGTATGTTGAGCATTTGGGATCTTTTTAGGTAGATTTTCAAGTGTGATTTATGAAAGTATGATGAGCCTTTTCTATTTAACCAAAACAAGATGTATAAAGTGATCATTAATCTATACCCAATAAAAAACTGCTTAATTGGTTACATGGCTAGGTGCCAAATGATGTTGTTCAGTGTAGTTGGGTTTAGTATAGCTTTAGGAACTTTGCATGATTAACAAGAATAAAAAATGTATTCTTGTTCAATGCAATTAAGTCAATTGCTGCGACTTATACCTTGTGTAAAATGAGTGGTACTATAAGTGAAGGAATTGTTTGATGGCTAGCCCTTTGCCTCTATCTTCACCAAAGGAATGTGCAACAAATTAATTTACTAATTACATTTCATTTGAATTTTATGTCATTTAATGACAATGCCGGTGAAAATCTAACCTTTTTGGTGACTAAAATAATCTGGAATAAGCCCAAACAAAACATGTAGTGAATTATAGGGATGTGAGGCTAAAGAGAACACCTTCACTGATGTGATCTCCTAAGTTGGGTAAAGCCGTTTGGCAAAAGCCAAAATAGATCTTAAGACTGCTACTGAACTCATGGACTTAAGACAGTTTTAAATAATAACAATAAATGTTGTCTCAATTTTCTCTGACTGGAGACCTACAACCTCTTCTTATGTCTGTGCTGTATTAGTGTGGGACGGTTTCTGTGCAGCTGAAAGTAACAGGAATGGGAACAGCTGCCTTTTGTGAAAAGATGGAAGAAATACAACAGAAGTAGATAAAGTGAAATCTTGAGTCCAGCCTTGAGACTCCATGCAGGCCTAAACCTCCAGATGGAGATGAGGGGGTTGACAGGTTTTGAAAATGGGAGACTATTCTTTCTGATTTCCTCCTTGCAGGACCATAAAAAACAGATACTTGTCTTAGCTCCTGATGTGGTAATTTCTCCCACCTACATTTGGCAGAATATATGGGTCATTCAAGAGTTGATGTTACATTACTAGACAACCTGTTGACCTACTTTCACTTGTCTAGTCAATGTGTCACAATACTGTATTTTATACAATGTATTTACCAATACTTGTGATACATTATGCAACAGTCAAGTCTTTATGTCAACTATATATACCTAAAGGCTTTTTCCCACTCATAAGAAAGGAATCTAGCAAAGACAAACACCCCCATTCATCCGACTCCCATGCATTTCCCTTTTATCTTAGCTCCTTGTGGATGAAGGTTCACCCATGTCAGAAGCAATACACTGACTTACAGCCTATCAACAGCAGGGTCCCATTAGTTCATCTAAATACAACCTTCTCTCCTTGTCCCTACAAAGTAGTGTCCACCACAATGACATTATTCTGTCATGGGCTTGAACTATGATTATTTTGTGTCACATAAGTTGCAACAATGCCTCCCTACTTGTCAGTATACATCATGGGAATTGGGTTCATCCTTCCCATATTTGGTGGGACTTGTCTTCTTACTTTGGCTCCTGTCTTATTATTCTATTCAGTTACAATCAGTAGCATGACTTGTAAATCCTTGCTGATACCAGACTACTGTATTCAGACATATGGCACTTTCAGATAGTTTAAGTATTCCAATAGGTTTTGTGCCATACGGAAGAAAAAATTCTTTATTGAAATTTAAATCCCCTTTCCTTACAAATATCTCAACTGCTAAATTTAACAACTATTGACACAAATTTTACTAAACTGAAACCCACAGCCCCATAGCGGTTGGCAACACTCTTTGGCCCATCCCAAAGATTATCTCCAAGATGATATATTAAACTATTGTCCATGTACAGTGTGGGATCGTTTCTCCGTCACCATCTTATAGGAGTAGGAGGGAATTAGTTGCTGGTTGTCAGCTCTCCTAATATGAAAATAGAAGGAAATATAAATGAGAAAGAGAGATATGAGAAATAGAGATCCTTTGCCTGTTCCAGGAATGTCAGCCCCGCTAGCTAAACCTCCAGATGGAATAGTGTGTTGACTGGTTCTGAAGATGGACTGCAAGGAGATAGTTCTCTTCAGCTTTCATCTCAATTCCGCTGCTTGCAGATACCTGTCATGAGTCCCATTTGCTAAATATTAAAATAATAAACAAAACTATAATCTAGTTTCAATTTCAAATTGATGTATGACAACAATCCGCCATAAGAATGATTGGTATATATTATATGCAGGAATCCTTAAACCCATGAATCTATCAAACACCACAACCACAGTCCACATTAAAAATGTCTAGTATATATAAATATATATATATATATATATATGTATATATATATATAAATGCTGTCGAGTATGATTTTCTAGGACTTGTTTACACAAGAATGCACTTTGCTATGTGGTAGCTGTAGGCCTGTTACTTTTGCTTTACGAGCTTAATTTTGCATTTATGACCACCTTTGTGGTCTTCATTTGTTTGGCTATCATTTATACATATATAAATAGTACAGGGTGTATAATTTAAATTTTCTATACATAACATCACTCCAAATATGGGAAAAAAAATCAACATGCTTTCATTATTCCAATCTCTAACTACTATTCATATTTACTAAAATTCCGGTCAACAAAATGTGTAAATAGACATGGTTTCATGGACTATTATAGTACAACTACTATTCAAATGAACTTGTGTTATGTACTCTTACCAAAACCATAATTAGGGGGGTAGAAAGACCTCCTTCAATGTTGCATAGGCCTATTGACTATTCTGCAAGCTACTCTAGTCACATTGTATGCATATTCCATTTACAGTATCTACATGCAATATGCATGACAAATTGCCTGTAACATCTGACAGCATTGATCTGGATTGTACTTCTATAAAAGGTAAATGATCATGTAACTAAATAACTAATGAACAAATGGTTTGGGCTCAAGGTCACAGGATAAACATAGCACAAAACAGCATGAGCAGCTCCACTTATATTTCATATAGAACAAGATTTGGACTCAACTGACACCTTAATATTTGTTACCAAGTATTTAGTTAATCATTCTAAAAACATGAGAACATACTGATAATGATCAAATCTATATTTCCTTGAATTTCCTCCTAGCTTGAAATGAGGTCAGCCTATACAAATGAAACTATACATCTAACTCTGCTACTAACTTGTGCTCCATACCACCTACGAGATGCCTAGATCCTTATAACGATGGAAACATACCACAATACATAAAAAATTATAGCAATGGTTATTCACACTGCAGCTGTTCTGAAGGGTGTTACCCTGTCATTGCTGCCATGACCTCATCTTCAACGCCCCCGTCTTACTTTATATCCCCAGGATACATGGCCAAATATAAAGTATACACAATTGTGGACACTTCTGCTAAGCTCTGGGCCACTAATTTTCAATTGTTCTGACACAACTTCCAAAAACCGGTATGGAAGTCAAGT
>NC_134785.1:61487910-61512910 GCF_046742065.1 Oratosquilla oratoria | reverse complement strand
AATTTATTAAAATGGATGGAAGACTTCCTGACTGGGAGAAAAATGAGGGTAGTAATTAGAGACAAATACTCGAAATGGGAAGAAATGATAAGTGGTGTTCCACAAGGGTCAGTACTGGCTCCAATCATGTTTGCCATATACGTAAACGACATGGACGAAGGAGTTGAATGTTATATGAATTTCTTCGCAGATGATGCAAAAATATTAAAGAAAGTATCAACAAATGAGGACTGTGACTCATTACAATCAGACCTGGACACAATCTGGAAATGGACTCAAAAGTGGGAGGTGAACTTTAATATCAAGAAGTGTAGCATAATGGAGTTTGGTAAAAGCAAAAACAGAATTTAAAAAAATTACAAAATTGGTGAAAATGAAATAAAAAAGTGCACTCGGAAAGGGACCTTGGAGTGATAATCAGCAATGACATGACACCGGACAGACATATAAACAAAATAGTAGGTGAAACATACAACCTACTAAGGTCAATGAAAGTGGAATTTGAATACTCGGATGAAGAAATGATACAAAAGATATTAGTCATATTGATTAGACCAAAACTGGAATATGCAGCGACACTATGGACACCAAATACTAAAAAGAATATAAAGAAGCTAGAGAGAATACAGAGAGCAACAACAAAGTTGGCACCAGCTCTTTCCAAATTAACATACGAACAAAGATTATCGAAGCTAGAACTACCAACACTAGACCAAAGAGAAAGAGGTGAACTACTGATTTTATATAGAATCATGAAAGGAATGGAAATCCTTGACAGAAAAGATTTATTAAAAAATGACAATGGAAAAACAAGAGGTCATGAAAAGAAACTCAAAAAGGAGAACTATAGAAGAGATAAGGAAAAGAATAGCTTCCCACACAGAATGCTGGATATATGGAATAACTTAGATGAAAAAACAGTGTGTGCAAATACTATTCACGATTTTAAGAATAAACTTGATGCTGAAAGATACAAAGACGGGTCACCACGAGCATAGCTCCCTTCCCGCATAATACAACTAGGTAAATAGGTAAACACACACACACACACACACACACACACACACACACACACACACACACACACACACACACACACACACACACACACACACACACACACACACACACACACACACACACACACACACACACATACATACAGACGGTGGCACGGTTGGTAGAGTCCTCGACTGTCACTACGGGGGACCGGGTTCAAATCCTTCCCAGGGCTGAAATAATTTCAATATCGCTGCGCTTCGAGTCGTTACTCCAATTCTCGTGGGCGGGGAGTTGGGTGTGTGTGTGTGTAAGGTCACAGCATTACCCATAGATCGGTCATACGAGCTCTGAGCTCTCTTCCGAGAGGGAAATAGCTGCCGATCACGAGTCCAACACGTGATCCAAGACCATGGTGAATCACACACACACACACACACACACACACACACACACACACACACACACACACACACACACACACACACACATAGACGCATAAATACTTGAAATAGCTTAAAAAGTGATATGGCCTAAGCTAGACCAATACATTAATTCAAATCTAAATATGATAATTGGGAATCAAGGATGTAGATTGAGCTGGAACTGTACATAGATTTGAGGCGAGGTATGATGAATTAGCGAGTAGGAGACGGGACCTGACGAACGTTGCTCTTCTCCTGTATACTACAATTTGGTAAATACAGTTAGGTAAACACACACACACACACACACACACACACACACACACACACACACACACACACACACACACACACACACACACATATATGAGCTCTGAGCTCTCTTCCGGGAGGGAAATAGCTGTCGATCACGAGTCCAACACGTGATCCAAGACCATGGTGAATCACACACATACACACACGCACGCACACACACATACGCCCGCGGGTGCACATGCGCGCGCGCACACACACACACACACACACACACACACACCAGCGGTTTCAGTATAGTCCTATATGTGCTTACCAGCTAGGCTTGGATCCGTTATGGTTATTGTTTTTTATTTTATTCTTACTAAGTATAATATATGTATATATATATATATATACATATAAATATATATCTTGATAGACTAGTTGGTAAGTCACTACCACACTAGCCATGAGGATGCTGGGGTTCGAGTCCTTGGCAGTACCACATTTCAATTTCTGCATGTCGGCCTTGATGGCTTAGAATTAAAGTGCTTTGTAGTTGTTAAAATGTATACATACATACATATATATATATATATATATATATATATATATATATATATATATATATATATATACATATGCGCGTATGCGTGGTATGCAAGTATAATTATTATTTAGCGGGTTCCACACTGCTGTGGTATACTTCAGTTTGAGGAGTATTAGAGTTTGATAATCTTCATCCTATCCTCGCCCATGCAATGGCATACACTGGGCTAGTTTTCCTTCAATCGACGATTAATCGGCGGTATCGCCCGCCCTCGGATCTTTCTCCGCCGTACATTTACTGTGGCAAACTATTTTGTTTTCTCAACAAAAATACATAGTGTCGTTTGACATGCTGTAGGGAAATGATTTTCCTCCAGCGTGTTAAATTAGCCGAAAGCTGCAGGCTGCAAACCTGCTTCAACAGTTCGAAAAAAAAAAAAAAAAAAAAAAAGGTGCGATAACGCCTTTATGTTTGTCAAGAATTTGTAAGTTTCCCCCAAGTAATCTTCTTGATATGTCCTTCAGGTGGCAAATATTCATGGTTTATTACACTTTCATTTTTTCCTATATTTACTTCTGCAATTGTTTCATTTACACTTTTGGAGATGATAAGATTGTCTTACTTGTATCCCTTTTCAATATTTTGGATTATTTTTGAGTTGTAATAAAAAAAAAAAAAATGCCAGTAGAAGACTTTACGGTTCAAAATATAGACGGGTAGGAATAAATGAACAGATACAGATAAACTGATGAATAAAACAAATAATGATGAATGAATAAAGATATAAATCGACAAATACACAAACAATTAAATAATCTAATAAATGAATGAATAGAAAAATACACAAATAAATAAATAGATAAATGAATTAATAAATAAATAATATTTAGGTGTTAGAAACTTATTCTATTCATTGACGACGCAACTGGCAACATTTTCTTTTCTACCGAATTTCAAGTTAAATCTACTTCCTGACAATCTGAGGCCAATAATTCACGTTCAGTTTTTGTTTTGTGTGAATATACTTTCAATTTTGGTTTAGGTGCCCCAGTCTTTTTTATATAGGTTTTAAATTGTTTTCGAACGCTTTGTTTCATATATTCGGTATGGATTTTGTGGCTTGTCACTGCACTGTTTCCAACTTATAAATGTCTATCAATATGATCTTATGACCACACAGAAATAGCATATCAGTTTGAGCAGATCGATGTAATTGACTAACGATAACTAGACCTTCGAGATACAAATATCGTGTTACCAATCCCAGTATCCTGTTGACTATCGCTTTGCTGTCCTCATGATTTTGGCCTTGATAGCAAGTAAATAATTATATCTGTTACCTGTGACTCAGTCTATATTCTTTACATGTGTTGATTAATTCGTTTGTATTGGTTATTGGCTTGAATTTCTTGTAAAATTATTTTATACTGAAATAAATATATCTTTCATCATATCATTAACAGAGATTGTACGTGGCGTCAACACCAAACCATTTTCTATTCCCTTTCAATTCAACACGTCTTCGCTCTCGTCCTCATTAATCTTTTCAAATATAATACAACGACTAAAATAACTTGTAAGTAAAACTGAGCTGTGAATCGCTAGAATAGCATTAAAATATACCACACAATAAAATCTTTATAACAGAAATTGGAGTACAATGTTCGAAAATAAATCCAAACAAAAATAATAAGTTTGGGTTTGGTTAACAGCTTGAGGTACAGGAAAGCTGATCATATCGTTACATAGTGAAATCATCACACAACGTAAATTTAATAAAAAATAAAAAATGAAACGGAACATATGGTCGAAAATCAAATGTCACTAAGTAACGAAAATCGAAAATCAAAGTATCAGGGAGCGGAAAAATCGTTAGAATAACAACTGAATAGAATCACTTTGTGAGAGCAAGAAGGTCATTTCCGCCTGACAGGCGGTGAGGTGGTGGTCACAGCGGAGGGGATCGTGGAGTGAAGGAGGTGGTCAACAACGACAGCTGAGGAGTGAGCGTTACGGAAGGCGCGTAATGTATATTATTTTAAAAAATAAATAATGCGGTTATTATTCGCCTGCTAATATTTTCTATTAATCATGTTTAATAAGAAATAAATAAAATAACAAATAGAACCCTCGCATTCATAATTTGTAAAAAAAGTGCCAATAATATTAATGACAAAGATGAGAATAAATTTCAAATATTCTAGGGACAGGTGATCGAGAATAGGTTTAAGTCTGATCAGATCAAATGGTTGTGCATTGCTTTTGTATTTACTTTCGTACTCTAACTAAATTTATTGTGAGCTTGTCATTCATACATTTACTTCCTCATGTAACCTCTTTCAAAAACCTCAAACTGAAAATTGTGTTTCTTATGTCTATTTCTTGAAGTTATACGAATGTCCTCATGCACTGGATATTTCGCGTCATCCATCCAACTTTACCAAGGCGGATGAAGTAGCATTTTCGAGTTTCCTGTGATTTATGTTGCGCATGCACTGTATATGTGTTTATGCACACACACATATATGTGTGTGCGCGCGCGCGTGTATGTATATACGTACGTATGTATGTATGTGTGTATGTATGCATGTCGTCATTCAGTGGATGGGGCGATGGTCCTGCACGGGACTATCATCGTTGGAAACACACACACATATGAATTTGAGGCTTGGTGTGATAAATTGGAGAGTGGAGACGGGACCTCACGAGTCCTGCTCCCTTCCTGTATACTACAATTAAGCACACACACACACACACAAGACAAAATCTGGGATAAATTTTGGCATATTACCTAGTGTGTGTGTGTGTGTGTGTGTATTTACCTCAAAGACCAAGTTGAATACACACACACACACTAGGTAATCTGCCAAAAGTTATCCCAGATTTTTCTGTCTACATTCTACACATTGACATATTTTCCTTCGACTTGATGCTGAAAATGTTCTACATTTGTAAAATATAACTGTGGATTATCTATTTTCCTAAAATCAATTTACTTCCTCTGTATGTTTTCACATTTTCTGTTGTGTAACTTTGTTTTTCATCTATCAATAGTTCATCTATATATTTTCCACATCTCTCATAATTCTATGAAGTTTCAAAGGTGTAAAAATGCGAGATACTTATTTTAGTAAAGTAAATAAAAATGAGTTGTATTTATATGAATAAACTAGATATTTTTCATTTAATAACGAATCTAATAATTCTATCATTATTTTCCTTCTTTTCGTGTCATTCTTTTGAAGATACTAAGCCTGTCTTCGAGCAAGGAAAAAGCCTTAATAAGGTCAATCCCCAAGAGGATATAGATGTGCATCCACGTGTTCAAATCAGCGCTCAAAAGTGTTACACTGTGACGTAACACTGTGGTATGTGGTTGAGCGTCGCTTATATCCACGTCACACCATATCAACTGAGTGCAAAAGGATCTTGATGAGCGTTGAAGTCTCTGATTAATCCACTAACTTTTCTCATGTCGATATCCTTTACTCTGACCAATTCTTGTCGACATTATACAGTGCAATGACTTTGTGAGGAAGATGAAGGCAGACGGCCAAGAATTTCAATCCCTTCCTCCACAGAAATTTGAATTTCTACTAAATAAAAATGATACTGTCAGGAATCTGTTGGAGAATGAAGGCATTATAGTCGAGGAATTTTAGTATTTCAGCGCTGAAAGTGGTCTCTCGGGGGAAGAAGGGCATGTGGGTGTCGCTGCCAATGACTTGGAGAGAGGAGGTAGGTGCTGGGAGCCATTGACATTCCACAAGAGAAACCGTCTTATTTGAAGGGTTGCGTTCGGTACGATGGATAGATATTCTTTCCCAGGTGGAATGTACATGCGTAGGGGAGGGGTGGGGGCAGTGCAGCACTCGTCAGGGGTGGGGGGAATGACGACTGGGGAACTCAACAAAGGCCACGACCGAAGTTCACTTAGTGGTGAAAGCAGGATACACTGTAACTGCTATTTTAACCACAAAGAGAAAAAGAAAATTATTCTCGAAGTCTTGCAAACTAAAATATTAGTATTGATTAAAAAAGAATTATATAATTATCAAAATTAAATTTTATTGATAATCGAAGCTTTAAACTTTGTGTTATAATGTAGAGAAAATATAATAAAAGAGAATGTAATCAGAAAAAACGGCATGTTCAGGGTAGACTAAAGCAAATGAGTGACCATGTATGTGGCAAAACTAGTCAGGAATAAAAGTATTTACCTCAGCCTGTGTTCCCTTTACCTCCTATCCACAATACTAAAAGTAATGAAACAACAACAATGATGATAATGATAATGCTAATACTCACAATGATAGCAATAAATATAATGATGATAGTAACAACGCAATTCGATGTTTAATTTGGTTGGGGGTTGGGCAATAAATGTCGGAAATTATGAAAACTTCATCATCATTTTTTTTTGACAATGTTGCCTTTTTGCAGGAATTCCTTTTCAACTTCAGCACACCGGGCAATGATGTCCTAGTGAATGCCACGTCTCACTCCAGTCTACTTTTTCAAGTGATGTATCTTCATTCTAGGATCAAATCAATAACATTATATTTATAATTGTTCTTCAAGCGTTATATTGGGATCCCAGGGGACATAATAATCTTATTATTACAGATGATGTTACCAAGGCAATGACGAGGCTAATTAACATCACACTGATTAGTGCCTACGATCACACAATCAAGAACGTCACCACCAAGAAGGCCAGAGTAATGACCAGGGACAACCACAGCAATAAACCTCATGCTTCGGGAATCAGTGCTCCTCGTCACTAGGTACGAGGCAGTCCACCTGCCCCAGGGTGGATGGACGGAATCTACCGTCCACAAGATCCACATAGGATATCGCTGTGGGTGGCAATTGCTACGCGTGGGAAGAGACAATTACGAACGATGCAACCTCTGTGGGACTGAGGTGCAACAACCTCTACCATTACCTACTAGAGTGTAGAGCCACGGACATCCCTTGCATAGGACTCGAACCGTCACTGACTTCGACAGATTGACGCGGCACCTCACCGTCTTCCCCCTTCCGAAGAGGCCCAAAGTAACAAAAAAAAAAAAAAAAAAAAAGGTCTGCCTAACGCGTTGGTAGGAACAGAGGAATATTTGTTTCATAGATTATCTGACCGTAGCACAACAACAACAACAACAACAACAACAACAACAACAACAACAACAACAACAACAACAACAACAACAACAACAACAACAACAACAACAACAACAACAACAACAACAACAACAACAACAACAACATCAAAGACTACCTTGTATGACATCGACTCTCGACTTTTACATTTGGCCAAATAGCCTACTCCGGAACTTTCATATGCATCATCGAAAGAAAAGAAAAAGAAATGTAGAAAGAAGTCAAATAAGAAAGGCAGAACAAACCTTTGATATCATGGATGTGCCTCTGATTAACTTTGAGCAAAGAAGGAAATATGCATTCCATTCATGCATATTAAATGAGAACAAAACCATGAGGGTGGCGAAAGCTTCTCTTCTTAATAAAAGACAAACCAATGGATGCTATTCCTGTCTTTTATCTCGCCAAAACTCCTCTATACCCCTAAACTATATAAACAAATAAATAGACAAAATAGATAAACAAATACACAAGTAAATAAACTTCTAAATAAATGTTACCAGCCAGGTAGAACATTTCAATGAATTAACATAAATTTTTCATGCGTGATATATATACCCCCACCCGTAACGTGTAATTTTTCTACCCCCCCCACCCCCTCCCCCGTGACAGATGTACTCCTTGGCTAAGAACCAGCAATTAATCTTTCAACTTCCTCCATCTCCATCTCCTCCTCCACCCTCTGCCCTCCTTCCACTCCCTCCTTCTTTGCTTCTATTCCAAATTTTCCTTCATCCACTTTTCCCCCCTTTTTTCCTACTCCAAATTATTCTTTCTCTCCCTTTCTTGCCCACCGTCGTTCGGTTCCCGACGCCTTAATTGGTTTCCTTTCTTTACTCTCTCCCAATCTACATATCTCCCCTCCCCCTGACCAAGAATCATTTTTCTCCATTTAATTAGTATTTTTCATATTTTTTCTTACTTTTTCACTTTTTTCTTCTCTCAAAAGGACATTCTCCAGATGACTTAAGTTGTCTGGCCTTAGGGAAAGTAACTCAGCAAGTAATTCTCATTACCAAAAGGCTTAACTGAGTGGTTAACTGAGTTAAGGATTAACTGAGATAGGGCTCACGTTTAACTGAATACAGTCGTACATCATGCTCCGAAAGAGAGAAAGAGAGAGAGAGAGAGAGAGAGAGAGAGAGAGAGAGAGAGAGAGAGAGAGAGAGAGAGAGAGAGAGAGAGAGAGAGAGAGAGAGAGAGAGAGAGAGAGAGAAGAGAGAGGGAGAGAGAGAGAGAGAGAGAGAGAGCGAGAGAGAGAGAGAGAGAGAGAGAGAGAGAGAGAGAGAGAGAGAGAGAGAGAGAGAGAGAGAGAGAGAGAGAGAGAGAGAGAGAGAGAGAGAGAGAGAGAGAGAGAGAGAGAGAGAGAGAGAGAGAGAGAGAGAGAGAGAGAGAGAGAGAGAGAGAGAGAGAGAGAGAGAGAGAGAGAGAGAGAGATGGAAATAAAAATGGGGGAAGGGGAAAGGAAATAGAGATGAAATAAAAATGAAATAAAAGATGGAATCCAATCTATCTTTAACTTATGAGACACACCTTTGGTCGACACGGCTCAACTTTCCTTCCGCGAGGGCAAACCATTAAAGTTCACCTCTTTTGCATTTCCAGACCTTTCAGAATCGGGGCTCCATTCCCCTCCTCCTCCTTCCCCCCTCCCTACCCCTCCTTTCCCCCCCTCTCCTCCTCCTCCTTTCCCCCCTCCCTCCCCCTCCTTCACTCCTCCTCCTCTCTCCTTCACTCCTCCTCTCTCTCTCTCTCTCTCTCTCTCTCTCTCTCTCTCTCTCTCTCTCTCTCTCTCTCTCTCTCTCTCTCTCTCTCTCTCTCTCTCTCTCTCTCTTTTTCTCTCTCTCAAGATTTCGGATTTTTTGTTTCTATTAAATAAAAACTCGGCATCTAAAAACTGAAGACGAGCTAAGCTCACTGAATTTTTCAAATTTGATTTAAATAAACAATTAAGCAAATAAGAAAACAAACAAACAAACAAATAAATGATAAATGAAATAAGATAGTTCAGTGATTCAAATATACATTCTGCATAAAAATTCAAACTCCATTTAGAAAGCGTACACAAACTGAACATAATACATGTTTCCTGTTTACCGCCAGCATTGGGAGGGAAACCTCAATAATAATTAAAGATTAAAACTGCGGAAGACCCGCGGCCTCTAGAAAACCGGCAACAGCCTCCGGGAGGGACCATAAGTCACTGAGAAAGGATATGATTGTCAGTGTGGGGCATGGGGGTAGCAGGTGTCTCGAGCCTTGTATGGTGATTGCATCTGAGGCAATACGAATCTGTGGTTAGGCCTATTCTATGTTGGTACTGTACTGTCTCAGTGACATATGGCGTCCTGAGTGAAGGCTGTAATGGTGACAAATAATATTCCTTGTGTGTTGTTCATACGTATTTGTAATATTGTTTATTTATTGTTGTATATCTTATGTATTATTATGAGAACCAAGTGTTCACGTTAAGCGTGTATGTTTTTCCCGCCAAGTCTGAGCTTGGTGGCGTGGCTTGGCTTGTCAGTCTTGATTCCGCTTACGATGCGACCGCACGCTTGTTTCTGTAGTGCTTTATAAATTACATACTTATTACGTTTTTTTTTCATTAGCCACCTGATACAAGGCGTGCTAATGTGGTTCTTGTCTGGTGTCTGAAGGTTTTGTCTTTGGTACTTATATTTAGTGGTCGTACTTCAAGGGCTTGATTAGTTATCTGGATGTGTATATGTTTCTGTGTGGATGTTTTGTGTGGTTTGTTGTTGTAGATGTTTAGATAGTATGTTGCAGATGTGTTTGCTTATTTTTTCTATTTTTGTGTTCTGTTGGCATGACAGCGGACGGAAAGGGGAGGTTTCCGATTAAGTGGAGCGGCCTTGCTGTGGATGTACTGTGTCTTGCTGCATTGCGTTTGACCCAGGGTAGTTGACTGATGCAGGGATGATCTGTCATCCATGGCGAGCTGAGTTGGGAGGGAGGAGAGAGTGGTGGATGGGAGTGGAATGGGTGGGAATGGGTATTTGCCTTATGACTTGACTACCCCCCATGTAAAGGGGAAAAACTCTTGGTATATAGATGTAGTGTTTTATTGGTGGTGCTTGCGAGATCTAGTGTGAAGGGTGTGTGTTGTTTAGGTTCTGGTGAAGACTTGGGTTTCTCACATTCTCATGTGATGTTCTGTTGGGAGGGCTTTTGTCTCTGTATGTAGGTGTTCTGCATGGGTGTTTCTGATGCATCCTATTGCAATTCTCAGTTCTCCATTCTGCAGTGTTAGTAAACTGTTTGTGTTCGATTTGCTGATTATCGGGAACCTTGCTGCAGATGTGTATTCTAAGGTGGTTCTTATGAATTGTTTATAGAAGGTCATTGTTTTGTTGTTGTTGTTGTTGTCAAACGTTAGTTCTTGTGATGGTTTTTAATAGGTTTGTTTTCTTGTTGATTTTTGTTGTCAGGTTCTTGAATGTCATATATGAATGTCATATGAATATCAATGTTAGTTCTAGAAATTTTGGGTTCCTTTTTAATGGAAAGGTTTGGCCATCCAACTTCACTACAGGATGTTTTATTCATGCATAGCTGTCTCGGGTGAGCAGTGTTACTGTTGATTTCTGGGGTGAGATTTGTATTCTGTTATTTCTGAGCCACTGTTCTGTTTCAATTTGTTCAAGTAGGCTTGAGTGTTCTTTGCAGCTATTTTGTACTTACTGAGCTGGGTTATTATCGTCAAATCATCTGCATATGAGAGAACAATGATGCTTAGTTCTGGAGTTGGTTGATCATTCATGAAGGGTAGAATTATTGCACCCTGAGGGACTCCACTGTATAGTCTTTTTGTATCTGACCCAGGGCAGTGGACAAGGTGCAGGGATGACCCGTCATTCAGGAGGTGCTAAGATAAGAGGGAGGGTGGAGGGGTGTGGAGTGTATTCTGGGATGGAATGGGTGGGAATGATTTTATGCCTTTTTCTTTTTGGCTACCCCCTTGTAAGGGGGAAGAAGCCTTGGTATATGTATGTATGTATGGTTACTCTACATTGTTTTCCTGCTATTAAGTTGGTTAACCACTTCTTGTCATTGGTATGGATATCTCCCTCTATGATGTTTTTGGAGAGAATGTGTCTAGGGACCTTGTCGATAACTTTGTTTATATCTAAAACAACCGTAAGTGTTCTTTCTGGCGGGTCGTTTATGATTATTCCTTCCATGGGAATGGGTGGGAGTGGTTTCTATGCCTTTTTCTTTTTGGCTACCCCCATGTAAGGGGGAAAAAAACCTTTGGTATATGAATGTATGTAGTACTTGCTGTGCGATGTTTGTACGAGTATGAGTGCTGGTAGAGTGGCCCTCCTTGAAACAATGTTGGTTTTATTCTTCGGTTGAAACGTTGCATTGAATGAAAATAAATATATAAGAAACAGACATATAAATAAACAGAATAAACGAATATAATGAAAATAATCAATTGATAAAGCAAAGCTGGACGAATTAAACAAATTCCCTCTCATGAAGACTACATTAATGATCCGATGAATTTTAGAATATGCGTTTAATGCAACATGATACAATGTTTCATGAGCTGAAAAGTATGACATTTTTCTAATCGTGTCAAACATGACGCTCCACTTTTCATCTCGCTGTTTGCCAGAAGCTAATCATGTGTGTTTATAAAGGCTGATTTTGTTTCATAAACTATATTTTCATATTTTGATCATGTTTTTTAGATTCTGTGTTTCAAATTACATTGTTTGGAAGATTTATTCTTATGTAATTTGTTGAAGCACAATGGTTTATTGTCCTGCAGTACATATATATATATATATATATATATATATATATATATATATATATATATATATATATATATATATATATATACACACACTTACATACATTCATCTTTTCAACCACATTAATTTTAATTTCAATTCCATGCCATCACGATCGAGACTGACGAGGAGCTCGATGGAAGCATATACAGAAATTGATACGTGGTCAAGCCAAGGTCTCGGACCTAGCTCTGACGTAACAAGTGACCAGTGACTTAGCCCATTTCACTATCAGGAGAGATCTTGCTCAGCGCCCCTTTCACCCCATCCATCCATCTCATCCTCGGTCGTCCCCTCAAGTTCACTCCTTCCACCTCTGCCTTCCACACCTCTTTTACTAATCTTTCATCACTCATTCTTTCCATGTGTCCAAACAATCCTAATACTCTTTCATCAGCTCTATCTGCCATCTCCTTTTCCACTCCCGCTCTCCTCCCCACCTCCTCGTTTCTCACTCTATCCAACCTAGTAACCCCTACCATACTTCTCAGACATTTCATCTCAAACACATTTAAACTTTTCCTTTTTGCCTCTCTTAAATTCCAAGTCTCTGCTCCATATAATACCGTCGGTACAATCACCCCTTCATACAATCTCCTCTTTGCATCCATTCCCAGTTGCCTATTTCTCATAACACTTTTTAATCCCCCAAGGCATTTACTTGCTTCTCTCAATATACATTTTACCTCCACCTCTACTTTTCCCTTTTCTGCCACATGTGACCCCAAATACCTAAAACTATCAGCTCCCTCCAGCCTATCTCCTTTTAGATTTACTTCCAACTCACTGCCACTGTCTACCCTAATTTTACCCACATCTATCTTCAATTTTCTCCTATCACATACCTTCCAAAACTCTATCACTATCTCCCTTATTCCTCTGATCCTGCCACAAGCGTAGTATCGCCAGCAAACAACAACTGGCTCACTTTACACTTTTCCACATTTTCTTTAACCATCTCAAGTCCCCGGCCCATTACCCTCGCCTTTACCTAATGCACCACCCCATCCATGCACACATTGAACAGCCATGGCGACATGACACATCCCAGAGGCAGTCCCACCTTAACCACTCACTCTCTCCGTTTCACATTCTAACACAGGCTCTACTACTCTCGTAAAAATTCTTGACTGCCCTTAACAGCTTTCCCCTAATCCCATATGTCTGCAAAACCTCCAAAAGTGCCTTCCTATCTATTCTGTTATAAGTCTTTTCCAAATCCATAAAGCCCCAAAAGAAACATCCTTACATTTTCCTAAAGCTGTCTCGCATATCTGCCTCACCACAAAAACCTGAACCACACAACCTCAACCTTTCCTAAACCCACACTCTTCCTCACCCATTAATTCCTTTGTACTTCTCCTAATCCCCTCAATGTTAACCCTCCCAACTACACTCAACAAATTGATCCCTCTGAAACTACTACAGTCACTATTGTCCCCTTTTCCCTTGTAAAACGGAACTACACAGGCACTCCTCCAGTCCTCAGACACTCTACCCTCTCTTAGACACACATTGAATAACCTTACTAGCCAGTCCACTATTACTGTACCTCCTTTCTTCAGACACTCTGCATGAAACTCACACACACACACACACACACACACACACACACACACACACACACACACACACACACACACACACACACACACACACACACACACACACACACACACACACACACACACACACACACACACACACACATATATTTGTTTGTGTGCGTGTGTTTATTTATTAATTTCTCTATTCATCTATCTATCTATTTATACAGGGGCGTAGTGTTGCTGCAGTTCGCCAGAGCGCCGCTCCAGCACCTCTGCAAGTGGGTGGCTTTGTTTTCTTTACTTGCTTGATAATTATATTTACTTTATGATGATTAATGAATGCAAACACAAAACACTTAATCATCGTGTTACATACAGTGGGCCCACTGTATATAGAAACATAATAAGGATGACGGGCTTTTGTCAGGTCCTCCAGAACTCCGGGACCTATAAAATTGGCACTACACCTCTGCATTTACCAATCTATTCCTGGAGCTGATGTATGATTGGTATTGAAATGTGAAATCATATTGTTTGGGTATGTCCTCATGGACTGTTTTCATTGATCTGTTTTTGTGGAGGGTAGTGGGGTGTGTGGACTTTAAAGGAGGACTGCAAGATGGAAAGCCAAAGAATGCTCGAAGGGGATGGGAAATATAAAGGATTATGGTTATGAATAGTTGAAATAAGAAAAAAGGGGTGGGCGTGGGGGCGGGAAGGGGACAACAGGGAGAGAAAAAGAGAGTCGAAAAGAGAAATAGAAAATGTCTGGGGAAAGGGACCTTGTCTTTCACGTGGTTATAACCTCTCATGAAGGCATTTGTTGCTGTAATGTTCTCATTTTGCCCTCTCTACATAGACAAACTGACATCCTGTACAACTGTGGTTGTACGTGACCCCACGGACATTATCTTGCTGCTCTTTGCTCTTTTTTTCCTTATAAGCACTGAGTTCCTTTCCGACCTAGCTATGGACTAAAAGGTCTCCTGTCGGTATGCTCCTCCTCCTCTCCCTCCTCCTCCTTTCCCTCCTCCTCCTCCTCCTCCTCCTAGCGACGACACTGTTGTTGTTGTACACCTTTATCTAGCTCGTTTCTTTTTTCTTTTGTTTTTTTTAATGACATTGTGATATTCATAATATTAGATATATCTTTTTTTTATTTGTTATTCTGGGTTAGATTACCTGGAGGAAGAATTGACAAGGCGTTAGGCGTATCTATTTGTCTATCATTTGTAGAATCATTGCTATCACTTCCAGAGTGCGATATTTGATATATATATATATATATATATATATATATATATAAATATATATATGTATATATATATATATATACAGTATATATATATATATATATATATATATACATATATATATGTATATATATATATATATACAGTATATACATATATACATACATATATATATATATATATTATATATATATATACATATATATGATGTAACATATCATAGCTTCTCTGACCTCTTTACAAAGCTTAAGTGGAATTAGATCTGAATTGGTTTGATCGTAATGTCATTTATTCTAGAAATACTGAAAACTCATTCAGCTAAAATAAGAAATAATGAGACTATGAATTAGCTGCCCTTTGTTTTAAAGTAAGGTAATTATTATCAACAAAATGCTCTCGTCGCTGTTTCCTCGAATTCGTCGTCATTGTCAAAAGCTTGGTGTTCAGCGTAATAACTTCAACAGCAAAGACTTGGATGCCAATTAGGGGTATAACCGACTTAAATTAGTTAGTCTCAGGCTTGTTAAATTTTTCGTTTTGAAATTATTTCTTGATTGGTGTCACAGGATGATATTTTTCTTGTGAGAGGCGAAATAAAACAAACACTTGACAAAGGGTATTGAACCCACAATGGATTAATATAAAACAAGGTAAGTCAACAAATCTAATTGAAAAAAGAACAAGGTTGAACTAAATTTATCACGTGACCCTGAGAGGGAAAATATATTAAAACGACGAAGAAGAAACATGGAAGGGAGTTAAGAATTATATGAATCTCAAGACATGAATTAAATTTTCGACAATAGTAAAAATGTAATATTTGTGAAAATAACAAAGAAAATGAAAAAGTATGTTCATCAGAAGGCGCGCGGGAAACAGGCAGGGGAAATTAAACTTGGATAGTTTTCTTTTAGTTTATTAATATGTTGAAATACAATAGACCCTCTCCCAGGGCTTCGGCACATCCCAAATGGCAAAAGTTTCAATGCAGAGAATGAGGATATATGAGATAAGACTTCGTATTAAGATTATTCGGTCGTGCCACGTGCCTTGCCAACCGCTAGCAAGGGAATCGTGAAAAACAATGACCGGGGTCATTTGAGGTCACGATGTCTTCGGGAGACTGTGAAAGATGTTTGCAGGATGGAGCGTGTTGAAGCAGGCAGTTCGGGCCTCCAGTTCCTACTATGCATATCTCCTACACTCATTCATATGGTTTTCGTCCTCGCCTGCTTTCATTATACACACGTTCTTTGGACCAACCGGGAGAAAGTGCTTTGGGAACTTATTCTCCGGAACTCAAACGTGACTTGAGGAGACGCAACCAAATCCCAGAACTCAAACGCTACAACAAGGAATACTACACACAAAGAGACACTCCACCATGCAGGTAAAACCCAACAAGCAGGTGCATGCAAGCGCACAAACAATAAGACGCACCTACTGTATCGCTCTAAACGCAGCGGCAGTCACGTGGTATGAGAGATTAGGCTAAGTGATATGGGCACGGGTTCGAGGTGATAAGTAGCCACAGCACGCACCAAAATAACACACAGGTGCAGTACACAGGCATTACATCACATGCATAATACACATTTTCTAACACATACATACGTATAATATATATATATATATATATATATATATATATATATATATGTATATATATATATATATACGCATATATGTAGTATAATGTATGATGTATGTGAATACACACGCACATGTATACGAGTTCATATATATACAAATGCACGTAAGCATGCAATATAATATATATATATATATATATATATATATATATATATATATATATAATATATATATGCACATATATATACATATATCTGTCTATACATATATATATATATACATATATATGTATATATACATATATAAATGTATATATATATATCTATATATATACATATATACATATATAAATGTATATATATATATATATATACATATATATTATATATATATATACATATATATATATATATATATGTGTGTGTGTGTGTGTGATTGTGTGTGTGTGTGCATACATATATGTATGTATGTACAGGCTTCTGGTGTCAAAAAACAAGGAAATATTTCCTGAACTTCTTTGTAGCGTCATGGAACTAGTTTGAGCATTCATGTATGAACATATAGCGTATTTAATCTCCTTAGCTGGGCTCAAGTAGAGTTAAACAAGCCTCACCCACTTACGGGCTCACGTGTCAGACACCTGCAGCCTCTTCATGCTCATCGAGCACAATTCTCCTCCTCCACCTCCCACTGTCATGCTACTCCACCCTGCACTTGCATCTGTTCCACATTTACTCTTTTCTTTCTTTCTTTGTTTATTCTCGGTAGCTGTCAGTCCTTTATTATCTACATATTTCATAGATCGAGAAAAGGAATGACGAGTTGGTTTGGTTTGATCTCACGAGGTTATCGTCTGAATAAGACGAGGATGGTGTTTGATGGCGAAGGAGATTTTGAATAAGGGAATTTTAGGTAATATTCCTTTACTACGAAACCCACTTCCTGCAAGGCAGGATGCTAACAGCTTATACTCCTGACCTCTCGTTCAAGAGGCGATGCTGTAATCCACTTGTCCAGTACGGGGCACGAAGGATAATTGGAAAAGAAGAAGAAAAAACAACAACAACAATATATATATATATATATATGTATACATATATATATATATATATATATATGTATACATATATATATATATATATGTATATGTATATATATATATAAATATATATATATATATATATATATATATTTATATATATTCAGGAATAAAAGAGGTATCATGTGCGATGTGGTGCGGAATAGAAGACGTCCTGAAGAACAGGCAGGACTGATCTCTGTCGTCTTCCGCCGTTGCAAAGAGGAGCAGTTAATGACATAACAAAGCAGCCAATAATGCCTGGGGATCTAATTCCTTTTTCCACTGCCTCTATCCTCCCCACAAAGAAAGGTCACGGCAGCCGTGGCTCGCAACCAATCATCAGCTCATTTCCTTGGTAAATATTGACCCTCTCACTTAATCTTTTGCTTTTCTTTTTCTTCTCCTTCTGCTTCTTGGGTCTATAGTCACCATCGACCACTCTTCTGTGGCCTGCTGGTCTTGTCCACACCCTAATCCACATCTTCTCGTACGCAATACAGACTAAGGTGGCAGCTGTACAGCCTACACAAACGTCTGACTCGATCTTCTATTCTGTGACCTCAGGCATGCCCAGGTTTTTCGTACTTGTTATATTATTCTGGTTGTCCCTCAGGCTGTTCTCTTGAGCTGCACGTGACCCATTTTCTATTACGGATGATACTTCCGCAAGCCTATTTCAGACTCATTTTCCCTACCGGGTAATACTTAATTATTCTAATTTGGCTTCCTTTAGCCTATTTCCTTTACTTGCATGTAACCTTCTCGATATTGAAGAGGGGATCTTTTTCAACAAATATCAACACGTCTTTCACGTTCACACAAACACACATACAAACACACACACACACTAAATCATATAAACATTTCAAATTTAGCCACCTAAGCCTATTTGAACAAAACACCCACTCCATGGCATATGTCAGAAAGAATGATAATAACAAGAGAGAGAATTCCAATAGATAGGTATGTATATAAATAAATAAACAAATAGGTAAGATAGATTAACAAAATGAATAGAATGATAAATAAACAAATAAAAAAAACCAAATGGATAAAGTAAATATAAGGATTACAAATGATTACAAAGGAGGAGCATGCCGACAGGGGACCTTTTGGTCCATAACTAGGTCTGATGCAAAAAATCATAATAATGATAAATAGATCAATATTTTTTTCATAATAATATAAATGATAACAAATAAAACATATAAATGCATAGGTATAGTTAAATAATAAACAGACAAATAATAACAAACAAATAAACAAATAATATAAAACAAATGGCAGGCATTACAGCATCTTGCTTAGGTGTTTATCTAAATGAATCTTAAAGCTTCGAACTGAACTACATTGCACTGCCTGTGCAGGAAGTTTATTCCATTCATTAACTACACGGTTGGCGAAGTTGTTTCTACCCACTTCCAAATTAGATATATTTTCTGACGGTTCCAGACAATTAGAGCGCCCGTGCCTGCATTCGTTGGCGGTGGCTCTTCTCACATAGGATGCACGACTTCCATGATCCTCCAGCAGCACATCTGGACTTTCCAGACCTGCTGCTTCATTTCCTCTGCAGCACAGAAGGCTTTGAAACGGCTTACCTGAAGTAGAGGAGACTACGATGTTATGTATATCAATTAATGGCGGCGTTGCTGTCTTCAGACTTTGTACGTACACACCACTGTCCACTTTGTACTCATAGATTTCAGAGAATCTAATATTGGGGATCTTCTGGAATTCTATTCAAGGTTGAGACGTAATGGCAAAAATGATGTGCCCGATTTGTCTACCCGATTTATATGTCTACAAGAAGAATGATACTGAGGAAGTAAGATGCAAATATTTTTCTGTCAGGAATGGGCAGTTATGCACTCACTGAACAAGAAGGTTGATCAAGATTGATCATGTATCTATATGGAGGCCCCATCTTGAGGCTTATGCTGAGATCCAATTTACTTCTGACCATGGCTGGGACATCGGTGATAACGAATTAAGACCATGGTCTTTGTGTACAGGAACTAATTCCACATCTTTACCAACTTTATAAATCAAATATATCCTGGACATCACGCGATGATGATAAGGTCACTGATGGTCACTAGGTCGCTGGGTGGTTTTGTTAAATGACTCCGATCCACTGCATCACAAAAACTTGTCAGAAGTTTTACCCGAATTGCGCGGGTGACAACAAATGAAAATATCATACAGGGTTATGCTAAAATATCCTTGAATCACCACATATTTGCCTGGTATGGTGCAATGAATTTTCCAAATTGTCCCGCTGGATTAAAAAAAAAAAAAAAAAAAGTCACTTCAAGATACCCAATAAGACTACATATTCCCGCATCCCGCAGTTTAAAAATGTCGGAAAATCCTTCCCACCTTCCAGACCTGTGTCTTTTGCATGGCTTTGCCGAGAGCAGGAGAGCGAGCAGACAATGACATCAATCTAGTTCGTGTTGGAAGCCATTCATCCGTGCCAGGAAAGAAGAGCATTGAATGATGACGCACGATACACAGTTTCCGCATTTTACATCGGGACAGCACTCGGAGACAGCTGCACTCCTTGGGCTACAGAATTCATGCCTCGGCGCCAACGAACTACCCACCGCCGCGGAAAGATACATTGACATCTATAGGGAAGGCATACCTTAAGGCCTGGGTGAATATAAATCCTTGGAGTATAAGTTAAAGTATTTTGTAATATTTGGTTTGGCAGATACATTTTGAGCCTTGTCACGCGCCTAGGAAAGGCATGGGTGAATATAAATTCTTGTTCTTGGAGTATATGTTCAAGTATTCTGTAATATTTGGTTTCACAGTTAGGTTTCGAATCCTGCCACGCGCCAAGGAAAAGTGTCCGTTTAAGAAATCATTTCTAAGAGAATGAAATACTTCTTAAACTGGGGTACGAGACATGATAGCACCAGTGCAATAACACTGTATATTTATAATGAGAAAGCATCATGTGCATTCATTGTATCCTACTAATTGACATTTTTATTTTGAAAAAAAAAAAAATACCATTGTTCAGTAATTGAATATATCTGATAATTTCTCAGCAAGGTTTGTATCTCTAATCCTTTTAATATGTTTGCATTGTATTTATATTGGATGTGGTACGAGGAAATTTTCTTAGATATCAAGGGATACTAAGGGCACTGAAGAAGGTTAAGAACCATTACTTTAACCCCGTCATTACTATGTCGAACTTTATAGTCTTAGGTCTGGTTAACATCACGCGATTTCATTCAACTCCGAAAGGGACCTCGCCCTTTGACCTCGTCAGGTCACGTAGTAATTGCCCGTTACTGATGGGAATCGAACTCGAGCTCACGTAATGCAGCTGTGGTCAAAAGCTTTGAATTTTATTTGATATCACAGCTTGCAACACCTCTCCGCTTTCTCTTACTAGTATTACATTATCCGCTGAGATTAAGTGGTTTAACCTTTTAGGGGTTAAGATTTTTGTCTAAACTGATACAAATCACTTAGCGGAGAAGACAATAAAGATATACGTCGAGTAAGGTAAAAAATTAAAGTTAGTTGTATGTTTTAAGAACCTTTGAGGGTTCTCTTTTAGCTGAATAAAACCCCAGACAGAAAAGATACAAATTAAGCAAGTCTTCAAAGGGTTATTCTTCACTTACCTCTTCTGACCAGGGCAGTGGACAGGATGCAGGGATGGCCCGTCATCCAGGAGGTGCCAAGATGAGAGGGAGGGAGGAGGGTGGAGGGGAGTGGAATATATAGGGGATGGAATGGGTGGGAGTGGTTTCTGTGCCTTTTTCTTTTTGGCTAACCTCCGTGTAAGGGGGGGGAGGAAGCCTTTGGTATATGTGTGTATCTACCTCTTCGTTTCTTTCACACTCCATTTATACACATATTGGAGAACCCTGGAGACATCACACAGTCACAACCTCCTTGATCGTCTCGGGGGAATTTTCAATGGATTAACTGTACTGGTATTCTTAACTTTAACGTTTATGTTAAACGTATAAGAATATGAGGAGCTCTCTTCAAAATCTCATGGAGTAGAGGAAGTATGTGGATTTTTAAAATTTATTTTCTTAGTGTTGTCAATGTAAAAATTCTTCGCTATTTTATGTACCTTTTCAGAATAAACTAAGTACATACATACATATACCAAGGCTTTTTTCCCCCTTACAAGGGAGGTAGCCAAAAAGGAAAAGGCATAAAATCATTCCCACCCATTCCATCCCTGAATACACTCCACACCCTTCCACCCTCCCTCTTATCTTAGCACCTCCTGGATGACGGGTCATCCCTGCACCTTGTCCACTGCCCTGGCTCATAAGCAGTGTCGCAAGACGCAGCATATCCACAGCAAGGCCACTTCATTAAATCGGCGGCCCCCCTCTCCGTCCCCCCATTGCATAAAAGGAGAAGACGGGGAGAAATCCCTTCGGGTTGCGTCAAATTTTGCTCTCACATACTACCTCACCCCCCATCCCTCCGGCCATTCCACCTCATGCATCACAACATCATCCATATACAACCCTTCTCCATTCACCCCTGTCTTCTGTCCTCTCCCGTCCTTCCTCAACAGACATTCCCCTCTTCCCCAAAGCCCCCTTCACCCCATCCATCCACCTCATGTTTATTCCCTCCACATCTGCCTTCCATACCTCTTTTACTAGTCTTTCTTCACTCATTCTTTCCATGTGTCCAAACCATCCTAACACTCTTTCATCAACCCTATCTCCCAACTCCCTTTCCACCCCTGTTCTCCTCCTCACCTCCTCATTTCTCACTCTATCTAGCCTAGTAACCCCTATCATACTTCTCAGACACCTCATCTCAAACACATTCAAACTCCTTCTCTCTTCTCTTATGTTCCACGTTTCTGCCCCATACAGTGCTGTTGGCACAATCACTCCTTCATACAGTCTCCTCTTCGCATCCATTCCCAAATGTCTATTCCTCAATCCACGAAGGCATTTACTCACTTCTCTCAATTCACATTCTACCTCCACCTTCACTCCACCTTTTCTTGCCACATTTGCACCCAAGTATCTAAAACTATCCACTTCGTCCAGTCGCTCTCCCATAATGCTCACTTCCAGTCTACTGCCACTTTCACCCCTTGTACATCTCATCACCTTACTTTTACCCACATTTATCTTTAGCTTTCTTCTATCACATACTCTCCCAAACTCTGTCACTAACTTCCTCAATCCCTCCTCCGATCCTGCCACAAGCGCAGTGTCGTGGCAGTTGGATTAAATATATGTCGTATATTCTTAACTCATAATTGAAATATGGAATATAAATTCTATAAGTACAAAGGAACATAGAAAAAACCCAGAAAGTTTGTTATTCTGATGAAGAACAAAACAGAAGTGAACAGTGAACATGTGACGTCATGGTAGGTTTTCTGAAGACGCCAAACTTAAAATATCTTCCACTTTTGTATAAGACGACTTTTAAATAGTAAAGCAAGATATTTTTGTCTATCTCACTCGTTAGCTTAATCAACTGTATCAAATTATTCAATTGAAGCAGAAAAATATCTCAGACAAGGTCGCCAAACAAATAAACAGAATGCCAAGGACGTAGCTTAAAAAAGTCATTTTTGAAAATAAAATTCCCCACTCAGTGCCAAATTCGAATTCACTAATTAATTAGAGGTAAAAGAGAAATAAATTATGTTTCATTAGTTCCTTCTCCAGGCACACAAATAAGCCACTTACATAAACAGGTGTGATGGGAGATAGTCAACACAAACTTGAAATGAAAATTTATGTGACGGTCTTTGAGCTTTCCAATGAGATGTACACTCACAGGCAAAAGTTTTGACATACCGGAGTCTTTGACGATACAGAATTAAAGTAGATTATCTGATTTTTTCACATATTCAAGAAAATTATCTAATGGTAAGCAAGCTACTACACAGGAAAATATTATACGTACTCGAGAAAAAATATATTGACTTTGTGGTAACTGTAACGTGGGTCAGATATTTTGCTCGCGACTGTACATCATTTCCGAGGTGAGACTTTGAAAGAATTCCATTAGCACCATACAAGCAACCATACCAACCCGGATCAAGCCATCGCGGTGAGGTACAGAGGTTGTGTCGTCCCACACAGGATAGATTGGTCCTGCAGTGGGGTGAATTCGAGAATATATATATATATATATATATATATATATATATATATATATATATATATATATATATATATATATATATATATATATATATATATATATATATATATATATATATATATGTACATATCTATATTTATCTATCTATACATACACACACACACACACACACACACACACACACACACACACACACACACACACACACACACACACACACACACACACACACACACACATATATACATATCTATGAACGGGAAATTGTGGAATATATTATATTTAAATTCATTCCGCACATAGTGTTGGAAACTAATACTCGACGATTACTTTTTCAATAAAGCTGCGATTTTGATTGGGGGGATGAACCATGAAACAGGCAAGAAACTATTTCCTTTTCAAATAAAACACTCCTAGCATTCCAGATCGATAAAATTAGATAAACTTTATTTCACTTCATTTTGTTTTTAATATCTAGCAGACGTGCTGCGCAAAGCGTGGAATCCGTTACAATTCCGATGGAGCAAGTACACAGGGCACAGGTAGCTGGGACGCATAGGAGTCTTGGTATCGATACCTCGCCCTTTTTATTATGCAAACGTAAGATACTCTGTAACAAAATCACTCTAATTCCACTCGTCTTTTTAAAAACATTTGTTCAGGGAGATTCAAATTAGAATTACATATATTCTTCTAAAAGCTACAACGCACAACATGCTGCAGGCGTATTTATGTTAATAAATTTGCGCAAACTACACTAAACCCAGAACAACTTTAATTGCTATAGATTAACTAGTATATGTTTCGAGTGAAGGGACTGGAGTATTAATCAATCACAGGACACGGTGTCGTAAATTGGGGAGTTGATAAGATATATACATGTATATATATATATACTGTATATATGTACAACACTGAATGGGTCCCAGTGATTAGAGATACATTTTAACAACCACACACACACACACACACACACACACACACACACACACACACACACACACACACACACACACACACACACACACACACACACACACACACACACACACACACACACACACACACACACACACACACACACACACACACACACACACACACACACACACACACACACACACACACACACACACACACACACACACTCATTCATATACATACATACATATATATATATATATATATACA
>NC_134785.1:61462910-61465410 GCF_046742065.1 Oratosquilla oratoria | reverse complement strand
TCATCCTCATCTTTGTCCTCGTCTTTTTCACCTTCCTCCTCCTCCTCCTCCTCTTTTTCTTCCTCCTCCTGTTCTTCTTCCTCGGGTGAAATGACAAGTGACGATTTTGTAATATTTGTCAGTCACGTCCCGGTGTGTCAAAGACAGAGACGGCTTACCTTCGATGCATCAGCTACTTTTACGAGGTCAACCACAAGACATCTCCATCCCTGAGGAGCTCTGAGCATCTCACACGTCCTCGCGTTTGTCATTTTAAGAAAAACATAAAGGATCTGCATATGGCTCTTATTTCCAAAAGTCAGAAACGTCACCCTACTCTGGATGTACTGTGTCTTACTGCATTGCTTGTGACCCGGGGAGTGGGCGGGAGGCAGGGATGAACCTTCATCCACGAGGAGCTAAGAATGGAATGGGAAAGGGTGGTGGATGGGGGTCGGAGTGGGTGGGAGTGGGTGGCTACCTCCCTTATATAAGGGGGGGGAGGTCCTTGCTATATTGATAGATAAAAAAAACGCCACATTTGTGATTTCAGTCTCCGATGATGACCATAATTGATTTTGTGGAAGATATGCGTTAGTTTATGTTAAGGTGGAAGTGGATTCTGACTAGGTTAGGTTATGGTTCTAGTTAGGGGAGATTACGTTAGGAGAGGTTTGATTTGGTTAGGGTGGGTTAGATTATGGTTAGGGTGGGTTAGATATGGCTAGGTTAGTTTATGATAGTTTAGAACAGATTAGGAAGAGGTAGATTACTTGCAGTTAGGTTAGAATTAGATTAAGGTTAAGTTTATTTCTTCCTATTTGTTTAGGTTAAGATGTTTTAGGCTGGGTTCTTTTAAATAATGATAGGTCTTGCATGATTAGGTTCAGTTAGATTATATTCAAGTTTGTCTTTTCCGGAATTTTTTATTTGAACCTGACTTGACTAAAACTTGACTTAAACTTGACTTGAACGATTTGAACGCACGTTTTTGACACCCGAAAGCAACCCGCCCCCTCCCTCCCGGTCCTCCACAACCGGGAATAATGATGATTAAAGGGATCACATGAGAATCGTCATCCCAGACTTCGAAAGGGTGATGATTCTTCATGTGGGTTATCCTAAGGTGACTATTGTTCATGTGGGCCATCCTGGGTTTACGGTTCTTCGTTTGTATAAGTTGATGACAATAATCATAACCTTCATTCAACCTAACCTAACCTAACCTAACCTAACCTAACCTAACCTAACCTAACCTAACCTAACCTAACCTAACCTAACCTAACCTAACCTAACCTAACCTAACCTAACCTAACCTAACTTAACCTAACCTAACCTAACCTAACCTAACCTAACTTAACCTAACCTAACCTAACCTAACCTAACCTAACCTAACCTAACCTAACCTAACCTAACTTAACCTAACCTAATCTTTATTCCACTATTAATATTCGGCGTAACAACTCTTCAGGGTGGACGTTCTGGGGTAACAATTCTTCATGTGACCCGACTAAAGAACAAAACACTCTGGACGGAAGCGAATATCAGAAGCGTTTCCAATACATTAGGAACATCTGGAAAACAAAAACAACTAAATTTCACCTCGAATGGAAGTTGGGCATTAATATGCAAATGTCCCGGGCAAACACATGCATAAAATTATCACGCCTATGTGTATGCATATATTGAATAAAAAGTTGAAGGTTTGGATGACTGATTGTATAACTGAAATTGCGTGACAGCCGGAAGTTACGGTTGATATACTGTATATATATATATATATATATATATATATATATATATATATATATATATATATATATATATATACATACACATCAAGAGCTATTTCCTCCATATAAGAGAGGTAGCCAATTCAAAGGCACTTACCTATACCCACCCATTCCACTCCCCTCCTCCACTCTTTCCTCCATTTCAACTTAGCTCCTTATGGATGATGGGTCATCCCTGTATCTCACCCATTGCCCTGGTTCAGAGGTAATGTAACAAGACACACTACATCCACTGCATCAAAATATCACATATAAGTACCCCCTACCCTACCAATTCCCCGCCCCTCCCTTTATTGCATAATAGTGTCATCTATACATAGCCACTCTCCATTCATCCCTACCTCCTGCCTACTCCCTTTCTTGCTCAACAGACATTCCTCTCGTGCTCAACGGCCCCTTCACCCCATCCATCCACCTCATCCTCGGTCGTCCCCTTAAATTCACTCCCTCTACCTCTGCCTTCCTCACCTCTTTCACTAATCTTTCTTCATTCATTCTTTCCATGTGTCCAAACCATCCCATTACTCTTTTATCAGCCCTATCTCCTAACTCCTTTTCCATTTCCCCTCACCTGCACGTTTCTCATTCTATCCAACCTGGTAACTCCCACCAAACTTCTCAGATATTCCATCTCAAACACATTCAAACTTTTCCTCTCTGCCTCTCTTAAATTCCAAGTCTGTCCCATACAAAACCGCCGGCACAACTACCTTTTCATACAATCTCCT
>NC_134785.1:61435410-61442910 GCF_046742065.1 Oratosquilla oratoria | reverse complement strand
CTCTGTCTCATAATTCCATCTACTCTTATAAGTTTAACTCAATGGGAATTTTGTTTTGAATACTCCAAATGCTCAGGATAAAATCTGTCTCTTTGAAGATTTGTGGCATAGTTTCCCGAGTGCTTGTGTGTCAATGAGTCTGAATTTGTTTATGCTGGCAATGGGTATTTCTACAATATTAATATTAATATTTTCTTCTTGCAGACGCGTTCATTGTTTATTTATTGATTAATTTACTTGTTTGTTTGTTTTGTCGTGTTACGGTCTGCGCCTTTCCCTTCTCAGATGGCAGTTTGTTAACCTTCTCTATTATTCTGTTTAAGAAGTTGGGCTTGTTTACATTGTTCTTAACTTTTCTCTTTTGAAGTTTTGTGATTTGTGTGTACATTTATGTGTGCAATTGTGTGTGTGCGCGTTCGTGTGTGTGTGTGTGTGTGTGCGTGCGTTTGTGTGTGTGTATGTTTGTGTGTGTGTGTGTGTTTGTGTGTGTGTGTGTGTGTGTACTTGTTTGTGTATGTGTTTGTGTGTGCGTGTGTTGTATTTTACGGGAAGAGAGAGCGCGCGCGCGCGCGTGTGTGTGTGTGTATGTGTATATGAGTATATGTAATGTCTATATCTAAGTCTATTTCTATACCTTGGTTCTGGGAATATCACACAAGCGTATGTCTGTTCAACAAGATAAAAAAATCAAAAGAAATCTCATTAGTGTTGAATTTCGTTTTGTATTCAATGAATAGCTGAAATTAAATTCCTGAAGAATTGAATTCTGAAGTGGTACACGTTTGGCGCCATACGGCGTTCAGTGAATTTTGTAAATCGAATTCCTCACTATTTGTCACTGACATTGTTGTATAGGCAAGATAGGTGTAGCCTACTTCAAACACTAATGGTGACCTCCCCCCCCAAAAAAAAAAAAAAATTAAAAACACCTTATGAATATTATTTTCGGTCATTTGAAATCACAACCTGTTTCCTAAATGAGGTTTTTTAAGGGAACATAAATGCAGTAATAAACTTGATCACAAGATTATGTAAATTTTACAAAAAAATATGAAAATATTATATATACGAAAAGTGAAGAAACGACTGAACATATCTGAAAAGTGCATCATTGTCAGCGGGAGTCGTGAACTGAGGCGCTATTCAACCACAATTATGAAAAACGACACACAAACATCCCCGGTGTTCCTAACACAATGGTCTATTTTCACGGTGCCGAGTTCGATGGCCAAACACCGCTGGGACAACGTCACTATAAATCTGTCGTTTAATTAGCCAACGCGCGCCGTTGGAGGACACTGTATACAACTCCCGAATACTAAAAGAGTCAAAGTAAATGAGTTTAGGAGGCAAGATGGACGGAAAATGGCGCGGCTACCGAGCTGGGCACGAGACCAACAATACCAGAAATTTGCGAAAGTAAATAAGATAAGCAACTGATAAAAGAGACGCTGCGTCGCCAAAACTACGAAGTGCAACAACTTCATGAAACCAAAGATCTTATTCTATATATATATATATACAGTATATATATATATATATATATATATATATACATATATATGTATTTATATATATACATATATATATATATATATATAAATATATATATACATGTATATATGTAGGAGAGACCAAACGCAGAGTATGGGATCCTGTATATTTAACGTTTCACCCAGCATAGCTTCTTCAGAAATAACACAGTGGACAAACATCTGGTTTCTTATATAGGTTGTAAGAGGACTAGAGGGAAACACATAAGTAGAACAAGAGTTTATTCTTTGACTAGTTTCGCATAGTGTTGCTTCCTCAGAAGCAACACTGTGTGTATTTATAAACATGTATGTATATATGCACATATTCATATATATGTAAATATATATACATGTACATATATATATATATATATATATATATATATGTATATGTATATATGTATATACATATATGTATATATATATATATATATATATATATATATATATATATATATATATATACATATATATATGTATGTATGTATATTGACTTCCTGCCCGTTTCGGGTAAATCTGTATCTGTTTCATACATAGGAAAATGTGTCATCTAACACACCATTCTAGAATCAAAGCCTACAAAGAAAGAAGGAAATGACCAGTTTACTGTTGCTTGGAAAAATGTTCAGTGGATGAAGTGAGAGAGAGTGAGAGAGAGAGAGAGAGAGAGAGAGAGAGAGAGAGAGAGAGAGAGAGAGAGAGAGAGAGGGTGAGACAGAGAGAGAGAAATAGAGAGAGAGAAATAGAGAGAAATAGAGAGAGAGAAATAGAGAGAGAGAGAGAGAGAGAGAGAGAGAGAGAGAGAGAGAGAGAGAGAGAGAGAGAGAGAGAGAGAGAGAGAGAGAGAGAGAGAGAGAGACAGAAAGAGAGAGAGAGAGAGAGAGAGAGAGAGAGAGAGAGAGAGAGAGAGAGAGAGAGAGAGAGAGAGAGAGAGAGAGAGAGAGAGAGAGAGAGAGAGAGAGAGAGAGAGAGAGAGAGAGAGAGAGAGAGAGAGAGAGAGAGAGAGAGAGAGAGAGAGAGAGAGAGAGAGAGAGAGAGAGAGGGAACGTCCCGCTGTTGTGGGTTTGTTTCGTCCTCGCTTTGCACTTTCTTCTCGATAGCTTCCGGTAAATGCTACTTGGGAAATAAAAGGACGGGAATCCACGAGTGTAACCCTTTCTCTATAAATTACATTTTGGTAAACACACACACGCACACACACACACACACACACACACACACACACACACACACACACACACACACACACACACACACACACACACACACACACACACACACACACACACACACACACACACACACACACACACACACACACACACACACACACACACAGACACACACACACACACACACACACACACACACACACACACACACACACACACACACACACACACACACACACGCATACACACACACACTCAGAAACACGCATACACACATACATATACACACACGCACACACACACATATACACGCACACATGCACACACATATATATACACACTCGCACACATACATATATACACGAACACATGCACACACATACATATACACAAATACTCGCACACACACATATATACACGCACACATGCACACACATATATATATACACACACACGTACACATATATATACCCGCACACATGCACATACATATATACACACACGCACACACACACATATATACACGCACACATGCACACACATACATATACACACGAACACACACACATATACACACATACACATGCATATACACACTCACACCCACACATTCACACACATACATATACACATCTGTGACCTCCTACTGAAATATACACAGGTCAAGGGAAAAAGAGGAGGAACCGATGAATTATGTACCAGCGTACTCCTCTTTGTCTATCTTAAATCCCCGCTTTCCATTGTTCATCTTGTCACTTTTTCTCTCCTTCTTCCCCATTTCCTCAGTCTACTCTTTCCTCTCTCTACTCTGCTTTTCCTTCCTTATTATCCTCTTTCACTTCCTCCTCCATCTTCTTCACTTTCTTCTCCTCTACCTCCTCCTCCTCCTCCTCCATCTCCTTCACTTTCGTCCAGTCATTCTTCTTCTCCTCTACCTCCTCCTCCTCCTCCTCCATCTCCTTCACTTTCGTCCAGTCATTCTTCTTCTCCTCTACCTCGTCCTTCTCCTTCTCCTCCTCCCTCGTCTCCACTTCGTTTAGTCTTTCTTCTTCTCCTCTACATCTTCCCTCTCCTCCTCCTCGTCCTCCTCCTCCTCCTACTCCTCCTTCTCTTCCTTCTCGTTCTCCTCCTCCTCCTCCTCTTCCTTCTCGTTCTCCTCCTCCTCCTCCATTTTCTTCACTTTCATCTAGTCTTTCTTTTTCTCCTCCACCTCTTCCTTCTCCTCCTCCTCCTCCTCCTCCTCTTTCTTCTCCTTCTCTTCCTCCATCTTCTTCACTTTTATCTAGTCTTTCTTCCTCTCTTCTACCTCTTCCTTCTCCTTCTCCTCCTCTTCCTCCTCCTCCATCTTTTTCACTTCGTTTAGTCTTTCTTCCTCTCCTCTATCTCTTCCTTCTCCTCTTCCTCCTTCTCCTTTTTCTCCTCCTCCATCTTCTTCACTCTCGTTTACTATATTTTCTTCTCTATTTGTTCCCCTCCTTCTTCTCCTCCTCTTCCATCTTCTTCATTTTGCTTAGTCTTTCTTCTTTTCCTCTATTTCTTCCTTCTCCTCCTCCTCCTCCATCTTCTTCACTTTCGTCGTCTTTCTTCTCCTCCTCTACCTCTTCCTTGTCCTCTTCCTCCATCTTCTTCTCTCCGTTTGATATTTGTTCTATTCTACCTCTCCCTTCTCCTCCTTATTTTCCTCCTCCTCCTCCTCTAGTCTTTCTTCTTCTCCTCTACCTCTTCCTTGTCCTCCTCCTTCATCTCCTTCACTTCGTTTAATCTTTCTTCTACTCTACCTCTTCCTTCTCCTCCTCTTCCTTTTACTCCTCCTTCTCCTCCACATTCTCCTCCTCCTCTTCCTCCTCCTCCTCTTTTTCCTCCTCCTCCTCCTCCTTCTCCTCCTCCTCCTCCACCTCTTCTTTCTTGTGTGTCTTCTTTTCGTGCAGAAGCTCCCCCTCGTGTCTGGCCGACCACCTAATGAGGCGATGAGTATTGGTAAATTGTGACACTGAGACGCCGCGAGAAAGGAAAAAAAGCTCCGTAATGGCAAAATAATGGTAGGAGTAATTAACGCAAATGGCAAAAAAAAAAAAAAAAGAAAGAAAAAATCTTTGAAGGCAGAAACGAACGGCCGAGTCTCAGAGAGGACAGGAACCCATGGGGGAGGAGGAGAACGAAGAAGAAGAAGAAGAAGAAGAAGGCAGAAAAAGAACGCGAAGAGTCTCAGAGAAGAAGAAGAACCCATGGAAGAAGAAGAAGAAGAAGAAGAAGAAGAAGAAGAAGAAGAAGAAGAAGAAGAAGTAGAAGAAGAAGAAGAAGAAGAAGAAGAAGAAGAAGAAGAAGAAGAAGAAGAAGAAGAAGAAGAAGAAGAAGAAGAAGAAGAAAAAGAAGAAGAAGAAGAAGAAGAAGAAGAAGAAGAAGAAGAAGAAGAAGAAGAAGAAGAAGAAGTAGAAGAAGAAAAACATGAAGAAAAAGAACGCGAAGAACGGGAAGAACGCGAATAAGAATAAGAAGAAGAAGAAGAAGAAGAAGAAGAAGAAGAAGAAGAAGAAGAAGAAAAGTAAGCCTACACTCTGTGACCTGAAAGCAGCCGTCAGAGGCACGTTCTACATCAGGACCGATGCTGAATGCTGGAAGAAGTGGCGGCTGAGACCTGAGACCGTCTTAAGACGGGGATTAGTGACCCCAAGATGGACCGAGTCTTAAGTGGGGCCCCGGCTGGCCGGAAGCGTCTTATCATATGGCCGACCTGTCACATAGTTTCACAGTTGAAGAATTTTTTTTTTGGGGGGGAGGGGGGGTCCGAGGTGCGAGGGAAAGTAGGACTGGATAGGGAGCGAGAGAGAGTACAAAAAAAAAAAAAAAGGATGGGAAAGGATTAAGAGGACGAAAAGAGGGAGTGTGTTAGTAGGATGTACGGATGTGTGCCTGGGAGTGCAGGTTAAACCCTTTCGTACAGGGTGGCACTTTTCCTTTCGTTCCTGTCGTCGCCAGTTGATTTTTGTTCACCTTCGTGACAATATATATGTATATATATATATATATATATATATATATATATATATATATATATATATATATATATATAATAATAATAAAAGGTTATATCCCATTTTGACTATTGCCTTCCATACCCATTGGTACTGTTCCAGGAGTCATGAAGATATTGTATTCATTTCAGTATCACCCTACTTAGTAGCCAAAAGATGGTTGAAGAATTATCCTGTGTCCTCTCGTTCTCTCCTTTTCAGCCTTTTTTTCACGAAATTCAATGAAACAGTGACTGTTATAAAACATGCTGATATGAGACCTTTCGATTAATGACGAATTCGTATGCAAGAAGAAAACAAAAAAAGTAAAAAAAAGATAAAATAAGATAAAATAAAATAGAATACTGAGTAAAACAAATAAACAAACAACACAAATAAAATACGCACAAACAAAATAAGATAAAAAATATCACACAGGAAGACCGAATCTTTCATTTTGAACTTCTTCTTTGAGTTACGAGTTAAGAGTTCGAGATTCTTTGCTCGTTCTTCATATGCCAGTCCCTCGGGGAACCCTGTCCTCTTTCCAGAGACTGAAAGCCATTTTGGTGTTTGTCCACCTTGTCTTCATACTTTTTCCTTTCCTCGACAAAAAAAAAAAAAAAACTTCGAGTATGACATCGTCGTAGTAGTTTTCACCTCAGTCCGCGCTCTTAAAAGGAAACTTTTGAGACTCTGAGACCAAACGTCGTAACAAGCAAGGATGGTCCGTATTTCCTCTTGGCATAAGGTTGGTAGCCTAATTCATCTGAGAAGAATACGGACTTTAGTGTCGACCTCTGAAGATTAATCTACTCGTAATAACACCGAAGTCAAATACTTTCTCTAACTCTGGCTAGAAGTGAAGATTTGAGGTCACAAATTAAGGATCTAAGCGGAGTCTAAGAGCGTCACCTTTGCCTTACGTGCTCGGTGTTCCAATACAAGTATGGTGGGAGGCAATGGTCGCTGTTGGATTCGAACGCGCGGCCACGAAACGCGATGGAAACAGACACGTTAATCGGAACACCTGTAGCTGTGAATCAACTCTTACACGTGGAGCTCGCTATTTGCACATCAAAGCGTTTATCCTCAAGTGATACTTCGGTTTTACTCCACGAATTCACGCTCAGGGTCACGTGGACGATGACCCACGAAAGGTTTTTGGTGCGGGACAATTACTCAAAGTCGATAACTTCCCTGACCAGGATTCGAACCCACATGTCTAACTCGTCTTAGTTTGGCGGACACGCGCGCTACCACTGAACCACGACGGCCAATCGATAATTAGTTTTCAAATGATATGCAGTATCTTGTATCACCCAACGCACATGGATACAAGTAGAACCAACTTATGTAACCCAATTAAGCAGGTCTGCCTACAGGATTCGAACCCAAGGCAGTGTGACAGTAGATTAATACGAGCCTAATGTCACATGACCTAGGGTTCGAATCCCGCAGGTAGAGTTGTTTAATCCAACTGTCTAAGGATCACGATCACATGTAGGGTTCTTCAGTTCTTTCTCCAACTGCGGTTCATGGAATGCTGAAGATTCTCATAAATCTGGACACAGGAGACCAGAGAACGAACAAAGAGCAGAGACAGCTCTTCTCAATGACCACCCCCCACCCCTCTGCTGACGTATCGTGACGTGTCTGATTCATGTAACGTCACGCGACGCCCTCTGTGACGTGATATTGGGGGACTCAGTAGGGTTTGATGGGATGGAGATGGAGATGGGGTGACGTCTTTCCACTTGGAAGTGAAATGTTTGTCTAGTG
>NC_134785.1:61405410-61407910 GCF_046742065.1 Oratosquilla oratoria | reverse complement strand
CATATCGACTGTGTCGAAAACGCTCGTGGTCCTTTTGGGAGCCAACGATCTGCACATCCATCTTGATCACTTTGCAATAACTCGTCAACTTTTGGTGGTCAGAGTTATTTGTCAGGGCATTGTCACGCAGAACATTGCCTGCGTTCTCTCTCTATCTCTCTCTCTCTCTTCCTCTCTCGTATTTCATCACATTCCATCCACTGTTCAATAAAACTTTTAGCTCTAACGGACGACCGTTGGGGGACTTGCGCAACGTTCGTAGGGTTTGGTGAGTGGGCATGTTAGGGTGGAAGCTCAGGGAGTTTGGAATAATAGTTACATGCAGGGTGAGGTTGGAAGAGAGAGAAAGAAAGAGAGAGAGAGAGAGAGAGAGAGAGAGAGAGAGACAGAGAGGAAAATAAAGGCCTATGGCAGGGAACAAATGTCGTCCAATATGCAGACAAAGCTTTTGTGTGATTTCGACACTTCCACATCGACTGCTTGCGTCCAATATTTCCCCCCACGCCCTCTCCCGGCAACATGCAATGTCTTATTTACTCCATTTGTATACAAAACGGTTGTCTGATTTTGAGTCGGCCATCTCCCTTACCAAGGGGACAAGGCCGTTAATACTGTACAGACTGATATGTCTGTCTATTTTTTGTTCCGTAGGGTGTATGTAATGCAGTTTTATTGCAGTCAATATTTTAGATTCTGGTGATTTCTCCATGGACCAAGTCGCTTAGGATTCTTTCGCAACTGCAGATTTGTCTTCATTTACAGAGAGAGAGAGAGAGAGAGAGAGAGAGAGAGAGAGAGAGAGAGAGAGAGAGAGAGAGAGAGAGAGAGAGAGAGAGAGAGAGAGAGAGAGAGAGAGAGAGAGAGAGAGAGAGAGAGAGAGAGAGAGAGAGATGTTATGTATGCATGTATGTATGTATGTATGTATGTATGTATGTATGTATGTATGTATGTATGTATGTATGTATGTATGTATGTATGTATGTATGTATGTATGTATGTATGTATGTATGTATGTATGTGTGCATGTATGTATGTATGCATATATATCATACTATTCTTGATAAAACTGAAACAATGTGACAACAATTGGAAATATGTTTTGTATTAATCAAATACACCAGTAGTTAGGTTTGCGTATCCGGAATGGTGTTTTGCCCTCATGCACATGTGTATAGCCACCACTAAAATCACAGCACGGTTACACCCTGCTGCACATGTGTGTTAATTTTACGTTCCCTTAACACCTGCGAATCCGTCGTTCATCCTCACGCGATTGCCATGTCTACCACATGTGATATTTAACTAATAAGAATTGCCTCTCTAATGTGTTTTTATGGCCGTGCTACTACTACTACTACTCTGCTGGCTGCTACTTTCACTACTACTAGCACCACGTCTCCGTGTTCACATACATAAAATCCCACGCTCTTTTGGTACGATTACCAAACTTGCCTACATTCGTTAAAATCTCGTTCCCCTTCTGGGCTTACAAGACATCTGGAGCATGAAAAGGAGTCACTTAGCGATAGAAAGGATTAGGAACACTGAACACATTCCAGACTTTCGGCATTATCAGTACTGGCTGTGTATTGCCATTATCTACATGAATTTATTTGTATACCGTATATTCCTTTCTGTCTGGGCATTGTTCTTCTTTGGAAAATACCATTCATGAGGGACACAAAGTTTTAAACAGCTTTTAGTCTTTGCGGTTCCTTCTCGTCTCAGAAGCTGACGATCTTTCAGAATATCTGCAGAAGTCCTTCTTGAATTCCTGGCTTGATTGAGCCCAGGGAACACAACAACTACGCAAAGAAAATTCTTATGTTTTAAAGTCTTTTGAAAAAGGTTTTGAATTTCGAGTGGCTCATACACTCACAGACCCGCCGTCGACTTTTGATGAATGTACAATCACCACCAGCCTCTAGCCTAGGCGTTCTTGACTTGTCTCTTCACGTATCCCCATGCTTATGATTTACTGTTGCTTAGCTTCCTGGAGAGACCCCCTTTCCACACTAATTTAAATCGTAATGCATCCACTAACTACTGCTGGTTTCCGGTTTGTGATACCATTAGTGAACTTCTATGGCCCACTAAGATGCCCATGGACCCTAATGATAAGAATTAGTGGTCTAACCACAACCATCTCTGGTGCCGCCATGATCACCATCTTCTTGAAAAGATGGTCATCGTTTGCCTCGCCTCTGAAGAAGACCACACAACATTACATTTCTGGAAAGTCTCGCCCTTTAACTATAAGCAATTATGTGAGAATCAACACCGTGTGAGATCGAAACCTTTATTGGTACGACGTTTCGCTTGTTACAACTTTTTCAAGTACAGACATATGGCAAACACTCTGAGTACATATAAACAATTACCCATGCTTCCACTGGAAGGTTCTGGAAATCTCTTCCTTTTGATATTTTTTCGGAAACTTGTCTGTGACTTTAGCCTTTTCGGAAAGGGAGTTTCGGTTCAAGACTGGTTTTGAGTTTCC
>NC_134785.1:61392910-61397910 GCF_046742065.1 Oratosquilla oratoria | reverse complement strand
TGTGTGTGTGCGTGCATACATAATTATATTCTACATCCATTAATTTCACGTTTCAGAGATAATAATATCTATTACCTCGAGTTTCACTGATTGGTAAACCGCAGCCCCGAAGCGGCTGGCAACGTTCCTCGGGCCCTTCCATACATCTTTCCAGGAAGGAATATTGGACTGTCGAAGTCGGAGAGAGATCTTGGGTCTGGCCACACGACCGAGTGCCAACCCCTTGGGGTTGCACTTCTGGATGGAGGTGAGGGCATTGACGGTAGGGAGATGAGTCTCTCTGATGTCTATCCAGTGTTGTTACGTACAAGACTTACATATAATTTTGGGATGTCACTTGTGACATGAAACGGACAAAATCCCACCAGTCTCATCCTTCGTCCCAGACGATGTTATGACGTCACAGTTTATTTTGATTACTTCTTAGATGCCAGCGACCGGCAAGGGCGTCACGGGAGACTGAGTCTATATGAAGACAATGGGAAGATGAAAAGGCGTCGCTTTTAAAGAATGTGCTTGAGAAGGTACCACTTCCCTCCCCGCCTACCCCTACAACTATGTCCCTATTACACACCAAGTGAATTAGCCTTGAAGAGTCGAAATGGAAATTGGACGTATTTGAGTTGGAATTGAGTTGTGAACGTGCCTATGGAGGGAGAGGAGGAGGGGGGGAGAGGAGAGGAGGGGTTGAATATTGGGAGGAAACGGTCACCGAGAGGGTGCAAACGTGGGACATTTTTCTTAAAGGCGGATGACGAATGAGCTCATTTGGTTGAAGATAGATTGTGGGTGTTGAGAAAGGACGCGGAAGGGGACGGAGGTGGGGGTGGATGGTTGAAGAGTCTCCTCGTCTGGAGTAACGTGGAAGTGGTGGCGGAAGGCGTAAATGAGGTGTGAGAGCGGAGGAGGGAGGGAGTGAGAGTGGTGGAAGGAAGCAGCGTGTAAGGTCGTCGGATGAGTTCGAGTTTCGGGGAAGAGAACGAACTCGGAGGGAGGAGGAACCGGACGAAGGAAGTAGAGAGCTTCGAAGAGTCTGTGACATGACGAAGGCGAATTGGTGGTTTTGTGGAAACCCGAAGACCCTGAAATCTTGAGTCCCACTTCTCCAATAAAGAAGGGGAAAAAGGCCCGAAATATTTTAAAAATCATTATCATTTTTAGACGAAGAATGACGTGGTGGTACGGGTGGGGGGTAAAGGGAAAAACGATTTGATGACATGACAATGGAGGGGGAGAACTGAAACGAGGTAGAATTGGAAGACATAAATTCACAGAGGGACACGAATCCCGCTGGGGTTTATCGAACTGAATACATTGTTCTGTATTGCGAAAATACACAACGACGATGGAGATGGAGGGCCAGCGAGGTCTGCAACCTGTCGAAAAAAAGAAAATTATGAGCCTACGCCAGGAGGCGCTGAGTAGCTGCGGCCGAAGCCGTCACCTTTGCCCTACTCTGCACTTAAGCCTAGATAACAGTCACTGCTGGGAACTGGAGAAGTGTCCGGGCCTCAAACCCGCGACAAGAAAATACGACATGAGAACGTTTCCGACTACGTCGTCAAAGAATCTCTAAAGAACCCCATCACTTCGATATTCGATTATCTTGGGTTGATATCTAGTGATTTCATTCATCTGAAAAACCTTCCTGTAATATAGCTGAACTCATCTACATTAATCCTTTAACACTTAATTCTATCGTAAGGATCAAGCATAACTGAATAGAATAACCTGATATCAGCTAGGGCAACGGAAGGGGTTAGCTGCTACACTGGAATATATCAAAACTAAAACCACAGTGGAAGCAGAAGAAAAAAACTGGAAACGAGTCTATATATTTCGACTGTAAGCTACAGTCCTCTTCTGATGAAGACTGTAGCTTACAGTCGAAATATATAGACTCACCGTTTCTAGTTCTTTTTCTTCTGTTCCAACTATGGTTTCAGTTTTAATTTACAAATGTGCTACTGCATTTTTTTTTACCAATAATTGGAATATATCTTTAGTTCAGTTGCCGCCAGCCGATTTCATTCATTCGAGGAAACACCATCATCTCTATCGGCATCGGCAAAGGTGGGAGGTGTGAGAACAGTCGTGGACGGAGATGCAATGCGACTTGATGTGTCGTTGACCGAACGATTTAGGTTCAAAGGCAGAAGAGAACAGAATCACAGGAAACAGGGAAACGAAACGAAAAGATAATGAACGAAAGAAGATGGAAATAAAAAGAAAACGGGAAGAGGAGAAAGGAAGAAGCAGAGGTATGTATGAGGACCAAAAATGTACATTCAAGGGATCGGGGGATGTTAGTAAAGGACTTAAAGAGTCTTGAGAAGTTAAGAGTTGGTATAAAAAAGAAAAAAAGAAAAAAAGCGGAACGAAAATAAAAATCTTTGCTGAATTGAGATCGACAACCGAGGAAAAGTAGTCGGACCCGCAAACTTAGGGAAACTTTTAGTGAGGAGTGTGATTCGGCAGGATTTATTACAGGAACACACAGACTCATGCCAATAACCTTACGCACTCTCTACTTTATACAACTATCACTATCGCCACCGCCATTGTGTAAACGTCAATGGAAGCTTCTGTTTGTCTCGCCTGAGGTGCCAATTAACGTCAGATAATTGAGTTTGATATGTACTTTTGTGGCCTCAGTGGGTTTTGGCTGCGTTTGTTTTTTCCACTATTTCATTTTTTTTCTTTGTGTGTTTTAATACAAACTCGTGTCGGGTACTTTGGGTGTGGCAATATCCTCTTTAGAAACTGAGCGAAAAATATGATCGGCCAAATATGCTACAAGACATTCATGAATATTACATGATTACCAGTTAACCAAAATTGATTTAATATCTTCTTATAACAAACTTGAAAAACTCGTTCCAGTACAGCCGAGCAATAAAAACATGTTACGAAAGAATAACGAAGTACAGAATACACCCCCTCTTCATCAATAACATCACCATTAACTTCCCAAAGAGGATATCCTTGAGCGATGATGTACTGTGATGGAGAGTTTGTTGACCACGCATCTCAGCAAATCTTCTGGCGATCACTGGCAACTCCAGCATCAGCGCCGGCTCCCACTAAGTCCTTCCCTTCCCTCCCTCTTTGTTAGGAGACCATGACATGCTAAATTTCATGAAGACTCTTGTGGTTTTTCATCGAAGATTCTTTCTTGCAGAGGTCAACTTTCACGCTCACCCTCACCACTTCCTTCCGCTATAGCAATTTCTTGAAGACTTCTTTCCCTTCTATTTACCTTCAACTTAGCGTCTTTCAAAAGGGGACGGATGAAGACGCTTTAAGTCCTGGCGCACTCTATTTTGATTTATTTGCGTTTTACTCCTTGAGCTCTATAGAGCGGTGATATACGGGCCATTTGCAAGGCTTTGATCCATCCCATGCTTTTTCAACCTTGGGTTCTCTTTGATATGGATACGGAAGAAGTGCGTGGATGCAAAGTTGAAAATAGATCGTCAGGGATGGAAATAGAAATTGGTTATGTACAGCCTTCCGCACTTCTCGAGGTCTTTAGTTCAAGGGTACTCTATGCTTATGTACTGCTGTCATTGAGTCTTCTGGGATCCATTTTAACGTTGGCCAAAAATCACTAAGCATCCACTAACTACCACTAGTTTTCGGTTTGTGGCCCCACTATTGAAACTCTGAAGACCCTCAGGGGCCCTGAGGACCCAGGGTTAAGGGCCTGACGTCAGGTGATTTTATTAGGGGAAGGGAATGTCACAGTATCCTTCATCCAGGGGTCCACATTCGGGAACCTTATCTAAGCCATTGAAGAACGATTTACTTTTCGTTGATGGGTGGTCACCGTATTGAACCGGTTAAGCTCTTCAACAAGGTAACGTTTTCTATCAAAATTTCCTCAGATTAAAAACAGAAAATTCTGTGCAAATTGTGGTCTTAAGGGGTAAAGGTCCATCGAGACAGCCTTCAGGCTTGAGTCCGCATGAAATGGCCAGTTGTTCGTATCAGGAAGGTAAAAGGTCGTCACCTTATTTATGGGGTTCATATCCGAGATTAGAGAGAAGGGGAAGAGAGAATAATCCCCTTGAAAAGATCCCTGAAGGGTAAAAAAATCCCTGAAGAGGGAAGACCTGATTGTCGTGGAACCCTGAATAAGGGATGAAATGAGATCGCTTCACGGCGTCGTGTCTTCTTCTTCTTCTCTTGACGGAAGCGAAAATGTTCAAATTCCCTAATCTCTTCAAGATGAGAGGCTTCTGATGAAATATGTCTCGCTTGAATGAAATCATTAACGTAGCAGTCAAGATTTGCAGGGTTAATAAAGTTATCAATCATTTGAATTTAGATAAAAAAGTAGTAGGAAATTAATGTTTAAGGGTTATAAAGTTGAGTTATTTTTTTATAGAATTTTGAATACTTTTTAATAAATCGAATTTTTCCAAATTGGAAAAAAACGCAATAAATAAAGGACATTCATTATTGCAGGAAAGAAGACTTGAAGGATTTGAGTCCTACTTTAAAATGTGGAAAATACATAAGTGATTACATCTTAGATTCTTCCACATTTACTTGCTACAGTCGGTTTGTTTCAACCTAGCAGAAAGTCGTTACAGTTCAAAAATCATATTATCTTCTGGAGTAACAAATCTCGGCGAACTAACAAGAAGAAAAAAAAAAAAAAGACGACGATGACGAAGAGGATAAAGAAGAATAAGAAAATTCGGGAATCAACAATATGGCAACACTGGTGACAAAACTGTCACCATGTAGGTAGGCGAGGACTAATTCTCGTCACCTCCCTTCCTTCAACGGTTCCTTTCTGCGCATCATTTTAAAGTTAAATGGAAGTCCCTGGTTTGCCCTCTGAGTGATGGATGCGGCGTCAGACAAGGAAAAGACACTCCATAATTCTTTTCGACGAAATGGCATGTCGGCAAGTAGCCGAATTTGGTCGACTTTTTCGCCGAGTGAAAAATGCTTCATCAGCCGATAATCCTTGGGTTCCCCTCTGCAGA
>NC_134785.1:61385410-61387910 GCF_046742065.1 Oratosquilla oratoria | reverse complement strand
AGGGTGAATGAAATATACCAAAGAAATTTTACAGATGTGCGTGGAGAAGTAGACACAAATAGAAGGTGGAAAACGCAGACATGGGTTGTCTGGGTCTAGTTCTGAGTTTATTCCTGACCGGTCTCACTCTACGTTTTTTTAGAGGATACAAATAGACTATAAAAAAAAAATGACCTCTCCAGCATGACTGAAAAAAAGGTATAAAAACTAACGTTGGTTATCTACAAGACAAAGCAAAAAATAAACAAATAAATAAATAGATAAAATAAAATAAAATAAAATAACACACGCACTAATAATAAATGTTGAAGTCTCTTAAGCCACCTAAGGATGGCGTACGTTGCCATATAACAGAATAACATAAGACCACAGCTGATTTGATAGAATGAGGATAAAAAGGTTTTCAATAAAGTTCGTGAACAGGGACAAGGATCCTTACCAAGACCCATCCCCGGAACGAAGAACGGGAAGATCCTTCAGACCTCACCCTCGGCTGCGATGACGAAGTAACAGACGCGACGTGGGATCAAGCCCCGCGGTGGTGGAGGGGTGTTTTCACCATGGCGCAATGGCAGGAAACGGTGCAAGATATATCGGGGATGGTGTTTACAGGAGACGTGGAAAGGGAGAGGCTCCTTCGTTTGGTGGGAATCTCGATGTGCAACAGGTAACAATAAGCTGAGAGAGAGAGAGAGAGAGAGAGAGAGAGAGAGAGAGAGAGAGAGAGAGAGAGAGAGAGAGAGAGAGAGAGAGAGAGAGAGAGAGAGAGAGAGAGAGAGAGAGCGAGAGAAAGAGAGAGAGAGAGAGAGAGAGCATCGTTATACCGAACACACACTCCATCCAGCAAGCAAAACATGGCAATTAAGAACAAGAGATGAGGAGACTAATGCTGTGTATTGAGTAAACGTGCGCGTTCGCGCGCGAATTTGTACCCAGTGAAGGGTTCAAGTTGCACTTGAATTAGAAATGGTGTGTTCTTTGTTTTTCCTTTTTCTTTTTCTATTTTTTTTTAGCGTCCCTCAGTGGACTTAATTTGGTCCATTTTTTTTCTTTTTTTTTTTTTTGTGGGTGTGGGAATGCCTTCTCCTTGTTTGAAATTTATAGAAAAAAAATCTTAAAAATCTCAATGCCGACGACAAAGACTGGACTTGTAATACATCTCGATAATTGCCAAATAAGTCTAATTGGCTGAAAGATACCGTCCTCTAATAATCTAACACCAATTTTCAGATTAAGACCCATTTTTATGACCTAATAACTCTTTTCAATCTATGACAAAAAAAAAAAAAAAAAAAAAATAGCTCCCCATTCTTTTCTAGATGTATAGACAACGTTCTAGTTTTTTTTTTCACAATTTCTAATTTCTTTTTTTCCTCTCTTTTCAGACGAGAGACGAGAGCTGCTGCGATGGCGCTGGGAATTGCTGAGTTTCAAAACTATTTCAGATTTTTTCCTTTCGTCGCTTATTCAAACTTTATCTTATTTTTTCGAGTGAGGAGTGTACAATGGCTTTGGTTTCAAATGTCAAAAAATGTCCATAACTGGGCGCAATTTAATTCTAAAAAAATAATAAAGAAAAAAATAAAGTTGAGGTGTTAACCAAAGTGGACATGACCATGAGAATGACTATATCCACCGTATGTGGTCTAGTTAACTTAACTAAGCGTTAACCCTTACAATCAGAACACGAATGCAAAAAAAAAAAAAATAATAATAAAAAAAAAAAAAAAAAAAAACAGCATTACGATAGTGCAGCTGGCAGGTCCATTAACAAAAATACACTGTATTCGTGGTCAATTATTACACAAATCTTCGAAAACTGCATCACAAGGGCTATGTATATACGTAAACAATAAAAATTGTTCATATATATATATTTTTTTCAGACACCACAGACTAAAACGAATTCATCCCTAAACCAAAAATAATAGACGCTTGATAACAATGAATCTTTTCAAAGAGGAGCCAAAAACATTTTATGTGTAATTCACACATACGTACACATACACACATATTCGCACACGTACACACATACGTACACGTACACACTTATACGTACACGCATATACGTGCACGTGCACACATACGTACACGTACACACATATACGTATACGCATATACGTGCACGTACACACATATACGTACACGTACACACATATACGCGCACGTACACACATGTACACGTACACATATATATACACGCACACAAACATACGTATACCTACACACATATATACGCATATACTTACGTACACCTACACACATATGTACACATACACACACATACGTATGTATACACATTTTTTTAAAATTAATTTTAGGCTTAGTTTTTTGATTGTTAATATATCTTCTCACATCGGTACATAACCTAAAATAATAAAAACAATCTTCTGTTATTTCAGGTTTTTAGGTTTTCATCGTTAGTAAATCGGTGTTTGCGTAAGAGTTGGAGCTCGTAAATGAAACAAAGTTCCTATTAGAATCTCCATCAAATTTGTTA
>NC_134785.1:61365410-61382910 GCF_046742065.1 Oratosquilla oratoria | reverse complement strand
CCTCCTCCTTTTAGATGCTCTCTCTCCATAATTCTCTTATTGTTTGCTTTATATTTCTTGATGTCGTAATGGACTTGATTCTTGGACTTTTACCGACTATTTTATACAAATAATTCGCTCTGGGAGTTGTGAAGAAAGGTTCAATATCTAGTTTCCTGGATAGTATAGTGGTATCGCGCTTGCCTCGTAATTACGGGGTCGGCTGATCGAGCTTTGTCCAGGCCCGTGAACTTAAACTGTATACTGAGGAGGTTACTGCATTGGCTGGGCACCACGGTAGAGGTTGAGGCTTGACTCGACTGATGTTCTGAAGAGAGTCTTTGAGAAGACTGATGTCGGCAACTTTAACGGGCAAAATTTAGATAAATATGCAATTAGATTATTTCAAATTGTAGCAGAATGTACAGGAAACTTTGTCGAGAATAGTCGTTTCTCCCTAAAGAATAAAACCGACTATCATGACCCAGAATGAAGTTATTGACTGCGAGGGGGAAAAAATCACAGACGACGGTTATTTGTCATCTTAACCACCGCATGTCTTCACAAAACTTCGCCACTCACAAGGACACTTCAATCGCTAGGCATCTCCTCATCTCCAACTTCCTCCAGACTCGATTCCTTTGATGTTATTAATTCTTTGATGCTGCCATTTCCTCTCTCCTCCCTCAGGGCGTTTCGCTCCATCCATTCTCTTGACGGGGCCATACCATCTAGCTGTGCTCTTTTCATAAAATAAAGTAATCGTTTCTACCCTGAAAACTTATACATACATATACCAAAGCTTTCCCCCCCCCCATACACGGGAGGTAGCCAAAAAACAAAGGCATAAAAATCATTCCCACCCATTCCATCCCCTACATACTCCACTCCCCTCCACCCTCTTCCCTCTCTCTTATCTTGGCACCACCTGGATGACGGGTCATCCCTGCATCTTGTCCATTGCTCTGGGTCAGAAGCAGTGTCGCAAGACACAGCACATCCACAGCAAAGCCGCTTACTCCTATATAATCATTTCTGATTCTGTCTCGTCTACTAACTCCCAGACTAAGCATAATGACCTTCATAGTTGTGGTCTGTAATATGTTAATCAGTCACTGTGACTCGACTCGTATTCATAACTTAATATTAATCGTAGGATCGTGAAATATTCTATAGTTGTAAGGTTTTTGTATCACTTTCCTATCCCTCACAGTTACGACACACCGTGCTGATGTTTCGATTGACTTATTATTTAGTCTAATTCAACTCATGGTATGATCACACCAAATACATCAATTCTTGTGTGCTCTTCGTGGCACCTTGACAGATCCACAGTTTCTCTTTCTAGCGCTTACTTTCGTATTCTTCTTCAGTATTTAATTCTATTAGTTGGATAATTCCTTGCAGTTCTAGCGCAGTGTCACTTACCACTGCGATGTCATAGGTTCAGTTCCATAAAATTCCCTTCCTTCATGCATCAATCCATCCACATCAATACCCAAACAGAAATGCATATGCGAAAAATCATCACATATTGTACAACATAACGCGGAGTGGACCGAAATTCTTCATAGGGAGGTGCTTCAATTTCATTTCCATCTACATATATATTCATGACAAGGCAATTGCTCCATATGATATAAATTTGCAAACTATGAATACTACATTCGTCTGCACATCACAAAGTGAATCTCTATTACACAGATCGAGAGGCAGACCTAGATTCTCCTTTTCTGATGCACAGGGAGTGTGTGTGTGTGTGTGTGTGTGTGTGTGTGTGTGTGTGTGTGTGTGTGTGTGTGTGTATGTGTGTGTGTGTGTGTGTGTCAATTTGAATAAAATCACCTAACAACACCTAGAATAAAGACATAACTAATCGGTTCGTAACTCTTGGGTCGCGACCCAAAGCTGGGTTACCCAACCATTTGAGTGGGTCTTCAAGGATTTGATGAGTACATTACCATAAGTAATGAGACTGTATTCGAATACCTAAGTCATTAATATCTAAGCACAACATTAGAGAGACGATTTAATTGAGTGCAATTATTTTAAAATTTAAATGAAACTAAGTATTTAAGAGTATATGGGTCGCCATGGTCGATCTAGACAGGATTTTAGGTCGCTGTCAAAAAAGGTTAAGAACCATTGGTTTAAGTGATGAAGTATCATTCTCTGCAATTCATGGAACTGCCTAGTGTAGGCCTTATGGTCTCTTGTAGCCTCCTTCATTCATATGTTCTTGAATACTGATGTGTTGGGCACTTGTTTTTCTTTGCACTAGAGAACCTTCCAGATACTTGCTCTTCAAATCTGGCAGCTGTTGAAGACTCCTTTCGTACTGGGTGGCACTTACCCTTTTATTCTAGCTGTCTTCATGTGATTTTATTCAATTGCAGAGACCCCTTTAGTCCAGACAAAAAAAAAGAAAAAAAAAATCTATCATTACCTACAATAAAGTTCATGAGTGTAAGGGCTCTCCTAAAAATGATAGAAAAAATATATATAAAATATAAAAATAAATTCAATAAATGAACAAATAAAAATATATATGCAATAAACAAACAAACAAATAAATATTATTCTCCTTTTCAAGGCAGAGCAAAGTTAAATGTAAGGAACTGCCTTTTCTTGTTGTGAAAAAAACAACTGAAAACGAAGAATATCAAAGCAAAAAAATAAAAGAAAACCGAAAATGAAGACAAACAAAACAAAAATAAATGAAAAATGAAAAAATAAAAACATAAATAAATAAATAAATAAAATGAACATTGGGTAATAGGTACAATACATCAATGGATAATTGAATGACTCCGGAAGAGGTCAGGCGTTTTAGAAGATAAAGCCTAAAGTCAAAACTTGGTGCAAAGATAGTGCAAATTCTGGAAACCAGCCGAGTATGTAACACATACACTATGGAATTAAACTCTCCTACTAGGATTCAAACCCTCGCTTGAGCGGTTTGCTTGTTATAAGACGAAGGCTGTACCATCGTCTTATAATAAGCAAGCCGCTCAGGCGAGGGTTAGAATCCCAGTAAGAGAGTTTACTTTCATATGTCATAATGACACAAAAACATACACTGTTTTAATTCTTAATCAACATTTTTAATAACTACTACGACTCTCAGTTAAAACGTCAATAACGAGGATATTTTTTCAGGTGAATAAAATCGTCTTTCGTGAAACTGAACAAAATCTTTTGGTCCCATTGGTGGCCATATTGCAACTTCAGGAGTTTTATTCTGGTTAAAAACAAACGATTTTATTCAGCTGAAGGGAATGGGAACCTTGGGTATAAGTGGGTATCTGTGTTATGTCGCCAAAAATCACTAGCGCTTCTGTCCTTGAAGACAATATAGCGTCTGGGGTAAAGATCATAGTAGGGCCATGGAGCAAAGGGGTACGTATGTATTAAACAATGACATTTTCTAACCGCAGAGTACAGGGCATGACACAGTATTTTCCAGCAATAACCAGCGTTTCTATCCACCGGAGACGTACAGGTAGCAAAGGAGAAGTTTAGAAGGGTAACAAAATGGAGTGATAAAAGATTTTTTTAATCTATTTTTAGGGGTGATTAGTCTTCATTCATGAAAAAAATGCTAGGTGACTCTTGTCCGTAGGGACATCACCAACGCCTCTAAAATATCGACTTCATAAAACACGCAGCCAATGCTCCATGCTAGGCATGTAGTTTATGGGAAATATATAGTTTGAAAATGAGGTTTGTCTCGTGAGGGTAAAATATGGAGAGAAGACTGGGGATTTAGTGATGGCTCTCGCATAATATGACGTCATGAAGGTGTTGTGTTAGGGGAAAGGCGAGACAGGAGGGGGCGGTTGCGTGGGATGGAGGGCAGTCAAGAAGAATTTGAGATATGGTAGGAGGAGTTCCTCAAAGGAAAGAGTGTGTGTATGGGGGGTGGGGGAGTGAAGGAAGTCACCTTGGGGGGATTTAAGTCGGACCTAGACCCTTGTTTTCTTTATTCACCTTCTTCAACTTGTCATAATGCAACTACATACATTTGTATATATATATATATATATATATATATATATATATATATATATATTTATATATTTATATATATATGTATGTATATATATAACACATAAATATATATATATATATGTATATATATACACATAAATATATATATATATATGCATATATATATATATATATATATATATATATATATATATATATAAAACTACATGTCTTCTTCAGTGTAATAGACATACGTTAATCAACAGTATACTCTCACTACGGATCGTCCTGCCGAACGCCTGTGAACGAAGCAGGCTGATTGGTCCGCTCTCTCTCGTAGGACCAACCTGGCAGCAACCAATAAGAGATTGACAAAACTCTCTCTGTGATTAGTTATCTCTCCCGAGGCAATGTGCGCTGGAGAAGAAAATAGGGGGTTGGTAGAAGGGGCACACATAGCCTTGGGAGAGGTTAGTAATCGAAGACTTGATTTTTGTCAGTTTCTTATTGGTTACTGTCGCCTGGTCCCGGGAGAGAGAGCGGACCAATCAGCGTGCTCCGGGCTTTTACTCTTTCGTATGCAGTCGACACGAGTCACATTAACAGACACAAAACACAGGAGAGACCTTTACACGTAATGCATAATACACTCGATAGGACACGCCCATGTGAACAACAATGTCGTATGAAGAGCAACGCGTCGAAATACAAATCTGTGTACTTCCATTACAGAGCAATCACGAACACGTCTAAGATAAACAACACAAATATCCCTGTTAATAACCACGACAGTGTGTTGGGTAGCACACTAGACTGTGGACTTGCCTGGACATCACCTTTCTGCAAACGGGGAGTGTGGGTTTCAAAGCTGCATCACTATCCACCAAATATCGATGATGCCTAGCACTGCTCGGCCGTTAATGTGCCAGTTTCTGAGATCGACATGTCCACAAACAGCTACTTTCATCAAAAGGTTCAGAAAGTCGTAATCCAGTTCGTCATGGACTCACGATGGGGCGACGTCAGAGCTTCTGAACCTTTATACTAAACTGCCAACACCCGTGCACTCAACCAACACCAAATGAACTATACTTCAGACATCTACTCGTGGGAAGACTGCGCGCCAGACATGATCACCTATTCCGTGAACTTCATCCATCAAGATATTCAGTTACAAGCAGGAAGTGACATTAACTCGCTTCTCGTGGGAAATATATACACATTTAGCACGAACAAAAACACGTCCACATGCATTAACACATACACGTTTTTTTCTTTTTATTAAAATTTACTTAATTTCTTTGTCTCATACTGCATCTTCTCATTTCAGTTTACCTCTCACTAAATATTTGTTTTCGTCTATCTGTTTTTCGCTACAATTATGTTTCCGACCATCTTCCCCGTTTTCTTTGGTTTATGTAGACGCAAGTCTCGAACCTCACATCCCGCCAGATCCCTCAATAAGCATCTCTAAAAACACTCAATGGCAACAATCCCCTTTTATATACGAATATAATTTCTCCTACAGACATTTCTCATTCTCATACAAAAACCGATCTTATGAAAGCGAGTGTTCTGATCTAGATGATTCAGGATTTTATCCACTCTGACGAAGGCTTATGGTCGAAACGTCGATACTAGTGTTTCTAATTTAACCCGTGCTTTCTACTGCCTTTTCACTCATACACACACACAGACGCACACACACACACACACACACACACACACACACACACACACACACACACACACACACACACACACACACACACACACACACACACACACACACACACACACACACACACACACACACACACACACACACACACACACACACACACACACACACACACACACACACACACACACACACACACACACACACACACACACACATACACACACACACACACACACACACACACATACATGCATACATACATATATACATACATACATACATATATACACTCATAGTATATATACGTGTGTGTGTGTGTGTTTATAACAGAAATTTGAGATTAAATAACGGAAATGAAAACAAGGCTACTAGATCACGGAAATACAACTACTTTCCTGAAGAGGGCTACAGTTGATAGCCTAAATATAGTATTCTTCTTTTTTCGAAGTTTATTTTCTCCGACTGTGGGTTTCCTGTGTGTTATTTACGAATGTGCTACTACATTTCTGTTTAGAAATATATATATATATATATATATATATATTATATATATATATATATATATATATATATACACTCATAGTATATATACGTGTGTGTGTGTGTATATAACAGAAATTTGAGATTAAATAACGGAAATGAAACATTAAGGCTAGATCACGGAAATTTACTCAGAACCAGACGTTTGGAACCCTTTCTCTCCTGTCTTCTTATTTGAATACAAACTTCCTCAGAATCTTCGTCTCGCCTCCTCCTCTCCTTCGTCTTCCTAATGAACCCAAAGCCTTTCCGGGGCCTCCGTCTTCGCTCTGTCGTCGGGTTTCATGTAAAGTCTTAGGAAATCCCCGACTTCTCGCCAGGACTCCGTTAATCCCCAGGTAGACCTCCTCCTCAGCTTAAAGTCAAGATGTCAAAGTTAAGGTCCTACACTACACATAGGGGCAAATGCGTAAGCCTAGACGTACACGGCTTCCGGGCGTAGTGGTTAGCTTCTTGACCTCTCACGGGGGTGGTCCAAGATCGAGCCACGCTCAGGATCTAAAGTCTCTTTAACACTGTACACCGTTACTGTCCTCCTTGAGCATGGGGGGGGAGGAGTGGGAAGGGTGCGAGGTCAGAGCATTGTATATGGGTCGGTTTATATATGGATTCCAAACTCTCATCTGGGAGGGTAATAGCTGTTGATCACAGGTCAAGCACATTATCCAAGACCATGGTGAATCACATACATTCATATGCACATATGAATGTGAAGCTATGTAATATAAATTGGAGAGCAAGAGACAGGATCCCATAAGCATTCTTCCTTTTCTGTATACTACGATTAAGTAAATACCTACAAACATGCATTCATACATGTATGTATAAATATATATATATATATATATATATATATATATATATATATATATATATATATATATGTATGTATACACACACACATAAACACACACACACATATACACACACACACATACACACACACACGCTCACAATCACACACGCTCAAACACACACACACAAATACACATATAATCCATTGCCCAAGTTCTATCTTGCAAGTCACCTGTGGACCCCAGGTACCTAGTCATGGGCACCTGTTCGACCCATGAGTCACTCACCTTGTATTAGTCTGTAGGAAATGAGGGGCAAGCGCTCTAGTATTAAATGTTCTGTGTCTTCTGTGTGTTGGATGCTACTTAGGTACTTGGAGTCTGATGTTAGACCAGTTCTATGTTGGTACTGTTTTACTACTAGGTGGTGACATGAATGTACCTGTGCCAGTGATAATCTTGTCAGTTTTGTAATTATTCTGTGAGGTTGAATTGTAAACAATATGCAACACACTGGACCTTGTGCCCACACACATCAGAGCCAAAAAATATATGGTACGAACACACATTAAGCATTTTTTAATTAAATGTCTATGGAATCACAAGCACACTAGAGTTCCTCTCCCTTTCTTTCTCTCTCTCTCTCTCTCTCTCTCTCTCTCTCTCTCTCTCTCTCTCTCTCTCTCTCTCTCTCTCTCTCTGTCTCTCTCTCTCTATATATATATACGTACATATATGTATACAGTATGTATATATCGGCCCGTCTTGGCAGAATATCTTCTTTTAAACATATCAAAACCAAACATTACTGATCTACTATTACTGTTTATAAAATCATTATTATGACGAAAATGACTTTAAAATCCAGATATCCCGTTTTACACTACCTATTGCTTAATCAGGACCTTAGGACCAACAAAGGCTATCTGTAAGTGGTGATTTTATGAGATGTATATTAGAGTCATTTCCCTGACGTGCATCTTTAAAGCCCATCAACACCCTTGTTTCCATTTAGAGAGGTTTCCACCCTGAGGAGTGGACATTCAGCCTCTGGACTGCATCCAGGATCTTTCTCTCTCTCTCTCTCTCTCTCTTTCTCTCTCTCTCTTTCTCTCTCTGTCAACTTCAACTATATATTATTTGCCTCTTCACATAGGGAAAGGTGGCAACCGTTGACTGGTTCCTGTCTCCTACTACTACTGTTTGATGGTGACATACAATCCCACATCAATACAACATAGACAATAGGTCACTGTTTCTTTCGAGAGAGATTTATGGGAAGTCCTGAGGCAACAATGTTATTACTAATCATGACCCCATTTAACCACATTTAATCCAACGTAAGATGTATGGTAAAAACAATTACTTGTGTTGTCTACATAATTTCAATGATTTCATTATAAAAAGTAAGATTCTGAACTACTTAATTTCCATAAACGCCTGTACTGTTTTCTTTGTATTGTACTTCCAACTCACTTTGAATGAAAATATTTAAATTTTTATTTCAGAAATTCAGTTCAATATTGAACAACCTCACAATTGATTAGGACCCTATTTGGATATAATCCTCTACAAAGCAGAGCTGATGTACACCAACAGATTAAAAAACTAACCAAAAATAATATGAAAATAGCCTGTTTTAATTTCTTATAAATTTTTAACCTTTATCATTTTGATAACAATTACCCTTAGATAAAAGGGAAATGATTGATAGAGGGGATGGGTGAGGTTGGGTGGATGCCTTGTCTGGCTAACCCCCTTATAAGGTGGAAAGAGCCTATTGATATATAGATAAATATAGAATTATCCTAAATAGGAAATAAATGTATACCCCACTTATTTTTTTTATCTAGAAATCCAGTAGCCCACTACTTCCCAATTACATTCCCATTTGGGCATATTCAATGCAGGGGATATTGTGCAATGATAATCATAATATTTTGTAATAAATGCTGTCTGAGTTTCACTGACTCAAAACTCGCAGCTCAGACCCTTACATAAATCTCTTTTGGAATAATTATTGGACTGCTATCTATGTTGTACTAGTGTGAGATTTTTTCTACGTGATTAAACCTTTACATAAATCTCTTTTGGAATAATTATTGGACTGCTGTCTATGTTGTACTAGTGTGAGATTTTTTTCTACGTGATTAGACCCTTACATAAATCTTTTTTGGAATAATTATTGGACTGCTGTCTATGTTGTACTAGTGTGAGATTTTTTCTACGTGACTAGTTTATGGTAGTAGATGTAGAAAGCTGTTACCAGATGTTGGCTCTTGTTATGCATAAAAGATGGAGGAAATGTAGTCTACTGTATATTGACAGAGAAAGATCTTGGGTCTGGTTTGGACACTAAGTGCTAGATCAGTGGTTCCCATCCGGTGTGCCGCGGCACCAAAGAATGCCGTGAGATCAACTGAAGGTGCCACTAAAATTCATGGTAAAAATCATTGTCACAGTTATATTTTTGTATTGTCATCCATTTTTGTTCATTAAAGCAGCATCAGTGTAAGGATGAGTATTTTCATATTATCCAGGGACAAAATTTTGTTACACTGATGTTGAGTCAACAAAATACTGACAAACTAGAATTTAGATTTTCTAATAAGGGTGCCAGGGACTTCTGGACGGCTTGACAAGGGTGCCTCAAGCCAGAAATGGTTGGGAACCACTGTGTTAGGTCCTTGGGTCTGTACCTCCAGGAATTGAAGGTGTTGATGGATTCTGAGATTGAGCGGAAAAGAAATTCCCATCCATGTCTGTTTCACAGGATCAACTCATTCCATTGGTTTCACGTTTGCAATATTTTTACAAACTTTTTCATTGACTTTTCTTTTAATTTTTCCCACTTTATATAATTCTCAAAGAAACAATACAAGTTTGTAATAAATCAAGCTAAATCTATGAAGAATCACGATAATCATATACAGAATTTGTAGTTCCCATTTGATGTAACAAGGCAATCATATCAAGGAGAAAAATGATAATTCTTAGAGTAAAGGACTTGTAATTACTGGTAATACTGCATCTAAATTAAATTTGCCACAGCTTTCTTTAATTGAACCCATAGCCCTGGAATTATAAAGTGTTTCATTATCTAATGAAAAATATTATACAAACAGCTCACTATCCCAGGAAATGAAGCAATGTAATTCAAACATCTAATTGATATCATATATGTCTTGCTTTACGGTTAGATTAAGACCATATTTCTTATTTTTTTTATTGTGTATTCCTTCACAAGTGAAATTTGCATATATACATACACATATGCATACAGTGTTGTACATATATATATATATATATGCAGTGTATAGATATATAAGTATACACTTATATATATATATATATATATATATATATATATATATATAGAGATATATATATATATATATGTGTGTGTGTGTGTGTGTGTGTGTGTGTGTGTGTGTGTGTGTGTGTGTGTGTGTGTGTGTGTGTGTGTACAACACTAAATGGATCCCAGTGACTAGAGATACATTTTTATCAACCACAATTCTATGCCATCAACATCGGAAGAACCGGTTCGAGTCCTCGGGCGTACCACGTTTTAATTTCTGCATGTCCCTCCACGGTTTTTCCGATGTTGATGACTTAGAATTAAAGTGCATTGTGGGCGATAAAAGAAGAAAAAAAAATATATATGTATATATATAGATATATATAATACATATATATATATATATATATATATATGTGTGTGTGTGTGTGTGTGTGTGTGTGTGTGTGTGTGTGTGTGTGTGTGTGTGTGTGTGTGTGTGCGCGCGTGCGTGTGCGTGTGTGTGATTCACCATGGTCTTGGATCAAGTGTTGGACTCGTGATCGACAGCTATTTCCCTCCCGGAAGAGATCTCAGAGGTTGACATGTTAGAAAATTTAATAAAATTTTCTTCTGCTTGTTCATAGGCCTATGGCATGAATACCATAGGCCTAACCATGCTAACCTCCTTGCATGAACAGATGAACCATCCATGGTCATCTTGGTGGTCGTGTGGATGTTTTTTCCAACAAAATAAAACCAAAACCAACCTTGCTGGACATGTTGGGGCCTGGTAGATAGGGCCAGGCCCATAGACGTCTGTTAGGTATTAGGCCTACTATTTCATGCCTTCAAACCTTCACCTTCATCCGCACGTCTGATGACAAACCAACGAAATCATGTGTCTGGTCTGGTGTGGTTGTTGGTGTGCATTTATGTATGTAAAGCGTGCGTGCAGTAATGCATCCCGACGAACTCACCAGTCCTTATTTCCTGCTCGTTCTGGGCGTTCATCCTCTGAAGATTCCTCGTTCTCGACATGTTCTTCGTCAGTTGAGTCTTGTTTGAATATCCGAATTGGTTCGTACATGTATCCTTGTACCGTGCTCACAATGTAAAACGAGAGGGCATCCAAATCCGAGAAATCTTCTTCACACGATGTGAAATCCCCACCGTGTTGATCGCTGGCAATACTGACGTCATCAGTTGTCCTAGCGGTGGAAAATGTAACTACGACATTGAATAGTTCGTCTGCTACCAGGCAGTTTTAAAATTATGCAAGACTATAAAATGCTACAAACGTGCATTTTAGTGTTCTAACTTCTAAGTTATGTTTTCATGCATGAAATAAGAAAAAAAGATAAAGAAATCTAAAACTTTCTCAGTTGACGTTTAAATTCACGCAGACTTACATTCAGTCGAAAAGAAACGTACTGTAAACATTTTCAGGTTGAGAAACAATCTTGTTCACTAAATTAATGCATCCCTTCATACGAGCACACTGACAAATAGAAATAGTTGAGCATTTTTTAATTATCCAAGTACTCTGGCTAATTCATGATGATGTTGCATACGTACAAATTAATTCATTCTTTTATAAAAACGGATATTTTTTTTTGTAAGAAAACTATTCGCGTCGAGTTTTCGATGCAAGAGTTTAGATATGAAAGAGCAAGCTTCATGTTTCATATATATGCTTCATATAACAGGTATTGTGGTACCATTGGTATTCTGCCTTGGATTTAATTGAACCAACCAACGGTATGTAGTGTGGTCATATAAAATGTCGTTTAGATGATGAGACACACCCTTATATCCTTATTAGTCATTAGTACTCTCTGAAAAACAATGCAAATGCCTGTTTTACTGGGCGATTTATGTGCTAGTGCATCTGCGTGAAATATGGCAGTAATTTGCTGCGAGCTATATCCCATTTCTTATATCAGCAAGGCGGTACGAATGAGATACTTTAAGTTAACACTAATACACATTTGATAAATTCCGACGACGGCTATTTCTTGCCATTTTAAGTCTCTACATTTCATTGTGCATTGTAACAGTAAAGGCAGTTATTGTACTTATCTTTTTTTATGATATTGCTATTACATGATCTGTCCTCTGGATTTGATTTGGACAATTGGAATGAAGTAAAGCTTATTCCAGATATGGACAGTGATATAGTAGTGGTCATCACGATGTCATGTCAGGCTTATAAATGCATAATTAGCAAAAATTAAACAATGTGGCAACTTGCTCAGGCCTCTATACTACGTGGTACCCACAGCATGTAGCTCCGCCCACCAACTTCAACGTCAAAGCTAAGGGAATGTTCCAGCATTAGTTCCAATTCTTTATTGTGACCATATTTGGTGATTCACCTTCCTGTAAAAGAACAGAATGGTAAGATGGTCATCATAATCGTTTGTGTGAATGGAACCTAAATGAGAATAGACTACAGGGAATATTTTTATGGCCATGGAAAATAAAAAATCCTGGCCCTTAGACGTAGTGGAGAGCTCTATCAAGCGGAGTGGTTTACTTTTTTATACTTTTCTTTGTACTTATATTTCCACAAGAACGCCTTGCAAGAACATGTAATGGACTGGTTTTACCACACAAAGTATACAACAATGTATTTATTAATAAGGTTTCGTTATGATTAGATTTATTTCGGTATTTATAATAGTCAATATTGTTATTTTATGATTTTTTGTCGCGGGAGAGGGCTATTTTGTAGTTTCATCTAGTCACTTATATAAACAAAGACACGTATTCAAACGACAAATTATATATTTTTCGTCTGCGAGAAAGCTTAAAATTTTAATTGCAATCAACTTGAAAAATTATCAGCGAATATATCTACCCTCTCTTTATTGGAAGTGCAAATCTGATACTAAAACTGCTCACGTAATAGTTAAAGGACACTTGGATCTTATGTATGATGTATATAATGCAGTATTGTATTCTATACAGAGCAAAATAATAATTACCTTATGTTCATATCTGCCACCAACAAAAGGTGCTTTGTCAAATGTAATTAATTAGTAGCTAATTTACCGATTGTTTGAAACTTTTCTATATTAGATTATCGGAGCGTTATTGATCTGTATTATTGAATTCTAGTTATGCAAAATCCCAGTGCTGAGGTAAATGCTATGATTGGATGCCACATGTCATACTTCATTATTTTATGTTTTATTGTATTCATGCCTCCTTTGATAAGGGATTATGTTGTCATCAGTGCGTAGATTATGCAATCGTTCATATGTGTCGTCGATAACTAGACTTGCATTTCCGAATGCAGATAAAATATGAAATATATTTTTGTGATTATCTCCCCATAGATTTGCAGTTGGATAAACTATATATTATTAGCATTGCTATATGAATGAAATTTATACCATAAGTTTATTCATTACAGTTATAGTGTCTAACCAGGAAGAAAATGAGCGTTGATGTTTGCATTTCCATGTATGGTGTCAGAGGTACGATATTACGACTGTCCTGCTGTGATTTTCAGATTTACTTTTCATTCGTAAGTAGTCAAACGAAACGATGATGCTGTTGATTCATCAAATGAGCCAATTAGTGAAAGAAATGTGCATATGAACTTTTACACATCGATCTTCTGCATACATATTTGAAAAATATGGCAACTGCACGATAATGGCTGCCATCAGAACCGTTAATATAACAATAGGTTATAATAATTTTCATTTATTTGTTTTCATAGGACTTATGCAGTCACTTTCCGTATTTCGCTTCTAAAAGCCGAATTTTTGGGCAAACAAGCATTAAGATGCATAAAACATGTTCTTAGAGAGGAGAATGATTTTATTCGAAGAAGGGCCGTACATTGGCGAAGTAATGGCAATCCATCAGACCAATCAGAAATAAGAATTTACTTCATATTCTGCATTGGCGGGAAGTGTGGTTCAGGTAGTGGTTAGAAGGTATTCTTGTTTTCTATAAGAAATAAAAGAAAAGAGGGAGAAGAAAGAATGAGAGAAAGAAGAAGAAAAAACAAAAACAAAAACAGACTAACAAGAATTCTCCTACCGCTCGGCAATGTATCATTCACTCTTCATCAAGGAAATATTTTTTTCGGCTGTATTTGACTGCGACTCAACGTAAAATTGTAGTAATGAATTTTGATGTAGCTACTATTATATATGGTTATCTTAAGCATCCTTAGGAACCTACAGTCCCATTTTTTTTAATAGTCGTTCATGACCTTACAGTATCTGTGACGATATTTTCTAAATAGCTTATGTGATATTCAACGTGAGCTCGATTACAGAGGGGAAATTTGCGTTCTCTGAATGTGAGCTACGAGCTATCATAACACTATTTTCACGATAAAAATCTTTCACCTGTCCAATGCTTAGTTCTTCTTCTGTCAGTTGCGTCAGTTGGCATGATGTATTTTTGAATACCGTGGGGCGTAGTGTCAGACTCATTAGAAAAATATATATAATAATGATAATAGTAATGATAATAATAATGATAATAATAGTAATAGTATAATGATGATAGTAATAATGATAATAATAGTAATAATAATAATGATAATAATAATGGTGGATAGTAAAAAAGAACAATAATAGTAATAAAAATAATAATGGTGATAGTAACAACAACAACAACAACAACAACAATAATAATAGCTATGCTCATAAATAGGAATACAGTGATTATATTCGAAACTCCTTTTCTTGCAGAACAAAAAGTGGTAAGGCTCGGGCTCACGCATAATGAGTTGATTAGGATATTAGTCACAGTCTTAGCTCATTTCGAAGACGGTGAATACAATTTAGTTGGTGATATAAGGTTAAGTAACGTCTTTTTTTTTTACGCGACAGTAAGGTTATTCCATAATCTCCCATCTTTCGGTCACGCATAGACAGTGCGTTCTGACAACTGCGTAAAGGGTCCATTAACACGGTCAAACGGTTTGTCAAACCCGGTTTGTCAAATAAGGGTTTGAAGTGATGTTTGACCGTGTGAATGGGGTATTTGGTTGTCAAACACGTTTGACAAACGTGATTGTAGGGTATGTGGTTGTCAAACACGTTTGACAGACATGTTGACAACCAAATACTCCATTCACACGGTCAAACATCACTTCAAACACTTGCTTGACAAACCGGGTTTGAAAAACAGTTTGACCGTTCAAATGGCCTAAATGTAGCTGCTTTTGAGGGAGTTAAGCCCTAGCCAGACGAGCGGGTTGGCCGCCGCGGGTGCAAAGCGGGTCAGCCGCCGCGGAACCGCTTTATATTGATTCCTATGTATAAACCTCTCGTCTGACATAGCCAGGCGGGCTGGCCGCGGCGGTTTCAAGTGGGGAAATGCGTCTCACCCGCCGCGGTCAGGCGGGTAGACTGCCCGTGTGACATCAGCCTTAGATCGATAAAGCTGTCAAAGGGTCCTGCAGTATACTGTACTGTACCTAGTGCAGATATTGATCTAAGAATACATCTTTGCGTATACCAAACTCCTGTCAAATGATATATAATTGTTGCCTTGAGAATCGGTGACCTGAAACACGGAGCCCCGCAGTGACTGGCAACGATCCTCGGGGCCCACCACAGATTTCTCTGGGGGGAGAGATCAGTCGCAGGTTGTATGTTCTTCTTATGTGAAAAGATAAAAGAAATATACGATTCCTCAACACTATTAGGTTCACAGTTTCTAAAAGACTTTTCACAAACCTATTTTGGTGATTTCAAAACTCTTCGATTGATACGCGTACCTCCCAGCCTATTCTCATTTCTGTCCATGTTATCCTTTTTGATATTTTCTTCTTCTCACACACACACACACACACACACACACACACACACACACACACACACACACACACACACACACACACACACACACACACACACACACACACACACACGGTTCGATGGCCCGGTGGTAGCGTTCGCAATGCTAACTTAGCGGTCCGAGTTCGAATCTCGCCCAGGACTGAAATAATTTCAGTGTCTCTGTGCTGCGAGCCGTTACCCCAACTTTCGTGGGCGGGGAGTTTTTTTTATGGTGTATGTGTGTAAGGTCATAGCATTACCCATAGATCGGTCATACATGAGCTCTGAGCATCCGGGAAGGAAATAGCTGTCGATCACGAGTCCAGCACGTGATCCTAGACCATGGTAAATCACACTGGACGAAATGATAGTGTGTGCAGGGACCATGCGCGAGTTTGGGAACAATTTAGATAATGCAAGATACAGAGACGGGACACCACGAGCATAGCTCCCCTTCCCATACATCACTCACTAACAAAGCCATCCTTCCCTTTCCTCTGTGACATAGACTAATGTTGTGTGGTGCTGGTCCGCAGGGGTTTCTGTAGTCATTATGCTAATTATGGCAGCTACAGTAGGCACTAATAGTAGAACTACTTTTAAATGGTCTCGACCACTACACTATTTCAGGGTAAGATAGCTTCAGTGATATTGGTCGATGTGGCTTCCAGAGTTGTCGTGGTATAATGGAATGAGTGGATTTTGTTTTTAATTTCTTCAACACGGTGATGCACTTCATATGCTTTATTCTGGCTGAAGAAAAATATTCGTCTCAGGGGGTGGACCCCTGGCTGAAAGTTATCTTCAGGGATCGAGACCCCACCCAGGTCGGAGTTTAAGCCCTCGAATATATATAAAGATGGTCTGTTTCTTGGCGAGAAGAGAATATATCGAAGACGTTACCGTATTGAGAGGATTAAACATTGGTCGCTTTGTAAACAAAGGTGGATTGATCGACGACGCAGAGGTCATGGGTGTAGTGAAATGTAACACCTCCGTTCTCTATGATTAAGTTTTCCTGCGTAATCTGTTTCCGCAAATTCCGATGTCTTATACTCTGCCAATGTTATTGTAAAAATTGTATTTCACCCTCATCCTCGAATTACACCATATAAAACGATTATTTTCTATCATATTATTATAATCTATTTTTGTATAATAATCAAGCCTATGTACATACATATATAAGACTATATTTGCATATATAACCTTTTCATCATCCACCCGGGAGTGTGCACTACGATGTAATAAGTTTCGCCAATAATACAAATGTGCGCCAGATGCTTCTGAGACATCAAAATTGATATAATTCCCCTCTACACAACTAAGAAGGTATTCAATTGTACATTATAGAAGAAAGTACATGTGTCATACTTTTATTATTTGTTAGGATTTCTATGGACATTATTTTCTGGTA
>NC_134785.1:61352910-61355410 GCF_046742065.1 Oratosquilla oratoria | reverse complement strand
CTTCTCCTCTTTCTCCTTCCTCCCTCTCCTTCCCCTTCCTCCTCCTTCCTCTTTCTCCTTCCCCCTCCTTCCTCCCTCTACTTCCATCTTTACCTTCTTTATCCCTTTCCTCCTTTTTTCTCCTCCTCTTCCTCCTTCTACAATCCCCCAAGAAAATCTTAATCGCCGCACCAGCTTCCGTTCTCCTTCTTTTTAGTGAAAGTTGAGTTCATAATCATGGGCGGCGACTTCGAAAACGACATTGTAAAGATCAGACCGATCGACCGGCAGGCCGGCGCTGAGGCGGGACTCGGTGTCGCTTTGGTACGAGCGCTCCCCCAAAACTTCTCCTGAAGTGTCCTGGACCGTCTTTCACCAGCGTCTCTTTCCTCGACAAAGAATACTTGAAGCAATGAGGACGCACAGCGCATAGAATGGTTACTTGGGGTTTTATTGGGTGAATTGGTCTCGGTTAGTCAATGTTAGGTTAGGCTAGGTCAGGTGAGATGAGGTTAGTTTAGGCTAGGTCAGGCGAGGTGAGGTTAGATTATGCTAAGTCAGGTGAGGTGAGGTTTGGTTAGGTCAGGTCAGGTGAGATAAGGTAAGTTTAGGCTAGGTCAGGTGAGGTAAGGTTAGGTTAGGCTAGGTCAGGTGAGATGAGGTTAGATTAGGACAGGTGAGGTGAGGTTAGGTTAGGCTATGTTAGGTGAGATGAGTTTAAGTTGGGCTAGGTCAGGTGAGATGAAATTAGGTTAGGCTAGGTCAGGTGAGATATGATTAGGTTAGGCCAGATCAGATGAGATGAATTTAGGTAAGGCCAGGTCAGGTAAGATGATATTAGGTTAGGCTAGGTCAGGTGAGGTGAGGTTAGGTTAGGTCAGGTGAGATGATGTAGGGTTAAACTAGGTCAAGTTAGATGAGGTCAGGTTAGGCTAAGTCACATGAGGTTTTGTTTTGTTAGGCTAGGTCAGGTGAGATGAGGTTAGATTAAACGAGGTCAGGTTAGATGAGGTTAGGTCAAGTTAAGTTAAGGTTTTGTTAGGCCACAAATACTGACCATATATTGAAAATGATTCTTAAAAAAAGAAAAAGATAAGAATGTGTCCTTCCTTTCATCTTCCATTGCCATTTACATCAACAGCCCCGAAAAGTTTAGAGTTTTTATCAAATGTCCTGCGGTTGGTCGCAGTTGTTCCATTTTGCCTTTGTGCCATCTGTCGGCAGTAACTGACAGCGCAAGGCGGTTGTCGTTTGTTTCTTGTTCCCGTTTCTCTTCAGTCCTCCTCTTCCTCTCCTCCTCCTCCTCCTCCTCCTCCTCTCGGTCGTCAATACATGTTTCTTCCCGCTTGTCTCATTACACCTCCTTATTCTTCTCACCCTCTTCCACCTCCTCCTCTTCCTCGTCTTTTCTGTTCTCGTGTAATCGTGTTTTCATTTTTGTTATTTGTGTGCGGTAAACATGCGACATGAATTATACCTTATTTCTCGATGTGTCATCGTTCATCAACATTACGACAGCGATGATCTAAAAATTCAACACATACTTCAAATTACACGACAGGAAGTGGGTCCCGAGAAAGGTAAAGGTAGCATGATCGATGGCGACGCAAAACACAAATGATTTTGAATATCAATTACACGAGTTCTATTTTCGTGTCATTTACCTTTTCTTTACGTATGGGGCTTCCTCTGGCTGAATAAAATCGTTGGACACCAACAAGGGTGAATGATGAATGACCTGAGACGAATATAATTGCCTAGTGTCAGGCGGCCCTGTTCAGTCTAGCGGTTGCAACCGCCGCGGTATGATCAGTTGCGATGTAAGTCAGTGGAGGCGTTCACATACAACCAGAGTTTTTCCTTGACTATGCGGTGCCGCGACGGTATCCGCGCGGTTCAAACCAATAGTGTGAACGAAAGTGGTAAAAGAAAACGGGATCCTGGATGCCGTCTACAACAGTTGATAAATAGATGAATGGATGAATAGACAAATAGATAAAGTAAATAGACAAATAAATAAGAAAATAAATAAATCTATAAACATATAAATAAACGAATGAATAGAAATGAATAGTATAATCTTATTGCCATTAAGTTATCATCATGATCTGTAAAAGAAAAAATACAAATCTGTTTACGAATCTGCTGAGCCCACTACATTCGAGTAGAACCAGATATAATCAAGTGCAGCACACAGACCAAAACAAACAGCAAACCCAGAAAAAGACTAAACTAGGATGGGAATTAAGTGAAGTTTTCGCAATTCGCCCAAAGTTGAGATGGTCATGATACAGAGTTTTAATTCCGAAACTAAACATTAAATGTTTACGATCTTGGAACGCTCAGTTTCTCAACTTTGGAGACCTCTAAGGCTCGTTTCACACGTATCGACCTTTCGCCGTTGGCCGTTCACGACACGACGTCGTGCTCCTAGATCAATATGTCTGTCTATAGACACTTTCACACGTTACTTCCAAGTATGAAACCGCCCATAGACACCCATGGTTACTTGAGAGTACGG
>NC_134785.1:61347910-61350410 GCF_046742065.1 Oratosquilla oratoria | reverse complement strand
TGCTCATAACGATGCTGGGCAAGGGAATGAGCATGACAGCATATCATTTAGATGTTGACCCGTACATTACATCTGATCAACACTGGGGGGAAAATTTACTCCGTACTCTCTCTCTCTCTCTCACTCTCTCTCTCTCTCTCTCTCTCTCTCTCTCTCTCTCTCTCTCTCTCTCTCTCTCTCTCTCTCTCTCTCTCTCTCTCTCTCTCCCGATCTCTCTCTCTCTCTCTCTCTCTCTCTCTCTCTCTCTCTCTCTCTCTCTCTCTCTCTCTATCTCTCTTTCTCTCTCTCTCTTTCTCTGACTCTCTCTCTCTCTCTCTCTCTCTCTGACTTTCTCTTTCTCTGACTTTCTATCTCTCTCTCTCTCTGACTTTCTCTCTCTCTTTCTCTGACTTTCTCTCTCTCTCTCTCTCTCTCTCTATCTCTCTCTCTCTCTCTCTTTCTCTGACTCTCTCTCTCTCTCTCTCTCTCTCTCTCTCTCTCTCTCTCTCTTTCTCATTTTTGTCCATGGCGACTTTGCAATTTCCATATTGGAAAAAATAGTTTGTTTTCGGGAACTTTTATATAATATCATAATTAGATGTCATTTACATTGTTCAGCTATTTCCATTTTAAAATCTCAAGCGCCCTTCTCTCTCTCTTTTTTGTCACAAGGTATGCTTTTCATACTTCTCTACATCATGGGTGGACGTGCGAGTATGTTCATCCTATCCTTGTCTTGCCGATTTTTTTTTTTTCTTTTCTAAATCATTTTGTATGCGGGGCGCGAGTTCTCTTTCTGGATCTTGGCACGTCTTTTAACCAAACTAATGCCATTTAAGAAATTATTTTTCTGTCTTAGTTTGAGGGGCTAGTACCAGCTCGGACTTCAACCTTTCACGTGGTCCGCAACAGTTCCTGTACACAGTCCGTCGTCCATCCGATGCCACTGTTATTAGCGGCGCCGTCCTGGTCTCAGGGGAGGGCAGGGGGGGGGGGTTACCTGTCAACCGCTGGCGGCGCCAGAGGGGAGGGGTGCCCCCCAAGAAGCTGAGGGTTACCTTGGAAGGGAAGGGCCACATTGAATTTAACATGGCGAAGGTCCGTGGATCGGAAGGGAGAGTTACCCCGTTCTTAAAAAAATAATAATAAAAATGAATAAATAAATAAATAAATAAATAAATAAATAAATAAATAAATAAATAAATAAATAAATAAATAAATAAGTAAAATAAATACATAAGTAAATAAAGAAAACGAAGAGATAAATGAATAAATAAATAAAAAACAAAATAAAATGTCAAACTTGATTCTGGAGTGACTTCCCTGGAACGCTGTGGCTGTTATGACGTCAGATCCTGGATTTGGCAGAGAGAAATCTTCATTGTTGTTGTTATGGAATCCAGCTTACCAGCGCTTCTATCCTTCTGGACAACCTCGAGTTGTTCTTCAACATTTGTGGGGGTGGGAGGGTGGGAAAGAACGTACAGTTGCGTTCAGAAATCTTGATCCAATTTATATATTTACTAATAGAATTCCATGTTTGTTGGCGAACATCTGGTATATTTTCTGTACAGGAAAACAAAATACATTGTGAAATAGGAACTACTGTACATTGAAATATATATATATATATGTATATATATATATATATATATATATATATATATATATATATATATGTATATATATATATATATATATACACATATATATATATATATATATTAGGTGTATAGAATTAAGGGTTGTAAGGAAATGATAATAATAGTAATAATTAATGATAATAATAGTAATGATAGTAATAATAGTAATAATAATAATAATAATAATAATAATAATAATAATAATAATAATAATAATAATAATAATAATAATAATAATAATAATAATAATAATAATAATAATAATAATTAATAATAATAATAATAATAATAATAATAATAATAATAACAAATTGTTGCTGTTTTGCAAAGATGACAATCATAATTATTATGTATTTCTTCTGGCAGGACAGAATTATTTTTGTATTCAAATTTATCAATGCATTATATAGAAACGTATAGTTTATAACAACAGACCATAGCTCCATTAGTGTCCCCACCCCAATAGTCCCCAGGTTAAAAACTACTCTTTCAAGTGTGTGAACCCCCTTTCGTATATATAGAGGATTTGCATACTAAAACCTACAGAACTCTCGACCATTGCCGTAGGAGAGAAGAGACACGGGAGTCAAGTCTTAGGCCCTGAAGGGGGGTTGTGGGTCGGATAGGCCTCTCCCTTCTTTGTGAGGTGACGATAAGCTTAATTGGCAATTTGTTTTTGTGATTTTCACCAACTTCTGCCATAAGCTGATACACGATTTAGGCAGGGTAATGGATGCTTGGAGGGAGAAAGGCATAGTGAGAGAAAGAGAGAAAGAGAGAGAGAGAGAAAGAGAGAGAGAGAGAGGAGTATTTTTTCGCGATTACCAATTCTAGTATTCGTGGGAACAATATTGTGCTGAAGAAATGGAACCATAGAG
>NC_134785.1:61332910-61335410 GCF_046742065.1 Oratosquilla oratoria | reverse complement strand
CTTCCTTCTCCCCTCTGATCTTCTAACACTTCCTCTTACTTTACATTCCCTCATTTGGCTTTATCCTCTGTTTTCCTTTCTTCCTCCTTCCTCCTTCATCCTCTCTCCTTTCCCTTCTTCCTCCCCTCCCTGACCCCTTCTCTCCTCTCTTCCTCTCTTCCTCTCGTAGTCCTTTACCCTCTCCAGCTCTTTATCTTCCCTCCACCCATGCCTCCTCCATGGTTATAGGCTTCAGGGACAACCCAAACATCCTCACCGTTCCCCTTGCCTTCCCCTTCTTTTCTGTTCCCCTCCCTAATCCCTTACCCCCTTCCCACGCCTTCCCGCTCTCTCTCTCTCTCTGCTTCACCAAACTCTCTCCTTTCTACTCTCCTCTACCCCTCTATTCCGTTATCCATCCTCATCCGTTGCTTCAATATGTCTTTCCAAAAAAATAGAAAAAATCCCCTTTTCTCTCATCTCTTTTCCCCCTCTCCTCGCATCATATTTCCCCCTCTTCTCTGAGTTACTTTTCTCCACACCCCTCATCTCTTCCCCAATCTTCCTTTTTAACGTTTTCCTTCCTCTTCCTCTCTTCCCTCTCTACTCTTCTCTTCCTTTTATCTGCCTTCTCCTTATTCCACCCTCATACTCTCCTCCTCTCCTCTGCCTAAGTCTACCTTCGGGTCAGGCTTACCTTACCTTTCCCTTCCCTTCCCTTCCCATATCTCCTTTCTTTTCTTCCCTTTTCTTCCTCCCCCCCTCGCTCCCTTTAAAAAGTCTCAAATACTTTCTCCTCACCATCCCACCTATTCCCATTTTCATCTGTATTGAGATTTTCCACAGGTATAGAAGCGCTGGTAAACTACAGGTTATAACATCGCTTTCTTCTGTTCCCTCTTCCACTGTAGCTGACTCCATTCCATTCCCGTTCCACTTTTCCACACGTTCCTGACTCCACTCTGTTCCATTTCCCTATTCCTCTTCACCTCCATCCGTCCCCTCCCATCCATCACTCCTCGAGTTAGTTGTGCATAAACTTTCTGACTCTTCCAGATTCCTTCGCAAACAAACAAACCTCCACGTGGACTCGCCCCCTCCTCTGTAGTTCGGTTTTACGACATTCTTTGGCCTGCGTCTTAACTCGGCTTCCGAATTAGGCGGATGCACTCAAGACCGTCATCAAACAAAACATGTCTTAGGAGGAGGCAGCCGTCAGTGAATCTTGGCGAGCCAATGAAAGGACTCAAGTTGAATGGACGGCCTCGTTCGCGTTTACTGCCGCGGCGAGGAGTCAGCGAGTACGTAGTCAGGGCGCTCTTCGTCCCGGGAATGGCCATAGACCGTTGCAGATTCAGCGCGTGCAGACTCCCTCCCGATGAAGAATCGCTCTGGGATATTAGGACATCTGTAACGTCCCGAGGATGTGACTGGGCTATTAGCTGCTCTATTTAATGCACACTAAGGACAATCATCCCATTCCATGGAGCGAAATTGTTCATATCCTCATTTGAAATATTGTTTTTCTATCTCAGCTTCTTCAGTTTAATAGAAATTGTATGTAAAGTGGTGTAAAGAATTTGTGGTTACAAAAAACGTTATGATTCTTATGTCGTTTAAAGTTTGTCACACATACACACACACACACACACACACACACACACACACACACACACACACACACACACACACACACACACACACACACACACACACACACACACACACACACACACATATATATATATATATATATATATATATATATATATGTAATAGCTGTTTCACGATAGAACTCCATAAGGTTATACTCTAAACATAAACACCGGGCGTTAGACTTGCAATGTTTTCTTAATATCTGTCAGCTCGTCTTCTGTTGCTCCGTAATGATGGCCGTAAATCATAAAAAAGGTATATAAACCTTTTCCTCTGCAGACATATGGGAAACGGTTCACATATATAATGGCTTCCTGCACTTGTTGATGATATGCAGTGTGCATTCGCTTGCCTGTTGATGGTGTATACATATATATATATATATATATATGTATATATATATATATATATATGTACACATACATTTACATATACATATACATAAACATGTACACATACATATACAGTACATATACATATATACATTTACATAAACATGAGTACATCTTGTGTTAGGATTTTTTTTTTGTCCGAAACTTTTATCTAAGTATAGATCGCACTGACTCGGAACATTCAGGATCGAACTTGGGTCCACCTTGATATGAGGCAAATGCTAAGCTCACTGCGCCAAGACGGCACACGCACATATGTGTACATACGTACATGTGTATATGTAAAGTATACATGCATGCATTTATATGCTTATGTGTATGTATATGTATATGCACATGTGAATATATTTTAAGTGTGTATGCATGCATGTGTGTATTGCATGTACAAGTATTATTATATATATAACGAATTGTAAAATTGATTGTTGGATAAAAGAAAGTAGATAGAGTGGCAGGTCATTAGGTACGTAGGC
>NC_134785.1:61312910-61327910 GCF_046742065.1 Oratosquilla oratoria | reverse complement strand
AGGAAGTTCTTTTGGTATTGACTATATATCCGCCATGGGTTTTTTGTAGTGTTCCTACTTCCGTTTTCTTTTAGATGATCTTGTGTAGTATTTGGGATATTTGTGTTGTGTTTCATGTAACAGTTTAACCGAAGCGCTGTAGCCGGTGTGTAGCCAAGATGGCGTATGTCACAAGTATGACATGTGGACATATAATCTCAAGTTAAAGTGGAGCAAATGTCCAGGGTTAAGTCTGGAAAATATTCATCTGATAGTTAATCAAAATCGTTTATAGAAAAGTAAGTTGGAGATGGAGAAGTTCCCTCTCGGTCGTAGAGTCTCTTCACCCTTCCCACTCCCCAGCCTCCCTCCTACTCCCATTCCCCCTCCCACTCCCATTCCCCCTCCCACTCCCATTCCCCCTCCCACTCCCATTCCCCCTCCCACTCCCACTCCTCCTCCCACTCCCACTCCTCCTCCCCCTCCCACTCCTCCTCCCCCTCTTCCTCCCCCTCCCACTCCTCCTCCCCCTCCCACTCCTCCTCCCCCTCCCACTCCTCCTCCCCCTCACACTCCTCCCCCTCCCACTCCTCCCCTCCCACTCCCCCTCCCCCTCCCCCTACCACTCCCCCTCCCACTCCTACTCCCACTCCTCCGACCCCTCCCACGCCTCCGACCCCTCCCACTCCCACTCCCACTCCTCCTCCCCCTCTCACTCCTCCCCTCCCACTCCCCCTCTCACTCCCACTCCCACATCCCCCCTCCCACTACCCACTCCCACTCCCACTCCCACTCCCACTCCCACTCCCACTCTCACTCCCCCTCTCACTCCCCCTCCCACTACCCACTCCCACTACCCACTCCCACTACCCACTCCCACTCCCACTACCCATTCCCACTCCCCACTCTATCGCTACTCCTTCGACACTCTGACCTCTTTGTCCAGCAACCTCATAACTTTGTGTCATCACTGACGCAGCCCAGGAACATTTGCTGTAATTCCAGTGACGCGGATTTCTTCTCGATCTTCTTGTCCATCCTTTTCACATTCCTTTTCTTCCCACATCTACACTTCCCTCTCTCCTCCTCCTCCTCGTCTTCCTCCTCCTCCTCCTCCTCGTCCTCCTCCTCGTCCTCCTCGTCGTCCTCGTTTTTCTCCGCCCACTACCTGTGTATTCTTTTCTCCTTTTCTTTTTATACTTTCCGTTTTCTTTTCTCCAACTGGTCAATTTCCTCTTCCTCTCGTTTCTCTCCTCTCCGTCAGCTCTTTTATTTTTTGTTACAACTTTTCCCTTTTCTCCTCGTTTACTTCCCATTTTCTACTTATATCTTTCCAATTTCGACTTCCTTTGACCAGCCCACGTATCTTCTTCCTTTTTTTAAATTCATTTCTAGCTTCGGTGTCTTCCTCCTACTAGTTCTTATTTCTACTCCTCCGTGTCTCTTTTTTTCTTTTTTTTTTCTTTTATTATTTCTTCTTCCTTTAACTCGATGTTCTCATTTCTGCTCTTTAGATTTTTTTTTTTTTTATTATCTTTGGGATTTCTTCCTCCTAAATTTTTTTTTGTCTCTGGAATTTCTTCCTCTTTTTTTGTCTTTGGGATTTCTTCCTCCTTTTTTTTTGTCTTTGGAATTTCTTCCTTTTTCTTTTTCTTTTCTTTGGGATTTCTTCCTCCTAATACACAATCTCAATTCTATCCTCTCCTTCGCGCCCTTCCCTCTATCTCTACTCTTCAAGGTCGTCGTGAACTCATATCACACAATCAACACGAATGTGGACAAGAATGATGATTATGAAGCTTATGAAGACCAACAGGATTGGATGCAAGGATTATCTCTTTATTAAAGTTACCCATTCTACAGATTTTATTTTATTCTTTTCTATTTTTTCTGGCACGTGGCTGGTTTTATCTAGCTCAGGAATGTGTTCCCCTAATGTACTGGATAAGAGCTATACTCGTGGGGACTCGCCTCTGTACTTTCAGTGGTCGAAGTTACTTTCAAATTCGCTCATGTTTCCGAATTACGATTCCTTCCTCCAGATTCTTCCGCGAATCAGTGGGTTTTTATGAAAACTGTCTTTATATCCTTCAGACACCTCGTCTTTCCCAGTTTGTTCCAATGTCTTCTGGTCTTTCTTCTGTACCATACTAAGACGTCCTCTTTGTCGATTGTGTCCATTCCTTTCATCGTTCTGGACACTGTGGTCTCATCCCTCTTTCATCTTTAGTCTTATGTTGGCAGTTCCGTGTAGTCTGTATTCTTATGTTTTTGTCAGATAGACTGGGAACTATTTTGTTGTTGATCCTGTTCTTCGGATCCTTTCAATTTATTTACAAATTTCTTTTTGTGTGAGGACCACGCCACTGCAGGATAATCCAATCTAAAGCGAGTTAGATTTTAGATATTTTTCTTATCACCTCATCCGTGTGTGTGTGTATGTATGTGTGTGCGTGTGTATGTACGTACAGTATGTATGTGTCTGTGTGTGTGTATTTACATAGTTGTATCTCACGGGAAGGGGAGCTATGCTCGTGGTGTGTGTGTGTGTGTGTGTGTGCGTGTGTGTGTGTGTGTGCGTGTGTGTGTGTGTGTGTGAGTGTGTATCTAAGAAAAATAGAGACATGAAACCTGCTTGCCTTTTGCCTTTTCGAATCTGTGAAGCTTTCAGAACGTATAATCTTCAAAGTCGCCCAAAAGATTAGTCATCATGGCGTTGAGTCTCCGAAGAATTGGCCGTCAAGGTGGCTGTGCTGGCTTTTCTCAGGGTCTCTTCTTGTGAACCCTGACCCAGGTCTGAGTTCGCAGGGTCTGTCGTGAAAGGCTCTTGTTGCTTGGGGATATGTGCAATCAAGGGATTCTGCCTTCGGGACTTTGGTCTGATGACCTTTGTGTTGGCCTTCCAGGTCTTCCAGGTCTTCCAGGAGTCGTCTGGATTTCTGCTGCGAGGGGCTGTGTCACCCAAGTGATCAATACTTGATGTGTGACCTAAAGGTGTAAGGATAGACATCGAGGGAAACGTAATGGAAATAGAAATTATTTTTTCGAGGTGTGAGGATCTATGAAATATTGTGGTTTGTTTGTGGTAAATTCTGGATCTGCTTGTTCTTTAATTACCTCTATCACCGAGGTTGGGTGGGATATCTGTAGCCACCCGTTTGTTTGTTTGTTTGTTTTGTATGTATGATTGTTTGTTCATAAGATAACGAAGGAAAATACTGTCGGATATCAATGAAAAAGGGAAGAAACAAAGAAAAAACAAAACTATCTGAGAAAATGTAAGCTGAATGAGATGATTTTTTTGTTAATTAGATAAAAATCACTAAATGCGTCAAAACCGAGACTTTTTGCTGTGATGAGGTGGAAAGGAGAAATCAGAGAAGAAGAAGAAGAAGAAGGGTCAAGCTGGAGAAAGAATCTGGAATGTACAGAAGGAGAAACAAAAAAATACAAAAACAAAAAAGAAAGAGAAAGAAAAATGAAGTTGTAAAAGGTAGAAAAAAGGAATAGAAAATGAAAAAGAAAGAGAAGGGCAAAAATGTTATGAAACTCATGAAAAGGGAAGAGAGGAGGAGGAGGAGGAAAATAAGGAAGAAGAAGAAAAGGAGGATGTAGTAGAGGAGGAAAATGAGGAGGAAGTGGAGGAGGCAAAGGAGGAGGAAAAAGAGGAGGAGGAAAAGGAGGAAGTGGAGGAGGAAAATGAGGAGGAGGAAAATGAGGAGGAGGAAGTGGAGGAGGAAAAGGAGGAGGAGGAAAAGGAGGAAGTGGAGGAGGAGGAAAAGGAGGAGGAGGAGGAAAAGGAGGAGGAGGAGGAAGAGGAGTAGGAGAGGGAAGGGCAGTAAGAATCTAAAGTGACGAAACAGAACCAGAAGGAATTTGACCACACAGAAAACGGACGAAGAACGGAGACGCAACTTATACGATTTTATTTGATCCTCTGTTTAATCGTATCTAATTGTATTGTACTTTATTTTGTTTTAATCATGTGTTAGAAGAAAATGGATTCTCGAGTTGATGAACTCTGGGATTTTTTTTTTTTTTTTTTTTTTTTTTTTTTTTTTTTTAATTGCGACACTGATTAATTCAAGCTGGGGGCGTCTAATGAGCGCCTTCCACATGCCAAAGGTTGATGAATCAAATGTGTCTACTGCATAATGTCGACTAATTGCATCGAACAAGCAAGCAAGCCTCAGAATATTACGCGGAATTTGTGCTCAGTAAACTGTGAAATGACTTATTATTTTCAAGATACAGAAACCCAGTGGGATACTTGAATTATTTTGTTCTGGCTGGTGTCACAGGATTTTGTTCAGCTTAGAGGGTCGTATCTGTGGGTCTTTTCGTGGTCTGGGGTTTTCTTCCTTCAACCGAATGAAATCGTCTAGCGTTAGTGATAATAAATTATCTAAAGTGTTTGACGCAGCCCGAAGGGATTTCTCCCCGTCTTCTCCATTTCAGCATGAGGGACGGAGAAGGGGGTCGCCGATTTAATGAAGCGGCCTTGCTGTGGATGTGCTGTGTCTTGCGACATTGCATCTGACCTTAGACAGTGGGGGAGATGCAGGGATGACCCGTCATCCAGGAGGAGCCAAGATATTAGAGAGGGAAGGGGGGTGGATGGGAGTGGAGTACGTGGGGGGATGGAATGGGTGGGAGTAGGTTTTTTTTTTTTTTTTTTGTTTTTTTTGCTATCTTCCTTGTGAGGGGGGAAAAAGCCTTTGGTATATGTATGGTATATGTATCTAAAGCGTAGAAACCGCTTACGTAATCCGAATGTGAGGAGATTCCCTCTCTCTCCACACAGCTGAACAAGATCTGTTGTTGTTGGCTTGAGTAAACGAAGACGAGAGTGAGGCTCGTGAGCCGACAAAGCAACGTCGTCAGGTTGCTTCCGCGAGTTTCTGTTGAGGTTCTTGGGTACATTCGATACCTTCGCGATTCGAGGTCGGCGGAGGGAGCACACAGATGAATAGAATAGCCTGGCGGCAACCAGGATAACAAGGGAAAGTGACACCTGGTATGGAAGGGAAGGGGTTGGTGCGAAGATGAATGAAATGGCCTGAGAAAGAGAAACTATGTTACCTGGACCGGAAGTGGGGTCTTAGTCGATTGGACTCCCCGTTTTGAAAAAAAAAAAAAAAAAAAAAAAATAATAAAAAAAAAAAAATAAATAAATAAATAAATAAATAAATAAATCTAAGCCTTATGTCATCGTAGCAGAGGGTCTAAAACACTTTATACTGATTTGTTGAAATGGTGTGTACTGAGTAAACTCCAGCAGTCTATTTATCTGAACTTGGGGGAAGCATATTAATCAGCATAAAATTATATCAATCAATAGCGTACTAATAGCAGGGAAATGCACACATTAAAACGAAGAAAGAGAAAGATAGAGAAGAAAAAAATGAATAATTGGAATTCAATATTATAACTCAAGACTTGTAAATCAAATATATGACAACATTGAGTAAAATAGCTATTTCCAGGTTAAAGAAAATGGAGGGTGTTATTTTCATAACTGTACTTTTATTTAGGATGCGGGGAACGATTTTATTCAGGCAAGGGGTCAGCCATCTGTGCAGCGAAAGGGTTGGGTGGTTTCTGTACCTGTTCCTGGAATTGCCCTTAGTGTTATGGACACACTCAGAGTATATGGTGTTGTTGAGGACTTAGATCGGAACCTTGAAGTCACTTGTAGTTTCAGTTCGGAACAACGGCAGGACAATGAAATTCGCCTAAGAATCTTTAATCTCTTTTTTTGGTAATTAGCCACAAGGTGCGACACTAGAAGTGTCACATGAGAAATATAGGTGCAGCTCGGACTAAGGCCACAGCTTAGTGGAGCTGGTCAGTTGTAGCTGGACGGGGAGCCTAACATCAGAGGCGGTGTGTTCCCTGCCCTGCTGTACGGGTGTGAGACACGGACATTGTATACTGAGATAAAGAGACGTCTCGATATTTTTGGTGTCAAGTGCTTTCGGAGAATCATGGGGTGTTGCTGGAATGAATTTGGGTCAAACTTGAGACTCTGTCTAGGCCGGTTACCGGTATAATTCGTGAACGTCGGAGCATGCCGACAGGAGACCTTTGGGTCCATAACTAAGTATATTGGTCGACGGCTCGTGGGCGTGTGTAGATATGCAATCGCATGTACACATACGTATATGTACACATAATTATGTATACATCTTATTACCTATGTAAACATCCAGTATTATATATGTATAAATATAACAAAATTAATTGTAATTATATATAGGTGTTCCAAGGACTCTTGTCCAATATGAATTATGTATAAACTATTTTGGAACCACCAGTCCGGTTCACCGCCAAATCGTCGAGAGTCCCAAGCTGCCGGGGCAGTGTTCATTCTGGCTCCCTGTCGAGCAGACCTTGTCTTTTTGTTTTGATATGTGATAGTGTTCAGTGAAATTCAATATATGTTTATTTTCGTAAATATAATTTTTCATTGTTCCTGTCACATAAGTCGGATCTGAAAAAATATAATTACGAATAAAAATTATAATGATAGAAATAATAATGACCAGGTAAATAGTAAATAATGATAAATTGACAGATAACTAATGGTAGATGAAAATCAAGCAAATAATAATAAACAAATAGACAAATGATAAAAACAAATAAACAAATAATATAAAATAAATGGCAGTCATTACAGCATCTTGCTTAGGTGTTTATCTAAACGAATCTTAAAGCTTCGAACTGAACTACATTGCACTGGCTCTGCAGGAAGTTTATTCCATTCATTAACTACACGGTTGGCGAAGTTGTTTCTACCCACTTCCAAATTAAATCTATTTCCTGACAGTTTGAGACCATTATTTCTTGTCGGATTCTCATTCAGTATGAAAATTTTGTCACTTTTGATGTCAATTCCCTTTAGAATTTTAAAGACCTATATCAAGTCACCTCTGAGTCTACGCTTTTTTAGGGAACACAGATTCACATGTTTTAGTCGATGTTGATCCCACTCACAGGGTTCCTGTCTCCACAAGAGATCAGCTTCAATGGAGGAGACGAGGGGATCCCCATAGAACCTGTTGTGAGTTGTTTATAGTGGGAAGGAAGGGTGACTACATGGGAGCTCGCTCGGAGAGACCGTTGGGACTGACGCCAGCCGGCGTGTGAGTGAAGTAACGCGCTTCCTGGCGTATGCCCCCAGTGAATGATGATGAATTATTTATGGTTGTACGAAAGGCAGACCAGGACGTCCGTATTCGAGTTGTAGTCGTTTTGCCTGCAACATTTAAGCATTACATGCCGAGCGCGGACTAAGCGACGCTTCAACGGCTGAGGGAGCGGAATGATTGCATCATGCATTTCTGTCATGTTGACAAGCGGTCGTGGCTTATGAAATTCTGTCTGACTCGATTTAAAGCAATTAATCTACAGGTTGGTCTAATATATATATACATATGTATATATATGTATACACACACACACATTTATATATATATATATATATATATATATATATATATATATATATATATATATATATAGTGTGCGTGTGTATAAAGGTGGAGGAAAACTTACGAGAGCGCTGGAACACTTTATTCCCATGTTTCGGCTGGACAGCTATCTACTGCCAAAATGTGGAAATATAGCGCTCTAGATTTCTCGTATATTTTCATCTTTATCCTCTCATATATGCAGACATATATACACGCATATATACATGCATGCATGCATGCATAAATAGTTACATACATACATGAATGCATACATATATACATACACATATACATTATATACATACATAAATATATACATATATACATACATACATACATATATACATACATATATACACACATACCAATGACCCTTTCTCCATATTAAGAGTGGCCAAGTCAAAGCACATCTCCACTATATACATATTAAAACCTATTTGATGCTCCTTTCATCTTAACACGTCACGGATGAAGAGTCATCATCTGGAGACACACACACACACACACACACACACACACACACACACACACACACACACACACACACACACACACACACACACACACACACACACACACACACACACACACACACACACACAGAGAGAGAGAGAGAGAGAGAGAGAGAGCGAGATCCTTGCAACTCTGTATAGTATGTTGGTCATTTTAACATTTCCATTCCTTCTCCTGTGATCTTCCACCACCGCCACGGCCTCCTCTTTTGTATTGTTTGTTTATTTGTTTGTTATTATTTGTCTGTTTATTATTTGCTTGATTTTCATTTATTATTATTTACCTGTCAATTTATTATTATTTACTATTAACATGTTTATTATTTAACTATACATATGCATTTGGACATATGGAAAGAATGAGTAAAGAAAGATTAGTAAAAGAAGTGTGGAAGGCAGAGGTGGAAGGAGTGAGTATGAGGGGGCGTCCTAGGATGAGATGGATGGATGGGGTGAAAGGGGCATTACAAAAGAGAGGAATGTCTGTGGAGGAAGGACGGGAGAGGACAGAAGATAGGGGTGAATGGAGAAAGGTTGTGTATAGATGATGCTGTGATGCATGAGGGGGAGTGGGTGGGGGATGGAGGGTGAGGAAGTATGTATGAGAAAAAAAATTGACGCAGCGTGAAGAGATTTCTCCTCGTCTTCTCCTTTTCTGCATGGGGGACGGAGAGGGGGTGGTCGCCGAATTTATGAAGCGGCCTTGCTGTGGATGTGCTGTGTCTTGCGACACTGCTTCTGACCCAGGGCAGTGGACAGGATGCAGGGATGACCCGTTATCCAGGAGGTGCCAAGATAAGAGGGAGGGAGGAGGGTGGAGGGGAGTGGAGTATATAGGAAATGGAATGTGTGGGAATGGTTTCGATGCCTTTTTCTTTTTGGCTACCCACCGTGTAGGGGAAAAAAGCCTTTGGTATATGTATGTATTATTATTTATATTATATTTTTCATTTATCATTATGATTTTTTTCGCATCCGACCTATTTATGGACCAAAAGGTCTCCTGTCCGCATACTCCTCCTTTGTAATCCTTTGTGTGATTGGGTCTCTTTTAACTGCACTGGGGGTTTGCCCCCTTGACTGAATAAAATTGCCTGGAGGCATTCAGAATAAGCAATGAGTAGGCCAACAAAAGTATACATTAGACTCAGTCGTGCCCTCGGCCTTTGTGTTTTAATTTATATTGATGAAGATCTTGTTCCAATCACTCGTGAGGCTAGGTTTATGACTCAGATGATGAGGTTTTATTTTTTATAACCCTTTCCTACTGGCAATATGAATGTTGTTCACTAATTAATCTTCACCGATGTGAAATAAAGAAGGATTATTTTGTGCGTCCCCCCCCAACCTCCTCTGCCGTTTTCAATGAAAGTTGAATGAGGGAGAATCTTATATTGTCGCATTGTCCGTGAACGGGAAACTGATTAAATGCGCGTCATTTTTTTTCTTTTTATCATGTGCTTAGATTTTTTTGCCTTCGTACTCTTCGTTCTGTAATGGATTGTCGGGAACTCTATTCTTGTTCAATTTCCATTGACATATATTTTTTACTTTTCCATATTCTCTGACGTCACGGAAATTATTGCCGAGAGGTTCTCTTTAAGTTGTGCGTTCTTCGTCTATCAAAGGAAACACCAACCTTTCTCATTGACCTTATCCTGCAGTCAGTCTAATAAGCACGCTTGAGCGCGCGCGCGCACACACACACACACACACACACACACACACACACACACACACACACACACACACACACACACACACACACACACACACACACACACTGCGGGTCGTTACTCTAACTCTCGTGGGTGGGGAGTTGGGTCACAGCATTACCCATAGATCGGTCATATATGAACTCTGAGCTCTCTTCCGGAAGGGAAATAGCTTTCCAACACGTGATCCAAGACCATGATGAATCACTCACTCTCTCTCACACACACACACACACACACACACACACACACACACACACACACACACACACACACACACACACACACACACACACACACACACACACACACACACACGCACACGCACACACATACGCACACACACACACACACACACACGCACACACACGCACACACACACACACCACACACAACACACACACACACACACACACACACACGCACACACACACACACACACACACACACACACACACACACACACACACACACACACACACACACACACACACACACACACACACACACACACACACACACACACACACAAAACAAGATGCCGCGGGGGTAGATATTTTTTAAATTAAATAATTGTAACAACGAAGAAACGATGCAGAGGAAACTAAAAAAAGATCATAAAAAGAAAGACAAACGAACGAGGGAAATTTAAGAACGAGACCAGGGAAAAAGAAATGAAAAAGAAAAAAGAAAAGAAAAGAAAAAATAGTGGCATGATAGACGGACACTTGTCTGCGTGAGTGACAGATGGAAATTCTGATTCAGTGTTCTCTTCCTTACTGTAAAGAAGTAAAAGTATTTGAGATAGAAATATTCACCAGAAATATAGAAAACCGTTTAAGTGTAGTGTAGTCAGGAGGTAGGAGACTGTCTATACACCAAAAGCTTTTTCCCCCTTATAAGGGAGGTAGCCAGTTCAGAAGCATGTCTCTATTCCCATCCATTCCACTCCCGTCCACCGCCCCTTCCCCCTCTCCCAATTTAGCGCCTCATGGATGACGGGTCATACCTGCATCCGCCAACTGCCCAAGGTCAAACGCAATGCAGCAAGACACAGTAGAAGGCAATCCTAGAAAAAGGACATAGGCCATCAAGAAAAAAATAAAAATAAGCAGAAACACTATCAGCTGATGAGTCATAGCTAGATGCTTTGCTTGAAAGAAAATAGAAATTCTTCTGATGGACAGCTCTAGACGACAAGAAATAGAAAAATGAATTGCAAGAGGAAAAATGAGAGAAAAAAATCGTATGAAGCAGAGGGTAGATGTCAGAAAAGTGTTGAGAAGAATGCAAAAGAATAGACAATCGGTCAGTCACGGTAGCTCCTGGAACAATATACGAAGCGTTTTCAATGATGGCAAAAAAAAAAAAAAAAAAAAAAAAAAAAAAAACGGAAAAAGAAATGACCATCAGTAGAACATCTTCGCCATCTGAGCATATACGAACAACAAGTGTTTGAAATGATGTTTGCCCGTGTGAATGGGGAATTTGGTTGTCAAACACGTTTGACAAACGTGTTTGACAACTAAATACCCCATTCACACGGGCAAACCTCACTTCAAACAGTTGTTTGACAAACCGGGTTTGACAAACCGTTTGAACGTGTAAATGGGCAGATAAGATCACAACAACTGACACGTATAACAGCAATGGACAATCTCGTGGATCATCTAATCCTCCGCCACTGTCGGATCATCGCCTATGCAAATGTGTACCTAAGTTGCATTATAACTCACGCTTGACCCATCAACGCTTCACTCTGTTGCCAGCGTCACCATAACAGAATTTTACCCCAAAAAAGTCACACTATTAAAGTGCGTATGCACGTACCAAAAGGCCCTCTCACCCTTATAAAGGCGTGGATGTAGTTTCGTGAAAATATAATCTATCTAAAATTGTATGATTATTGAATGGCACGTAATCTTGCCATGTCTTTAACACAGTATACTAGTCTCTCCATTACAGATACATTTTTCACTTGTTTCCGGTCTTGGCCCACTTCTATTCATAGTATATATAAATGGAAAAACTTCTAGAAGGAAAAATGTTACAAGTGGAGTTCCTCAGGGTTCCGTTCTTGGGCCACTTCTATTCATAGTATATATAAATGATATAGACCATGGACTAAAATCTACTGTTTTCAAATTTGCTGATGATACACAGCTGTGCGTAAGGCCAAATGATCACATAAACCAATTAGATATTCAAGAAGATTTAGATAAATTACAGCAATGGTCTGAAAAGTGGCTAATGAAATCTAACACGGGTAAATGCAAGGTATTGCAGATAGGTAAAAATAACAGTAAGTACGATTACAAGTTATTTGGAAATTCGTTAACAAAAGTGGATAGTGAAAAAGATCTCGGCGTAATTATCAGTAACGATCTCAAATCATTCAAGCAGTGTATTTCAGCCTCTGAGAAAGCAAATAAGATTCTAGGACTGATTGCGCGATCTTTTGACTTCAAAAGTCCATCACTCATTAAAAAGGTATATAAATCGTTAGTTCGTCCACATTTGGAATATGCTGTTTCCGTATGGTCACCGAATCTCATTAAAGACATTGACAGATTGGAAAAAGTACAACGGCGAGCTACAAAATTGATTCCAAATATAAAAAATAAATCATACGAAAATCGACTAAAACATATGAATCTGTTTTCCTTAAAAAAGCGTAGACTCAGAGATGACCTGATACAGGTCTTTAAGATTCTAAAGGGAATTGACAACATCAAAAGTGACAAAATTTTCACACTGAATGAAAATCCGACAAGAAACAATGGTCTCAAACTGTCCGGAAATAGATCTAATTTGAAAGTGGGTAGAAACAACTTCGCCAACCGTGTAGTTAATGAATGGAATAAACTTCCTGCACAGGCAGTGCAGTGCAGTTCAGTTTGAAGCTTTAAGAATCATTTAGATGAACACCTAAGCAAGATCCTGTAATGACTATCATCTATTTTATATTATTTGTTTATTTGTTTTGTTATAATTTGTCCGTTTGTTTATTATTGTTTGATTCTCATTTATTATTAGTTATGTCAATTTATTATTATTTACTATTTACCTGTTTATTATGTAATTATACCTATGCATTTATTTATTCTATTTATTATTAACATTATTATAGTTTTTATTCATGCATTTATTTATCATAGTTATGATTTTTTTCGCATCCAACATAGATATGGACCAAAAGGTCTCCTGTCGGCATGCTCCGCCCTTGTAATCCTTGGTAATCCTTTGTAACAGGTATTAGGAGCCTGCTTTCAGGCTCTTAGTGATTTGTTGATGCTTTTGCTCTCGCTGCCTCTATTAATAGATTAATCATCTCCATTTAGCTTACATGCGCGTACGTGCGCGCACACACACCAATTCACACGCCAACGCAAACACCGCGGGGGCGCGCGCACACACACACACACACACACACACACACACACACACACACACACACACACACACACACACACACACACACACACACACACACACACACACACACACACACACACACACACACACACAAATGCACACTTTGTGTACGTAGTTCTAGCTAATGTGGAAATTGGATCACGTGCACAGCACACGCTCACACACACACACACACACACACACACACACACACACACACACACACACACACACACACACACACACACACACACACACACAAAAAGACCGATATATGTGAACAGAAGTAAAGGATATTGTGTTAGGATGGAGTGAGGTAACTAGCTAGTGGGTTTCCAAAAGTCATTTGTGTCAACGACATGACGAAAGAAACGATAAACGACACTTATCTGTTTGGAGACGACGCACACACCATAACAACATAACAAAAATAGAAAATAAAGATGGTTGTAAATTGTTACTTGAAGTTCTACAAAGAATTTACAATTTGAGCAAATGTGGAAAATTAATTTCAGTGATGGGGAGTGCAAGGTATTTGAAATGGGCAAAAGCCCAATAGCAAGATCAGCAACTGCGGAAAAAAACACTAACAGCAGTAGTAGAAACAGCAGCAAATAATAATAATAATAATAATAATGATAATAATAATAATAAGAAGACGAAGAAGAAAAAAAGAAGGTCTTCGCTCATTGCCTTTCTGGAGGCTCCTCGCTATGACCTGGGCTGACCTGGCCTGTCCTGGGCTGACCTGGTCTGCCCTGGGCTGGATCGAATGGCCTCCATCATCACATCCCTTTCACCACACAGCATTGCCAGGGACTAATTTCATTACGTAGGCGTCGTTTCCTCCCCTCCTTCTTATCTTTCTTCTCATTCTCCCCAGTCTCATTCTTCATCTTCTCTCCTACGCCATTTGCATACTCTTTCCCCTTGCTGCTTCTTCTTCTTCCCTTCCCCCTTCCCCCCTTCCCCCCCTTCCCCCCTTCCCCTCCCGTTTTGCCTTTCACATTGCCCTGTATTTTCATCTCTATCATTTTTTCTTATCTTCATTGTTTTCATTTTTTGTATTCTCGTTCCCATTCATAGTTCGATTTTTTTCTTTCGTCTTCCGTTCTCGCAGCCTGTCTTCCTCAGACCCTTCGTCGTGGATGACACGATTTCTCTCACTTGTTTCTGTCGCCAGGCGATTTTATTCATTTCCGTGGCAAACCCCCCCCCCCTCCCGTCGATGATGGCGGGATCAAAGCCTGTTTTGATTAACCCCCCATCCGTCCCGGGTGGCAATTTCCCTTCAATTCTGGGGTTGCTGCTTGACAATTTTTATTAATTTTTGTAGCACCCTTCACTTGGTAGAGAAAGGGGTTGGTACCTTGGAGGAGGGGGAAGGAGAATGAGAAAAGGAAGGGGAAGGACAAGGGAAAGGAAGGAGGAGGAGAAGGAGAAGGGGAAGGAGAAGGGGAAGGAGAAGGGGAAGGGGAAAAGAGAAGGAGAAGGAGAAGGGGAAGGGGAAGGGGAAGGGGAAGAAAGAGAAGGGGAAGGAGAAGGGAAAGAGAAGAAGAATGAGAAAGGGAAAGAGAAGGGGAAAGAGAAGGGGAAGGAGAAAGAGAAGAGAAGGAGAAAGAGAAGAGAAGGAAAGGAGAAGGGGAAAGGGAAGGAGAAGGAAAAAGAGAAGGGAAAGGGTAAGGAGGAAAAAGGGAAGGAAAAGGGGAAAGAGAAGGGGAAAAGAAGCAGAAGGGGAAAGAGAAGGAGAAGGAGAAGGAAAAGAAGAAGAAGGGGGAGGAGAAGGGGAAGGGGAAGGAGAAGAAGAATGAGAAGGGGAAAAGAAGGAGAAGGGGAAGGAGAAGAAGAATGAGAAGGGGAAAAGAAGGAGAAGGGGAAGGAGTAGGAGAAGGAGAAGGGGAAGAA
>NC_134785.1:61275410-61305410 GCF_046742065.1 Oratosquilla oratoria | reverse complement strand
GAACTGTGGAGGCTGGAGTAGAGGTGTAACGGATGTGTGACGGAAGTGTAACGGATGTGTGACGGAAGTGTAACGTCAGGTGTTACGTTAATGTGAGAGCGAAATAATATATCTGGAGTTTCATTAAAGGAAAGTATGGAGGACGTGTAACGAAAGTGTAACGTCACGTGATACTTTATATGAGGAAATACGTAATACTGTATGTCTGGTTTCAATAAACGAAGGGATGGACGTGTAACGGAAGTGTAACGTCACGTGATACTTTATATGAGGAAATACGTAACATGTCTGTGAAGCTTCATTAAAGGAAAAGGTGGAGGTGTAACGGAAATGTAACGTCAGGTGTTACGTTAATATGAGAAAATACGTAACATGGTCTGAAGCTTCATCAAAGGAAAGGATGGAGGTTTAACGGGTTTGTAACGGAACTGTAACGTCGAATGTTACGTTAATGTGAGGACAGAATACGTAACATATCTGAAGCTTCATTAAAGGAAAGGATGGAGATGTAACGGATTTGTAACGGATATGTAACGGAAGTGTAACATCAGGTGTTACGTTAATGTGAGGACGAAATACGTAACATATCTGAAGCTTCATTAAAGGAAAGGGTAAAAGTGTAACGGATGTGTAACGGAAGTGTAACGTCAGGTGTTACGTTAAAGTGAGAACGAGATACGTAACATACCTGAAGCTTCATTAAAGGAAAGAAGTGTAACGGTTTTGTAACATATGTAACGGAAGTGTAACGTCAGGTGTTACGTTAAAGTGAGAACGAGATACGTAACAAATCTGAAGCTTCATTAAAGGAAAGGGTGGAGGTGTAACGGCCTTGTAACGGAGATGTAACGGAAGTGTAACGTCAGGTGTTACGTTAATGTGAGAAAATACGTAGCATATCTGAAGCTTCATTAAAGGAAGGGCTGGAGGTGTAACGGGGTTGTAACGGAAGTGTAACGTCCAGTGTTACGCTAATGTGAGGACAAAATACGTAACATATTTGAAGCTTCATCAAAGGAAAATATGGAGGTGTAACGGTTTTGTAACGGAAATGTAACGGAAGTGTAACGTCAGGCGTTACGTTAAAGTGAGAACGAAATGCGTAACCCTACCAGCTGGACATATCCGAATGTAAATTAAAGGAGAGGATGTCATTTCCTCCCAAATCCCTCGGGAACTGTACCACGCGTCATAAGGTAAAGTTGTTGGAATAATCACATAAACGTAGAACGGAACACCTGGAAATGTACAAAGTGAAATCGGCTGGTAGATCGAGTTCATTCTGAAAGATGGTTCGCATCAAATCGAATGAGCTCGTTTCTCTGAAAAAGTACAGACATCTTAGAGGGGAGAAATGGAAGGACAGGTCCCATTTATTTGGGTCTAAAAAGGGCTTTTGATAAAATACCCATGAGAGGATGAAGGAGGGGGAACCAGAGAGAGTTAGCTATATCAAAGAAAGGGTGTTGGAGCGGGCGAGGGACCGCCTGAAGACAGATTAGACCCGTGGCCTGATTCAGGCCTGAAAGTGGCGGGTAATTTGCTCGCCATGGCGAGGAAAACATTATTTTGGCGGGCAAAAATAACCTCGTATACGCCAGTGGCGGGTAGAATTTTTGCATGTGTGTGTGTGTGTGTGTGTGTGTGTGTGTGTGTGTGTGTGTGTGTGTGTGTGTGTGTGTGTGTGTGTGTGTGTGTGTGTGTGTGTGTGTGTGTGTGTGTGTGTGTGTGTGTGTGTGTGTGTGTGCGTGTGCGCGCGTGTGTGTGTGCGTGTGTGTGTGCGCGTGTACCTAATTGTATTTACTAATTTTTAATATACAGGAAAGGAGCAACGCTTGTGAATACTTGTCTCGTACTTTCCGACTTGGTCTATATCCTTATTTTCCATATATTATACTTAATTTAAAATCGTGTGTGTGTGTGTGTGTGTGTGTGTGTGTGTGTGTGTGTGTGTGTGCGTGTGCTCGTGCGTGTGCGTGTGTGTGTGTCAAAACCCTTTGTAACAAGAATTGGTGTACCAACAGTCTCCTCTATTCATACGTTCTAAATAGTAAAGCGAGTTAAATTCACCATCAATTAATCTGGCAACGAGACAAAGATACTTGTACCAGTATAACCCCAGCTATTCCTCTCAGGATCACAGTCATTTAACTCCACTCAATGTAAGAGCGAGGAAATGAATGACAACACTTCCATTCCTCTTGTTAAACGTAGGTAGGCTTCACTCTATCCCAACCTCGCCTTTCCTAACGAACAGAACTTCGCTTTTACGTCATACGTTAAACCCGTGTCCTCCGTTGTTCAGTGAGCTTAAGTGTTTACACAAATCAAGATATTTGCTCCCAGCATGTAGTACAAAGACGTACAGGCCAAATAGAGTTTTGGAAATTCCTTTTAATGAATAAAGACGCTCACTGTGATAACAATAAATTTGATTTTATTCTTTTAGTTAATTTGTATTTATTTAGTTATTTGCTTTTATTTGTTAATCTATTTTCAGTTAATCAATTTTTCTATTACATATCTATGTATTTATTATCTTATTTATTCACTCATTCATTTGTTTATTTACTTATTTGTTTATTAAAATATTTATTTGTTTAGTTACTTATTTACTTGTTATTTTCCTGGCTGGTTGAAATAATTTTATGATTGGTAGAATTAAGGAATTACTCACCTGTATATGGCAACCTGAATCGCTGACTCAAGACTGTGATTGGAGGAAAGTGTCGAGCTGGGTTGTTCCTCAAACGAGGGAGAGGAAAGTAGTAATCAAGAGAAAGAACATTTAGGAAAGAAACGGAGCGGGTCACTGCAGGGGTAGGTGATGTCACCGGGGATGGAAGACATGAGAACGTGCGTGAACGTCAAATGGAAAGGAATGCTTATATGGACATGATTGCAAACGACGCTAGAATATCAGAGTAAATATTAATTCTAATAAGACACAAGAGAATGGTCTATATAGAATATATACAAACGGGATTCAGAAATAATAGGTGTTTAGGACCAGTAGATGTTGTGTAACTAAGGTGAGAAATAACTGAGACAGAATAAAAAACGATAAGAAAAGGTGATAGAAATGATATAAAAAGAAAATATATAAGAATGAGAAAAAAAGTTACGAATATGTGGATCATACAAGGAAAACTTGAAATGACTTATGCATAGTGAATAGGTATAAACTTTCTTTACATAGTCTGGCATAAATATGGCGAGCAGGGTGACTAGATTTAGCATAAATATGATAAAAGTGGCATATTTTTCCATAAAATAGTGCTATGATAATGAAAAGATATAACAAACCGAACGTATTAACAGGAACAAACAAATTAGCATTATTTATGTCAATCTGGAAAAGTTTCAGCCTCTATCTAGCATATTCTCGCTTGAGAAATTGGGTCACCCTGATGGCGTGTACCTAATATATTAGACAGTCTTGAATCTGTCGGAACGGGGCTTAGGTGCCCGTGTAGGGACCAGAACGCCGCAGGAAAGAAGAGGGAGACGAGGCATGATCAGGCTGTTTAAATGCATTAACGGGAAATCGCTGATGGACAGGATCAACCATTCCCAGAATAGATGTCAAGAGTGTAGCTGACATGAATGTCAAAAAAAAAAAAAAAAAAAAGTTCAAAGGAACCTGGAGAGTACAGATAAACAAGGTTATCGATAGAAGTCGTGTAAACTCAGCGTTGGTATGATCTTAGTCTTGGGAGTAATGGAATTGTGATTAAATCATGATATTAGATGAGTAGAATGACGGGGCACAAAACTGCGTGCGCTGTCTCTGTTTCTCTCTGTTTCTCTCTGTATCTCTCTGTTTATCTCTTTCTCTCCCTCTCCCTCTCCCTCTCCCTCTCTTTCCCTCTCTTTCCCTCTCTTTCCCTCTCCCTCTCCCTCACCCTCCCTCCCTCCCTCCCTCTCCCTCCCCCTCCCTCCCTCCGTTCTCCGCCCTCCTCTCTCTCTCTCTCCCTCTCTCCCCTCTCTCTCTCTCCCTCTCTCTCCCTCTCCCCTCTCTCTACGTCCCTCTCCCCTCTCTCTACCTCCCCCCTCTCTCCCCTCTCTCTACCTCCCCCCTCTCCCCTCTCTCCCCCTCCCCCTCTCTCCCTCTCCCCCTCTCCCCCTCTCTCCCTCTCCCCCTCTCTCCACCTATCTCTCCCTCTCCCCACCTCTCTCCCCCTCTCGCCCTCTCTCCCTCTCTCTACCTCTCTCCCTCTCTCTACCTCTCTCCCTCTCTCCCTCTCTCTACCTCTCTCCCTCTCTCTACCTCTCTCTCCCTCTCTCTCCCTCTCTCTTCCTCTCTCTCCCTCTCTCCCTCTCTCTCTCCCTCTCTCTCTCTCTCTCTCTCTCTCTCTCTCTCTCTCTCTCTCTCTCTCTCTCTCTCTCTCTCTCTCTCTCTCTCTCTCTCTCTCTCTCTCTCTCTCTCTCTCTTTTGTCCTCCTTTCCATTACAGGTATACGAGCCTTTCTCTCTGTTTCTGGCAACCTCTTCCATCTTCTCCCTCGCCCTTCTTGCCCCGTTTGACATAAGAGAGCTTTTCCCAATTTTTTTTTTATTGAATGACTCATATAAAATTGGTCCCAGCCTTGTACCCGTTTTTTTCTTCTTTTTACTTCATCATTTTCATTTTCTTTGGGTCGCTGTTCTTCTTTCTATTCCTTTCTACCTCCTGTTCTTTTTATCTAATATACATTTGTCTTTATTATTCGCCATATTTTTTATCGTTTCGTTTCGTCGTTTCATCACTCGTTTCTGTTTTCCTTTTGTTTCCAAAATGTTTACGTGGCGATTTTTTATAATTTATTTGTTTATTTCTTAATCTCCTTTGCTCTTTTACAAAGTGGCACAGCGGTAGATAACGAGCACGTAAAGCCACAGTCAGGACGAATGTGTGGTTTAAAACCCTTTTGGGTCGTAAAATGTGAGGAGGAGAGCAAATGTCAACAGTTATGCCTTGAGCAACACCTTCTCAAGACGTCTTGATTATTAATAACACAACGTTTGACTTGTCAGAGTCTTACGAAGTACAAAGACGCCGTCGCCGCGTCTTTTGCTTCCCTCGGAGGTTCCTCTCGTTCTCAAAACTCCTCCGGGGTAGGTACACTCAAAACCTTCATTCTTCGTCCGAGTTCGTGATTAAACTCTGTCGAACGAAAGGATGTATTGTTAATGAAAACTTTGTCTTTGGAACGTTTCCTTTTGCCTGCTCAGAGGGCGATTCACGCGTCATGGATGGCAGAGTTCCTGGGAGGCAAGATGCACAGCCTGGGGGAATGGTTCCGGCTTCCTTGCAGACCTGGGAACCGTTGCCGGTTGTCCCCGTAACAGGAGGTACAATGGAGGGTACTCACCTTGGAAATGGAGGAGGGAGGAATGTCGAGTAACGACTTTCACGTGGCTCATCACTCCACGAGTTTATGTGTAGAACATCCTTGTCTTACCTCCGTCTTCTGGCTGAATGCCCTAAGGCGCTTTCTCAACCGTTTCCTCTTCATCAGCATGAGGGTTTTACGTCAGAGACGCTTTGCATCTTTGCCTTACCCAACACCTTTGCCCTTTGTAACAGGATAGCTAGATCAAGTAGCAGTTGGCGCTAATTGTTATGGGATCGTAATTGAGCCTTCATGACTACGAAGCGAGGCTCTCTCTCTCACTCTCTCTCTCTCTCTCTCTCTCTCTCTCTCTCTCTCTCTCTCTCTCTCTCTCTCTCTCTCTCTCTCTCTCTCTCTCTCTCTCTCTCTCTCTCTCTCTCTCTCTCTCTCTCTCTCTCTCTCTCTCTCTCTCTCTCTCTCTCCCTCTCTCTCCCTCTCTTCCCCCCTATCCCTCTCTCCCCCTCTTTCCCCCCTTCTCTCTCTCTCTCTCTCTCTCTCTCTCCCTCTCTTCCCCCTCTCCCCCTCTTCCCCCCCCCCTCTCTCTCTCTCTCTCACTCTCTCTTCTCTCTCTCTCTCTCTCTCTCTCTCTCTCTCAGCTCTCTCTCACTCTCTCTCACTCTCTCCCACTCTCTCTCTCTCTCCTCTCTCCTCTCTCTCCCTCTCTCCCTCCCTCTCCCTCTCTCCCTCCCTCTCCCTCTCTCCCTCAGCTTCTCCCTCTCCCTCTCTCTCTCCCTCTCCCTCCCACTCCCTCTCTCTCCCTCCCACTCCCTCTCTCCCATTCCCTCTCTCCCTCCCATTCCCTCTCTCTCATTCCCTCTCTCCCTCTCCCCCCTTTCTCTCTCCCTCTCCCCCCTCTCTCTCCCTTTCTCTCTCTCTCCCATTCTCTCTCTCTCCCTTTCTCTCTCTCTTCCATCCCCCCTCTCTCTCTCTCTCTCTCTCTCTCTCTCTCTCTCTCTCTCATCTCTCTCTCTCTCTCTCTCTCTCCTCTCTCTCTCTCTCTCTCTCTCACTCTCTCTCTCTCTCTCTCTCCACACACACACACACACACACACACACACACACACACACACACACACACACACACACACACACACACACACACACACACACACACACACACACACACACACACACACACGTGTGAAGATATTACTTAGCAAAGATTGTAACAACTTCTTTTGAAAAAAGTTTAATGGTGTGTTCTCTGCAACTTTCTCCAGGATGATCTGTTCCAGGATTATGCCTGGAAATTAGTTCTCATTATTGCTTCGATGAGAAAAGAAAAAAAATGGAGATAATTAATGTGAAATGATTCTGGAAGTTGTGTTGGAGGCTCTGTTCTTGGTATAAGCTATTGGATTCCTCATCTGGATGGTGTTAAATAACACGAATGGTAATTGGTGTTAAATTGCACTAATTTAGTGCCGGTGTCGGATACAGTAAGAGTCTTGTAACTGCATTATTAGTCTGTATGCGATCGGGTTGTTGGTTATGTGCTGTGTGGAGGCCAAAAGGTAATTCTTTCCCAAAAGTTCCCTCAGTTGTTTTGGGATTTCTCCCCGAATATGGAACTTAACCTAACCTAGCATAGCATAGCATAGCATAGCATAACATAGCATAGCATAGCATAGCATAGCATAATCTAACCTAACCTGGCTTAACCTAACCTAACCTAATCTAACCTAACCTAATCTAACCTAACCTAATCTAACCTAACTTAACCTAACCTAACCTAATCTAACCTAACCTAATCTAACCTAACCTAATCTAACCTAACCTAATCTAACCTAACCTAACATAGCATAGCATAAGCTCAACCTAAGCTAACCTAACATTAAATAACATAGCATATCATAGCATAACCTAACCTAACCTAACTTAATCTAACCTAATCTATCCTAATCTAACCTCACCCTTCTTTGCTATACTGTCAAAAAACATCTTTGCACGTGGAATGTAGTATGGATTCACCACAACGCCAAAATACCCATAGAAGAATATGACGTCACCCGAAGTCCGGTGGTGGTGGTGGGGGCGGGGATGGTGGTAGGGAGAAGGGACCCGAAGTCGGGAAAGAAAGGACCCTCGGGGAAAGAGTTCTATTGTTGCATGTAGAGGCTTCGTGTTCCCAGTAGGGACATTGTCAGGGGATGGGGGGATGGGGAGATGGGGGAATGAGGTATGGGGGAAGATGGGTTTGGTATTTTCCATCAATTTCCATCATTGGATAGGCATGCACAACGGGGAAGATTGATGATGGATTTACTCTTTACTAACGTTTTGCTAATACGTTATTGCGTTAATTATGGATTTCGTGTTTCAGATATATGGATTTATGTACTGCACACACACGCGCACACACACACACACACACACACACACACACACACACACACACACACACACACACACACACACACACACACACACACACACACACACACATACATACTGTATATATATTACACACTCGCGCGCACACACTAAAATAGGACGCCTAATTAGGTTATGAAAAGGCGCCGATATTTTTCAGTAGGATCTTAATAAATTGTTCACATGATCGATGAAATAGCAAATGGATGTCAATATCTCAAAGTGCAACGTGTTAAGCGTAGGTTTACACAACCCAGAAAGCAGGTATAGCTTAGATAATTTTTTTTTTTTAGAGAAAACTGAGTGCGAGAGACGTGGGAGTTCTAGTGAGTCCTGACCTTAAATCCAGAAAACGGTTCATTAGTGCAAAGAATAGAGCTAACAGAACATTAGGTTTCATTGTTAGGACGGTTACGAATAAAAGTGCAGAAGTAATTATCAAGCTCTGGCATTAGTTGGACCCCATCCTTGACTATGCGGTACAGTTTTGTTCTCTGTCGTATAGAATGGATATCAATTCACTAGAGTCACTACAGAGGAGAATGAACAAAATGATACTTGGGCTCAGAAATTTACTATACGAGGATAGGCTTAGGCACCTTAACTTACACTCTCTGGAAAGACGCAGAGTGTAGGGTGATCTAATAGAGGTGTTTAAATGGACGAAAGGATTTATTGAGGGTGACGTAAACAAGGTCATCATATTAAGACAACAGGGCAGGACTCACAGCAATGGAATTGAATTTGACAAATTTAGATTTAAGAAGGAAGTAGGAAAAGAACTGGTTTATTAATAGAGTGGTCAACGAATGGAATAGACTTAGTAACCATGTAGTGAGCGCTGAAACTATCAGTTGTTTTAAGAAAAGGTTAAACAACTTTATGGATGGGGATAACAGGTGGTAATGGGCATGGAACTGCCTAGTGTAGGCCTTATGGTCTCTTGCAGCCTCCTTTATTCTTATGTTCATATGGCAACAGAGGTCAGTGTACAGTAATCATATTTAGTTGTGCATAACTGATATCAGGTCTCATTTCTTCCTCGGAAACAGAGTAGGGAAGAGTTCAAAGGACTGCTGATGGGAATATTGGACGTGGGTGCTTTGTTTCAAAGGATGAAAATGAATGAAGCAGCTTGATGCATTTCGTTTGTGGTGAGGAAGCTAAAGAACGTAAAGAATCTAATATAACGTTATGTCAAATGAAATTCTTTAATCTGTAAGAGGGGTTAATTTTGGTAAAAATGTTCATACAGGTATCTAATTTATCATGTCAGAAAGAGACGATGTGCGCACGAAAGATGAAATAATTGTGGTTGGAATTAAGGCAGATGGTATATTGGTTACCCTTGGGTTCAAATTCTGGGATTGGAAGTTTTGGTTGTTTGGTAAGCAGTTTACCTTCTGGTAAACGAATCTGGTTTTTACAATCATAATTCCGTTATTTTTACCTTGGGCTGATTAAAGAAGTGGCTTTAAGAAAAAGATTTTAATGTGGAAGTTATACTTTCGACCCAAGTCTGTTAGGTGTATATGTCGTTTGTTATTGTAACAGACTTGATGTGAAGACAGCTGCCATGTCATACATTACACAACACAATTTTCTTTATAGATATTAAACTTTAATTTTAGTAGGAATGGATGCATAAAAAAAAAATCTAAAGTGAAAATGTCATTTAGGGGGAGGCGCAAAATATTCACAAAATATACCATCTCCCGTTTATGACATTTTTAAGCATAGTATATTAACATTATCAAATGCCACCAGTTCTTCTTTATTATAACTTAAGAACTCGAAGACATAGCGCTGTTGCTCGACGCTATGACGTCATGTCGTCTGTTTCCGAGTCAGGAAAGAAGACACGTTGGAACTGACAGACAACTGTGAAATTATGGTTACATTTGAACTATATACACCCCTGGCATGTCATCCTCATGAAATTCTACTGTTTTTATGATATTTTTCCTATTATCACTTTGTTTTAATCAGCCTAGGGAAATAATAAATGAACTGGTGGTTGGAAAAAGGCAAGGTTTGGTTAACGAGACGGACGTGGCTTGTTGACCAATCAGCAGTGGAGTTGCGCCTGAGGGCGTGGCATCACAGGCTTGTTGACCAATCAGTAGTGGAGTTGCGCCTGAAGGGCGTGGCCAACATGCCAGTCGCCATGAAACCAACTATAGTTCATCAGTGTGACATGTTATGTGTTTCAAAATTCTCTTTGTCAGTTTTGCATCAGGAGCCACAGTTTATTTGTTCTGTTGTCAGTGTGTTCGTTCGTTCGTGCGTTGGTCTGACTTTGTTATTAACAGGAAAATATTCTGTCATTACGATCCATTGTCATCCAGGTGAGCCTATGTCAGATGGCGTTGAGTGGTTGCGGCCGAAGCAGTTACCGACAGGTGGCATCTACTGCTGGGAATCGGAGAGGAGTGCGGGATTCGAACCGGTGACTAGGAGGAGGAAGATTTGTGATAGCGAGAGAGGAAGGAAAATGAATGAGTGAATAGATAGATAAATTAATACATAAATAGATGAATAAATAAATCAATAAATAAATAATATTGAATAAAACAAAACAAAAATAAAAATAAATTACCCGTCGTTAACGGGTAAGTTGGGAACTGGATGTTAGAGAGAGAGAGAGAGAGAGAGAGAGAGAGAGGAAGAAAGAAAATAAACGAATGAATAAATATACAAATTAATTAATTAATATATAAGTAAATAGATAAACAACATTGAATAAAAAAAAAAGTAAAAATAAATTACCCGTCCATTGATTTAGACGCGTTTTGTACTTTGGAATTGCTCAATTTATTTTCCCACCAACATTTCAGTAACAGTAGTTTAAAACTTTAGTAAATACAATGGCCCGCGAAATTTAGGTTTAACTTTTTTCCAGACAACTGAGGATTAAAACGAGTTTTTATGACTGAAATTCGAACGCGGAAATTTACGGTAAAATGATTACTATTGCCAAGGACTCCACATCCAATGCCTTTCTTTGCGGAGCGGGCCTCCACGGGCGTTTAGTTTTTTCTATGTTTATCAATTCATTTGCTTGTTTATTTATTTGTCTAATTATCTATCTATTCATCTATTTATTTATTTATGTATTATTTATGTATATGTTTATTTTTCTTTATGTATTCAATCTTGTTTATATTTATACATTTAGTTTTTCATATATTTACGTATTTGTTTGTCTATCAGTTCATTTATGTACATATCTAATTATCTACATATTCACTTGTTTGTTTCACTAATTTATATGTATTCATCTTATCTATTTATTTACTGAATAATATATTTATTTGTTCATTTCCATATTACTTCACTTGTTTCCTATTTGGCCGCTTTTCGAAATATTTTGGAAAAAAAAAGAGGAATGCATTTCCGATTCCCGGCAGCGCATTTTGGAAAAATAGTTTCGAGTAGTCTCGGGAGGAGGAGGAGGAGGAGGAGGAAGAGGAGGAGGAGGAGGAGGAGGAGGAGGAGGAGGAGTAGGCCACCGGGGCTCATCTTCCGGAAAGCGCTTTCTTGCGCTCTGTCCAGGCAAGAGGAGGAGGGAGAGGAAGAGAAGGGAGGAAGAGGATGAGGAGGGGGAAGAGGATGCGGTGATGGAGGAGGAGGAGGAGGAATAGGAGGAAGAAGAGGATGAGTTGGAGGAGTAGGAGGACGAGGAAGAGGATGAATTGGAGGAGGAGGAAGAGGATGAGGAGGGGGAAGAGGATGTGGTGGTGGAGGAGGAGGAGTAAGAGGATGAGATGGAGGAGGAGTAGGAGGAGGAGGAAGAGGATGAATTGGAGGAGGAGGAATAGGAGGGGGAGAAAGAGGGTAAGGAGGAGGAAAGGAGGAGGAGGATGAGTAGGATGAGAAAGTTGGAGGAGGAGGAAGAGGAGGAGGAATAGAAGGAGGAGGAGGAGGAGGAGGGGGGGGGCTACTGGTGTGGGCAACCCTCGTCTTGCTCCTAACGACTTAGTTGTCGGTTCGAATCCCGCACTCCTCTCAGATTCCCTGACTGTTACCTAACCCAACAGTCCAATCGCATGGAGCAAAGGTGACGGCTTCGGCCGCAGCTACTCAGCGTCTCCTGGCGTAGACTTCTCACCGGCGCTTCCATCCTTGAGGACAATCGCTTCTGTCGTCAGGTGATTTTATTCAGTCGAGTGTTAATAAAGGAAGCGTCTTTGTTTTGTGTTTGCGTTTGTTTCTGTCGTGTGGATGTGTATTCTTGGCTTGTTGCATAATTGAGTCATTGACGAATCAATTAACTAATCTGTTTATTGATTAATTTATTCATTCATTTATTTTTCATATTTAATTATTGATTCTTTTTTTTTATCTTTTTATCTATTTTTTTCATTTTTGTCCTGTCTTGTTTACCTTCGTTCTGCCTGTTCTCACGTCCCCTACGTTCGTCGCTCTCTTTTCTCTCTCCCTCTCCCTCTCTCTAAACACATGCACTCTCTCCCACTCCATTCCATTCCCCTTCCCTCACCCTTTCCATACGTCCTATCCACCTTCCCCTTTCTCTTCCTCTCTCCCCCTCCTCCGTTTTCTGACGTGTGCGTTTGTGTGTTTTTGTTTTACCTTTTTCACTTTGTTGCTTTGCTTCAAACGATACATTCCTCCGTTTTTTAAGTCATCTCTCGGTATGTCGGAACTCTTTCATGCAGTTGCCTGTTCTGCTTTATCCGAGCGATGGATTATTTCGTCATTTTTGTACTGTGGATTAACTTGTTTTGAATTCTCTTGCAGCCTGTTCTACTTCATTTGTTGTGCTTTCCCGTGACGGTGAATATGTATGTATGTATGTATTTATGTATGTATGTATGTAACAAATATATATGCATATGATTTATGTATGCATATGTATGTGTGTAACAAGTATATATCATGTATGTGTGTATGTATGTATATATTTTTGTATGTAACAAGTATATATGTATATATTTTGTGTACGTATATGTGTACGTGTGTATATATGCATGCATTTATTTGTGTATACATGTATGTATATAATCTGTGTGTACCCTATGTACATATGTATGCATGTATGTGTGTATATGTGTGCATATGGATTTATGTATTATATGTATGTACGTTTGCATAGCCTATATGTATGTATGTATATATATACGTGTATGTATGCATACACTCTATGTATGTATGTACGAGTATGCATATATACGTGTATACATGTATGCATGTATATGTGTATACATGTATACATATGCATATGTATGCATGCATGTATATATGTTTATATTTATTTATGTGTGTATGTTGTGATCGAATAAATTTCGTTTAAACCCGAATTTTCCAAGCTCTTCTTCCATTCCAATTTCGCACCGTTAAATAAAATCTCCAATTACTCTAAACTTTGGCCCATTTACGAAACCGAAGCCATTCAACGAGTAAAGGACGCTTCGATCCGAACATTCTCATTTCCTCCTTAATGAGGATATTCCCATGGGAATTGTAAACCCAATCCTTTAAAATTACGTCACCTATCATGGCTAGATCACGCTCTAGTCTGATAATCACATATAATCACGCATGTTGTGTAAGGATTTCTTCCTTCCTACTGAGACGAATAAAATCACTTGGCGATGCTGTACGAGTTACGGTTATCATTAGTGGTTGGGTTCACTGCAGGATCGTCGGTCTGTCCACTAGGGGACGATGCAGCCTTTGTGTCTCATTGTGATGGCTTTATTCGGGTTGATAAGGTTGTATGGATAGTGTAAAGTGCGTATGTTGTTGTTGTTGTTGTTGTTGTTGTTCTTCTTCTTCTTCTTCTTCTTCTTCTTCTTCTTCTTCTTCTTCTTCTTCTTCTTCTTCTTCTTCTTCTTCTTCTTCTTCTTCTTCTTCTTCTTCTTCTTCTTCTTCTTCTTCTTCTTCTTCTTCTTCTTCTTCTTCTTCTTCTTCTTCTTCTTCTTCTTCTTCTTCTTCTTCTTCTTCTTCTTCTTCTTCTTCTTCTTCTTCTTCTTCTTCTTCTTCTTCTTCTTCTTCTTCTTCTTCTTCTTCTTCTTCTTCTTCTTCTTCTTCTTCTTCTTCTTCTTCTTCCTTCTCTTCCTCCTCTTCCTTCTCCTCCTCCTCCTCCTCCTCTTTCTCCTCCTCTTCCTTCTCCTCTTCCTTCTCCTTCTCCTCCTCCTCCTCTTCCTTCTCCTCCTCCTCCTCTTCCTTCTCCTCCTCCTCCTCCTCCTTCTCCTCCTCCTCCTCTTCCTTCTCCTCCCCTTCTCCTCCTCCTTCTCCTCCTCATTCTCCTCCTCCTCCTCCTCTTCTTTTCTTTCTTTCTTATGTAAAAGAGTACACCATTGTTAAAAGTCTGCCTCATGTCACCCTGGATGCGCGAGCGGCTTCCCCGTCCGCCTTCTCTGCTTTCGTCTCCCTTAGAACACATTCCTGCTTGAACCAATTCGCCACCGCTCAGCCTCGTGATTGCTTGCACACGTCCATCATCACCCTTTGCATGTGGGGACCCCACTTACCCACATTACCCTCTGCTCCACTTAAGTTCATTGCTCTTACCAACTGAAATAAAAACAAATGTCCCTCTTGCTCGCTCTACTCTCATATTCCCGCCTTCCCACACTCGCTGCTCTCAAATCGTTTTACCTCGCCGGTCTTGCAGTCGACTTTTTCGTTCCTACATCTTCTCCCAGCTTTTTTCTTCTTCTCTTTTCACTGTCTGTGAGTTATTCCTAATCGTTTTCCTTCTCCAGGTCTCTTTTTCCTCTTCGTGACTCGTTTAGGCTTTATTCTCGTTTCATCTGTTTCTAAGAAGCGTGTCTTTCCCCTTTGAGTGCACGTTCTTCATGCATTCCATTGTTCTTACTTATCACTCCTTTTACTGAAATTTTCTTGATTTTATTCTCTTCATCTGGTTCCACGGCCTCCTTCTGACGCCTTACTTCTCCTCTCGCCCCTCCATGTTCTCTTTCTTTATTTAATCCTTTTCTTTCACACTTTCAGTACTACGTATGTCTAAGGCTATGTTGTTCTTTGGATATGTTGTTCTTTGGTCATGTTGTTCTTTGGTTATGTTGGTCTTTGGTTATGTTGCTCTTTGGTTATGTTGCTCTTTGGTTATGTTGCTCTTTGGTTATGTTGTTCTTTGGTTATGTTGTTCTTTGGTTATGTTGTTCTTTGGTTGTGTTGTTCTTTGGTTGTGTTGTTCTTTGGTTATGTTGTTCTTTGGTTATGTTGTTCTTTGGTTATGTTGTTCTTTGGTTATGTTGTTCTTTGGTTATGTTGTTCTTTGGTTGTGTTGTTCTTTGGTTATTTTGTTCTTTGGTTATGTTGTTCTTTGGTTGTGTTGTTCTGTGATTATGTTGTTCTTTGGGTATGTTGTTCTTTGGGTATGTTGTTCTTTGGTTATGTTGTTCATTGTGTTGTTCTTTGGTTGTTGTTCTTTCTGGTACCATGCTACTTTTTGCCCATACCGTCAGCTTTCCTTTTTTCTTCAGCTCTTAATTTCTTTTTATTCTTTGTCTTGTTCATTCTTTTCGAAATTTTGGTTATCTTTTAATTCTGTCTTGTTCATTCTTTTCGAAATTTTGGTTTTCTTTAAATTCTTTGTCTTGTTTATTCTTTTCGAAATTTTGGTTTTCTTTAGATTCTTTGTCTTGTTCATTCTTTTCGAAATTTTGGTTTTCTTTAAATTCTTTGTCTTGCTCATTCTTTTCGAAATTTTGATACTTTCGAGCTCTGGAAAGTTTGTCTTCTAAACATGACGCGTGGCACGTTTTTCCAAAACCCACCTGACACCTCTTCGTGTTGGTTTGGATTTGTTTTTATTTTTCAGACTTAATAGAAGCTATCAGGGACTCTGGACACGAAACAAATACGAAAAAAACACCGGCGTACCGACAGAATAACAGGATATCACGAAATTTCTTGTGCTGGCCGGATTGGTAGTCTGTAGAAATGCGCAGAATGAACATGCATAATACATATATGCATACATACAGACACACATACATACATACATACATATATACATACATATATACATACATACATACATACTGGTACATTGTGACAAGTTGATGAAGGTGGAAAAAAGAAGTCACGGGTCTAGTTCCGAGTTTCTGAGTTTATTCCTGACCGGTTTCGCTCTATGCTTCCTCTGAAGAAGCATAGAGCGAAACTGGTCAGGAATAAACTCAGAAACTCGGAACTAGACCCGTGGCTTCTTTTTCCATCATACATACATACATGCATACATACATGTATACATACATACATACATACATACATACATACATACATACATACATACATACATACATATACCAAGAACTTTTTTCCCCGTACAAGGGAGGTAGCCAAAGTCAAAAGGCATAACCACACTTCCACCTATTTCACCCCCACTCACTCCACTCCCATTCACCACCCCTCTCCTCCCTTCCTCCCTCCCTCCCTCCCTCCCCTCCCTCCCTCCCTTCCTCCCTCTTTTCTTGGCTCCTCCTGGATGACGGGTCATCTCTGCATCTCGCCCATTGAACTTGATCAGAAGCATTGCAGCAAGACACACCACATCCTAAGCGAGGCCGCTTCATTTAATCGGCGATTAAATGAACATACAAGAATGAACATACAAGTCGTAAATAGCAGTGAAAGTGATAATTCCATTGATAATGATGTTTCAGCTAAGGATTGAGTTTTCTTTTACCTAAACCCATCAATACGGTGGCATTACATTAAAACCGGGTCTTCCTGGTTCTTGGCTCCAGCAAACGACACTGGAATCGTCAACTTGGAGTTGCCACAACTCGGAGTTGTGTCAACTTGGATTTGCTGCTACTCGGCGTTGCCGCAACTAGGAATTACCGCAACTAGAAATTGTCGCAACTCTTGTTTTGGTCGCACGTGCAGGCAGTCGCGTAGCCAGAGAGAAGACGAGAGAACGTAAACACGGAAGAATACAATGCAGGTTCATTGAACTATGTATTTATTTGTTCTTTTTGGGCTGAGCTGGTTTCCAGTTGATTGAGGGCATCAGAAAAAGCAAACAAAAGTGTTTGGGCAAAGGATTGGAAGCAAATAATATTTTCGAGGTTAGATGAGCTCTTCTCAAACTCCATTGCTTTGTCTGAACAAAAACGACTGCATCGTTAAACGACTTCCGCAATGTATCTTCTTAAAATGCGCGCGCGCACACACACACGCGCACACACACACACACACACACACACACACACACACACACACACACACACACACACACACACACACACACACACGCGCACACACACACACACACACACACACACACACACACACACACACACACACACACACACACACACACACACACACACACACACAACTCGTGGCGCAGTTGGTAGAGTTCCCGGCTGCCACTACGAGATCGAGTAGTAAGTAGTTATGGATTATTGTGACGGAGTCTTTTGACGAAAAAAATCGCCTGGCTTTGAGCCTAAATAAAGCCTGTCAAGATGCCATAGCAGGGAGATAGCCAGAACTTCCCCCTAATGCTTTCTCTCTGACACGAATAAAATCGCCTGAGGTCAAGCCTGAATGAGGCCACTAACGGACAGAGTCACAGCAGAAAGGTTAACCCCGATGAGGACCCTCACAGGCTTTATTATGGTTAACGACAAACGTTTCTGTATATAAAAATAAAACCAGCCAAGCGGAAAATTTGGGAAACGATTTCCGCCCAACGTTGTCTCGGTATGCCGTTCTTTGTAAACGTGTGGGTCCTTTGTAATATGTAAAATGTCCCCCCCAGGCTATAAGAATGAAAACCTTCTCGTAGGGGGAATAGACTTCCGAAACTGGAGCTCTGGATGCGTAATGGTTCTCATTACGGCTGCGAGAAATGGGACCGACAAATCAGTTCCCGCTTCTCTAAATCGTTTGGTTCCTCTCCTTGTCTACTCCTGATTCTTGTTTTTTGTTTTTTTTTTCTCTCTTTCTCGCTCGCTCTCGTTCTCAGTCGATCTCTCGTTTTCGTATTCTCTCTTTCTCTCGTATTCTCTCTCTCGTATTCTCTCTCTCGTATTCTCTCTCTCGTATTCTCTCTCTCGCATTCTATCTCTCGCATTCTCTCTCTCTCTTTCATTCTCTCTCTCATTCTCTCTCGTATTCTCTCGTTCTCTCCTCTCTCTCTCTTTCTCTCTCTCTCTTTCTCTCTCTCTCTTTCTCTCTCTCTCTTTCTCTCTCTCTCTCTCTCTCTCTCTCTCTCTCTCTCTCTCTCTCTTCTGTTCCTACTCCCTCTTCTGTTCCTACTCCCTCTGTCTCTGTCTCTCAGCCGTGCTCTTTCCCACTGGCTTATCCTCCTCCTCCTCTTCCTCGTTCGTTTCTAGTTCCCCCTCCTCCTTCTCCTCCTCCTCCTCCTCCATCTCCTCCTACTCCTCCTCCTCCTAATCCTCTTCCTCCTCCTCTTCCTCCTCCTCCTCCTCCTCCTCCTCCTCCTCCTCCTCCTCCTCCTTGCCTTTCACGATGCCGGTATGCAGAGGAAGCTCTACCACCACCACCACCATTGCCCTCCGTATGACACTTTTCCTCTTCCTTCCCCTCCCCCTCCCCTCCTTCCCCCTCCCCTCCTTCCCCCTCCCCACTCTTCTTCCCCCTCCCTACTCTTCCTCCACCTTCCCCTCTTCCCCCTCTCCCTTCCTCTCTCATTCTCCCTCCGAGTTTTTCTGTTCGTTTCCAGCCTTCTCTCTGCCGGCCTGCGCTTGCCTCCTCATCCTCCTCCTCCTCCTCCTCCTCCTCCTCCTCCTCCTCCTCCTCCTCCTCCTCCTCCTCCTCCTTGTTCTCTCGCTCTTTCTCCTTCTCTTCCTCCTCCTCCTCCTCCTCCTCCTCCTCCTCCTCCTCCTCATCCCCTTCTCCTCCTCCCCCCTTCTCCTCCTCCCCTTCTCCTCCTCCCCTTCTCCTCCTCCTCCCCTTCTCCTCCTCCTCCCCTTCTCCTCCTCCTCCCCTTCTCCTCCTCCTTCTCCTTCTCCTCCTCCTTCTCCTTCTCCTTCTCCTCCTCCTCCTTCTCCTCCTCCTCCCTCTCTTCCTCCAGTTACTCCTCCTTCTCCTCCTCCGCTTCCTGCTCTTCCTCTTCCTCCCCTCCTTCTCCTCTTCCTCCTCCTCTTTCACCTTCACCTTTTTCGCCATCTCCACCTCTTCATCTTTCATTCTCCTCCTCCGTCTCTCTCCTCCTCTTTTTCTTTCTCCATCTCCTTCCTTTCACCTCCTCCTCCATAATCACCATTGTAATCGCCTTATCATGATCATCATCATTATCACCACCATCATCACCACCACCATCACCACCACCCATCATCATCATCATCATCATCATCATCATCATCATCATCATCATCATCATCATCATCATCATCATCATCATCATCATCATCATCATCATCATCATCACCATCACCAGCAGCAGCAGCAGCAGCAGCAGCAGCAGCAAGATGATCATCATATGAATACCGTGACCATCACCATCATTATCGTTACCATTATCGTCACTATATCATGATCACCACCACCATCATCACCACCACCACCTCACCACCACTCCCTCCACCACCAGTGTTATCATCATCATCACCTTCATCATCTTCACCGTTATCATCATCATCATAATCAAGTGCATCATCATCAGTCCCGCCCTCACCCTCACTCACCATCATCCTCGCCTTCAACTTCAACTTCTACTTCAACTTCAACTTCATCCACGTTCTCCTCTTGCCCAGCTCTGTCGTCTGTCCTTCGTAATGCCACTGCAATGCTCCCCCTTCCTCCCCTCCCCCTTCCCCCTTCCCCCTTCCCCCTTCCTTCCCCCTTCCCCCTTCCTTCCCCCTTCCCCCCTTCCTTCCCCCTTCCCCCCTTCCTCCCTTCCTTCCCCTTTCTTCCTCTCCACCACCCTTTCCTTTGCCTTCCCCATCTGGTCGAAAACAGGTTTTTGCTCTAGCTAACCCTCCTCCCACTCCCCAGGGCTCTCTGACTTCCCCCCTCCAATGGGTCGCCCCCTCTCCCCCCCGTCCTTTTTCTCATTCCTTTCTACTTCAGGGAACTTCAGTGATTACGTGAATAGGATGCTGACCTCGCAGCATCTCGCTAGGATGACCTCGGCTAGAGGTCCACTTATCGTGGCTTTGGGGTCTCTTCTCAGGACCCCTTGCAAGATATATATCGTAAGACTTCGCTGGTCTTTCACGGTTCAAGAAGAAAATACTTTCATTTTCGCCCTCGTACATCTTTCTCCTCTTCCTCTTCCCCCTCCTCCTCCTCCTCCTCCTCCTCCTCCTCCTCCTCCTCCTCCTCCTCCTCCTCCTCCTCCTCCTCCTCCTCCTTCTCCTCCTCCTTCTCCTTCTCCTTTTCCTCCTCCTCTTCCTCCTCAGTCACTTCCATCTCTTTTAATTTTTTTCATTTTTTTTTACGTCTGCATAATCTTCCTCTTTTTTCAGCTGCATCCTTCCGTCCCTCCCTCCCTCCCTCCCTCCCTCCTTTCCTCTCCTTCAACACCAGCCTTCTCCCTCCTCCCCCATTCAAGTTCCTCCTCCACTCCCTCTCTTCTTCCTCCTCCTCCCTCTCTTCCTCCTCCTTCCCTGCCCTCTCTCTTCCTCCTCCTCCGCTTCTTGCCTGTCCTTTATTTCTCCCTCTCTCCTCCCTCTTTTTCCAACCCTCGCGCTGCCTCCTCCGGCCTCTCCACCTCCCCCACTCCCACTCCCCCCCTCCACCGGCACCCAGCCCTCACCCATAGCCCTGCCCACCCATCCTTCGTTAGCGCTGGGTGTTGTCCCAGATGGCTTGTTATCCGGTATCATAACAACCTACCGGCAGCTAACAGCCTCGGCTGCGATTTATAGACCACTTCGGAAACTCCAGACGGGTGACGGATGGGGGAAGAATGGGGAGTGGGTGAAATGGTCAAAAGGAGGCTGGGGAGGGGAGGTGGGGCTAGTAGGCGTTAGGGGGAAAGAGGAGAGGGGGAAAGGGGAGATAGTGTCAGGGGCTTAGACAAGGTAGTAAACGCTAAAAGAGGTCAAATGTGTGGTAGCGACGAGAATGGTGGGTAATTGCCCCGGTGTTAAGTGGTGCACTGCGATCCAGTGGTGATAGGAACGGGGATGACAGTGGTGGGAGTGTTGACGTCACTGGTTGTGGTTGGTCACTGGGGTGCCGGTTATATAATTTTTTTTTTTTTTTTTTTTTTTGTCCGGCGACGTTGGCAGTGATGACCTTTTATGATGGAAAGGCGGGGAAGAAACAAAAGGAGCAAGGTAAGGCACGCGAGTTGGAGATTAGAGACCGTTTAAAAAAGAAAATCTATAGGAAGGAAAATATAGGAAGAGTTGCCAGAAGGATGTCAGGAGGGTTGTGTGGATATGCAAAAGTAATCTTCCCGTCCCCTTGAAAAAAAAAAAAAAAAAAAATGTATATAATAATAATAATAATAATAATAATAATAATAATAATAATAATTAATAAAATAAAATAAAGGAAATAGTAAGTAAATAAATGAATGAATAAATAAAACAAAAATAAACAAAGAAAAACGAATAAAAAAAAAAAACTGGGAACGAAACTTGACGACAAAGCGAGGTCTTACGCGGAATCATTTGCTTCGTAACAGTTTAAAAGCATCCAATAAACAGGTTAACTAAAAGTTAACCGACTTTTTTAATCATTAATGTCGCAAAATAGCTGGCCTGCAAGTCTCGCATATGGACATTTTCAATTTTACTTTCTCATCATTTCGCACTTTTTCTTCATTTAAAAGTTAATTGCAAATTTTCACCAATTTTCTATTTTTCTTTTAAGTTGATATCTTCATTATACCAGAATCACAAATACATCGTTTGGTGTAATTTTCGCCAAGTTTTGATAAACAGACTGTGGATGATATCACGTGGGAGCTTGGGGAGAGACGAACATAAAAATGGAGGAGTCTGCAAGAGACCATAAGGCCTACACTAGGCAGTTCCATGCCCATGACCACCTGTTTTCCCTATCCATAAAGTTATATAATATTCTCCTAAAACAAACACTTGTTTCAGCGCTCAGTACATGTTTACTGAGTTTATTCCATTCATTAACTACTTTGATAGTAAATCAACTCTTGCCTATTTCCTTCTTAAATCAACTCTTGCCTATTTCCTTCTTAAATCAACTCTTGCCTATTTCCTTCTTAAATCAACTCTTGCCTATTTCCTTCTTAAACCTAAATTTGCCCAATTACCCATTACCACGAGTCCTGCCCTATTGCCTTAATATGATGAACCTTTTCTGCATCATCCTTGTTAAAGCCCTTGACGCATTTGAATACCTGTATTAGATCACCCCCAGAACTCTTCGTCTTTCCGGAGAGTGTAAGTTAAGGAGCCTAAGTTGGTGGCTGACGGTGCAAATAACGAAACGACTTCGGGGGAGTAGTTACCATAACGGGGAACCTCGTAAGATAACCTTGAGGAGTCTGACTAAAGCATGTGGAGGAAGAGGAAGAGGAGAGAGAGGAGGAAGTGGAGGTGGAGGAAGAGGAGGAAGAGGAAGAGGAGGAGGGAGAGGAGGAGGAGGGAGAGGAGGAGGAGGGAGAGGAGGAGGAGGGAAAGGAGGAGGAGGAAGAGGAGGAGGAGGGAGAGGAGGAGGAAGAAGAGGAGGATAAGGAGCAAGATGAATAAGATGAATGGATGGAGAAGGAGCCCGAGAGACAGATGAGGGGTCGGGTATGGGGAAGATAAGTGAGCAAAAAAGAAAAAAAGAAAAAAAAAAGAAAATAAGGTCACGACGTGATGATGATGGTGATGATAGTGATGATGATGATGATGTTAGTAATGATGGTAATGGTGACAATTATGGCAATGATGGTGATGATGATTATGATAGCATTGCAAAGTGATGATGATTAGTGTTGGTGATGATGGAAAGAAATAAATAGTTGGAGGAGGAAGAGAGAGACGAGAAGGGGAAGAAGAAAGAGGAGAAAAAAGAAGAAGAAAGAGGTGGATGAGAAAAACGAGAGGAGAAGCAGGAGGAGGAGGAAAAAAAAGAGGTTGAGAATGAGGAACAGAGGGCGGGGAGAAAGGAAGAAGAAGAGGAGGAGGAGGAAGAGGAGGAGGAGATGGAGATGGATTTGAAGATGAATGAACGGTAATGGAATTTTCCTAGAGAAAATAAAACAGTCGAAAGCTGCACGAGACGAGAGGAAATGCCTTGGTGGCATGGCAAACGGAGATGGAATCGCGAAAATTAAACCCCAGCGAAATATAATCGCGAAAATTGAAAACAAGCTAAATCGGACCGTAAAAGTTCCAATAAAACAAAATCGGACAGCAAAATTTAAAACACCGCGAAATCTGACTGTGTACATTCAAAACAACCCAAACAAGACCGCGAAAATTGAAACCAACCTAAATCAAAACCCTGAGGCATCGTATCGCGAAAATTGTAAAGAAGATAAATCGGACCACTAAAATTAAAACCCGGCGAAATCGAATCGCGAAAAAATAAATCCAGCTAAAGGCTGTGAAAAACCGAATTGCCGTGGGAGAAAATGTGTGTATCGGCGGAAGTAGATGATGATGATAGCGTGAGAATCCCGTGAGACGCCTCTGAAACCAGTTACCGAAAGTTATAATCGGTGCCGTTTTGGGCGATCGATGTTTGTGCGTTTTACTGAGTTCGTGGTTTCCAAGGGCTGCGTCTATATCGTCATAAATCTCTCGTATTGGCTGGTCAAAGTAGTGAGATACACAGGTATGATGTTCATATTCTTTTCAAACGAGAGAGAGAGGGAGAAGGAAGGAGAGAGAGAGAAAGGGATAAAGAGAGGGCAAGCGAAAGAGAGAGGGAGACAGACAGAGAGAGAGAGAGGGAAAGGGAGAGAGAGGGAGAGAGAGAAAGAAGGCGAAAAAGAGAGGGTGACAGAGGGAAAGGGAGAAGAGAGAGAGAGAGAGAGAGAGAGAGAGAGAGAGAGAGAGAGAGAGAGAGAGAGTGAGTGAGTGAGTGAGAGAGGTTGAGTCAAGTGGGTCACAATTATCAGTCTGGCCGAAATTCTAACAAGAAACACAAATCAAATTTGGACGCAAAAGTGCAGCGACGTGTTCGGCTTCAGCAATCAGAAAGCGTGATGGACCGGTCCTCCACGCAGCTTCCCAGAGTCTCGCTCGGCCGCTCGTTCTTCATTGCGGACGGGGTGGCGGGAGAGTGGGGGGGCCCTAGATGGGAAGAAGCCTCAGCCTCCTTCGAAAGGAAGGAAAGAAATTTGGTTTTGGGGGCTGGGGGGGGCTGGGGGGGCTGGGGCGGGCGGATATGACTGTTACAAGATTCGGTGGATGTACGGTTGGATATAGCTCCATAGTGGTATAAAATTGGGAGTGTGGGAAGATGAATGTCCCCCAGCGAGGGTGGAATGGAGAGGGAGGAAAGGGGCGAGCTGCAGAGGATATGGAGAGTGTAGTTCGCAGGGGCAGGGAACAGAGGGGGTCCAGGGAAGAAGAAGAAGAAGAAAAAAAAAAAAAAAAAAAAAAAAAAAAGGGGGGGGGGGGGAAGGGGAAATTCTGAATTTCGAAGAAGCTTGTCCATGGGAATGGAGGCTGATGGCATCGCAATGAAGAACTCGCTTCACTCTGGCTTCCTATGTATAAATATTTCTTACGCTTGCTTGAGGGGTTCTCAGGCCTAGCGGGCCATTACCGGTTCGACTTATTTGACTCTCCAGACGTTTCCGTCCTCTGCCAATCCTTTCCAGTTCTCTGCTGGAGCCATTTATATCCAAAAATATGAATATGCCTGCCTATCAATCTGGCTCTGTGAGCGCAGCTGTATCGACATAGACCTGATAGTGATTTGCTACCAGAGCGACTGTCAAGACGCCTTATTGACTCAGGCGAGATGAACACGACGGACATTGTCGTGTTGTAATAGGGTGGGTAATGAACCACGGGGATTGTAATGAATATGTAAATGATATAACACTATAGACAAAGCGTGAGCACACGTCAAAGGCTGACTACGCTTGGGGACGCAAAGTTAGGCCCCTTTCACACTAGGCAACTAGTGACGGTCAGTAGTTGCCTACCATTATTTTAAATTGAGCCTTTCACACTGCGTCACTACGGTTGCCTGGTTGCGCAACAGGATATGGCTGTTGCCCGCTCCGGTAACAAGTGACCGTCACTGGCAGTTGCCGTCACCGAGCGTCTCTTTTTCTTGACCAGCAAAGCCAACAGAAGCACCTCCTCCATTGATGCCATTCTTTCGACTAATGAGATGATGAGAAAGGATTCCACAACTCGGTGACAGTCACTGGTTGCTTGCAGTTGCCCGAGACTTTCACACTAGGCAACTAGTGACCGCCACTAGTGACGGTCACTTGTTGCCTTAGAGCGGGAAAAATCGAGTGAGCGGGCAGAGCACTTGGGGTGGTATTCTTCAAAAATTCTTTCCTTATCTTATATAAATTCTTGGAATGGAAAGATTTATATAAAGAAATATTTTTTTGAGAATACAACCGTAAGATTGTTACGGTGGTATTCTTAAAAAATATCTTTCTTATATAAATCTTTCACTTCCAAGGATTTATACAAAATTGATATAAGGAAAGATTTTTTTAAGAATACCACCCTTGATTCTTCCAACATACATATTCATAAATACAAAATACAAAATACACAATGATAATATACAACAAAATCTATGACAGTTATATAAAAGGGAAAACCTATATCTCCCGATTTCATAATACGTACGTCTAATAAACAACAACAACAAATGTACAATGCATTACATGCCGCTCATAGTATCTTTTCTTTCTCTTCTTCTCTCTTGTGTGATGTTGAAACTTTCATTTCATCTCGAATCTGGCTCCCTCGTGTTGTAACGCTAATGGGATCAATGATGTGAGGAGTCCACGCCAGGAGGCGCTGAGTAGCTGCGGCCGGAGCCGTCACCTTTACCTCATTATGCACTTTTGGGACTGTTGGGGTAGGTAACAAAGAGTTACTGCTGAGAATCGGAGAGGAGTGCGGGATTCGTACCCAAAACTAAGGGCAGGACTCGCAGTAATGGATTTAAACTGTACAAATTTAAATTTAAGAAGGAAATAGGCAAGAATTGGTTTACTAATAGGGTGGTCAACGAATGGAATAGACTTAGTAATCATGTAGTGAGCGCTGAAACTATCAGTTGTTTTAAGAAACGGTTAGACAACTTTATGGATGGGGATGACAGGTGGTAATGGACATGGAACTGCCTAGTGTAGGCCTTATGGTCTCTTGTAGTCTCCTTCATTCTTGTGTTCTTATGTTCTTATGAATACGAGACCAGCACACTTACGATGATGCTACCAGCATACAGGGGCTGAAGTGGAATGTTCTAATAAGTTTTCTTGTTGGAAGGTTCGAACCCTCAAGATTCTATTAGAGATTTTTTAAGATTTATTTCTTTATTTTTATTTTTTCTTATCTTTCTATTTTTAGAAATTTTTTGCTCTTCTGGTGCTCTTCAGTAGACTTTCTTTATAGCGGCGTTGGCAAACGAGGTCGGGGCTAGTACCCGTGACTTCGGGTCAACTTCCAGGTGAGCGCTCAACCAAAGCAACTCAGTACCTTTCGAAGAAAACGACGCAAAGGACTCGTTTTCTTTGCATCATTCTTCGTCATTTTGTCCTTACGACCTCCTTGACCTGTGACCCACGGATGTTCGTTGAGGTCTTCAAGAGTGGTGCCTTCTTTCTCGAGGCACCTCCTGATCAGGTCTCGGCAGGACCTTCCGACGTGCTCGGGGAAACGAAGGCTTTTGGACTTGGCGCTGAAGGGGAACTTGTGACAGAGGAGGTAATACAGGAACTCTCCGAGTTGGTAAACGGACGCTCGTTCGTGGTCCTTTGGAGAGAGTGTGTCTTCTTGGACGAACTTCCCCATGCCGAAGTCCAGAAGCTTGAGTCTCAGACTTCCTGTCTCTGAGTCCTTGTAAACGAGAACGTTCCCCAGCTGGATATCTCCATGGATGACTCCAGCTGCGTGGCATTGAGAAACAGCTTTTACCAGCTGTTGAAACACACTCCTGGCGTCTTCGTTCTCCAGGTTACCGACCTTGGACGTGTAGTCCCAGAGGTCGACTGCACCTGGAATAAGCTCCATCACCATGTACAGGGAGCTTCTGTCGAAGAAATACTCGTCGAGCTGGACGACTTCTTGCACGTGCTGTACTTTCTGCAGCAGTGCTACTTCCAGGGGCACCCTCCTCTCGGGGTCTGCCCAGCGACATATGAGAGCCTTCGGGACCACTTTGATGGCCACTGTGTCTCTGTCCTCGATCCTTTCGGCGGAGAAGACGTGGCCGAAGGCGCCCTGGCCGAGCGAACTATTGAAGACGAACCGATCAGTCATCGAAGTGCAATGAAAACCTCACGGTCAAGAAGACGGAGGCAGAGGAGAGAAAGGGAATCTGTAAACAGACCGACGAGGACATCTGGGAGTTCGATGACTTCGAAGGTCCACGAGGGATCTTCGTATCTCTCCGCTCGCCGATAGTTAACCAGCGCTTCTGTTCTTAATGTATGTTTTGCTCAGTGATGATCGTTCATGCATCAATGTTGGTCGTCAAACGATTGTCTAGACTACTAATTCTTTATTTTTGAAAAGGACAAGACTGATCATTTTAACCGAATCTATCAGCGCGTTTAACCAAATATTGTAATTTTATTCGCATCCGACCTAGTTATGGACCAGAAGGTCTCCTGTCGGCATGCTCCTCCTTTCTAATCCTTTGTAACACACACACACACACACACACACACACACACACACACACACACACACACACACACACACACACACACACACACACACACACACATATATATATAATGTGTGTGTGTGTGCGCGTGTAAGTACGCGCGCGTTTGTAGATAGGAAAGGAGACCACGAAAAGAAAATTATGACTCTTGATTAAGCGTCGTATTCGATAAAGGACGTCGCGTGCTTATCATATAAACATTTGACCCTGAGATTAGGACGGTTACGTTTCAAAAAATAAAGGACATAGAGAAGAAAGGAAGAAGAGAGCAAAAAGCCTATGTGATCATACAATAACCTTCCCACCTCCACACCCTCCTCTCTCCAACGTCCTGCCTGTTCTCAACCTAATCTACATTCATTTCCTTAAAGAGCCGTGGGATAGAGTTTGTGTCCCCATCTGGTCGCGCACGTCCTCCTAAAAGCTGCCTTCCTTGTGTATACATTACATCTCCAATAAATTCTTTTGATGTGCACGTCTTTCCATATATTCACGTGGACTTTCTGACCCTGTGGATCGTTGCCTCGGGAACGAACGTTTTCGTAACGTTTCTGTGCCTTGTCTGACCTAATGTGACCTTACAAAGTACTGTTACGTCATCCCCCAGCCAAGCATAGAGTTGTGTACTCTGTGATCATGATTATTAATTTTCTTGGGTCACACGATCATGCCAATTAGTGACAGTGCCAAGCAGTGACAGTGCCAAACAGTTACAGAGCCAATAAGTTAGTGTCAATGACAGTGCCAAGCAGTGACAGTACCAAACAATTACAGTGCCAAGCAGTTACAGTGCCAAGTAGTGACAGTGCCAAACAATTACAGTGCCGATAAGTTAGTGTCAATGACAGTGCCAAGCAGTGACAGTGCCAAACAATTACCTTGCCAAGCAGTTACAGTGCCAAACAATTACAGTGCCAAGCAGTTACATTGCCAAACAAGTGCAGTACCAAACAGTTACAGTGCAAAGCCGTTACAGTGCCAATTAGTGACAGTGCCAATCAGTAACAGTGCCAACCAGTTGCGCTGCCAAGCATTTACAGTGCCAAACAGTGATAATGCCAACCAACAATTTGACAATTGCGCGGCACTCCAATTACATAGCCAATACATAGTTTTCCATGGCGTCAATGTCAATGTCCTGTACACAGCGGACATAAACCTCGGTGAAATTGTACACTTTTGCTCCCGTTTTATTCATTATTATTTATATTATTATACTTTTATTTATTTATTTATTTATCATAATTTTTTTCGCATCCGACTTAGTTATGGACCAAAAGGTCTCCTGTCGGCGTGCTCCGCCTTTGTAATCCTTTGTAAGTTACTTTCCGTAATTGTATCACATTTTTTGGTTGATAACCGGCGTTTCTATCCTTGGGGAAACATGGCGCCGAGGAAGCGAAGTCTTGGAGATAGTCATTTTCAGATTGATTGATATTTTTCTTCTGAGTGGAGATTAGTTTTCGGTTATGAAAGGATGCTGCGTGTACCTGGTCCGTAGGGGTGAGTCCCGAGTTCGAATCGCGATGTGCACGCAAGAATGTTTACGGAAATCGTACATACGTTTCAGCCTTGCTGGTTTCGCCTGACACCTTGCGCAGACAACATACACAAACACAAAAGTAGCCCAGTAACTTTCTATTGCATGCATACACTGTCCTTACAATAAAACCTTCTGTGTGTTCACTTTGAACACATTGCCTAGCCTAGGGTGTTCACGAACAAGTCCCAATGTTCAGCGTTCACAGACTGCAATGAACTGAACTATAGTGATGTGTCCTTGGGTGGTGGTGGTGGCGGGGGGAATCAACGCCTGTATAGCGAGTGGGTTTTGGTGTAAATGTGATTTTCATTAAACCAATGAGATTTTGACTTTAATCCCCTTTAGCGACGAGGGGTTTACCTCGGAGGTTAATCAAAGGAGGTTAAGCCTTTTGTTACCGAGGAGGGGCCTGGGGGACGACGAATAAAATAGTTTGACGGCAATCAATGTGCGAGTGAAAGGACCCTCCGGTGCGGAAGGGAAACGAGTAAGTGTTTTCCATTTACATAACATAAGAATGAAGGAGACTGCAAGAGACCATAAGGCCTACACTAGGTAGTTCCACATCCATCACCACCTGTCATCCCCATCCATGAAGTTGTCTTACAGTTTCTTAAAACAAATGATAGTTTCAGCGCTCACTACATGGTTGCTAAGTCTATTCCATTTGTTGACCACCCTATTAGTAAACCAATTTTTGTCTATTTCCTTCTTAAATCTAAATTTGTCCAGTTTAAATCCATTACTGCGAGTCCTGCCCTGTTGTTTTAATATGATGACCTTGTTTGCATCACCCTCGTTAAAGCCTTTGATCTACTGGAACACCTCTATTAGATCACAACACCTCTATTAGATCATTTGGCGAATCAAGTCGTGTGTGCTATTGGTAGGTGCCAACGAAGCCTTTATTAGTACGATTTTCCTCTTGTTAGAACT
>NC_134785.1:61262910-61265410 GCF_046742065.1 Oratosquilla oratoria | reverse complement strand
CACGGTGCAAGAACAAACGAGCCACAAAGGAATACATTAGTCAAACATGACCAAGGTATTCACGATTAGGCTATCACGTTACTTCATAAACGACTGAAGAAGTCTTTATTGAGCCTCATTAAGATAATAAAAATTCACTAACTGAAAAAAACACATTAATATGTTAAGTCTTCCTCGGGTAAGTAAAAGGTTTAGGTAATCTGTTGTGGCCGAGTGTCCACGTTTTCTGCCTTCAGATGATTTTATTGATCTGAGAGAAGTATCCGTTTTCTTTACGGGTATAACGAAAAGAATAATGCATTTTCTTTATGATGATATATGATTCGACGCAGAGACAAAATTTCAAGTTGCGATGTTGCTGAGTACACTGCTGTCAATATTCTGTCAATGTTGTAATGAATAACAACCGCTTTCCACGGGTCTGTTGATATTGTATACATTTTATTGTTTTCCAAATGAGCAACCCTTGTTACAATATTTGACCCACGTTTCGTCCATCCTGTTGGTAAAGTCAATAACGATGGTTTATTTTCAAATATGTTGGACTTTGTGTTGGTTACCTCTGTCATTGGTTTTGTAAATTATAGTTTGTCTTTCATTTGTCTTCGTGGAACCTTTAAAAGTAATCTTTAATTGTTACCATTGCGTGTGTCCTGTCCCAATAGGCCATGCCTGATGATGGAACAGGGCAGTTCCGAAACGTTGGTGCCATTTGGAAGCCTCGGAAAGACACCGAAAAATTGTATGGGAAATTGAAACTGCAATAAAAAAATTAACAAAAGAGAATGTACATTAATGCATCAAAGAAAATAGTGTATCACTGCATCAACGTGAATATATGAAAGGGGTATTAAATTAAAAGTGTGCAATTGAGAATTAACAAAAGAGAATGCACTTTTGCCTTCAACCTTGTTTGCATCAAAGAAAATATTTGCATATATATACATGCAAGAGGTATCAGACTCAACGGCAGTTCCAGCATTAATATTTTGATAAAACTTTTGATTTTGTAATTTAGTTTCCTTTGGTAAAACTTACCAAAAACAAAGAGCATAAAGAGAGAACCAGTGATGTGGTAGAAAGCCAATAGTGTAATTATTATGACGTTTCGTAACTATAAATAACATAATCAGCTCAACATAAAATTGGTAAACACAGGTGAATATACAAATCTGAAAAGGGCTATGCAAACATATGCAGTGGGTAAACACACACGTGAGGTTGCATTTTGTGGCCACGGGAACGTGGAGCGCCGTGTTATGTCCTCACAGAATGGAGGCCTTGTGTAAACGAATTATCCATATGAAGGGAGGATTTCGAATTAACTTTTCTCCATGCTAATAGAATGTGAAAGAATTTTTCGAATGACTCTTGGAAGGGTAAGTGACGTGCATAATAATCTTGGTATAAGATAATAGTTTCCGTTTCCAGTTGCCCTCATCCTGGGGTTAAATGTTCTTTTAGGGAAGTGTTCCTTATCAAATCTGCTTGGAGGTGAAGCTTGTAGAAACTCGAAGAGTCACCATTCCTACAAAGGATGTATGAATAACGTAGTCTTTATTCTGGGTAATAAAATATCAACCGAAATGAAGACGACGTTTCGTCCCTGAAGGGGCCCGGGGTGGGGTGGAATTCTTTCTCAGGATAAGATTGGAAGCTTTCTGTTGATAGCAGATGATAAAGTCTATGTGATAACTATATACCAATAGCTTTCCTCTTCCCCCCTATAAGGGGATAGCCAATTCAAAAACAAGTACCTACTCCCACCCATTCCACTCCCCCCACCACCCTTTCCCCCCCATCACCTTAGCTCCTCATGGATGACGGGTCATCTCTGTATCCCGCCCACTGCCCTGGGTCATAAGCAATGAAGCAAGATCACTGCACATCGGTTTGACATGACAACAGATTATGTTCATCATTACTTTCGTGTCAGTTTTGTATGCAGATGTCATATGGTTCTTATAAGATATTTTTTATAACGGTCCTCTTCATAGATCATGTATATGTATATATATATATATATATATATATATATATATATATAAATATATATATTATATATATATATATATATGTATATATCTATATATATATATATACATATATATATATATACATATATGTATGGAAATTAGTATGTTACAACACATTTGTAAATGTACACTTTCAACCCACTATCGGAGAAATAATATCAGAAGTACAGGGAAACTGTATATTTCGACTACTATCTGCTGAAGAGAACTACAATAGTAGTCGAAATATACAGTTTCCCTGTACTTCTGATATTATTTCTCCGATAGTGGGTTTATAGTGAACACACACACACACACACACACACACACACACACACACACACACACACACACATATATATATATGTATATATATATATATATATATATATATATATATATATACATATACACGAGTACATATGTCATTTCAAATAATGACTAAACAAATAATATTGATTCAATATATTTGGACTTTGCGAAGG
>NC_134785.1:61252910-61257910 GCF_046742065.1 Oratosquilla oratoria | reverse complement strand
TTTTATTTTAGTTTCGTCAAGTAATTTTCATCATATTCTTGGCAGATAGTTATAATTTTATATAATATAGAAAACTAAAAAAAAAAAAAACCCTTCTACGCACAGTTTGTCTTTCCATCTTCGTAGCATCTCTCTCCATAGTGAACGTGTTATCACTTGATGTTATTATCATCATTAAAAAAAAAAGGCAAAATGTTCCTTTTGCGTTCACTTCCTCTTTCTCTCTTCCCAATCTGAGTTCTCTTCCCATTGATGAGTTGCCACTGAGTTGAATAAGACAATCTGACGACAACGAGAGTAGAAGGGAGAGTAACAGGAAGACGAATAGAGTAACCTAACGACAACAGGAACGAAATGACAAAGGAGTGCCCAGTAGAGAAGTGGTTAATCCCACTAAACCCCATTTTCCTTTCTGACCCGATTCTCTTCTCGGTTGTCGACCTATCGCCCGCCCCCTCCCCCTCCAGCCCCATCCTCCCCCTCCGGGCCGCCCCGCCCACTGCTGATCCCACGCCCACCGCATTCATCTAGACTAGCCTCACCCCCATCTATCACAAGCCCATTTCGCTCACTTGTGTAGGGATGTTATAAATCTTGCATATTCATCATAAGAAGCGGGTTCGGTACATTACGTATATGAATTAAAGAAAAAGACCTTTTGGGGTGGTGGGGTGGTGAGAGGAGGAAACGTTCTTTTGAGGTCGCGAACTCGTCCCGAAACGTTTGCTTATTGAATAGATATTGTCTTGGTAAACGTTTGAACCTCTCGTGTTGGTTTAGGTCCCTTTCAGGTAGGGGCCCAGCCATCCTGTTTATGATGACATAGATCACTTGACACCTGCCAGAATAACATCTGTAAAGTATACCATGAGACTGCATGTGTTGTATCCCGCGGCCCGAACGAGAATTTGGGGGGAAAATAACATTGGGGAGTTTCTCCCCAGAGATACGCGTGTGTGGGGGAGAGGGGAGGGGGAGAGGGGGAGGGGGGAGGTGATCTCGGGGTGTGGTTCAAGGGGGGGGGAAGGGGCTGATACGGAGGCAAAAGAACGAGGAACAGATCACAAGAGAAGAAAATTAAAACGGGACGGAGTCTCAGAACGAATTTATTTCGAAGCGGAGAAACAGGACGAGAAACGAAAAACTTAGAATTGCGAGCAAGAGGAGGAACAAGACAGTTGTAATTGGTTCCGGGGAATAGCGAGACAGCTGATGAAATCAGTTGCGAGTTGCACCATATCTGAGCTTTAAGGGGAGGAAGTGTGTTTGGAAAACGGAGACGAAAAGAAACGACAACTGATGCATGGAAGGAAGAAAAAAGCAAACGAAAGTAATGCATACGTTTGCATACATACGTATGCACATAATCATACAATCGAATATACAATCATATGTAAATACGTGCATATATGCATACCGATATATATATATATATATATATAATATATATATATATATATATATATATATATATATATATATATATATATATATATATATATATATATATACATACCGACATTTTCTAAACAGAAATGTAGTAGCACATTTGTAAATGACACACAGGAAACAAATTGATAGCCGAAATATAGGGTTCTTTATTCGAAGTTTATTTTCTCCGACTGTGGGTTTTCTGTGTGACATACCTACATGTATACATACTGGACATATACATATTCTGTCTATATACCAAAAGTTTTTTCCCTCTTATTAGGGAGGTAGCCAAGTTAAAGGCACGTACCTACTCCCACTCATTCCACACCCATCCACTACCCTTTCCCCCCCTCTCATCTTAGCTCTCAATGTAGCAAGACACAATACATCCACAGCAAGGCCGCTTCATTTAATCGGCAACCCCCTTTCTCCGTCCCCTCATGCAGAAAAAAGAGAAGACGGGGAGAAATCCCTTCGGAATGGGTCAAAATATCATTCACAAATAAGAACTCCCTGCCTCCCATACCCACGCCCCTCCCATCCTTGCATAACAGTACCATCTATACACAGTCACTCTCCACTCATCCCTATCTCCTGCCTTCTCCCTTCCTTGCTCAACAGACAGTCCCCTCTTGCTCAGCGCCCCCTTCACCCCATCCATCCAACTCATCCTTGGTCGCCCCCTTTAAGCTCACTCCATTCACCTCTGCCTTCCACGCCTCTTTTACTAGTCTTTCATCACTCATTCTTTCCATGTGTCCAAACCATCTCAATAATCTTTCATGAGCCCTATTTTCCATCTCCTTATCCACTCCCACTCTCCCCCTCACCTCCTTGCTTCTCGCTCTATCCAACCTAGTAACCTCTACCATACTTCTCAGACATTTCATCTCAAACACATTTAAACTTTTCCTCTTTGCCTCTCTTAGATTCCAAGTCTTTGTACCATACAACGCCGTCGGCACAATCATCCCTTCATACAATCTCCTCTTTGTATCCATTCCCAGATGCCTATTTCTCATAACACTTTTTAATGTTTGTATGTGTGTGTGGTAAGAAACATATACACATACATACAAAGAAACATATAAATACATACACATGTACACACATACTTATGTGCAAAGTAGACCACTTGGAAAAAAGAAACTAACGAAGCAGAGCGCTTTCGTATATTACATCTTCAGTGCAACAAGTATACATATTTATGTATACAGGCATCTGTAAATATATTTACACGTGAGAGGAAGCACAATGGTGAATATGTGCGCGTTTATTTTTCAAACCTTTGAGACAGTTCTTTCTCAAAGCTATAGAAAGAATAACCGTACAAGTGTTTGTGTGTGGACTATTAATCTTGGAGCTGTTTGTACCTTTTGTGTGTGCTGATAATGGATATGGAATTGCCTATTGTAGGTCTTATGGTCTCTTGCAGTCTTCTCCATTCTTCAGTTTTTATGTTCTTGGGTTTCCTGTCCTCGTTTTTCGTGTCCACCAGCGTCACAACTCCTCGTTCGTGGTCAACCGTTGACCCAAGTTGACCTTCCGTCCCCGATGACCTTCGAGCGCTGTGCCCCGGTCATTTGCCCCGGTCATTTGCTCCCCCCTCATTTGTACCCGCTGTTCCTGTCGACCTAACCCAACACATAAATCCCTCACCATCGGTCCTGGCGTCACTGGTGCCTGTGTGTGTGTGTGTGTGTGTGTGTGTGTGTGTGTGTGTGTGTGTGTGTGTGTGTGTGTGTGTGTGTGTGTGTGTGTGTGTGTGTGTGTGTGTGTGTGTGTGTGTGTGTGTGTGTGTGTGTGTGTGTGTGTGTGTGTGTGTGTGTGTGTGTGTGTGTGTGTGTGTGTGTGTGTGTGTGCGTGTGTGTGTGTGTGTGTGTGTGTGTGTGTGTGTGTGGTGTGTGTGTGTGTGTGTGTGTGTGTGTGTGTGTGGTGTGTGTGTGTGTGTGTGTGTGTGTGTGTGTGTGTGTGTGTGTGTGTGTGTGTGTGTGTGTGTGTGTGTGTGTGTGTGTGTGTGTGTGTGTGTGTGTGTGTGTGTGTGTGTGTGTGTGTGTGTGTGTGTGTGTGTGTGTGTGTGTGTGTGTGTGAGAGAGTGAGTGAGTGAGTTACCTATGAGTCCTATTCTCCTTTTCTTTCCTATGCTTCTCTTCGTAAGGTGTGTGTTCTTCCAACGTGGTATAGGTGTCGGTGTTGATTTGTCTCACGGGATCTCGTATCACGATAGACACAAGAACGAGGTGTATATAAATAGTACTCACAAATACTTGTGTAATTATTTTTTTCTTTTATCTCTCTGGAGAAGGCATTATGTATGAGACATTGGAGAAATAAGCTCACCGCTCACATACATCATGTACGTGTGTGTGTGTGTTTGTGTGTGTGTGTGTGTGTGTGTGTGTGTGTGTGTGTGTGTGTGTATTCACCTTGGTCTTTGGATCACGTGCTGGACTCGTGATCGACAGCTATTTCCCTCACGGAAGAGAGCTCAAAGCTCGTACTGTATATGACCGATCTATGGGTAATGCTGCGACCTTACACGCACACACACACCCAACTCCCTGTCCATGAGAGTTGGAGTAACGACTCGCAGAGCAGCGATACTGAAATTATTTCAGCCCTGGGCGGGATTCGAACCCGGACCTCCGTAGTGTGTGTGTGTGTGTGTGTGTGTGTGTGTGTGTGTGTGTGTGTGTGTGTGTGTGTGTGTGTGTGTATGTATGTATGTGTGTGTGTGTACATGCTTGTGTGTGCCTATAGATGCATGTAAAATTTGAATATCCGTGTACTGTATATTGAATTTCAGAGCCTCCCATCTTTTTTTAACACAAAATGTTTTACAAAATGTTCCGTTCTCTTTTTTCAGGTAAGCCATTGAAGAGGTACTAAACGATGGAGCATTACGGTATGTTAACACCAAGTTTCAATTTTAGACTGTAGTAATAAGATACCTCCCTCCCCCCCAAAAAAAAATAAAAATAAAATAAAATAAAATCTGAGAGTGACTGACCTACGTTGGATTTCCGAGCACATAAGGCAAAGGTGACTAATTTGGCTACAGTCCGAAGCTCTTCATAACGTAAGTTTACATATATATATATATATATATATACATACATATGTATATATATATATATGTATATATATGAATGTATATATATATACAGTATATACACAGCCTTGGCCAAAAGTATTAGGCCACCCCAGTGTTTTAAGGTTCTGCTATCTCCATGTTAATGAAACTCGTACAAATGGTAGTTTATGATATATTTCACAATATACAATAGTTTGGATAACTGGTTCACCCTCCATTAACATTAGTTACCGCTTTTATACTATTTTGTTCATTTGTGTCAAATTATGAAAAAAATCAGTGTCAAAATTAACCTATTTTTGCTAATTATTTTAAAAAATTATGCTAAGATATTTCGGAGGTATCATTATTTACCATTAAAACCCGTAAAACAAGGGAATTAAGTGACTTTGAAAAAGGTCAAATAGTAGCTTATCATAAAGATGGAATTTCTCAGAGGCAAATTGCTCAGAAGATGAAATGTTCTCGATGT
>NC_134785.1:61230410-61242910 GCF_046742065.1 Oratosquilla oratoria | reverse complement strand
CTTTGGTCCAAATGTAAGCCCATGCTTGTAGGAGTTGAGATTGTGTTTTCGAGGGTTTTATGTGTGTGTGTGTATATGTGTGTGCGCGTATGTATGTGTGTATGTGTGTGCGCGTTTGTGTGTGTGTGTGTATATATCGTATATATATATATATATATATATATATGTGTGTGTGTGTGTGTGTGTATGTGTGTGTGTGTGTGTGTGTGTGTGTGTGTGTGTGTGTGTGTGTGTGTGTGTGTGTGTGTGTGTGTGTGTGTGTGTGTGTGCGCGTTTTATTAGAATATACCTAAAACCCTCCTCTACTTCTCATGCGTCATCCGTTTAAACGAATTCACTCGAGCCAAATTTATTTCTCTATTGAACCATTAAGTTAGATTAAGCTGTTGAGCGACCTACTCGCAATCTATTTGCTGCCGCCTGTCAGATACGCTCGCTCAGATTCTAGGGCTGATGAAATTAGAATATAAACCTCCGCACCCCAACTCCCGGTTGCCCTAACAGTTATCATAAGGGTCGGTGGTGTGCACAGATGCACACATAATGAGAAACATATGCTACGGGAGCGTTAGTGTAGGTGGCGTCTCTGTGTATGGGGACAGAACGCGCGGCGTGCGTATGAAATGGTTACGCTGGCTATGTCAAAGGGAATGTTGCGACGGTCGATGTTTGAGGCGTTTGATGAATTAAGAAAAGGCGACGAGGCTGGCTCGGTGGGTAATTGATTGCAGAAGACTGAAAAAATAAAATAATGTCTTCAGGTTTCACCTTTTCCTAAAAAAATACTTCATTCATACCTGAAGGAAGAAAGAAAGAGGGAAAGAAAATGAGGAGAGGAAGAAATCAATAATGAAAGAAAAAGGAAGAGAGTGATAAAGACAGGAGGAAGGTAGGAAACAGAAACGAGAAGAAAGAAGGAAGGAAGGAAGAAGAAAGAAAAAGATGGAAAAGTGAAAGAAGAGGGCATCTAACCCATTTAATTAATGCCCAGTGTCATTGCGGATTTCGAATGATGTGAGACGGCATATAAATTAACCTTCTCAGCCCCGTAGACCTCTCAACTTAATTAAATTACCATGTGTTAACTACGGTAAAACCTATAAAGTAGGTACTGGGCAACTAAAGTAAAGTACTTAAAGATAATACAATGACACAACCGCAGCAGAGTTACGACAGTTAAAATGATGAACACTACGAAAAATGAAATAAGATGTATTTGCATGCTCCTTCGAAGCTGGAAAAATTAAATTGTCTTGTTTCGAAAGTTTCCGAGTATGTGAGAGAGTTGAAGGTGAGGACGAATACGAAAATCAAACTGAGGTCTGAGAAGTGGTGTTTGGAAACTCCCCAAAAGGTTAACGTAAACAACTTCATCAATCAGGCAATCCAGTTTTCTGAGGAAGCAACATTAGCTTGTGCCTAAGAGAGGAAACCACGGGAAGCCAAGAAGAGGCAAAGGGCAGATGAAGATGTAGAGAGACGCCATGACACACAAGAGTACTTTGTCCTCCATAATATTAATTAGTGACTCGGTTACTTCATCAAAGGGAACTATAAACCTCTTGATGCGAGGTTTGTTCCAAATAACCCTATGAAACAGTCATTGGAAACTGTTCAGTGACGGTATTATATGTAACAGCAAACTCGCTATCAGTTTTAATCTAATTTGCACTCGAGAAAATCTACTTACCTACTGCACTTATATATACATACATATATATATATATATATATATATATATATATATGTGTGTGTGTGTGTGGTGTGTGTGTGTGTGTGTGTGTGTGTGTGTGTGTGTGTGTGTGTGGTGTGTGTGTGTGTGGTGTGTGTGTGTGTGGTGTGTGTGTGTGTGTGTGTATGTGTGTGTGTGTGTGTGTGTAAAATGCAATCTTCTTGAGTTGGTATGATCTTACCAAAGGGAACGCATAGGCTTAAGTGTTTTTGAAGGATTATACAAGGTGGTTAGGTGTAACTGAGGCCGAAGCCGTCTCCTTTGAACTATGCGCTTGGATTGTTGGGTCAGGTAACAGACACTGCTGGGAATTGGAGATAAGCACGAGATTCGAACCCACAATAAAACAAGTACTTACAAAGGATTACAAAGGCGAAGCATGCCGACAGGAGACCTTTTGGTCCATATCTAGGTCGGATGCGAAAAAAATCATAGCAATAAGTGAATAAATGAATAGATAAAAACTATAATAATGTAAATAATAAATAAAATAAATAAATGCATAGGTATAGTTAAATAATAAACAAACAGGGAAATAGTAAATGATAATAGATTTACATATAACTAATTATAAATGAGAATCAAGCAAATAATAATAAACAGACAAATGATAATAAAACAAATAATATAAAATAAATGATAATCATTACTTTTATTCTGTAGGGACATCAGATTTTAAGATGTTTTTGTGGTATTGACATTATTTGTGTTATTCATTTTTCTTTTCAACAATTCAGCCTTTACTTGCTCTGCGAGGGGGATAGGCATGGCAGCATTTGTTGGAGTTCGGGGATTGGAAGTCATATGGCTTTGCGGACGGTCTTCGGGTTTCGAATCGACCACCGTTGGCTTTTGTCCTCCAGACGTTAGCGCCCTAGTTCACTCGGCAACTCCTCAACATAAATCACTGAATAGATAAATAAAAAATTGAATAAATAAATAGATGAATAAACAAATAGATAAGAAAATAAAAAACAAACATGAATAATTGAATAAATGGCTATATAAACAAATGAATAGAGATAGATTAATAGACGAATAAATATGTATAGATTAATGAAGAAATAAATTAATAGATAAATAATTATATAAGATTAATTAGATATGAGAGTTGTATTATCGATGGACACTGGACACCATATATTGAGCATATCGAAGTTACTGCAGAAGTGCACGCGCACACACAAAACAAAATAACAAAGAATTACAAAGGCGGAGCATGCCAACAGGAGACCTTTTGGTCCATAACTAGGTCGGATGCGAAAAATATATAAATGATAAAAAATAGAGAAAATAAAGTAAATTATAATAATATAAAAATAATAAATAGAAAATAATGCATAGGTATAGTTAAATGAATAAATCGTTTAATAAATCAAATAGAATAGGAATACCGTTGGGTCCGAGGACACGAAACTGTAGGTTGGATGTCTGTTGCACACGTAGTGTACTAGGGACATTGTGACACAGGAAAAAAAAGAAAAAAAAAAAAGAAAAAAAAGTTCCCGGTGACCTGCTCTGTTTTGGGGTGTGTTGCGGTCAGAAACTCTGGATTTATCCACTTGGATTCACAACGGGATAGCCGCGTGGGTGTATGCAGAATAAATTGGAAATGGTTGTCCGTCGAATTTTTTTTGAGTTGCAAGACAAAGTCATGCACTGAACGGCGGGGGCGGGTTGCCGTGTTTTTTTTTTTTTTTTTTTTTTTTTTTTTTTTTTTTTTTTTTTTTTTTTTTTTTTTTTTTTTTTTTTTTCACTGCGGCTAAGAAACCAAAGTTCACTCTTCCACCAATGTTGACTATTTATATATTAATTCTGTCTGCCGTCAGGTGATTTTATTCAGCCGAGGAAATCTCTCTGAGCACGGGCTTCTATAATATGAATAAAGTCATCAGGCGCTAACACAGAAAAATAGCCTTAAACGGAATTCAATACTCTATGGAGATTAACCAATTTGGGAACTGGAACGATAAAGTTACAAACTGACACAAAACTAGTTTATTTTATATCAATGTACTGTATTTCAAATAGTTTCAGAAAAGCATTGAATGAATAAAGAAAATAAATGATAGATAAGATTAATAAAATAAAATGAGGAAGATAAGATAAAGAAACTAGTAACTAAATAAATGAAGAAATACAAAACAAACAAAAATAAATAAATCAATAAATGAATAAATAGATAAATAAGAAAATTAATAAATAAGTGAATAAAACATAGATGAAAAATGCCCACGCAGGGCCGCGCCGTTCCGAAAAGGCAAAGAAAATGAAAGAACGAGAAGCAGGAGACTAACTCGAAGTAAAATGTTGGGCGGCCTTCCTTTGACCTCGATGGTCGACCCTCCCCCTCCCCTTTACACTCCCCCTCTCCCCTTTACACTCTCCCCCTCCCCCTTTCACTCTCCCCCTCCCCCCTTTACACTCCCCCTCTCCCTCTGACCCCCCCTCTCTCTCTCTCTCTCTCTCTCTCTCTCTCTCTCTCTCTCTCTCTCTCTCTCTCTCTCTCTCTCTCTCTCTCTCTCTCTCTCTCTCTCTCTCTCTCTCTCTCTCTCTCTCCCTCCCCCCCCTCCCCCACCCAGCCACACCACATTAATTTTTCCGGGCCTTGTTATTATGACCCCATTTGTCTCGCAGGAGAAGAAGTAAACTTCTGTTCTCGTTCCTTCTCTTCAAGTGACTCCTTTCAAGACGCTGTGTGGGTTCTCTTGTGACAAGGGACGGTCCCCTGGTCGAACGAGCTCTCGGTAGAGCGGGACCCCACAAGAAAGCGCCACCTAGAGAACAATTTGTTCAATTGAACCCCTTGACCACTGAAGGGGGGAGTGAGGCACGTGTAACACACTACGATAGCCTTGCAGTAGATGGAATATACGAATATATATATATATATATATATATATATATATATATATATATATATATATATATATATATATATATATATATATATATATATATATATATATATTATATGCTCTGCACATGGTGTTCTCAACTTGTCTATTTCTGTTTCTTTTTCTTTACTTATTTACTAGTATATTAATTAATTTATTTATTCAGTCATTTAATTAATCATTCATTGATTGATTAATCTGTTTATCAGTTTATCTATATTTGTTTATTTGTTTTTTATCCCGTCCTTTAAGCTCTGTTGTTTATTGGAAACCATTTCGACACTGACTCTAATCGTTAAACATCCACTTGCTGCCGCTAGTTTTCGGATAGTGGCCCCACGTGGGAGAGCCTGCAGCCCTCCAGGGGGTTCACGGGCCACAGAGAGTGGGCCACTGGGCCACACAATACGAAAGGGGTTAACTGAGATAAGCTTAACTCTCGGACCGGGAGCCAGGATAATAGATAAAGTATTACCAAACTTCCCGAAGGGATTTTCTCTCCGTTTTCTATTTTTCTGTATGAGGGGACGGAGAGAGGGAGGGGGGGGGGGCGCCGATGAAGTGAAACGGCCTTGCTGTGGATGTACTGTGTCTGGCTACATTGCTTCTGACCCAGGGCGGTGGGCGGGATACAGGTACGACCCGTCATCCATGAGGAGCTAAGATGAGAAGGGGGGGAAGGGGGATGGAGGGGAGTGGAATGGTTGGGAGTGGGTAAGTCCCTTTGATTTGGCTACCTCCCTAATAAGGGGGAAAAAGCTCTTGGTATAATGATACTACCAAGCACGGAAGGTTTTCATTATGTTGTTTTGGTTAATGTCAAGCGATTTCATTCATCTGAAAGGGAACTTTGTGTTGTTGAAGTCCATTGTGGGGTTATCACATTGGGTTATTTTTCCTTCAACTTTCGATGAATCGGCGCTACCGCCCACCTTCAGAACTTTTTCCGATGTAAAATAACTTTGGCAAATTATTATTATTTTTTATCAACAAAATAATCGTACATGCGCTGGAGGAGAATTATTTTCCCTCAATTCATCAGATTCCTTCGCGAAAGCTGTCAGCTGCAAATCTGCTGCAGGAGTCGGAGGAAAAATAGCCCAATGTGATATGGCAATTTCACGCCACGTTACACCGTTACACGTAACGCTAGGTCATACCAATAAACGTGACCTCATGTCACACCATTCCACGTGATCCTAGGTCACACCATTGCACGTAACGCCACGTCACATTGCACGTAACCACGTCAGACCATTTAAGGTAACGTCGTATCACACCTTTGCACGCAACGTCATGTGACGTCACTTAACATAACACCACGTGACACCGTTGCACTTAACGCCACGTCACCCCATTTCACATAACGCCACATCACATAATTGCACCTGAACCCACGTGACATCATTTAACGTAACGCACGTGACACCATTGCACATAACGCTACATCGCATTACACGTATCGCTACGTCACGCCACTGCGCGTAACGCCACGTTACACCATTGCACGTAACACCACATTACACCATATCACATGACATGTTAATAGGGCCGGATTCTAAGAAATTGTTATTGTAAATCACTGTATAGTGCATTACGTTTCTTGATATTGTCACTGAATTCTATAAAAGGACAAGAAACATTATGTGAATATATATATATATATATATATATATATATATATATATATATATATATATATATATATACATACATACATACATACATACATACATACATACATACACTATACTCAAATGTGTTTGCATAACACGAATCACAATAAACGTGTGACTGTTTTTCTTTGTAGAGATACGCAATAATGTCGGACCAAACGTTTCTGTTTATTAAGATATTTTGCAGTGTATACCGAGAAACAAAAGGCACCAATATACATATCATGAAAGGAAATTTGGTCAGGATCGGTTGGTCTCCCGTCATTTCATTTCCAATTGCTTTTTTAGTTAGAACGTGTGTGTATGTATGCGTATATATATGTATATATATATGTATATATATATATATATATATATATATATATATATATATGTATATATAGACATTAGGAGTAGGGAACACAGGGAACATAGGAGTCTTAGTCTGAGCTTATTTCTGCGAAATTAGTCAGGAATAAACTCAGACTAAGGCTCCTGTGTTTCCTACTCCCACTTACGTCATATGTATATATATATATATATGTATGTATATATATATGTATATAATATATATATAATATATATATACGAAGAAAGCACACACAGGACTCGACGTTAGAAGTTTAATCCTACGTCAATTAGTCATATTTATTGATTTTCTGTGTCTTTGTACCCTTTTCCATCTTTTGGATTTTGGTTTGAGCATTAAGATTCAATGAACTGCTTGTTGGAGGGATTACGTCTTTTGCCGTTTGTTTTATTCGTTTCTACGTTCTCCTCTTTTTCAGATTTTATGTCATTACTAGGTGGTTGTGTTTCTATGCCTTCTTTCTTGTAGACATTTTGCTCTCCTTGTTATTTTTGTTAATTCATTCATTCATTGATGCACACACACACACACACACACACACACACACACACACACACACACACACACACACACACACACACACACACACACACACACACACACACTTATATATATTAGCCAAATTACCCGCGCGTTGCTGCGGGCAAATGATGATCATCTTAATTTTGATAGAACTTGTGGAGAAAAATTGCACGTATCAGTATAACTCGATGAAAAAGGTAACACAAATAAAATGTTAAGAAAGTAAGAAAAGAAAAGAAAAATCGGCTGGAGGAGGGAGACGCCCTTTGGAAATAAGATACATTCGGCCGTAAGAAAAGAATCTAACCTTTTATTATCTTTGAACTCGATTATATTACCGCCCGCGAAAAAGTAAAATAAAAATAACCGATATTTAAACATTTGGTAGAATTATACAATCATTTTACATTTACATGGTTTCTCCTTACAAAGACTATCATAGTTTGTGGCAACATTAATTTCACAAATATAAATAATATTTATGAACACATACAATGGTTTGTTTAATCATAGTAATTTTTGTCACAATGTCAATCTTGTTAAGGGGACACTACAGTAGTGGCGTGTTACCCCACCATACCCCTTTAACCCTTAACTCTAGCCAAAATAATATTTTTTTTGGAAATGAAATATAGTTATCCAAGTACCTGGAGTGATAGGGTATCAGAATATATATGATTATGGGGGTCTATCTCCAAAACCCTAGGAGGAGTTAGTGAACAAACAGACAAAAGCTACTACTTTATTATTATTATAATATATATATATATATATATATATACATATATATATATATATATATATATATATATATATATATATATATATATATATAACCCATCCATAGACCACTGCAGAACAAAATCCTCTTTCATAGTGTTCCACGACTCCCACGACTGCGCCACGTCACGCCACGTCACTCCTGCAAACTTCTCAACAAAGTTTATAGACCATCTTTGGTTCGTTTTTTAAATTTGCCAATTGTACCTTTTTAGATATTATTCTTTCCTTTCTATATCAGTTAGAAGCTAAGCCAATGTGGCTAGTGTGTTATCGCCTCTAACTCTTGTCCACTCTTGTGTGTGTGCACGAGCGCACGCGCACTTATGTGTGTGTGTGTGTGTGTGTGTGTGTGTGTGTGTGTGTGTGTGTGTGTGTGTGTGTGTGATTCACCATGGTCTTTGGATCACGTGTTGAACCCGCGATCAACAGCTATTTACCTCCTGGAAGAGAGCTCAGAGCGCATACGACCGATCTAAGGGTAATGCTGTGACCTTACACGCACACACACACCCAACTCCCCGCCCACGAGAGTTGGAGTAACGACTCGAAGCGCAGCGATACTGAAATTATTTTAGCCTTGGGCAGAATTCGAACCCGGACCACAGCAGTGACAGTCGGGGACTCTACCAACCGCTCCACCGAGTCGTGTGTGTGTGTGTGTGTGTGTGTGTGTGTGTGTGTGTGTGTGTGTGTGTGTGTGTGTTTGTGTGTGTGTGTGTGTATGTGCGTGTCTGAACAAGGTAAATGGGTGTATATAACAAAGTTTGAGTGTAAAATTTCATGTTTGTCTTTATTTTTTGTTTTAAACTTTGGTGTTCCCGTGAACCGTACGGATGTGTGTGCGTGGCGGGATGGATAAGACAGCAGTTCTTAATGTTTTTTCTCACACTTCTTCCAAACCAGTGAGTACATCACAGACTCCCAGATTTGAGGAAACATTTTTCTTTAACAATGGGGAAGGGAAAGAGAGAGAGAGAGAGAGAGAGAGAGAGAGAGAGAGAGAGAGAGAGAGAGAGAGAGAGAAAGAGAGCCGTCTTGGTTTACATATAACCTCGATTAGAACATATATAATAGTTCAACAAGAATACCACATTGTCGAACAGGAAATACATGATAAAAATTTACATAATTAGAAATGTAGATCCCCGCCTGAGAAGCCTGGCTCGATCTCTCTGCAGGAGAGTGGGAGTGGGAGTGGGGGTGGGGGGTGGGAGTGGGCACCCCACGCTCAGGAAGCACTGGGATGAAGAAGGATTATGCATGGATTCATCCTCTGCATGTCTGTATCCTCATCATACACGAGAATGAGATAAGTGGAAGAAGCAAAACGAGGTAATTAATTTCGGACTCGGCTTGAGATGAGCAGCATCCGACGCTGTTTTTTTTTTCCCTAAGATTCTTTGGAGGAAAAAAATGGTTGCACGTACACACACGTACACACACGCACACATACGCACGCACGCACGCACACACACACACACACGCACACACACACACACACACACACACACACACACACACACACACACACACACACACACACACACAAAATGCGGCAGCACTTCCACTGGTAAAAAAAAAAAAAAAAAAAAACGAAGGGAAAAAATTGCTAGAGACGCTAATGGTAACATAAGCATTCGAGAGGCTTGGAATTATGAAATACATCCATGATGCGGAAGTTTTGGCGAGCTTTACAAGTTGGTTGTTATACTTGATGTGTTCGTTCCTCCATTCATGCGAGTTTTCTTTTTCTTTTTCTTTTTCTTTTTTCTCTCACCCTCCCGAGGTTTTCTTCTCGCCGTCTCTGACGTCGTTATCATCGTTTCCCTCTTTTATCTCCTCTTCTCCGCTGAAGTATTTCCTTCCGTCATCTGTGTTTCCATGGAAAGGTTTCCTGGCTTCTTCCGTGCTGGGTGGTACTTCTTCTTTCATTCAGACTGCCGCCAGGGTATTGTATTCATCCCCCGTTGCACCTCACTAGTTGTGGACGATGTTGTAGTCCACCTCATTTAGCTACTTGTGCTTCGGGTGGAACTTTTCCATTTATTCAGAATGCCCTCCATGGTATCCTCGCTGTAGCGTACAATAGGTGATTTACGAGAACGAAATGAGATGTTAGGTTAGATCAGTATGAGAGATACGGAGCAAGTGGCGACCTTCGGAGTCATTGTTGCCCTCAGGACATCTGATTGCGCCCAGCAGTGGATTATTTTTATTTTCTATTTATTTATTTATTTATTTATTTTTTTATTTATTTTATTTATTTATTTTTATTTATTTATTTATTTATTTATTTATTTATTCATTCATTCATTATTCATCTATTATCTATCTTTATCTATCTATCTATCTATCTATCTATCTATCTATCTATCTATCTATCTATCTATTATCTATTATTTAATTATTTATTTATCTATTTATTTATTTATTTATTTTCATTTTGTTTTATTTTGTTTGCATATTTGTTTATTCATTTTTGTGACTCCCACTGAAAAGCTCTGGGAAATAAGATGACGGACATCCAAACGTTTTCGTCTGTCGTGACACTGAAGATGTCTTGGCAGCTTTTGATCATTAATCAATAAAGTGGACGGTATTGCATTAGTTTGTATAAAATTAGTTTGTATAAAATCAGTTTGATTATAAATCAATAGAGTGGACGGTATTGCGTTAGTTTGTGTAAAATTAGTTTGTATAAATTTAGTTTGTATGAAATTAGTTTGATTATAAATCAATTGAGTGGACGGTATTGCGTTAGTTTGTATGAAATTAGTTTGTATAAAATTAGTTTGAAATTAGTTTATATAAAATTAGTTTGATTATAAATCAATAGAGTGGACGGTATTGCATTAGTTTGTATAAAATTAGTTTGTATAAAATTAGTTTGATTATAAATCAATAGAGTGGACAGTATTGCATTAGTTTGTATAAAATTAGTTTGTATAAAATTAGTTTGTATAAAATTAGTTTGTATAAAATTAGTTTGTATAAAATTAGTTTGATTTTAAATCAATAGAGTGGACGATATTGCATTAGTTTGTATAAAATATACTGTGCAACATAGAGCAAAATAACGGGGAAGACTTCAGTGAAGAAATAAACAAACCACTGTAAAAAAGGAAAAAGAAAAGAAAACGAAATTAGGTGGAATGAATGCCTATGCATTTTTTCTTTGTTTCAATTTCCTGGTTGTCTGTGTGTGATGATCTGAAAGTGTGATTTTTTGGTCCGGAGAGTCTTATCATACACGTCGGAAAAAGGGGGGAAGGGGAGATACCAACCAGATATTCGTGTCACAGGAACTGAATATATATACATATGTTGTGATAATTTCAGCTTGTCGAGAGGAAAAAAAGAATCGTCAGGATTCTGTTTCTGACACTTATTTTTTCCCTTTTTTTGTGTGTGTGTGGAACAAAAATTGTCTAAAATAATTATAGAATGACTTCTTGTGGAATTTAGGGTAAGTAAATTTTGATAATCATAACGAGAAAATTGTGTGTGTGTGTGTGTGTGTGTGTGTGTGTGTGTGTGTGTGTGTGTATGTATGTGTATGTGATTCACCATGGTCTTTGGATCACGTACTGGACTCGTGATTGACAGTTATTAACCTCCCGGATGAGAGCTCAGAGCTCGTGTGACCGATCTATGGGTAATACTGTGACCTTACAAGCACACACACACCCAACTCCCCACTCACGAAAGTTCGAATAACAACTCGCAGCGCAGCGATACTGTGTGTGTGTGATTCACCTTGGTCTTTGGATCACGTGTTGAACTCGTGATCGACAGCTATTTCCCTCCCGGAAGAGAGCTCAGAGCTCGTATGACCGATCTATGGGTAATGCTATGACCTTACACGCACACACACCCCCAACTCCCCGCCCACGAGAGTTGGAGTAACGACTCGAAGCGCAGCGATACTGAAATATTTTCAGCCCTGGGCAGGATTCGAACCAAGTACCACCGACACCCCCGTGCTGACTGTCTGAGACTCTACCCACCGCGTGTGTGTGTGCGTGTATGTGTAAGTGTGTGCATGTTTGTGTGTGTATATTTATTGTGTGTGTGTGCGCGCGCGCGCGATCATGGAGCAATTAATTGTCTGTATACAAATGGCAAGCTGTGGTGAATAAAATACAGGACACACGAAATTACTTGTGTGAGCCTTTAGGGCACATGTATGATACAACTATGAGCATCTCTTCGAATGTTCAAAGCAGCCCCGTTCGTCCACATCCTTTCTTAGGACCTTCAAAAACACCCCAAACCTGATCCATGGCATATTGGAATTATGCAAATCTACCCTCCGTCGTTGAATTCGTAATATGTATCCGCGCACGGTAGTTCCCTTTCTTATTATTATTTTTTTTCCAATTTGTATTCATCCAACGATATCGAAATAGATATTTGGTCAGCCCTGATAATCAGTGGATCAGTCTAGGGTATCCACAGTTATGCATCACTTGTTTTGGATCACTAAGGTAAGATTGATGACATGCAAAAAGAGTTACTTAAGAACATAAGAATGAAGGAGA
>NC_134785.1:61222910-61225410 GCF_046742065.1 Oratosquilla oratoria | reverse complement strand
AGGATTTTGTTAACGCCTGACGATGTTATTCAGCTTAGGACAGGACACTATGCCAAAGTAGGTAACAGCAACAGTTAACTCGTCTTATCTGGTTCATTAAAAAAAAAAAAAAAAAAATCGGTGCTCGTGTGACCGGCCAAGGTGTTGTTTATTATAAAACTCTCCTCATCCTACCCTTCTCTCCTGAGTTTTTCTTTTCCAAACCTCCACTCACGTTGCCCTGAGCCACCACCCTTGTGTCTCCCTCCCTCCCTCCCTCCCTCCCCCGCTCCCCCTCTCATTTTTATCTTCATGGTTCATTGTACCCTATTAATGTCTCCCCTCCCCCCTCCTTCTTCATCCAGATCCTTCCCTCATTCAACCCCCGCCCCCATCTCTCGACGTTCATATTCCCTTTCTGCTCCCCCCTCCCCCTCCCGCTCCCCCCTCCTGCTACCCCTCCTCCCCTCGTGAACGTAAGTGGAATTCTGTATTCCTGCAGTCATACTCCTGTTTGCCCATCTCGTCTTTGGTGGCACGGATCACAGGCATCAAAGTACTATCTTTCACTATCCTTCACTATCCTTCATAGCTTCGTTTACCTTCGTTCGCCTCAGGTTTCCGGAGAAGTAACTTACGTTTGCGGCGCCTGTTCCCCCGTTCAGTCCTGATTCAAGCTGCTTGCTCCCTCTCAGCATTCCTATCTTCCTTTTCCTTGTTTATGGCCACAATTATGCACCTCATCATCCCGATGGATGGGTCTAGTGTGAGTCTGGTTGGATCCTTGCACGCCCAGTGGTTTGTCATGGTCGTTAGTGTCTGCCTGGGTTTCGCGAGGTCCTCGCTGTCTGCATGTTAGAGCGTTTGAGAACTCGAAGTGGAGGAAAGATCGAGTGTTTCTGACGTTGAAGTGGAGGAAGGAGTGACTGTTTGAGAACTCGAAGTGGAGAAAAGATCGATTGTTTCAGACCTCGAAGTGGGGGAAGGATCGAGTGTTTCTGACGTTGAAGTGGAGGAAGGAGTGACTGTTTGAGAACTCGAAGTGGAGAAAAGATCGATTGTTTCAGACCTCGAAGTGGGGGAAGGATCGACTGTTTGAGAACTCGAAGTGAAGGAAAGATCGAGTGTTTCAGAACTTGAAGTGGAGGAAAGATCGATTGTTTCAGAACTCGAAGGGGGGGAAAGATCGACCGTTTCAGAACTCGAAGTGGAGGAAAGATCTACTGTTTCAGAACTCGAAGTGGAGGAAAGATATACTGTTTCAGACCTCGAAGTGGAGGAAAGATCGACCGTTTCAGAACTCGAAGTGGAGGAAAGATCGATCGTTTCAGAACTCGAAGTGGAGGAAAGATCGATCGTTTCAGAACTCGAAGTGGAGGAGAGATATACTGTTTCAGAACTCGAAGTGGAGGAGAGATATACTGTTTCAGACCTCGAAGTGGAGGAAAGATCGAGTGTTTCAGAACTCGAAGTGGAGGAAAGATCGACCGTTTCAGAACTCGAAGTGGAGGAAAGATCGATCGTTTCAGAACTCGAAGTGGAGGAGAGATATACTGTTTCAGACCTCGAAGTGGAGGAAAGATCGAGTGTTTCAGAACTCGAAGTGGAGGAAAGATCGACCGTTTCAGAACTCGAAGTGGAGGAAAGATCGAGTGTTTCAGAACTTGAAGTGGAGGAAAGATCGATTGTTTCAGAACTTGAAGGGGAGGAAAGATCGAGTGTTTCAGACCTCGAAGTGGAAGAAAGATCGCCTGAGGGTGAACGATGAGAAGAACATCTATCGTAGGAAGACGACCATGTCCTTACTTGAAACGACACAATCTACATGAATTAGATTTTTTAGTCGGGGACGGGCTGCGCGGTAGCCAAGTGAATACCGTCTCGAACTCATGAGCAAGTGGTCCTGAGTTCGAGTCCCGGGACTAGCTGCAGGTTGGCCGCGTTGGTTCCCGACAGCCCTGGCCAGGCGGGGAGGCAACCCAACGTCGGTAAATAAAACTAAGTGTCGGCCTAAAAAAAACATAGGCTTGCCTCATCTGGCAGGGTTTTGCCTTACCAGGGGTTTTTCACTTCCCACTGCGTGTGAGTGGGATGGTGAGTTTGAGTTAGGGTTATAAAAAAAAAAAAAAAAAAAAAAAAACTCTGGTAGTCATGTTGTGCAATGGAAGATTTAGGTTTTCGCCAGATAGTAAAATTGATGCCAATCATCCCGGACGTATTCAGAGTCCTTCGTATTGACCAGTCATCAATGACACCATCGTTAGCCAAAGGAATTGAATAGTTGCTGAACCCGCACAAGCTCGGCCTGAGGGGAGTTGACTGATGGAATAACCGCCGTTCAATTACATCCGGGATTATCCCTTCTACTGATAATCAATTGTACATCTGTTCTGCCTGTCGCCACGTGATTTTATTCAGGCGAAGGGAGTTCCTTCTTCACTGAGCAAAGACCTTAAATGCATTGAGGTCACTGAACGATTTCTGGAAAGATTTTTTCGCAACAAATTTGTAAAGCTGTGGA
>NC_134785.1:61215410-61217910 GCF_046742065.1 Oratosquilla oratoria | reverse complement strand
AGCGGAGAGAAACCCCTTTGCTACCGTGATCAAGAGAGAGAGAAGAGAGAGAGGAGAAAGGAGAGAGAGAGAGGAGAAAGGAGAGAGAGAGAGGAGAGAAAAAGAGAGTAGAGAGGTGGTCGTGAAAATGGAACAACAAAAACACCACCAACATCAACAACAACAGCAATAGTGATGATGATAATGAATGAATAGACAAATAGAATAGATAAAAATAAAATAGAATTACGCCGGGTCGGAGGTGTGTGGACTGGGTGGTGCGCCATCTGTATCCAGGGCAGAAAAGAGCGCGGAGAAGACGTAGCAGGAGAAAAAGAAAAAGAAAGAAAAAAAAATAGATGTAATTAGTTGTTTGCATTCATAATAAGACCTCATCCGGGTTGGTGGAATTTTGAAAGAGAGAGAGAGAGAGAGAGAGAGAGAGAGAGAGAGAGAGAGAGAGAGAGAGAGAGAGAGAGAGAGAGAGAGAGAGAGAGAGAGAGAGAGAGAGAGGGAGAGAGAGAAAGAGAGAGACAGAGAAAGAAGGTGGCCAAGGCTGCGTTGTTGTACCACAAGTAATTTGACTGAAGTTTACAAGTAATTAAATTTCCGACATGTAAATGGCTTGTTAGTCACATATGCTCGCCTGATCTGGTTGATCACCGGAAATAAAAATGACACGGTGTTTAAAGTTAAGCGTCTTTGATGATCAATTAAGCGGGTCTAATTGTCTCCTATAGAGGTTCCTGCCTCCGTATATTGGCCTAATGAATATGACCCAACTTAATTAGGGACCCGGAGTACATATCCACTAGATATTTAATGACTTTAATAAGGAGAGGGAGAGCGAGAGAGAGATAGAAGAGATAGAGAGAGAGAGAGAGAGAAGAGAAGGAGAGAGAGAGAGAGAGAGAGAGAGAGAGAGAGAGAGAGAGAGAGAGAGGGAGAGCGAGAGAGAGATAGAAGAGATAGAGAGAGAGAGAGAGAGAGAGAAGAGAAGGAGAGAGAGAGAAAGTCACGTGATCAAAAGAGAGACGTAGAATTTAGGAGGCAGGTCAGAGGGGTACAGATAGAACATAGAGAAAAAGAGATTAACATCGAACCAAATATTCTAGCAGAGAAAACGACACAGAGAGAGGAACGGAGAGAAAGCTCAGCCATGGAGGGCGAGGGGCTCTTGTAGAGATGAAAAGAATTATCTGGCGTTAGACAGAACAAAATCATCAAGGTAACCATTGGCCTTGAAAGGGCAATCTCTACATGGACAGCAGTGACGAATTCACCACAAATGTGAGGATTTTACTCCCTCCCTCCCTCCTTCCCCTCCTCTCTCCCTCTACCTCCTTCCCTCCCTCTCCCTCCCTCCCTCCCTCCCTCTCCCTTCCTCCCTCCCTCTCTCCCTCCCTCTCTCCCTTCCTCCTCCCTCTCTCTCTCTCCCTCTCTCCCTCTCTCTCTCTCTCTCTCTCTCTCTCTCTCTCTCTCTCTCTCTCTCTCTCTCTCTCTCTCCTCTCTCTCTCTCTCTCTCTCTCCTCTCTCTCTCTCTCTATTCATATATATATGTATATATATATATATATATATATATATATATATACATATATATATATATATATATATATATATATATATATATATATATATATATGAGGAGACGGAGAGGGGGTGTCGCCTATTAAGTGAAGCGGCCTTGCTGTGGATGTACTGTGTCTTGCTACATTACGTTTGATCCATGGCAATTGGCGAATGCAGGAATGACCCGTCATTCATGAGGAGCCGAGATGGGACGGATGGAAGGGGTGGTGGGGGGGAGATGAAATGGGATGAGAATAGGTACGTACCTCTGGCTTAACTACCTCCCTCGTAAAGGGGAAAAAGCTCTTGGTATATATATCTATATACATATATATATATATATGTATATATATATACATATATATTGCAGAAACCACAGGGAAATTAAAGTCGGAATACTGAACGTATTTCGTCTATTACAGTGGGACAATTATGAGAAAGGTGGAAGGGGGCAACATGGGTCATGATCCGAATATTGAGTTTATTCCTGACCAGTTTCGCTTTACATTCCTCTGAAGAAGCTTTTGTAAAGCGAAACCGGTCAAAAATAAACTCATACATACATACATTGATACATATACCTAGGCTTTTTCCCCCTTCCAAGGGAGGTAGCCAAAAAGGGAAAGGCATAAAAACACTCCCACCCATTTCATCCCCAAATACACTCCACACCCCTCCCACCCTTCCTCTCATCTGAGCACCTCCTGGATGACGGGTCATCCCTGCACCCCGCCCACCGCCCAGGGTCAGAAGCAGTGTCGCAAGACACAGTACATCCACAGCAAGGCCGCTTCATTTAATCGGCGACCCCCCCTCTCCGTCCCCCTTTGCATATAAGGAGAGGACGGGGAGAAATCCCTTCGGGCTGCGTCAAAATTTACTCACACATACTACCCCACCCCCCACCCCCCACCCCCCGCCCATTCCTCCTCATGCAGTCACAACATCA
>NC_134785.1:61202910-61205410 GCF_046742065.1 Oratosquilla oratoria | reverse complement strand
TTTCCATTTTTATCCATCTGAGGGAACCAAAAACGGTCTGACGCCTCTCCAGTGCTCTCCTTCTCGCCTATTTTCGCATTCATGCCCACCATCACCATCACTCTCTCCCATGATTCAAACGATGCAGCGTATTCACTCAGCTCCATCCAGAAGCTAGCTACCTCTCTCCTCTCGGTCTGTTTCTCTCTTTCTCTGTCTCTTTCTTTTTCCTTCCCTTTTCTCTCCTCTTTCTCTCTCTGTCTTTCTCACTTTCTCTTTTTTCTTTCACTCTCTCTTTCTCTCTTTCTCTTTTTTCTTTCACTTTTCTTTCTTTTTTCTTTTCCTTTTCTTTTTACCTTTTTCTTTTTTTTCTTTTTTCTTTTTCTTTTTTCTTTTTCTTTATTTCTCTCTCCCCCCCTCCCCCCCTCTCCCTCTCCCCCCCCCTCCCCCTCTCTCTCTCTCCCTCCCTCTCTCCCCCTCCCCCCCTCTCTCTCTCTCTCTCTCTCTCTCTCTCTCTCTCTCTCTCTCTCTCTCTCTCTCTCTCTCTCTCTCTCTCTCTCTCTCTCTCTCTCTCTCTCTCTCTCTCTCTCTCTCTCTCCTCTTTCTTCCTTTCTCTCTTGCGCCTGAGGTGTATATGCACTCTCAATTAACCGAATCATGCAACGCAATCTCACTTTCTCATATATCACGCCTTCATTTGTTTTGCTCGTGCTCATAACCAACTCCTACACATCTTTAATAAACAACTCAGATACACACACACACACACACACACACACACACACACACACACACACACACACACACACACACACACACACACACACACACACACACACACACACACACACACACACACACACACACACACACCCACATCCACACACACGCCCACACACACACACAACACACACACACACACACACACACACACACACACACACACACACACACACACACACACACACACACACACACACACACACACACACACACACACACACACACACACACACACACACACACACACACACACACACACACACACACACACACACACACACACACACACACACACACACACGCATACACCTACACGTGATCCAAAGACCATGACGAATCTCTCTCACACACACACACACACACACACACACACACACACCACACACACACACACACACACACACACACACACACACACACACACACACGCACACACACACACTAGATCCCAAGAACAAGGCGAATCACACACACACACACACACACACACACACACACACACACACACACACACACACACACACACACACACACACACACACACACACACGCATACACCTACACGTGATCCAAAGACCATGGCGAATCTCTCCTCTCTCTCTCTCTCTCTCACACACACACACACACACACACACACACACACACACACACACACACACACACACACACACACACACACACACACACACACACACACACACACACACAATCCACCTTTTGTTCTCGAAGTTCTTGATTTATGTCCTCTCATTCTCTCCCACTCCCACTCCCACTTCCACTTTGTGATTTTGTTTTGTCCATAGCCGAGTAGTGACCCTCTAGTTCACGATGCAAGGATTTTCTGAGGAGAAAGTATACGCAAGTAAGCAAATCAATAAGTAGATAGATAAATATAGATAATTAAACAAATTGATAAATGAAAATAAATGAGCAAATAATGAAATAAATAGATAAATGAATAAGTAGATAAATAGATGATTAGATAAATAAAGAAATAGATAATTAGATGAATAGATAATTATATGATTGAATAACAAATATACAAAAATGTCATTTTGCCTAAGCTGTAGCAACTTTTGTTGAAGTTGTAGTAGAGGTGTTCCTGCTACATGATGTGTGAAGTCTTCCATGAGAAATGGATCAGAGAAAGTCAGATTCTCTTTAGATTTCACACATCATGTAGTAGGAACACCTCTTCTACAAAGTAAGATACGAGTTTGATATCCTCCATAGTCTTAGACGTATAGAATGGTCTGGTGACGGACCTGAAAAAAACAAACATAAAAATAAATAAATAAACAAACAAATAAAATAAATAAAATATGATAAAATAAGAAAAGTGTCAATGAGGTTTTGACTTCTTCAACAGGGTAACGGAACTGAGTGCTTTAATGCCGTGATCCCCTGGTATGGACAGGCTAGCTTATGTAGCTAGGGAGGGGGGAGAGGGTTAGGGTGATGAGGGGTTAGGGGGGAAGGTTAGGGTTAGGGGGAGACGCTGAAAGATGGTTTAGATCGATTACCGAGGAGGGGGGGGGGGTTGCTTAAGGTCTCTTGTCCTTGGTTGGAACTGTGGTGTGTGTTCATTTTAACTAGACGCAGAGTAATTAGGGAAGAAAAATGGTGTTTGTCAAGGAAGCAACACTCTTAGCGAAACACACACATATACACATACACACGCACACACACACACACGCACACACACACACACACACACACACACACACACACACACACA
>NC_134785.1:61182910-61185410 GCF_046742065.1 Oratosquilla oratoria | reverse complement strand
AATAAATGCTAGATAGATAAATACATGAATAAGACAGTAAGTAGCTGAATGCGTAGATGGATAATGAAAAATATTAACAAGAATTTCATAGGCACTTCATTCTTTTGCTTGCTCTCATGTATATATTACATTAGTTATATGTCAATTTATTATATAAGTTATGTCATTTTATTTATTAGTTATATGTCAATTTATTATTATTTACTATTTACCTGTTTGTTTATTATTTGACTATATCTATGCTCTTATTTATTTTGTTATTCATATTACTATCATTTTTATTTATTTATTTATCATTATTTTTTTTCGCATCCGACGTAGGTATGGACCAAAAAGTCTCCTGTCGGCATGCTCCGCATTTGTTATCCTTTGTATATGAAATCAGCTTTCTGAACTTCTAAAGAAAAAAAAAGAAGTATTTTTTTACAAATTAAAAAAGAAAAAATACCATACACAAACTCGTAATATAATTCTCTACGTAAAATATTCTGTGTTATGAATAGATTATAAAGAATGTTGTGACATTATATTCACATTTAATTATAGGCTTTATTGAATTACTTTGTGACGAATTATTCCTGTTTTAATTATTTTGTGTTTTATGCAGAGTGTAGGGGTTCGGGGGCATTAGAACGGGCGTATTCTTATAATAGCCCTAATCGAGAATCCGTATATGCGTGAAATGATAGTATTTGGGGCCCCACATTACATTCTTAAATACCGTTTTGGTACGGGGGCGTGCGTTGGGGAACTCCATATTGCCCACCGTAACGTCCACATTAAGATGGTTGTGCAATGTACTGCATCAATTTAATCCTGAAATTAGATTCCAGATCTTGGTTCTTCCATAAGCCTTTTATTAATTTTTTATATTTTGTAACGTAGATGGAATGTGGTGTTTTTTTTTTTTATAAAGTTGGGTAAATTTTGTAAGTTTTATAAAAAAAATCTTATCGAGTTGGCAGAGTTGCTTGTTTGGGGTTTGTTTAAATCTTCGTTTTTCTTTAAAACGGTTTTGGTTAAAGAAAAAAATCTGAGACTTCTGTATCCTGACAATTTTTTATTTTTTTTTATTTTTTTTTATTTTACCAATCACTTCTTTAGTTTATTGTGAGGTAACCATTTGATGATAGTTCTCACCTTTGTCTCTTTTCTCAAACCTTTTCTTTTCCAGGACTCACAAGAATGTCATATTTGCTTCAATAAAGTACACTTCTAATTAATTTCAGTGAAGTGTATTTATAAGGCATCTTAGTGAAGTGTACTTATAAAGCATCTCAGTGAATTGTACTTAAGAGCCATCTTAGTGGAGTTTACTCATATACCTTCTTAGTGAAGTGTACTTATGAGCCATCTCAATGGAGTGTACTTATAAACTATCTTAGTGAAATGTACTTATAAACCTTCTTAGTGAGGTGTACTTAAGAGCCATCTTAGTGGAGTGTACTTATAAACCTTCTTAGTGAAGTGTACTTATGAACCATCTTAATTGAGTGTGCTTATAAACTATCTTAGTGAAGTGTACTTATAAACCTTCTTAGTGAGGTGTATTTATAAATCATATAATCGAATATATTCAACACATTTTTTTAAGGTCTGCTCCTGACGCTTTTCACACAGTCATGGCAGTCAGTTCGAAAAGTCGAAATTGTTCTCTTTCGACGTTCGAGCTTTTGGAGTTCGAGTCTAGTAAAAGTCTATTTTCACCAGCACTTTCCTCTTTGGTTGTTCATAAAATGGATTACGGTTCGTCCATGCCTGAAGGCTTTTTTTTTTTTTTTTTACATTTTTTTTTAGATGGAACTGGAACAGGGCATTACCTATATGTCACGATTATATTTAGAAACATGACCTTTGTAGCAGCTGCAGCATGTGGTTAATCAGTGATAGTGCTTCTGGGAGCATTGGTATATATACTACAGAATATATAGAGAACTAAGGTGCATTATTGAACATCATAACCTATGAGGTCAATGTGCGTTTATCACCGGATGGTACGGAACGTTGAGTCGCTAAAAGACTTCGAGGGGAAGAATATAGCCTACAGAGAGAAAGTATTTGCCGATTTCTGTGAACGCCTTTGAGTTCTCATGTAACATACATTTTTTGGGTTCCTTTTCTGAAAGGAGAACTCTGACAGATACTCTTCCGGGTGTCTTGACTACAAGAATTTGTCTTTCACGAGGGGACAGATCGGCAAAGAGCCATCGACTACTTGGGAGTTGTTGGTCGTCCACCTAAGTTTCCTTGTTTGTGAGATCTTCCAGGGGCAAAGCTGCCGCCGAAAGGGAAGCGGAAGAGGTAGACGGTCCTCAGGAGAGGGGGAGTGGGGGGGAGGAGGAGGATGTGGGAGGTAGAAGAAACGAGCAAAGAAGGGAGAAAAGGAAGGAAGGAAGGAGGGAGGGAGGGAAGATGGTAAGGGATGGGGACTGAAGAACTAAAAGAAGGGCGGTCGACGAATGGAATAGACTTAGTAACCATGTAGTAAAGCGCTGAAAAT
>NC_134785.1:61162910-61170410 GCF_046742065.1 Oratosquilla oratoria | reverse complement strand
TCAATCCTGGTTTATAACTTTATATATATATATAATATATATATATATATATATATATATATATACATATATATATATATAAATATGTGTGTGTGTGTGAGAGCAAATATCTAAACATAATCTCACCATCCGCCATTTTCCAAGACAACCCATTTTCCAATGTAGAAACATTGTACATAACTTTATGTACTGCATGTTTACACACGCCGTAGCCCAGTGGATACCGTCTTGAACTCATAAGCAGTTTGTCGTGAGTTCGTGTCCCAGGACCCTCTGTGGGGTTGCTGCAATAGTTATCGACAGCCCTGGCTAGGCGTGGAGGCGATTCAGCGGCTTGGCTCAAATGACAGGACTTTGCCTTACCAACGGTTTCTCGCTTGTGGGAGTGGGCTGGTGAGTTTGGCTCTAAGGCAGTTGTTCTTAACCTTCTTCAGTGCCCTTAATATCCCTTGATATCTCAGAAAATGTTCCCGTTCTCCCGTCCAATATAAATGCAATGCAAACATATGAAAAGGATTAGTGATACAAACCTCGCTGAGAAATGATTAGATATATTCAATTACCGAACAAAGTACCTTTTTATTTCAAATTAGAAATGTCAATTAGGATACAATGAATGCACATTGTGCTTTCTCGTGGTGAATATACAGTACCATTGACTGTCACGTCTCGTACCCCCAGGATTAAGGTTTCGTGGCACATGTTCTCTCTAAAGGAAGTGGAAAATCCGAGCTACCGAAGTTTTTATCCTTTTGGACTCGATGAACCTGACGTGCGCGGCTTTGGGACGATTTTTATCTTCGTGCTGGTCAAGCCAGGTCAGTGAGGTTAACAAGAACTGTTTGGGATCCTCTTGTAGTAGCAGATAACTTTTCGATGTTTTGAATTCCCCGAAGAACCTCTCTTGCTCTCAACAGTTAATTGTCCGTAAAAATACAAATAAATAAACCAATGAATAAATGAATAAATAAATAGATGAATTCATAGATAAAGAAATAGAGACTCTGTATTTGTCAATACTTTATTATTTGTAAAAAAAAAAAAAAATGCTAATGTTTGTAGTTTTGAGTTTTCTGGATCCAGTGTACATATTGAGCTACATCCACGTTCCATGAAATTTTAATCGTTAGTCTCGTTCGATCCCAGGCCACGGATCGAGCAACCAGTCCCAGTAGATTCACACTTTGTACAATTTCAATTTTTTAAATCGAGTTAAAGTAACATCCTGGCCATATATGCAGCCACCCAAAACTTTTCCTCGCTTTCTTCCATATATTATTTTCCCTATTTGTAGCTTTATTTACATATTATTATCATTTAAGATATTTTTTACATTAATTTTTTTTTGCCTTGGTATCGGCCGTAGACAAAAGGATTAAAAAGAATAAAAAAGATAAATAAAAAGGCATTCCGATGATGTAATACTTAAATAATGAAAATGGGGAAAGATAGACGCTGATAACTAGTTACACTTAACAATCATTACTAAAAAAAAAAATACCTAATGCATCAACAACAAAATACGAATAATATTACGAACGCAAGTCCAAAAAATATGTAGGATAAATCTAAATAAATCTAAATAAGGAATATGTAACAACGACTACTAGGGTAGTACATTTGTCTCAAATACAACATATATATACAATTACCCTTATCCTGTACAAAAGCACACAGTATTCCGGGGAATGGACACCACGAAGAACAAGATTGTCGTCTAATCGTCTTATATTAGGTCGCTTGGGTACACGGAGATGCCGTTTCTAGGAGACAGCCACACCTATTGCATTCTAGAACTGCATCTTAAACAATGCCGCCACATACGCGGTGTATGTGATTGCCTATGCGGGAGACTTAACCCCCTCATGAACTACGCGATTGGCGAGGTTGTTTTTACTTGTGCCGGGAGTATTTCGTGCGAGCGAATGAAGATGGTGCTTTTCTTTTTATGTTTTTACGGCATTTTAACGGGTTTCTTAGAATTATTATCTCCATGTTTATTCTATCTATATACCAAGGAATTTTTACCCCTTACAAGGAAGGTAGCCAAGTCAAAAGGCATATGCCCACTCCCATCCATTTCAAATCCACCCACTCCACTCCCATCCACTCCACTCCCCTCCCCTCCACCACCCTTGCCCCCCTCATCTTAGCTCCTCGTGGATGACGGGTCATCCCTGAATCCCGCCCACGGCCCTGGATCAGATGCAATGCAGCAAGACACAGCACATTCACAGCAAGGCCGCTTTACTTAATCGGCGACCTACCCCCTCTCTCCGTCCCGTCAAACAGAAAAAGAGAAGACGTGGGGAAAACCCTTCTCGCTGCGTCAAAATATAATTCATACATAACCAATCCCTACCCCCTCCCCATCCACCATGTTTATTAAAAGAGAAAATAAGTTTTGTCAACTATCGATGACGTTGCCTTGTCATCTTTTCTTAAAATGTTTTTAGAAATAGGCTTTCGATATATTTATTTCGTTTTTCAACTCATAACGATGAATCAGAAAATATGTTTGCTCTGTATAAAGAAATTGACGTCGATATGATAAAATTGGTGTGTGTGTGTGTGTGTGTGTACGCGTGTGCGACATTGCCACGTTCTGTCTGGAAACGGTGAGGATGGATCTGGTGTCTACCTGGAATCTTGCCCCAGGGATGAAAGGAAGGGCGAGTGAGGTTGTTCGCTGTCACATTGTTTGTCCCCATTTGTCGATTTTGATTGAACGAATGAATGAGGGACAGATGGGAAGGGGGGGGGGATTGTTAGGGAGTTGAACGGGAGGGATAAGGGTGGGGATGGGGGGTGTCGATGAAACGCAGTGATGGATGATTGAAATTGATCTGATTTTATGGTCCTTTGCCATGCAAATCTCGTCGTTTGGATGGTGCTGGTGATTTGTGGCTCGTCACACAACGGAATTGTATGGCCCAGCTATGAGGAAATGAAACTAGGCGTCATGCACGTGCAGATAATGAAATGATGGACGGCATGATTTTTTTTTTTTTTTTTTTTTTTAATGGAGGGGGACCATATGTATAATGCGTCGGTGTGTGTGTGTGCGTGCGTGCATGTACGTGAATCACCATTATCTTTGGATCACGTGCTGAACTCGTGATCGACAGCTATTTCCTTCACGGAAAAGAGCTCAGAGCTCGTATATGACCGATCTATGGGTAATGCTGTGACATTACACGCACACACACCTCCAGCTCCCCGCCCACGAGAGTTGGAGTAACAACCCGCAGCGCAGTGATACTAAAATAATTTCAGCCCTGGACAGAATTCGAACCTGGACCTCCGTAGTGGTAGCCGGGAACTCTACCAACTGCGCCACGAGATGTGTTGTGTGTGTGTGTGTGTGTGTGTGTGTGTGTGTGTGTGTGTGTGTGTGTGTGTGTGTGTGTGTGTGTGTGTGTGTATGTGTGTGTGTGTTTGTGTGTGTGTGTGTGTGTGTGTGTGTGTGTGTGTGTGTGTGTGTGTGTGTGCGCGCGCGTGTGTGTGTGAGATCCTGGTTGGTATGTCTATACGTTAAACGTGTATTGTTGATTGAATGTTGTAATGGCTGGTGACTGTGCACAAGTTGATTTGATGCTGAAGGGAGTAGCATGATGTAGAATGTGGTTAGAACACTTTTTTTTTATTAAAAAAAACTATAGCAATTTATGAGTTGATATTCTACAGATATATTTTATTTTAGGCTCCAAGAGTTAGGATTATAATGTCATGTCATGTCAGGTCAGGTCAATTATATCATCGGTATGGCCCTAATTAAAAAAAAAAAAAAAATGTGTGTGTGCATAGTACAGTTCATGAATAATAATGCTGTATTTTCCCAGCAGAAAAACTGCTTTCAACGGAAATTATGGACATTATGGACTTTATATATATATATACATATATATATTATATATATATATATATGTATGTATATATATATATATATGTATGTATATATGTATATATATGTATATATATATGTATATATGTATATATATGTATATATATATATATATATATATATATATATATAATTCACGCAATGGAGGTTAAAATCTTCTTTCATAAAGTTGAAGACAATGAAATGAACTATAAAATCACCAAGAGTGGATAAAAGTAGTTTTATGCTTTCAATGATTTTTTGATGTCAAACACTTTTGTTTCCGATTTATGGCGTATCAAAGTGTAATGAGGGGAGGTCTACGCAATGTATTCAATTTTTGTAGATTAGACTGACCTTGCCTTTTTTATTTCGCTTTATTTAATTTTATTTATTTATTTATTTATTTATCTTTATTTATTTATTCATTCATTTATCTATTTATTTATTTATATATTTTATTTTCATGTATATTCTTTTAGCTTAAGGTGAGCGATAGGGAAATTTTTGAAAGGAGGGACAAAAGGAGAGAACAGACGGAGACTACGACACCCGTTGACATGGTTTCTTGATAATTAGAGGGCTTTCACCTATTTCGCTCTATTGGTGTCACGAAACCACTGCCTCTTATGATAGCTTAAGGTGAGGGAGGGAGAGAGAGAGAGAGAGGTTTAGGGGAAAGAAAATCTTGAAAGGAAAGTCAGGAGGAAAGAACAGATGGGGACCACTCTCGTTGTCCGATTTCTTGTCAGTAAGAGGACGTTTACCCCTTTCGTTCCATGTTTACCTATTTACCTTTTTTTTTAAGGCTATAGACTCATAAGGTGGTCATTAAACCTGGTTTGAATTTGTACAGTCTCGACGTTCTTATGTGCCTATTTCCCTCTCTATCTTCTCATTATATACCCTTGTTCAAGGATTGCTAGATGCCTCCAGCGTGGAATGGTGGGATTCTCGTTGTAAAATCAGCCTTAATGAGAGAGTAACAAGGATCATTTTACCGTCCAACCCATATGCCTTTGATGAGCTATTGCCATAACCAACCAAATTTACTGTAGTTTTTCTAAAGCCTCGTTTACACTGGGCAAATTGAGAGGCAAGTCAGACGTGTACGTTACTTGCTACAAGTTACTTGCCGTGTGTAAACATCTGCTTGCCAAAAAATTAGGCAACCTGTCTGATTTTATCTGCTAAGCAGATGTTTACACACAGCAAGTAACTTGTAGCAAGTAACTTGCAAGTCTGATTTGCAAGTAACTTGTAGCAAGTAACTTGCAAGTCTGACTTGCCTCTCAACTTGCCCCTTGTAAACGAGGCTGTACCTGAGGTTGTCTGTATTGTTAAAGAGAAGTCCTCTTGTGCTTGGGAGCTGGAAGTTTCGGTAACCGTAACAGGGCAAACACATTATGTGGAGTAAGTCTTTGTTACTGACGCTACTGGTGTAAGGTCTCGTTCTTTAAGAAATTTTCGTTTGCTGATGAAGGCTTGGTTCGCACAAGTACCTTCCTCAGCCGCGTCTAGAACTAAAAAAATAGAACAAAATAAGATAGAATAAATTAAAAATTGAAATAAAATAGATGAATATATTAATAAAATAGAATAGAATAAATTAAAGTAAGATAGAATAAGAAATAAAAATGATAGATAAGCAAACAAATAATTAGATAAACAACCGAATAAATAAATAAATGTTAAAGGCAACTTAGAGCCTTAAGTCTGGATCAACGACCATGGAATAATTACCTCCATTATTGGCTTTTATATTTCGTACATTCTCTAGTTTCCTAATATCAATGGTGAAGTCACCACTCATATTCCCGAATCAATTCTTTTCCCACTCCGAGAGAGAGTCTGAAATGAGTTTCGTTTTTAATCTGGAAATTAGTTTTGTAATTTTTCACCAAGTCGCTTACTTATTTCAACCCTGGAATTAAAAGTCATACCTTTCCAAAGCTTTGGCAAACGCTTTATTAGAAAAGAGATTTTTACTGATTTCATCGGCTACACTCGCGGAAATCACCGGTGGGTTTTAGAGATGAACCAGTAAGCTAGATGAACTGAACTAGAAAAGTAGCTACAATTTTAATTTCTGTTACTAGAAAGCGTTCGATAAGTCTGGGAAAAGGTTTGAAAATGCTTGTCTTTAATGTAGCTGTTCAGCATACCATTCTGTAGTGACCGTTAATTTATTCTCAAATACTAACATTAAATTAATTTCATTTACATTTTTTCTTCTTGGCCTGTTTTGTAAGTTGCTGAATTTCATTGCATAACCAACATCCTCACATTGAGCCAAGACTCCTGATTCAATGTTTTTTTTTTAAATCATCGTTAACCTTATGTACAACCCTGTTATTAACCTAATATTAACGTATCATTAACCTATCCTATTATTAATCCTGTTAACAAGAACAAATCGTGGTTAGCTTATAATTGCACGAGATTGTTTATCTTGTTCTCTCACACAATGAGGATTTCTGATTGGGGTCTTTGGTTTTCACGCGAATCGCCCGAGCACAAGCATTGTAACGCGAGCGCTATGCGGGTTTACATTAGATGTCTTTTTCTCTTCTTCGTTCATAGTTGGACAAAAAAAAGAAAAAGAAAAGGGGGGGAGCATTGAAAACACGCTCTGAATGGTAAAGGTCACGCACAAACTATTTCCAAAATAGCATCGTAAGAGAATCACGACCCAGCGCAAAGCGCTGAACGTAGTGAGGATTTCTGATTGGGTTCTTTGGGTTTTGAGCAAAGCGCGTGTGCACGAGCATTGTGACAAGAGCGCTATGCGGGTTGAAATTTGGTGTCTTACTTTTCGTCTTCGTTCTTCGTTTGACCAAAATATAGGAGAGGATTGGGAGCGCGTTCTGAACATTGACGATCACGCACAAACTATGTCAACGGTCGTGAAAGCCCTGCATTTGATGTATTTCTAGTCTTATTTTTCTTTATTATTCTCCAGTTATTGGTCTTATGGAAGGCTTCTGACAATGTAGATAGACGTTTTTATTTATTCATTTATTTTTTTTTTATTTTTTTTTGAGGCCCAAGACTTTTGTCCGCTGAGGTTATGTTTACTCTTATACGGTGACACACAGTTGTCCCTCGTTCACACGAGTGGATGCGGAAGCATATGAAAGGCAAGACTTAATTTGTCTGAAAGATTTCGGCAACACAGTTCAATCTCTTTGCCACGGAGGCCCTGATGAAATAGGTTTTCCTTACCGTACTCACAGCTTCTGATTAGAACAAGAAATATCGTAGATACTACGGGGAAGTATTTTTACAAAATACGTAACATTCCTCGGGATTGATTATGAGAGGGGAGAGGCTGTTGAGATGTTTTTGGTCAAGAAAGATTAAGTGGAATCTGCACTGAAAAGGGTCTGTTGATATGAAAGGAGAGACTCCTTTGGTGAAGGCTTAAAGGAAACCTTTTAAGTGAAATTTAGGCTCATACGTTTTTTTTTTCTTCAAATTTTGCGTTAAACTGGATTAAAGGGATAAATCTTCTGCTCTTTACTAATTTATTTTCTCTTTTGCAGCCAACATTTCTCTCTGTTCTATCCCTTCATCCCTCACTTTCTCTTTTCCTCTCAATCAGGAACAGGCGCCTC
>NC_134785.1:61142910-61155410 GCF_046742065.1 Oratosquilla oratoria | reverse complement strand
AAAAGAGAATGAAAAAAAAAAAAATTGGTAAAGACACACTTTCGTTCCACATCCTCATAATGTCTTCGAAGTCCGAGTTCTGTTCTCAGAACCACAAAATCTATCCGCATCCAGGGTTCCAAGCTCGTTCGTATCCTGAAATTCAGATGAACTGCCCCATAAGAGATTTGATTTCTGTAATATTTCAGTATTATTTCAGCGTTTCAGGAATTCAGTCACGTTTGCAGCCAAGTGTACAATGATCGAGGTGGTATCTGTTAGCAGGTGGCGACCTTATAAGGATGTCGTTAAAGTTTAGGTTCCTGCCGTTCAATTGCTTCTATTTGTAATTACTGTGTTATCCAGTGTGTTTCTATACGTCGGAAAGTCGTCTTCCGACGTAAATCTACGTCTTGGAGCCAAATTCCGCCTTCAGTTTCCCAGAAGAGACCGATGTATTACCCAGAAGTGAATAGGACTGTGCCTTGCTGCACGGTCTTGGGGGCGGGGTAGGAGTTAGGGTTAAAGGGTGTGACAATCTGTTGTAGATGACATATCTGGTGGTTGTCAGCTGTAAGAATTTAAAGAGAGAAAGAGAGAAAAAGTGAGAGAGGGAAGGAGAGAGAGGAAGAGAGGGGAGAGAGGGAGGGAGGGAGGGGGAGGGGCATCTGCTGCTAATGGTTTGGTAAGATTAATGGTCTTTGTCCGTAAAATGGGGTCGTTTGAATTAATGATACTCTGTAGTTTTTTTTTTTTTTATTGTATTCATCTACGCAAACACCTTGGCCTCGTGGCAGTTAACTCGTTCTTGTTCTCTTGACCCTCGAACCAGACGGTTTTATTCGTTAGAGGGCGCTTCCTGGTCTTGAGAGGGTTGGTTCCTGGTGTATTAAGTTGTTTACTTTTGGATTTCCTCTTTTTTTTTCTTTTTTTTTTTTTTACTTGGCGAGAAGAACAGCTTTAAGTGAAAGTAGACAGGGTTGAGCAATTGGTATACAGTAAGATACTCTATGTATATATTTTTTTCTTATTGCAAACGAGCGGTTTTTATGCGGTTGGCATTGCGGACTTTAGCTTGAAGGTCCCGAGTTGATCGATACCCGTAGAATATTTCAACCTATCCAGAAGGGATCAAGGTGTCAAATCTGAAGATCGTTGATGTGATTATAGCATATGTATTTTGTGTATAGATTTTTTTCTATGGTGCCTTAGTAGCATGATGGGCCACGATTTGGTCTTGGTTCGATTCCCAACGGTTCCAGGTGCTTTTGTGCCACAGGTAAAGGTATTTTGTCGTAAAGACTTGTTCTTTTTTTGTATATGTTCATATATTTACATTATTGCATTTACCTAATTGTAGAACACAAGAAAGGAGCAACGTTCGTCGGGTCCCGTCTCCTCCCCAATTTATCATATTTAGTCTCAAATTTATGTACAGTTCCCCCTCCTCTCTCTCTCTCTCTCTCCCTTTCTCTCTCTCTCTCTCCCCCTTTCTCTCTCTCTCTCTCTCTCTCTCTCCCCCTCTCTCTCTCTCTCTCTCTCTCTCTCTCTCTCTCTCTCTCTCTCTCTCTCTCTCTCTCTCTCTCTCTCTCTCTCTCTCTCTCTCTCTCTCTCTCTCTCTCTCTCTCTCTCTCTCTCTCTCTCTCTCTCTCTCTCTCTCTCTCTCTTTGTGTGTGCGCGTATGCGTATGTGTATGTGTGTGTGTATGTGTGTGTATACGTATGTGTATGTGCGTGTGCGCGCGCGTGTGCGTGTGTGTGTATGTGTGTGTGTGTGTATGTGTGTGATTTGTGAGGCCCCTGATGGCACGACAAGATGGCAGCAGGGCTGATAACGAGCTTGAGAGAAAGTGTCTTGTGTCCTGAAATGAGGCTCTTCGTCTTTAGTGGATGGTATCAGGGCCGGACCGCGTGAAGTCCCTTTGGTGATAAGCGTGTCCCTGGAATCGCGGGGAGGAGGAGGAGGAGGAGGAGGAGGAGGAGGAGGAGGAGGGAGGTAGATATCAAGTACTGGTTGTCAGGTGCTATTCATTTTAGTGACATCATTCCGTTGCCCGAAGTGGGTTGACGAGGGGGAGTCGCTCCTAGTCGCTGGGCAAAAAAAAAAAAAGCTAACTCAAATTGGACGAAAAAAGTAATAATAATAAGTAAACAAATAAAATACTACGGTGGTGAAATTGGTGTATTTTGTTCTGACGAAAGCTGGGTGTCTTTGTCACCGAGGCGGGGAATTTGTCCTCTCAGCTGAAGTCTCTGACCAGAACAAAACGCATCAAGTGCGTCACATCATTGAAATAATATACACGAGACTATAAACTGTTTATGAAAAAATACACAATATCGATAAGAACAATAACGATAACGACAGTGATAATGGTAATATTGATAACGTTAAAGATAACGATAAGGTAGCGCGGTACACAAAGGATAGCGTCAGGAACTACCCGCTAGGTCATTTTATTTTCACCCCGTGGCGACCCCTGCCTCCTCCTCCCCACTGAGGAAGGACAGCGGAAGGATTGTCAGACGTCTTGGGATCGATTGTATATTAGCACCTCCAACGAGGGAGAAAACGGGGTCTCGTTAATGATAATAGTAATAAAGATAATTATGATAATGATAATCCTGTTGATATTGTTGATAATAATGATTAAAATCGTAATCGTAGCCATAAAAACATTTAATCATAATCATGATTGATTTAGATAACATTAACAAACAATAGCAATAAGGGCAACCGCATCAACTGTAGCAAAAACGATAATGAAATAAGTGATATCAACGATAATCATGATAAGAATAAGGATAATGGTAACGACAAGAGTAATAAGAATAAAAGAAAGAAGATGGAAGAGGAGGAGACTTAGAATTATAAATATGACGCTGAGAATAAGTGTGTATAAAACAGACTGAACTTTTATCTATCTATATATACCGAGGGCTTTTTCCCCCTTATAAGGGAGGTAGCCAAATCAGTGGCACGTACCTATTCCCGCCCATTTCAGTCTCCTCCACCACCCCTTCCACCACCCCTTCCACCACCTCCCATCTGAGCTCCTCATGGATAACGGGTCATACCTGCATCCACCAACAGCCCTTGGTCCAAAGCAATGCAGCTAGACGCAGGTTGAACTGAAATACCAAATAACTAAAGTCGTATCCAGGACGCACGGGTCAAAGGAGCAACAACATCAGGAGACATCACACACACATACTTGTGTGAGGACAGCTGCGGTATTCTGTTCACGGGTACACGTTCACTGATTATTCCGACCTGGAAATGTTATTGCGAACGAATATCCGCGAATACTCGAAATGGTGACCGTAAAGTGGACACCGCGAAGTGGCCTTGAAGGTATTATACGTTATGTCACAACGATAACTGATAATCTCTCCTCCACAGGGTCAGGCAAATGAAAATGGGTCCACTACATTCGGGGCAAGAAAGGTAAATTTTTTTTACAAAGGATTACAAAGGCGGAGCATGCTGACAGGAGACCTTTTGGTTTATAACAAGGTCGGATTCGAAAAAATTATAATAATGATAAATAGATAAATATAATATAGATAATAATGAATATCTAATCATGGGCAATGTAGGTCAGGCAAATGAAAATGGGTCCACTACATTCGGGGCAAGAAAGGTAACATTTTTTTTTACAAAGGATTACAAAGGCGGAGCATGCCGACAGGAGACCTTTTGGATTATATCTAGGTCGGATGCGAAAAAATTATAATAATGATAAATAGATAAGTATAATATAGATAATAATGAATATCTAATCATGGGCAATGTAGGTCAGGCAAATGAAAATGGGTCCACTACATTCGGGGCAAGAAAGGTGACTTTTTTTTTTTTACAAAGGATTACAAAGGCGGAGCATGCCGACAGGAGACCTTTTGGACCATATCTAGGTCGGATGCGAAAAATTATAATAATGATAAATAGATAAATATAATATAGATAATAATGAATATCTAATCATGGGCAATGTAGGTCAGGCAAATGAAAATGGGTCCACTACATTCGGGGCAAGAAAGGTGACTTTTTTTTTTTACAAAGGAATACAAAGGCGGAGCATGCCGACAGGAGACCTTTTGGCACATATCTAGGTCGGATGCGAAAAAATTATAATAATGATAAATAGATAAATATAATATAGATAATAATGAATATCTAATCATGGACAATGTAGGTCAGGCAAATGAAAATGGGTCCACTACATTCGGGGCAAGAAAGGTGACATTTTTTTTTTTTTACAAAGCATTACAAAGGCGGAGCATGCCGACAGGAGACCTTTTGGACCATATCTAGGTCGGATGCGAAAAAATTATAATAATGATAAATAGATAAGTATAATATAGATAATAATGAATATCTAATCATGGGCAATGTAGAGACGGGTTCAACTCCCGAGGGTACTCTCGGATCTGAATGAAATCGTCTGTTCCAGCGCGTAGGAATGGGTGTCCGCTTGTATTCCTTTACCTGCGGCCGAAGCCGTTACCTTTGGGTCTGTGTGTCCACAATGATCACGGGTTGATAATGATTGTAATACTAAAAGACACATTTTTGGCGGTGGAAATAAGTATGAACAAAACTGCTAAGCATAATATGTCAAAAAAAAAGAAGGAAAAAAAGTCATTGGTATTCATAATGTGCGTGTTTACACTGTAGACGTACACACACACACACACACACACACACACACACACACACACACACACACACACACACACACACACACACACACACACACACACACACACACACACACACAAATACATGTATACATATACACATATATTTGTACAATGTGTGTGTGTGTGTGTGTGTGTGTGTGTGTGTGTGTGTGTGTCGGTACTTATGTGTTCGGGTATCTAACTCTATTCAGACATTTCGCTGAAAGCACTTGTGATGACCGCATAATGATCATTCACAGAAACTGAAATAAGATTGATAAATTATTTCGTCCCAATTAGGATGAAAATCTTCTTAGTGCAGACAAAGATACTCGAAACGAGGACCGAACCCACCAACCTTGAACTACAGTACAATATTTAAATTGAACTTCATGAACACACTTAAGGGGGTGAATTTTTCTCAGTTAATTCAGTGAGCCAGAGTTGTTCATCAAATGGATGTAGATATTTTTTTTCAGGGATTTTTAGAGAAGGGCTGTTTAATACGGAATTTACTATATATATATATATATATATATATATCTATATATATATATATATAATATATAATATATATATATATATATAATATATAATTATATATAATATATATAATATATATAATATATATATATATATATATATATATATATATGTGTGTGTGTGTGTGTGTGCAGAAATTCAACTGGATTTGATCAATGTTACTAGAATTTTTTTTTATGGGAGAGAGAGAATGAGGAGCCTTACCGTTCTGAAAGTGACAGGAATTTGTTGCCTTATTTTGCTAAGGTTCAACCTTCCTCTTTTTGTACAATCGAAAAAAACAGGTTATTAATTCTCCGAAGAGAGAGAAAGAGGGGGGCCGTGGAATGATAAACTGGCAGAGATGGTGTCTTCGAAAAGTATTCGTGAATTAATATATATAGGTGAGATTAAAACTGTATTGCTATGCACACACACACACACACACACACACACACACACACACACACACACACACACACACACACACACACACACACGGCTCGGTGGCGGATTGGTAAAGCACTGGCCTCACAAGCCAGAGAACCGGGGTTCGATTCCCCGGCCGGGCGGAGATAAGTTGGGTTTGTCTCCTTTCACGTGTAACCCCTGTTCACCTAGCAGTGAGTAGGTACGGGACGTTAGTCAAGGAGTTGTGACCTTGCTGTCCCGGTGTGTGGTGTGTGACTGGTCTCAGACCTACCCAGAGATCGGCAAATAATGAGCTCTGAGCTCACTGCCGTAGGGTGGTGTCTGGCTGTCTCGACAGAGACTGCAGCAGATCCGAGGTGAATACGCACACACACACACACACACACACACACACACACACACACACACACACACACACACACACACACACACACACACACACACACACACACGCAACCAAACATTTCTAGATGGTAGCTATTGAGCACAAACAGACTCAGAATCATCTCCTTTGCATCAATCACGTCGTGGAGGTCGAGTCAGCTCAACGCATCAAAAACCACTTTGCATCAATCTATCAACGTCTTCACAAGCTTGAACTGGCTTCGGCACCACCCCCAGTCGCTCTCGCCTTCACTCCTTCATCCCATTCACGGTGAAGTGCATAGGATTGCTGTCTCGATGAGAGTGAACACCCTCAAAAGCGACCCTGATAGCACACCTAATGTCCCTCCAGTTCTCCTGTGCAAAGAAATCTCCTTTGAGGTTCTTGTACCCTGGTTGTACCAGTGGTTTACCAGCTGGAAAGGTGTACTTGTCCTCGAGTCCAGTTGCCATTAGTCTTTAAAGGAACGATGTTATGGTCATTGCTAAAGTTTTTTTTCGACTGCTGGGAGAATGCACATAGTCCCAAAACCCTTGATTGCTGGTGATTAAATAATATGAAGGGATATGCATATCAAGTAACCTGGGTAGATTCCTTGACTTCACCTGGTGTGCCCTTGGCAAACACGAGACAGTAATTGATATCTCCTTCATTGACTTCAAGGAAGCCTTAGACTCCGTCATCCACAGTGTTGTCATCAGGAGAAGCTCTTTGTCACCGAAACATTTTGGGCGGGAGACAGGGATGACCCGTCATCCATAAGGAGCTAAGATGGGGAGGGGGAGAAGGGTGGTGGATGGGAGTGGAGTGGGTGGAGTAGGTACGTGCCTTGGACTCGGCTACCTCCATTATAAGGTGGAAAATCTTTTGGTATATAAATAGATAATGAAAAAAGAGATAATAATGATGTCGATGAAAATAATAAAAGAAATAAGGAGGAATATCATATCTACTATCTTACAGTGTTTCTGTAGCCCATGTCGTTAATTAATCTAAATCGCTAGTTTAAAGGGTTTCATGTCTAAGTGCTGGGTGAATTACGTTTCTGTATTAGTATTGATATCTTTTTCTTTTGCATTTATTGATCTACACTTTCTCCTTAGTGATTCTTAGTTTGTAAATTTTAAGTTTTCGGGCCCTAAGCAACTTTGAATATGAGTGAGGAAAGGGTCTTTTGGTATATTGATATACGTGTGTATATATAATATATATATATATATATATATCTATATATATATATATATATATATATATATACTGTATGTATGTGTATGTATGTGTGTGTATGTATATGTATGTATGTGTGTGTGTGTATGTATGTATGTGTGTGTGTGTTTGTGTGTGTGTATGTATGTATGTGTGTGTGTGTGTATGTATGCGTGTGTGTGTGTGTGTGTGTATGTATGTGTATGTGCATGTGTGTGCGTGTATATGTGTGTGTGTGTGTGTGTGTGTGTGTGTGTGTGTGTATGTATGCATGTGTTTATGTGTGTATGTATATATGTATTTATGTATGCATTTATATATTTTGTTATAGCTGTTGTTATACCGTTACTGTGACTGTTAGTAAGATTGCTATTGCTATTATTGTACTCATCACTATCACTGTGATTACATGCAATACAATGTATTAATTATTCAAGAACGTATACAAGGTTAACAATGACAATTTATGTAAAATACGATAATATATTATTTTTTCTTTTTTAAATCTATGACAATTTTTATCTGGCCCAGTCGTTTCCCTTCCTAAAGGTTGATTTTTCCTTTTTCTTCAGGTATGTTCCCGATGTCTGCGCCACGTTCAGTCGCAGGAATGAAGTTAAGTAATCGAATTGTTCAGAGAATTTGTTTCTTCTTGTTTCTCCTCTCGTCCCTCTCTCACCCTCAGTAAACTCTCTCTCTCTCTCAGTATACTCTCTCTCTCTCTCTCTCTCTCTCTCTCTCTCTCTCTCTCTCTCTCTCTCTCTCTCTCTCTCTCTCTCTCTCTCTCTCTCTCTCTCTCTCTCTCTCTCTCTCATTCTCCCTCTCCCTCTCTCCCACTCCCTCTCCCTCTCTCCCACTCCCTCTCCCTCTCTCCCTCTCCCTCTCTCCCACTTCCTCTCCCTCTCCCTCTCTCCCTCTCTCCTACTCCCTCTCCCACTCCCTCTCCCGCCTCCCTCTCCCTCTCCCGCCTCCCTCTCTCTCTCCCGCCTCCCTCTCTTTCTCTTTCTCTCTGTCTCTCTCTCTTTTTTTCTCTTTATCTCTCTCTCTCTCTCTCTCTCTTTGTATTTCTTCCTTCTCTCAGTATACTTTTTATGTATATCATTGTTTTAGCTCCTTCTCTGTTGAATGGAATAGACGGAATGACGGACAGACAGAAATATAGGTAGACAAACCGAAACAGACAGATAAACAAACCGACTGACAGACAGGTAAACATACAGACAGACAGGCAGATAGATAGATCGGATGACAAATAGACAGACAGACCTTCAGGTAAACATAGAGGCAGCAGACAGACAGGCAGACAAACGTACAGACATTCATACAAAGATACATGCAGGTAGAAAGACAGATAGGCAGACGGATAGACAGACAAATAGACTGATAGACAGGCAGGCAAGCAGACATGGAGAGAGATAAACAGACAGACAAGAAGACAGATCAATACGGGCAGAAATATCAGAAATTATTCAAACATGTATTGAAAAGAGAAAGACAGACAGACAGACAGATCAGTACACACAGAAATATGAAGAGGTATACAAACAAGAACTGAGAAGAGGCAGACAGACAGACAGACACAGACAGACAGATCAGTACGCGCACACATATTAGAAAATGTTTAAGCAAATATTGAAAATAGACAGACAGATCAATACGAGCAATAATACTAAAAAATCTATGAACAAATGTTGAGAATAGAAGACACACAGACAGGCAGACGAATGTATAAACTATAAGTGTAGGAGGGACGCAAGAGAGAAAGAGAGAGAGAGAGAGAGAGAGAGAGAGAGAGAGAGAGAGAGAGAGAGAGAGAGAGAGAGAGAGAGAGGAAGGACTGCAAGGAGCTTTTGCCTTCGAGAAGGGAAAATTCTTCTGCAAGAGAATCTTAATTAGGCGTTGCGAAATTTCGAAATGAAAGGTGGAGTCGCAGGAGACATAGAGCTTGGGTATTCAAATTTACATATTTTACATTTACGGCTCTTGGGTGAACTATGCACTTTTCTTTTTAATTGTCTTTATTTATCTGTTTACTTATTCGTTTATTTGTTTATCTGTTTCTAATTATTTTTTGACGTGTGGAAGACTGTGGTGGAGTTAGGGGGAAAGGCTTAAGTAGAGGATGATGATATGGTTTAACGTCATAAACTCCCCGCCCCCCCTATCGGAAGGCTAGGACGGTGCCCCTCACAGAGGGCTTTGTAGCGTGGAATTTAATTAACCATGCCCTTGGTTCAACTTCGCCGGTGGCAGGATTCGAACCGCCATCCCCTCGACCTTCGCCGCAAGTAACGACGCTCTAACCCGCTCAGCCAGCGAGATTCCTTAGTAGAGAAAGGAATAAGAAAAAGTAAAAAAGAGGAAGACGATTAGCGAATGAATAGGACCTGAGGTGATGCGGATTTTTGTCTTTTTCTTTCCGTTTTGGTTCTCTTAAGTGTATTGTGGAGCTACGGAAGCTGAGGAAACTAAAGAGTTATTAGAGTCCATATGGGTCTTGGATGTATCACGGTTTTGTTTTTGATTTGGGAAATCGCAGAGAGAGAGAGAGAGAGAGAGAGAGAGAGAGAGAGAGAGAGAGAGAGAGAGAGAGAGAGGAAGAGGAAGACAGGGGGAGGGATATATATATATATATATATATATATATATATATATATGTATATATATATATATGTATATATATATATATATATACACATATATATACACACATATATATATATACATATATATATACATATATATATGTATATATGTATATATATATATGAGAGGAAGACAGGGAAGGAAGAAGAAGAAGAAGAAGAAGAAGAAGAAGAAGAAGAAGAAGAAGAAGAAGAAGAAGAAGAAGAAGAAGAAGAAGAAGAAGAAGAAGAAGAAGAAGAAGAAGAAGAAGAAGAAGAAGAAGAAGAAGAAGAAGAAGAAGAAGAAGAAAGCGAGAGAGAGAGTGAGAGAGAGAGAGATAGAGAGACAGAGACAGAGAGACGCTATCCACATATCTTAGATCTGGATACGCGAGGAAGACGAGAAGGTAATGGCTGAAGAAGGTTCTGCAAGTTTGTTTGCAGATTGAACAGGATGAGCTGGCAAAGGGCATGAGGTCAGGAGGATGTTACAGTCACCATAGCAACAGGCACGGAAGCCAGAACTAGAAGCTATCGCAGTAAAAATAAACAATAGATAGGTCGAGCAAATGCTCAAAGGTCAACCACTTCTCTGCACCGGAAGAAGAAGAAAGATATAAAGAGCCAATCACGGTGCGCATGAAGGTAAATTTCCCTTCATTTGTGATCTTTCATGACTGGGGGGATGGTATGGTAGCTCAAAGACAATATGTATGTACATGAATTGAAAGAAGCATCGGGTCAAGAGGTCAATCGATGTCCATTAAGTTGATGATGTATTGCACACACCTAAGTATATGGGAATGTATGTGCTTAAAGAGGCACACACACAAACACACGCACACACATAGTGTATATATATATATATATATATATATATATGTACAGGTATATATATATATATATATATATATATATATGTGTATATATACATATATATATAATATATATATATATATATATATATATATATATATATATATATATATGTATATATATATATATATATATATATATATATATATATATATAATGCTTGTGCGTGTACGGATATGTATATACGAACATTTTTGCAACCTTTCGAGATATATCCGTGCATGTAGTTGTATATTCATATACTGTATATACGTATGCATTGATGTATAAATTGCATGGACACATATATGTGAATTGTTTCCGTCCTTTCCTCTTCACTAATGACTGTCTCCAATTGTCTTTTTCCAATTTTAATTGTCCTTTTCTAATTTTAATTGTCTTTTTCCAATTTTAATTGTCCTCTTCTTTCCGCTTTCAAGAACCCGTCCCGTTTCAGGTTATTTATATTCATATCCTTTTTGTCTTCGCCCTTTGACATCGTTTGCATTTTTATTTATTAATCTATATATCTATTTACCTTTTTTATTTACCTATTTATCGATTGATTTATTTTTGTATTCTTATTGATTTACCTATTTGTTTATTCAGCTATTTATTTTTGTTTATTCATTTATCTATTCATTCATCCATTCAATTGCTTATTTATTTATTCATTTGTTTTTTGTTGATTTTATTTATTTATTTACTTATTTCTTCATCTATTTATTTGTTTATGTATTTATTCATCTATTCATTCATTCATTCATTAATTCACTTGTTTATTTATTTGTGTATTTGTTGATTTGATTTATTTCGTATCTGTTTATTTATTTTCATGTGTTTGTATTAACTTGTTCTTTCTTGATCCACTCCGATGTTAATTCTGTTTGACTGAGTTTAGATACATTACTCTTATGAATTTCATGACTTTGTATACACATGTCTTTTGTCAGAAACATCTTGATATTTCTTCTTTTCTTATGAACTTCTCTTGTTCCCCTTAACGTGTAATTAGATTCACATATGAAATCAATTACGCCCCATAACTCGCCTTCAGTACTTTGATAATTTGGTTTCCGCCTCGCAACAGCTTGATACGACTGTTCAACAGAAACATTCCCGCGACTGCTAACGTTCATGAACTCTTTATTTGCTTGCAAATGCTGCATTGAGATAAGATAAGCTGTCGTATATTCCAGTTACGATCATTATTGTTAGATCTCATAGCAGGCCTCGATGCGCCTGCGTTGAGTTTATATTTTATTTGGTGTAATTTCTGTCATTTGTTCTGTAGGGGCAAAGGCCGGGGGGTCAATTAGAAGTGAGTGCGCGCTTTCCAAATGCCCCGGGGAAAGAGGTTTGTTTCATCCGGGGCTTGTGGACTGGGCATTCCCCTCTTCATTGAGGGGGTTCTACGTCGACACATATTTCCGCATTGCCCAAAACGTTCCGTTGTTCGTTTACCGACTAAGGCTTCTCATGCTAAATGATGATATCGGCTTCCTGTTCCAGAATTCAGAGGAAGTAATTCGTATCTAATTTCTCAATTACCCTGGCGGCTATTGTCTCTCTGGTTTAGGCAATGATCAGGCGAATCTATGAGGGTCTGGACTGTGTATAGTAGCGTTTCTCAACCTTTTTACCCTTGCGGAACCTTTAGAATAAATTGCATGTCTCAAGGAACCCCTGCGCAAAAAACAAACAAACAAAAAAACACGTATAGCATATCTTTCTCATTTTATTTTCATCGTAATAATAGGTTAGGTAGGATGATGTCTATATTACATTATTACAATAACCAAGAACATGTGCGTG
>NC_134785.1:61132910-61140410 GCF_046742065.1 Oratosquilla oratoria | reverse complement strand
TCTTTCCTGCTTTGCATAATCTTTTTCTTTCTCTCTCGTATATTTCTCTTATTCTACTTTCCTGTTTCACATAATATTTCTCTTCTTTTCTCTCGTATTTTCTCTCTCTTATATCTCTCTTTCTCAACTCTTTCCTATCTTTCTCTTGTCTCTAATTTCTCTCTTGTTTTTTCATTATCTCTCATTCTTTCTTATCGTTCTCTTTTTTATAATTCTTATCTCTCACTCTGTCACTATGGTTCTCTGTCTGTCTGTCTGTCTGTCTATCTCACTGCCTATCCCTGTTTCTCTGTTTCTCTCTCTGTCTCTGTTTTTCTCTCTGTCTCTGTTTCTCTCTCTGTCTCTGTTTCTCTCTCTCCGTCTCTCTCTCTCTCCGTCTCTCTCTCTCTCCGTCTCTCTCTCTCTCTCTCTCTCTCTCTCTCTCTCTCTCTCTCTCTCTCTCTCTCTCTCTCTCTCCGTCTCTCTCTCTCTCTCTCTCTCTCTCTCTCTCTCTCTCTCTCTCTCTCTCTCTCTCTCTCTCTCTCTCTCTCTCTCTCTCTCTCTCTCTCTCTCTGTCTCTCTCTCTCTCTCTGTGTCCATTCTTGTAATTTTCTTCCTTGAAAGAGAAGAAGCCTTTCATCTCGGCGTCCCTATTTGTCTTGCAGCAGCAGCAGCAGCAGCAGTTGCTTAAAAACGGCAAGTCAGGGAATATGGTTCGGTCCGCGTGCCGGAGGGGCATCACTTTCCCCTGGTTTTAGTTTCCTTATCGTTTCCCTTCTTCTTCTCCTTCTTCTCCTTCTTCTTCTTCTTCTTCTTCTTCTTCTTCTTCTTCTTCTTCTTCTTCTTCTTCTTCTTCTTCTTCTTCTTCTTCTTCTTCTTCTTCTTCTTCTTCTTCTTCTTCTTCTTCTTCTTCTTCTTCTTCTTCTTCTTCTTCTTCTTCTTCTTCTTCTTCTTCTTCTTCTTCTTCTTCTTCTTCTTCTTCTTCTTCTTCTTCTTCTTCTTCTTCTTCTTCTTCTTCTTCTTCTTCTTCTTCTTCTTCTTCTTCGCGTTCTTCTTCGCGTTCTTCTTCTTCTTCTTCGCGTTCTTCTTCTTCTTCTTCGCGTTCTTCTTCTTCTTCTTCGCGTTCTTCTTCTTCTTCTTCTTCGCGTTCTTCTTCTTCTTCTTCTTCGCGTTCTTCTTCTTCTTCTTCTTCTTCTTCTTCTTCTTCTTCGCGTTCTTCTTCTTCGCGTTCTTCTTCTTCTTCTTCTTCTTCTTCTTCTTCTTCGCGTTCTTCTTCTTCGCGTTCCTCTTCTTCGCGTTCTTCTTCTTCTTCTTCTTCGCGTTCCTCTTCTTCTTCTTCTTCGCGTTCCTCTTCTTCTTCTTCTTCGCGATCTTCTTCTTCTTCTTCGCGATCTTCTTCTTCTTCTTCGCGATCTTCTTCTTCTTCTTCGCGATCTTCTTCTTCTTCTTCGCGATCTTCTTCTTCTTCTTCGCGATCTTCTTCTTCTTCTTCGCGATCTTCTTCTTCTTCTTCTTCTTCGCGTTCTTCTTCTTCTTCTTCTTCTTCTTCTTCTTCGCGTTCTTCTTCGCGTTCTTCTTCTTCTTCTTCGCGTTCTTCTTCTTCTTCTTCTTCTTCTTCTTCTTCTTTTGCGTTCTTCTTCTTCTTCTTCTTCTTCTTCTTCTTCGCGTTCTTCTTCTTCTTCTTCTTCTTCTTCTTCTTCTTCTTCTTCTTCTTCTTCTTCTTCTTCTTCTTCTTCTTCTTCTTCTTCTTCTTCTTCTTCTTCTTCTTCTTCTTCTTCTTCGCGTTCTTCTTCGCGTTCTTCTTCTTCTTCTTCTTCTTCGCGTTCTTCTTCTTCTTCTTCGCGTTCTTCTTCTTCTTCTTCGCGTTCTTCTTCTTCTTCTTCGCGTTCTTCTTCTTCTTCTTCTTCTTCGCGTTCTTCTTCTTCTTCTTCTTCGCGTTCTTCTTCTTCTTCTTCTTCTTCTTCTTCTTCTTCGCGTTCTTCTTCTTCGCGTTCTTCTTCTTCTTCTTCTTCTTCTTCTTCTTCTTCTTCGCGTTCTTCTTCTTCGCGTTCCTCTTCTTCGCGTTCCTCTTCTTCGCGTTCCTCTTCTTCTTCTTCTTCGCGTTCTTCTTCTTCTTCTTCTTCGCGTTCCTCTTCTTTCTTCGCGTTCTTCTTCTTCTTCTTCTTGTTCTTCAACTTCTTCTTCGCGTTCTTCTTCTTCTTCTTCGCGTTCTTCTTCTTCTTCTTCGCGTTCTTCTTCTTCTTCGCGTTCTTCTTCTTCTTCGCGTTCTTCTTCGCGTTCTTCTTCTTCTTCTTCTTCTTCTTCTTCTTCGCGTTCTTCTTCGCGTTCTTCTTCTTCTTCTTCGCGTTCTTCTTCTTCTTCTTCTTCTTCTTCTTCTTCTTCTTTTCGCGTTCTTCTTCTTCTTCTTCTTCTTCTTCTTCTTCTTTTCGCGTTCTTCTTCTTCTTCTTCTTCTTCTTCTTCTTCTTCTTCTTCTTCTTCTTTTTCTTCTTCTTCTTCTTCTTCTTCTTCTTCTTCTCCTTCTTCTTCTTCTTCGAGTTCTTCTTCTTCTTCTTCTAGTTCTTCTTCGCGTTCTTCTTCTTCCTCGCGTTCTTCTTCGCGTTATTCTTATTCTTCTTAGCGTTCTTCTTCTTCTTCTTCTTCTTAGCGTTCTTTTTCTTCTTCTTCTTCTTCTTCTTCTTCGCGTTCTTCTTCTTCTTCTTCTTCTTCTTCTTCGCGTTCTTCTTCTTCTTCTTCTTCTTCGCGTTCTTCTTCTTCGCGGTCTTCTTCTTCTTCTTCGCGTTCTTCTTCTTCTTCTTCTTCTTCTTCTTCTTCTTCTTCTTCTTCTTCTTCTTCTTCTTCTTCTTCTTCTTCTTCTTCTTCTTCTTCTTCTTCTTCTTCTTCTTCTTCTTCTTCTTCTTCTTCTTCTTTTTTCTTCTTTTTTCTTCTTTTTATTTTTCTTTTTCTTTTTCTTTTTCTTTTTCTTCTTTTCTTCTATCTTTTCCTTCTTCATCTTTTTCTTCTTCTATCTTTTCCTTCTTCTTCCATCTTTTCCTTCTTCCTCCATCTTTTCCTTCTTATTTGTCTTTTCTTCCTTTTCCTTCTTTATTTTTCTCATTGTTCTTCTCTCTTTCCACTTCCAATTTATTATTTGCTGTCGTTTTATTCCAAACACGTTTCTGTCGAGTTGTCTTCCCTATTAGAGCCGCTCTCTTCCTCCTTTCGTTTATGGCCGCCTATTCACGAAACGCTCTAGTCTTTGGATGGGGCCTCCCGTGTTGACAAAGGTCTAGACGGAGAAAGAGAGATAGATAGAGAGAGAGAGAGAGAGAGAGAGAGAGAGAGAGAGAGAGAGAGAGAGAGAGGGGAGGGAGGGAGAGATAGAGAGAGAGGGAGGGAGGGAGAGAGAGATAGAGAGAGAGGGAGGGAGGGAGAGATAGAGAGAGAGAGAGGAGAGAGAGAGAGAGGGAGCGAGAGAGGGAGAGAGAGAGGGAGCGAGCGAGAGAGGGAGCGAGGGAGAGAGAGAGAGAGGGAGAGAGAGAACTCGCGTCAAAGAATAAAATAAATCTAGATCTTTCCATGGCTTATTTTTTTTTCTTTCCTTCGAGATAACCCTTTGGGCCATGTAATTCTGTCCGCCTTCAGTCAAGGGAGTCCCTCCCCTTAGCAGTCAATGTGTATCAGCATGATGGACACAGCACGATAGGAAGCGACGGGGAATTTTCAAAATCCGCGACTGTGCCTCGCTAACTAAGCTGGCTTAGTTTCTGCTCACCAAAGTTTTTGGGAAGCTTCTTGGGCGACCTAAAAGCTCTCTCTCTTTTTTTTTTTTTTTTTTTCTTTTTTTTTCTACTTGGGTTCTTCTTCAGTTATTCTTGGGCTTAGGTTGTTTTACGCGAGAGCAGCTCGACTCGTCTTTTTGTCGGTATTCGACGAAGGGGAAAAGAAAACACGTGTATGGGGAAGAAAAATTAAGAGTATTATGAAACTTCCACGAACGTCTTCGCAACAGTTTCAAAGACCTGCCAATTTGCTGAAGATTTTTTCCTTCTTATTCCCCGACTAAGGAACTGGTCTCCTTCCCATGAGCCCTCCAGAGCGTCTTGGTCACAAATTTTGTCAAGTCCCTTTTGTCCGAGCCCTCCCTCCCCAACCATAACTGAACAAAATCGTCCGGCGTTAATCAGAATAGAATCTATAGAGTTTGTCATTGTACCAAAGGGATGTATTGGGAGCAGCTAAACCCAAGGGTTGGCGTTTTGTGTGTATCCCTGTGTATGATTCACTGTTTCAACTGGAGAACTGATTTTCTCCATTGAGTGGAATGGGTAAGGTTGATGGGTAGTAAGGTAGATGGAAGGAAAGGAGAAGAAGACTTCGCAACCAAAGATGTGAATGGGGAAGATTTGGAGTTGGTTGTGCGGTGGGGAGCCGAAAACTTGAGGGAGTTGGGTGTTGTACGCTCAGTCCTTGTACATTATTCGCGGCAACGGTTTTTGGAGTGTTGGGGTGGGAGGTTTGGAAAGGGGTCGGGGCGGAGTGGTGGATTGCAAAGCTTTCTCATAAATGATCCCAGGGTGGACTATAGTGGATTTGACTCGGACTGGAGCCTCCTGGAAACAGACATATTTCGAGTCTTGGAGGGAAAAGTCTTAGCATTCAAAGAAGCACACTGTGCAGATTGAAGAGATCGCTGCTCGGTTCTTCCCACCTATTACATATATAGCTGGGTTAGTGTGTGGGGTATTGTGTGCGGGGGCCGAGCAGTGTACGCATACGCCTTTGGAGAGATGGCACCGCTGTTTGATATGGCCCAAGTCTGGGTTTTGGACTCGAGTTCCACAACTAAATCTAGTCAGGATTTAACTTTTTTTTCACGTGAACAGACAAAGTCTCTGTTTAGTAAAGACACATTGGGAAGCAAGGCATGTTCTACTGGTAGAGATTTGAGCTATGAATCTTGGTAAATCTAGGTTGGGGTTTACTTCCTTGGTAGAGATTGAGATAAGGACCGGAGGAGGAGATAGTTTGGAGAAACGATATATCTTAATGGTGTGGCTGAAGCAGCAGAGAACTGTGAACCAGTGGTCATTTTATTGCAACGACGGTATCTTTCTGGGCAACCGTCGATTCGTCACGGGTTAAAGGTTCAAACATGTGGTTCACTGCCCTGATGTTGAGGGATGTAACAGGATGGGGTTGGACGCCAGCTGGGGGAACTTCATTTCAAAGTTCTGGAAGGGCTGATACTCCCTCCCCTCACCAGATGGCTTGTCTGTTTACTTGCCCTGATTGCGGATAGGGTGACCTTGATTGGGGAGGCTCCCCAGTGGACCAGGCTATGTGAAGGGGACCTTTTCGAGCCCCTTGTGTGGTGAGCTAAGTGGATCCTGAATAGGATAGGGGTGCTCAGTCATGCAGGGGGGTCTTCGAACTGTATCGCTGTCTCAGGGCAGAGGACCACGTGCGGGTTGTGACAAAGAAGCTTCCAAAGATCACCTTCGTGTGTCCTCCACTGTCACATCCGACCGCTATGGGACTCCCACCGGATTAGTAGAAGAGAAGAATGGAACTGTAATTAGTAGAGGGTGGGGGGAAGTTTAATGGGTATATGTTATACTGTACTCTCACCCGGTAGCTTGGAAACAGGCTCAACTCAGGAAGATAGCATGGTTGCAGTCCCGAGGATGAAGCTATACAAGTCTGAGCATAAGCATAGGCCTTGGCTCAGGCGCTCCATATGCTCTCCTCCTCCCCCTCTTCCTCCCCCTCCTCCTCCCTCTCCTCCTCCCCCTCCTCCTCCCCCCCTCCTCCTCCCCCTCCTCCTCCCCTCCTCCCCCTCCTCCCTCTCCTACTCCCCCTCCTCCTCCCCCTCCTCCTCCCCCTCCTCCTCCCCCTCCTCCTCCCCTCCTCCTCCCCCTCCTCCTCCCTGAGGTAAAGAGGCCATGAAAGGGCTCCCCCAATAAATATATATGAAGTCCCCACCTCTGAACAGGTAGAGTATGCAAATATGCCTGTGATTTTCCATGTATACTTCCTTTGATCTTGTGAAATTACTTGGCCATTCATCACTGGTGGATCTCGAAGATTTATTTTTTATATACTTTTTCTCAAAAAAAAAAAAAAAAAAAAAAATTAAGTAAAACGTTCGAGTATTTCTTCCTTTTAGTCAAGTCGTCGGAAACCGTGTAATCAAATCAGGATCTATTTCTGCAAATTATGTGTTTGCACAACTTCAATAATTAGAAAACGTGCTTGAAAAATGAACATAAATTTGCAGTTTTCTTTCCGCCCCGTAATCGGGAAAATGGTTTTGCAAGGTTTAAAGGAAATGAATCCAGGAATATTTGATCGGAAAGCGTTTAGTAAGTATACTTTGACATGCAAATCATCGTCATTAACACGTCAATTTCAAGCTCAGCGAAAAAAGAAAAAAGGTCTTTTTGTCTTTCATTTTTACGTATCATTGTCCGGTACACTCCAGAGGCAATCCTTCAGCTGAAGAGAATTGTCTGGATTCTGGCACAACAGATTCTGTACCTCAAGCCTGACGGATTGCTCCTGTTTGGATAACGTAATAATATTCTCAGCCGAGGCAAACTCTAGTCAGACTTCAACTTCTGTCTGTCGGAAGGCGAGCCAGCCAATCACTGTGCAAGATCGGGGGAAAGGGGCGTGTCCGCTCTGACCTTATCAGGATAAATGGACTTTCTTTGGGTTGTCTTCGTCATCCATTCCGTCCCTGTTCCCCTTTATCCCTTCCCATGCTGTGGCAAGACTTTGTGTCCTGGGTATCTTCAGTGTTCGCTGCCTGCGGCCTTTTTTTTTTTTTTTTTTTTTCGTCTTTTTCTTCTGGTAGTGGAGGCAATTTCTGTTCCCTTTTGCAGACACCTTCTTCAGCGCCAGAAGCTTCCAAGAGGTCTCGTACTCTTTCGCTGTCTCTCTTCCACCACTCCTCTCTTCGTATTTCTCCTCTCCGTTCTCTCCTCTCTTCCTCGTCCTCTTGCTTATTCGTATCTGTGCGCTCTCCCTTCCTTCATTCTCTTCATTCTTTTGTCCAATATTTATTTTCTTTTAAATTCTTGTGTCCATTCTCTTTTTTCATTTTTTGTAACTTTTTTTTATTCTTCGCGCCGCATCCTTCGATTTTTGAGATTTCTTTTCAGTTCTCTTTTTACTTTCATTCCTCCTCCTCCTCCTCTTTCCCCTTCCCCTCCGTCTCTTCCTCCTCCTTGTCCTTCAATTTCTTCTCTGTTTCTCTTCCTCTTTCTTCTTTCACTCCTCCTCCTCCTCCCCTCCTCTTCCTCCTCCCCCTCCTATTCCTCCTCCTCCATCTCTTCTTCCTCCTCAATCTCCTCTTCCTCCTCCCCTCCTCTTCTTCCTTCCCTCCTTTTCCTCCTCCTCCTCCTCTTCCTCCTTCCTCTTCTTCCTCCTTCCTCCTCCCCTCCTCTTCCTCCTTCCTCCTTTTCCTCCTCCTCCTCCTCTTCCTCCTTCCTCCTTCCTCCTCCCCTCCTTCTCTTCCTCCTCCCCTTTCTCGTCCCTTT
>NC_134785.1:61122910-61127910 GCF_046742065.1 Oratosquilla oratoria | reverse complement strand
CCTCCCTCCTTCCCTCACTCACTCCCGCCCTCACTCAGTCCTTCACTCCCCCACTCCCTCACTCCCTCTTTTATCCATTTGCCTCTCTCGTTTCCTCCTCCTCCCCCCTTTACTGGTTTCGTATTTCCGGCTTTCGGCTCTTCCTCCATTTCCCTCCACTTTTTTTTTTCTGGATTCCTCGCCTTTTTCCAGTTTCCATACTTTTCTCTTTTCGGTCTTCCATCCAGTCCCTTCGGTTGCCGTTGTTACTGATGTTGTTGTTGTTGTTTCTCTTCCTCCTCCTCCTCCTCCTCTATCATCTTGTTTTTCTTGTTTTTCTATTTTTTTCTCGTTTTTCTTTTTTCTCTTCTTCATCTTCTACTTCTACTTCTTCTCTTCTTCATTTCTTCTTTTTCTTCTCTTCATCTCCTCCTCCTCATCTCCTCCTCCTCCTCTTCATTTCCATCTTTTTCTCTTCCTCCTTTTCCTCGTCTTCCTCGTCCTCTTCATCTCCATCTTCCTCTATTATTTCTTTTGCATCTTCTGCCTCGCCCTTCCTGGCTCGTTCGTGAGTCTCCTGAGCAAGTTCTTTGCCTCCTTCTCTTCCTCGTTAGTTTCCTCAATTTCCTCTTTCAGATCCTCTGTAATGACATTTCCTACCTCCCCTCTCCCTCCCCTCCCTCCCTCCCCCCTCCTCCTCCCTTACCCTACCTTCGCTTCCCCTTCCTTGGTAATTCATCTTGAATGATCTGTTTCCTTGTTAGGTTGCAGCAACTCCCCCTCCCCCCCCGCCCTCGATGTCCTTCCTTGATTCTTTGTCCAAAGTCAATTTTATTTATGTATTTACCTTATCTATTCATTGATTTATATGTTCATCAAATTATGTGTGTGTATTTGTGTGTGTGTGTGTGTGTGTGTGTGTGTGTGTGTTTGTGTGTGTGCGCGCGCACTCGCACATGCGTGTATGTATGTGTGTGCGTGCGTGTGTACGTGTCATGCATTGATTAATTTTCATGACATCAGCTCATGTTGGGCCATAAAGACTGAATGTGATAAAGTCTGTCCAGCCTTACAGTGAAACAAGTGGACACACATATACACGCAAGCCATACATTGATAAGCCAGAGCGTAAAGTATTAACGAAAATAGCGGAAGTAATAATAGTAAAAATAGTATTAATGAATATGATGATGATGATGATGATTATGATAATTTGATGATGATGATGATGATGATGATAATTTGATGATGATGATGATGATGATGATATGATGATTATGATGGTGATGATTATGAAGGTGATGGTTATGATGGTGATGATTATGATAATGATTATTATGATGATTGTTATGATGATGATTGTTATGATTATGATGATGACGACGACACCAATGATAGTAATAGCAAGTGTAATAAGAATAGTAAATGTAACGATAATGATGACAGTAGCGATGACAATAACGATGATAATGATAACACCAATAAAAGTAATAGCAATTGTAATAAAAATAGTAAAATTAACGATGATAATAACAATAGCGATGATAATAACGATGATAATGATAACTAATAATGGTAATGATGATAATTATAGTAATTGTATGGTTATTATATCAATATAAATGATAAAAATAATGATCAGTCAACAGTATTGCCAATTAGTGGGTTTGTAATTCGCAGATGTCGTTATACTAATGTTGTACAACATAAGTTTTCCATAATTCTTCATGATTTTTCTTCGTTGCTGGGGGGAGTGGGTGACAGGGAGATGATTAAAATCGTCTGACGGCAGCCCAAATAAAAGGAATAGCAATCATTAATATTATGTCTTTGATAAACCAACACCCTGTTAGTATAAACAGGCTACGTATTAGATTAATTTAGGTCGATATATTCAGGTAAACACACACACATACACACACACACACACACACACACACACACACACACACACACACACACACACACACACACACACACACACACACACACACACACACACACACACACACACACACATGCAAATAACCACACTCGCTAGACATCCAGCCTCCCAAACGTTATCTTTATCCACCATTATTGGGCCTTCTCGTGCATTTTTCTCCACCTTTTTCCAAGTCTGTTTTTTCTCTTTCTTTTTTCTTTCTCACTGTCTCCCTGGTCTTCACTGTGGGAGATCCAATCATCAGCACAAAGCCCATCAGCACCCCTATTCTTGTCTTCATTTTCCTGCACGTGGCATTTCGTCATTTCACATATTCTCTTTTTCTCTTTTCGTGTGATACACTGCGCTCTCAGGACGTCTGCACTGACGCGTGCGTGCCTGTGTATTCACCTTTGCCTTTGGATCACGTGCTGGACTCGTGATCGACAGCTATTTCCTTCCTGGAAGAGAGCCCAGAGCTCGTATGACCGATGTATGGGTAATGCTGTGACCTTACGCGCGCACACACCCAACTCCCCGCCCATGAGAGTTGGAGTAACGATTCGAAGCGCAGCGATACTGAAATTATTTCAGCCCTGGGCAGGATTCGAACCCGGACCGCCGTAGTGACATTCTGGGACTCTACCAACCGCGCCACCGAGTGTGTGTGTGTGTGTGTATGTGTGTATGTGTGTGTGTGTGTGTGTGTGTGCGTGCGTGCGTGCGTGCGTGTGACTATGGAGTGGAGATATACAAGGAGAATCAATGAGAAAGAAACAAAAGGCTGTTACTGCACGTACGTCCCACGCCACGCCTCCATACGGTGGACTGGGTTCGCGTTGCCACATAATCTGTTTTGAAACCAATTTCTGTGTGAGTATTTCGAGAATTGTTCAAGTGGAGGATATAATTTCTCATCAGTGTTAATAAACCGTCAGTAATCGAGATATTCAACTTGAACTAGGCAATTCTCCACGGCGATCATAGCCATTATGGTTACCATAATTCCCAATTTATTCTTTATATAAAAAATAAATAAACACATGAAGGTAATATTTTCTGCTGTTTTTTTTTCTATCAGTAAGAAAGATAGCGTCTAGAGAATAGTCATCCATGACATCATAGTAGCTTTGTTACCAGTGACAAGCGCGCGAGCAAATACACACACACACACACACACACACACACACACACACACACACACACACACACACACACACACACACACACACACACACACACACACACACAGAGAGAGAGAGAGAAGTAAGATACAACTAGGTAAATACACACACACAGAAAGAGAGGAGAGAAGGAGAAAAGGGGAGAAAGAAAGAGAGAGAGAGAGAGAGAGAGAGAGAGAGAGAGAGAGAGAGAGAGAGAGAGAGAGAGAGAGAGAGAGAGAGAGAGAGAGAGAGAGAGAGAGAGAGAGAGAGAGAGAGAGAGAGAGAGAGAGAGAGAGAAGAGAGAGAGAGAAATAAGAGAAGAGAGAGAGAGAGAAATAAGAGAAGAGAGAGAGAGAGAAATAAGAGAAGAGAGAGAGAGAGAAATAAGAGAAGAGAGAGAGAAAAGGAGAGAAGAGAGAGAGAGAAATAAGAGAAGAGAGAGAGAGAGAGAAATAAGAGAAGAGAGAGAAAAGGAGAGAGAGAGAGAGAGGAGGAGAGAAAGAGAAGAGAGAGAGAGAGAGACCTTGAGGCATGGCGTTGCATAACGACGACATGGCATTATGAGGACGGAATCATGAATCTAAGATACGCTCCATTAACTGGGTTTTTAAATTCATGTTGAAAAAACATCATGTTTTACTCCAATTTCTGAATGTTTGCGTTATTTCTTGTTGGTAGGTTTAGGCTTAGCGCTGCTTTAGGTTTTACGAGAAAGTTTTCTTTATTATTATTTCAACAAGTATTCACATTTGATATGTATTGAACTACATCATAATTTACATTTGAAAAAATATTATGAACAAAAATAGTCTTTGGTGGGATACGCACGTTAATGGAAGTAAACTTATAGTTTTGCATAATACATAAATCAAGAAGGTAAAGAAATTATTGTTTATATCTATAATATACTTCTTTTCGATTAATCCACATCTTATAGTTTACTTATGTACTTATCTTTATTACAGAGAAGGCATAAAACAGTCCATTCTTAGAAATAAATCTCTGATGAATATATTGCCCCCAAGTTTTTAACCTAAATTGCTTAAAAGATGATGATAGTAAGTGACTAACAGGCAACTCTTTCGACATACACACGTCAAGTGTCGTTTTGACCAATCGTGGGTAGACGGAGGTGGCCTGCAGAATCATTGTCAGTGACACACTTTGAATATTCTTTCTCCATTCAATCGTCCTAGTACATATTTTATTTATTCGTGTGTGTGTGTGTGTGTGTGTGTGTGTGTGTGTGTGTGTGTGTGTGTGTGTGTGTGTGTGTGTGTGTGTGTGTGAGCGCGTGCTTGCGTGCTTATGTACCCGCCCACACATTTTATCATCTCTTCATTTCCACACATAAAGGAAATACGCGCCTCTTCAAAACACATTTCCTTTTCAAAAGGATTTCACCATCTGGACACTTGTGAAGGATTGGTTGTTAGTCCGGTAATCCATTCTTTTTCTCCAACCAGTCGTTTCTGTTGATCCCTTGCCACACTCACACCCGACACCTTCTCCTCCTACACGCGTCCCCGGTGGCCTGTTCCCCCTCTGCCCTACACACACACACACACTGCGGGCACTTCTTCTTTTCTTCGCGGACTTCGATTCCAAAGAAGGTCCCACTTCGTTGATGCCCGACCTCAATGGCTCATCTTGCAGATCGAGACGCTCTGCCGCGGAATCCACATGATATTTTGACTCCTAACTTTCCAGACAGACAATCGTCTCTTCGTATTAGCTTTCTCTCTTCCTCTCTCTCTCTCTTTTTGTCGTTCTTCGCAAGACTCTCCCTCCTAGTGGATCTCTTTCTCTCTCTCTCGTCCTTCATTTTCTCCTTCCATGAATTCCGGCGTTTCCGACCTGATCCAGCAATCGTACTCTCTGACTTCTGCAACGGCCGGAACTTCCCATTCTCCCTCAGATCGCATCTTCGT
>NC_134785.1:61097910-61117910 GCF_046742065.1 Oratosquilla oratoria | reverse complement strand
GTGGCTCCGTTTGGATATTTTGTTGTTTTAAGAGTGCACGAACACGCAGACGCATTCACGCGCACACACGCACACACACATACGCGCGCGCACGCACACACACACACACACACACACACACACACACACACACACACACACACACACACACACACACACACACACACACACACACACACACACACACACACACACACACACACACACACACACACACACACACACACACCCTCAGCAGAACAAAATCGTCTGAGAAAGAGTGAGAGGGAAAGAAAGAGAGAGAGAGAGAGAGAGAGAGAGAGAGAGAGAGAGAGAGAGAGAGAGAGAGAGAGAGAATGAGAAAGACAGAAAGAGAAAGGCAAAAGCAGAGAAAGACACGAAGAGAGATAGAGAGAGAAAGAGAGAAAGACAGAAATAGAAAGAGAGAGAGAGAGAGCGAGAGAGAGAGGGGGAGGGATAGAGAAGGACGGAGAGAGAGAAAGAGAAAGACAGAGAAAGAGAGAGAAAGAGAGAGAGAGAGAGAGAGAGAGAGAGAGAGAGAGAGAGAGAGAGAGAGAGAGAGAGACAAAAAGAGATAGAAAACGTCCAGATAAGGTTAATAGGGTCTTTGGAGTCTGGAATCCTCCCAAGGGAAGTGGAAATAAGTGGGGAGAAGAAAAAGGTTCTTTTTCCTTCGGGGGGAAAGAGGGGGGAAAAGAGGAACGGGGGGGGGGGGGGCAGGCGAGAGGGGAGGGGTTGGGGGGGTCCTTTCTCCTCTGAGGGGTCACTCCGTCGGCAGTAGCGAGGTCAGAAAAGCTCCATCAAGTGGATCAAAGGCTTCAACAAGGGTGACGCAAACAAGGTCATCATATTAAGACAAAATGACAGGACGCGCAGTAATGGATTTAAATCGGGTAGATTTAGATTTAAGAAGGAAATAGGCAAGAATTGGTTTACCAATAGGGTGGTCAACGAATGGAATAGACTTAGTAACCATGTAGTAAGCGCTGAAACTACCGGTTGTTTTAAGAAAGGTTAGACAAATTCAAGGATGGGGATGACAGGTGGTTATGGACATGGAACTGCCTAGTGTAGGCCTTATGGTCTCTTGCGGTCTCCTTCATTCTTATGTCCAGTGACAGGAAGGTCATTACCTTCACCGTTTCTTTCAGACCGTGTCCTCCCATCAACGTGATCTTGAGGGAACGAGATTGAGTTTTATGATTATCGGGGCCTATTTTACTCTGGTTCGTGCTCCTGTCATATGCCTCTTCAACTCTGGGTGCCGGGTGCACTCCTGAATTCCTCTTCGTTTCCTCCCTGTATTCGTGTTTTTTTCCCCCTCGCAAACTGCCATCGTTAGCCGGGTCTAATGCATCAGATGTCTCTTCCGCTGCTTTCAGACTCTGCTGAGAAATTTAGACTATTTTTCATCTCGCTGGTTTATCATGCCAAAAATCATATTCTCTCTCTTTCTCTGTCTCTTTCTTTCTCTCTGTCTGTCTCTTTCTCTATCTGTGAAGGTTCTCTGGTTAGAAATGTGTCTGTGATGAATAATTGTCATTATAAGAAAATTTTGGTAGACCAGATTTCTCATAGTAACATACAAGGATCCCATTATCTATTTTCGCTAATAAGACCAACATTTCAATTAACTGTAAGGGACTAAGTCCTAAATTGGAAATGGTTGAAGGTCTTATCTCAGTTGTTGATACCTGTGAATTACATGGAGGCCCTATTTCCACAATTGCTAATACCCTTAATACCATGCATTTAACTGAAGATTCATATATTTCAACCTTCAACTTCACATTGCCTGAAAACTCACCCCCTTTGAAAATTAAGAGATCATTGTCAAGATCTCCCTCAAATTATTATTCTGCAAATTATGTAGTTATTCTTGGTGTACTTTTTCTTCAATATTATTGTCTGCACTGATTTCAATTGTTGTATTCCGGAGATTGACTCTTTTAAACCCCATTAACCGTGTATCTGCTTGAATTATTTTTGTGCATTTTGGAGGGCTGCTTATTTCTTTAATATGCCATTTTACCACCTTATGTAAGGGTAGATTAGCTTCTTATACTAGCAAGCCCTGTAAAAGGGTAGCGGAAATCATTGGTCGGGACGACCAAAGGTAGCTGCCGAGCCCTGTAAGAGGCTGGTAGATAGAGGTAGACAGTTGAGTAGATAGAGGGGTAGGTGGAGACGTATGCTAATGTTATGACTAAAGGTTTAAAAACAACGGCCGACAGGAAGGGCTTAGTCATCCACGCGCTTGCTCGCGCCTTGTATATATAAACAATGCTGAGTTGCAGAGTGACGGAGAGTGTCGCCTGGTGTTTTGTGATATAGATTGCATATCGATAAACAGAGGTGACTGATTGTAATAACGCTGATCTAGCAAAAATTGTAAGCGTACAAGCCATTTCCGTTGCGACATAATGCTTACGTGGTGGTATTGTTTGAAACAGTATAACAGCCTCTCTGATTGGAGAAAAAGGTGGAGGAGAAAATTATTGGCGTAGGGAGGTAAAGTCACGCCCTTAAGGAGTGGCACTTGTTTGAGAAATAAAAGGATATTGGATGAATGAAATAGTGACGTCAGAACGAAGGTGGGTTGACGTATTGTAGAGGGATTCTAACGGGACACTCTGGGTGTAGATCACAAGACCAAGTAGCAAAATGAAGAGTTAAATACACCCTCATTTTATTCACCCCTCAAGCTTGAAAGAAGAATAGGCAAGGGGCCTTAAGAACTATTTTTCACAAGAACAGCTCTAGAGAATTACTGCAACGGGCAGTGACAGCGGTGACGGGGGTGACACTATCTCTCTGTCTTTCTCTCTCTCTCTCTCTCTCTCTCTCTCTCTCTCTCTCTCTCTCTCTCTCTCTCTCTCTCTCTCATTCTCTCTCTCATTCTTTCTCATTACCTCTCTCTTCCTCTCCCTCATTATCTCTCTCTTTCTCTGTGTCTCTCATTCTCTGCCTCATTATCTCTCTTCCTCTCTCTCATTATCTCTCTCTCTCTTTATTGTTCTCTTTCAAACAATTCTTATACCTCCCTCCGATCTGTGATCATCGTGTGGGGGACATGTCCTTCCTGGCTGGTGGAGCTGTGTCCTCCTCCTCGTCATTTCCCTAACCATTGCAAGTCCGTGTTATTTTTTCCTTTCTACTTGGAGGCGAGTTATCGCAATTTGGGCATTTATTTGTTTGTTCGTTTGCTTGTTTATATCTGGGTAAGGCCAAACTACTTAAACGTCTTTGAGGGTAAAAGGGGGAAATGGAAACTATCCCTTTCCTTCACTTCTTTTACTTCTCTTTTTCCTTTTCTTTTCTTTTACTTCTTTCATTTAATTTTTTCTTTTTTTTCTTTTTATTTTCTCTTTCTTTTTCTTTATTTCCCTCACTTTTCCTTTTCTTTTCTTTTATTTTTTTCATTTGATTTCTTTTTTCCCCTTTCGTTTTCTTTTTATTTCTTTCATTTATATCTTTAGTTTCTTTCCTTAATCATTATAAGCCAAACCATTTTATCCCGAGATAAATTAAATTACTCGAATGCAACCTAGCAACTCCTACTCCAAAACCCAATCTCAATTCCCCCTAATGCCCCCCATTACCCATATCCCCCCATCACCCCATACCCCATCACCCCCAAAACCATTAGAACTAAGTCACCTCCTTTTTCTCTTGATTACGACAAATCCCCATTAAAGCCCCATTGTAACAAGCAGGAAAGTCTTCTTCGTCTTAAGTGGCACCCGGGAACCTTGGGCATTCTACTCCCAGAACCTTCTACTGATCTCTGCTCTAGACTCGGAGACCGCTGTCAGATCAACTTCTGTTTTTTATTTATTTATTTTTTTTTTTCTATTCATTCATTTATTTCTATTTAATTTTATTGATTCATTATATATTTAATTTTTATTTTTTGGGTATTATTCTTTTACGATGATTTATTTATTCATTCATATATTTCTACTTAATTTTATTAATTTATTTTATATTTCATTATTATTTTTGGCTATTATTCTTTTACTATAATTTATTTATTCATTCATATATTTCTACTTAATTTTATTAATTTATTTTATATTTCATTATTATTTTTGGCTATTATTCTTTTACTATAATTTATTTATTCACTTATTTCTATTTAACTTTATTAATCTATTTTATATTCCATTATTATTTTTTTGCTATTATTCTTTTACTATAATTCATTTATTCATTCATTCATTTATTTATATTTAATTTTATTATTTTTTTATATTTTATTATTATTATCTTATGCTATTATTATTATTTTTCTTTTTCCACGTTGGTACAATTTGTGTAGAGTGGAAGGCATTTTTCGGTGACCCAGATCCGAGTTTAAATCCCTGTGCTTGTCCTGAACGTCCGAGCACATGTGGCAAAGTTAAAAACCGTGGTCACAGCTGAGCGCCTCTCTCTCTCACTATTCTCTCTCTCTCTCTTGTTCTCTCTCTTTTCTCTTTTTTTTTTTTTCTTTTTTTTCTCTCCTCTCTCATTCAATCTTTTCTTTAATATTTTTTTTTTCTCTCTCTCTCTTACTTATTTTTTTCTTCTCTCTCTCTCTCTCTCCTCTCTCTCCCCCCCTCTCTCTCTCTCTCTCTCTCTCTCTCCCTCTCTCTTCTCTCTTCTCTCTCTCTCTCTCTCTCTCTCTCTCTCTCTCTCTCTTTCTGGTATCAGTTGATGAGGACTGCATTTCAGTTTGTGTGTCTCTGTCTTCGTCTCTTTATTTTTCGTGTGTCTGTTTTTTCTTCTAATTTTCTTTCGTCGATTCCCCTTTCTCGTAATCGTCTTTGTTACGTAACTCCCTTTTTTCGTATTTTTTTTCTGTAATCTCCTTTTTTTGTCATTCCCTTTTTTTTTCGTAAACCCTCCTTTTTCATTTTCTGTTCTTGTTTTTCTTTTTTTCGAGAAGATTAGAGGCAAAAGTATACTCGGGCTCGACCACTTTCTTAAAAAAAAAAAAAAAAAAAAAAAAAAAAAAAAAGAGGCCTTTGTGTATATGTACATGTTTTCTCTTTTTTCCTCTTTTCATTATACTCATTTGATGCAGTTCACTTACATAGTGCTTTGGCTTCTATCTCGCTAAGATTCAGTTAGATTGTGGGGGTCGTAGTTCCATCACATAGGGCAAAGGTTGCGACACTTGGCACAGGTAGACGCCTCCGGATGTAATTCTCTCTCTCTCTCTCTCTCTCTCTCTCTCTCTCTCTCTCTCTCTCCCTTCTCACCCTCTCTCTCTCTCTCTCTCTCTCTCTCTCTCTCTCTCTCTCTCTCTCTCTCTCTCTCTCTCTCTCTCTCTCCCTCTCTCTCTTCCTCTCTTTCTCTCTGTCTCTCTTCCCTCTCTCTTTCTCTCCCCTCTCTCTCCCTCTCTTTCTCTCCTCCTCTCCCTCTCTTCTCTCCTCTCTCTCCCTCCTCTTCTCTCTATCTCTCCCTCTCTCTCTTTTCTCTACCTCTCTTTTCTCTCCCTCTTTCTCTTTTCTCTCCCTCTCTTTTCTCTCCCTCTCTCTTTCTCTCCCTCTTTCACTCTCTTTCTCTCCCTCTCTCTCTCTCTCCTTCTCTCCTCTTTCCCTCTCCTCTTTCTCTCTTTAACCATCCCTTTCCCTCTCTCCTCTTTCTCTCGTCTCTCTTTCTCTTCCTCTCTCTCATCTCTCCCTTCTCTCTCTCTCCCTCTATCTCTCTTCTATCTCCCTCTCTCTCTTCCTACCTTCCTCTCTCTCTCTATCTCTCTCCCTCTCTATCTCTCTCCCTCTCTATCTCTCTCTTTCTCTTTCTCTCTCTCTGTCTGTCTGTCTGTCTGTCTGTCTGCCTGTCTCTGTCTCTGTCTCTAGTAATTTGTATTCATTTGATATAACATAGTAGCGCAGCCTCTCTGTCTCCTGGCTTTTTATGTCTTATGTCTTTGACCTATGCATGTCCAGTCTGATAAGGAGAGGAGACTACACCAGGAGCCGCTGAGGAACGACCAAAGCCGTCACCCTTTACCTTGTGTGCTTGGAGTGCCAGGAAACAAGTAGCAGTCGCCGGTAGCTGTCTGGTTCGAACCAGAGCTCATGAAGAGCGAAGCGAGGTAGAAAACAACGCGCCAGAGTGATGTGTGTGATCTGAATATAGACATTCATGAATTGATGAGAATTTTCGTCCCCATACCTTTTTTTTTATTTATTTTTTTTTTTTTTTTGTGCCAGGCACACGAGGCCGACAATTAGAGGAAATGGAAAAGAAAATGAAAAGAAAAATCGATTGGCGACATCCAAAAAATGAGACATAATGGCTCATAATGAAGACCTAATTAAGAATTGAAGGATCCTTGGTGATCAGCCATCCTTAGCATCCTGCATTTTTTTTTTTTTTTTTTTTGACTCTTTGGTTCTGTCTCACTCGATTACTTCCTCACGATTTTCTCAGATTTTTTTCTCTAGTTTTGGGTCGCGTTCATGGTTTTTCAGAGCACGTTTTACACTCCTTATTAATGATAATGGTGATAATATAGATGATACCAATGCATATGTACGTATACCTGAAGGATCTTTCTTCTTTATAAGGGCTGTCCAATAATAATGATAATAATGGTAATAATGATAATAGTGATAATAGATCTTAGTTGTAGTAATGATAAGAAATTTTAATAATGATGATCCATACGTACATATTTACGTGTATATGTACGCACATACATGCATATGTACATACGTACAAACATGCTCACATATATGCGTACATACATACGCACGTACGTACATACAAGCGTAAATACATACGCACATACGTACACACACACGTATATAAATACACACGCACATACATAAATACATATGTACATACATACATACACATACATATACATATGTTAAAGGTCTTTTGCTCAGTAATGATAATGATAATAATAATGACGATAACTATTGTATTGATAATAACAATCGCTGATAATTGTTTTAGTGATGATTTGCTCAAAGATAAAAATGATAAGATTGCAATTAAGACAATGTTGTTGTTGGTACAGGTATATGTTCTGGATAGTATTTCTTGAATTGCAAATGACAGAACGGAGAAAAGAAAACTAATATTCCTAAAATGCCAAACACACTACGAAACTGTTTTATTTCGTATAACGTTGTTCGTGAGTTTGAATTGCATTACTTCTCAAATGCTTCCTGTTTTACTTCCTCCTCCACACTCAAAATTTCAGAACTGCCTCTCTAGTGTCACTTTACAAACGGGTCACGATCATGGGACCTCAACTTTTGGATTCTCGAGACTTCGCTGCTGCTGCAGACCTTGTCCTGTGCCTTGCACTCTCCTTCCGGTCTCCTGGTGCTTCTGGTCCGCCCTCTTCCCTCTTCTCTCCTCAAGTACTTGTCCTTCGTTACTTGAGGGTCTCTGAATTGTTTGAATTCATTTCCGGGCAATTTCTCTTAATTGTTCCTCAGTTTCAACGTTTTTTCTTCTTCTCTATTTTGAGTTGTTTCTCTTCATTTTATCCCTTCAGGTTTTTTTCTTTGTTCTCGTCAAATTTGGAAATGCCCCCGCCCCCTCATTGCAAATATGTTATTTTGAGCTACAGGTAGATCAAATATTTTATCAATGTCTTCAGTCCACTGGTGGCATAGTCGAAAGCGTTCTGGTCTCGCATTCACTCAATTGTGGGTTCGAATCCCGCACTCTTTTCCAATTCCCAGTAGTGACTGTTCGATACCTGCTTCAACAGTCCAAGGGCATAGGGATTGGGCCGCAGCTGAGCGCCTCTTGGCGTAAGCTCCTGTTGTTGTTTTATGTTTCTCATTTATAATGTGAAGAAACATAATCAAGTTCCGTTTGTTTCAAGAGGCAGTTAACACGCCTGATGTCTCTTTGTTACCAGTTTCTGGTTTAATGCTATAACTGCCACTAGACCTATCGACCTAGCAACTTAACTAACAACTTAACAAATCGTAGTTACCACACGATAATTTCATTCGGCCGATGACAACTCCCGCAAAGTGAAGAGGTCAGACTCCTTTAGATGATCCTTTTCGTTGGTAATTACGATTTATGTCTTTATTCTGGCTGTCGCTAGACGATTTTTTATTCAGTCAACAACCTTCTCCTACACTTACGCAGTTAATGTCATCGTTCTACAATGCTTCGCTGAATATCATCGCCTGGGATGATCGTTTTAGGGACATCCGGACTCGTGCAGTCTTGTAATTCCATCTTAATCTCCGGTCGTTTGAGCGAGAGAACTGTTAAAAACCGTTAAAAACCGTTACAAACGTTGCGCGACGCCTCCAACTCCTCTGTTTCAATTCAATTTGAGATGTTTCTGCCGAGACGCGTCGTTTGCAAACATGTTCATATCGTTATGCGCAATGAAAACGGTTTGGCGTCAACAGCCAATTCTTTTGCACTCATAGTAATCGTCTCTCCGTATTACTTATCTCATTTGCCTGTCATTCAAGAACACAAACATGTTTATCTGAAAATTTCTCATCTTGCATATTTTCCATTTGGTCTTATTCCATCCTGTTCTGTTCCATCTTAGTTCAGATTTTATATCTTTGGCCTCCGCTTTGGATATATTTATGAATCTATTTCTTTCCAAACGCTTTCCTGTTTGGTCAATGGCTGTAGTTTTTCATGTACAAGAAGGTGAAGAACCTATGCAGTCCTGTTGATATCTTTTCCCCCCCTTCTTCATTGGCTACTCGTTCTGGATTGAAGTGCTGTATTTCGCACTTATTTATTGGTACATGTTTGATTGGCTTGATTTTACTCTTCCTCTGAAAGCATTTCTTGATGGCTTGCATCGAAGTCATGTTCATTCATTTTTATGCCCATCATATTTCTTCAATTTCTCTGTTAGCGAACCATTCATTGTCTCACAATGTGCTTACGTTTTCAGTTGTGTTTTTGTTTTAAATTTCATGCAACAAAAAATTATGGGCATTTACTATTATTACTATATATATATATATATCACACAATTTATGACCGTCGCGCATCGACCACAGACGATCTGTGGTCGAGTGGTTAAAGGCGTATGTGCTGTGGACTCTCTTGGGTATATATGGTTCGAATCCTCTGCGCGACGGTCATAAATTGTGTGATTGATGTCGCTGTCCACTAGCGAATTATTCAAATATATATATATATATATATATATATATATATATATATATATAAAATTTGTGAATAGAGGTGTAATTTACTTTTTGCTAGTTTGTCTTCACTCGTAATCCATCTTTGGCTAATTCGGATTTTGATGACAGATTTGAGTTGGGTTGACCACATGCTTTTAATTTTTGTCTTTCCTAATTTCTATTTGTTCCAATCAATCTCCTTGTAATTAAAAGCTTCGAGTTTTGTGATCTTCCTTTCATCTCTTTGCGGTGAAGGTCGGGGCGATGGTGGTTCGAACCCTGCCACCGGCGAAGTTGGACCAGGGGCATGTTTCGTTAAATTCCATGCTACAAAGTCCTCTGTGAGGGGCACCGTCCTAGCATCATCATCATCATCATCATCATCATCATCATCATCATCATCATCATCATCATCATCATCATCATCATCATCATCATCATCATCATCATCATCATCATCATCATCATCATCATCATCATCATCATCATCATCATCATCATCATCATCATCATCATCATCATCATCATCATCATCATCATCATCATCATCATCAATATTCATTTGTATTTGTATTATTTCATGAATAGATAAATAGATCAGTATAAAATCAAAACCACAAACTCAATCCTCGAAGACCTTAATCATAAAGAGGAGAATTCGTATATCTATTTAATTATCTATATATTTCTATTTCTTTGCTTTGTGATTTATGTCTTAATATACACTTGTTTTTCTCACGTCTCTTTGCATAATGCCTTATAACTGATTATTAATCTTTCTGCTCTAAGTGTACGTTATCTTTTCTTTTTTATTAATTAATTTTTTTATTTGTCTATTTATTCACCTATTTATTTACGTATTTATCTACCTATTTTTGTCTTTTTGTAGGGACCTTGTGGGCCATCTTGATTATTTTTTGTCCTTTTATGTAATTATTTTTGTATACCCAGTTTCTAAATTTGCTTCTTCATGTTGTATCTTATCCTTCAGTTTGAACTTTGTTATATCGGGTTAGTTTGCTGTTTGACTTCATTCCGCATATCGCGAAGTTTGAGGCAAAGCCATCCAAACTTAGTTATTGCTCTTGTTGTCTTTTATTTCTTCACTTTTCCTCGGTTTATATAGAGCCATTTTACAACGTTTCCTTCTATTCCTTGTGTGTGTGTGTGTGTGTGTGTGTGTGTGTGTGTGTGTGTGTGTGTGTGTGTGTGTGTGTGTGTGTGTGTGTGTGTGTGTGTGTGTGATTCACCATGGTTCACCATGGTCATGGATCACGTGTTGGACTCGTGATCGACAGCTATTTCCCTCCCGGAAGAGAGCTCAGAGCTCATATATGACCGATCTATGGGTGATGCTGTGACCTTACACACACACACACACACACACACACACACACACACACACACACACACACACACACACACACACACACACACACACACACACACACACACACAACTTCTCGCCCACGAGAGTTGGAGTAACACCCCGCAGCGTAGCGATAATGAAATTATTTCACCCCTGGTCAGGATTCGAACCCGGACCTCCGAAGTGGCAGCAGGGAACTCTAACCACTGCGCCACGAGGTGTGTGTGTGTGTGTGTGTGTGTGTGTGTGTGTGTGTGTGTGTGTGTGTGTGTGTGGTGTGTGTGTGTGCGCGTGCTGTTCACACGCGTAGGTAGCAAACAGCATCTCATAAGGCACAGAAGCACCTTCAATCAGTTTTATGCATACTTGTCATTGCATATCATGCTTTCGTTATCATCATTCTGGACAACTCAAAACCCTTTTATCAAATTGTTATTGGTCTACAGGCTACGAATGAGCGCTCTTGTTGTTGTTTTTTTTATTAAATTCTTTATGTATTTATTTCTATTCTTTATTTTTTTTAGTCATGCAATATGAAAAATACCTCCCTGGACAGCTGTCTGTTCATGCAAACAAATAGTCCTGGTGGGATCCGACCAACTCAAAGTGGTCGTTCAGACTCGCACTCAAGCCTTCCATGGTAGGATGATCAATGAGCCAATCGAAGTAGTCTATATCCACTTGATGGATCCAATTGCCAGCAGACCCGTCGAATTAATTTTTTTAAAACCCAGACGGTAAATCACTGGGGCCAGCCATTGAATTAAGTCATTAATTAAGCCAGCCGTATGGCATCAGCCATTGACTAAAGTTATCGGTTAATCCAGCTGGTTGTTAACCCTAATCCGGGTTAATTGTCGTGCTAACGAAACACCAGTCATGGATGGGCTTCTGGAGGTCAGCTGATGGGAGGAGGGGCGTCGTCGATAGGTTAGCGAGTTCGCTGACGTCCACTCGATCTCGTAATTGCATCGTTGAACATCGTTGATCCGTCATCTATGTGACATCCCTCTTAACCTTTTGTTTTTGGCTTAACAACGAGTGGTTAATTTACCAGGGGTTAAGGCATGAGGAGTCGCCCGAAGCGGCCTTGCTGTGGATGTACTGTGCCTTGCTACATTGCTTCTGACCCAGGGCAGTGGGCGAGATACAGGGATGACCCGGCATCCATTAGGAGCTAAGATGAGGGGGTGGGGGGAAGGGTGGTGGATGGGAGTGGAGTGGGTGGAGTAGTTACGTGTCTTTGACTTGGTTGACAGGTTAACAGGAAACTTCTCAGTCTATAACGAAGTCAGATGCAGAAAAATGAATAGATAAATGTTTAGTTTTGTTTGAGTTGTCTTGTAATCTTTGCTTAATGAAATTTGTGTTTAGAACTATACGTGTTTTCGTAAAGTTGTGTTCTTGGAAACCAGAATGCAGAAGTTCGTGGGAGTAGGTTTGCTGTTTCATTTTGTGTATTTACGAAAGTGTCATGCATGCAAAGACTTCAACACCTTTGTGTAACTTTGAGTTCTTTTCCTCGTGTGTTGCTTGCTCAGGGGGTGGTAGTAACAGAATCTTTAGGGATGGTATTACATGTACAAAAGCCTAAGTGGAGTAATTAAAATTCCTTCAATGAGCAATATGGTGGAAATTAGTGAATGAAAATGAGTCTCAATATAGATAAATTAGTGTTTAGAGAGGAATACAAGGCGAAGTATAAAGAAAACGGTGACCTTCATGGGGAAAGCATATGGCAAGATTACGCGGGAGAGAAGACAGACAGGACTATGTTGAAATGATATAAACAGGAGAAAAAAAGTGTCAACAACGGTTGAACACCAGGAAGAACTGATCCTGGGTAGAGACAGGACTTTGTTGAAATGACATCAACAGGAGAAAAAGTGTTAACAACGGTTGAACACCAGGAAGAACTCATCCCAGGTAATTACGAATGTAAGGATGAGGAAATAAAGAATATTTTTGACTTCATAATCTATTGTAATTTGAAGATGGTGGCGTCTATTGATACTTCCGATTTGGTAACCTTTCCTTGTCTGCAGTGGAGCTTTAGGTGGGCGAGATTATTAAATTTTAAAAAGAAGTAAATCTATTTTATAGTATTTGTTTTTAACTGGACTAATTTTAATCTTTATTCAAAATCCTATATTGTTTATAAAGTAAGAGTACATTTAGGGTTAAATACATTCTATATACCAGTATATATAAGTATTTGTGCATGGGTGCGTGTAAGTATATATACATACATAGGTATATGTATATATATATGTATATATATATATATATATATATATATATATATATATATATATATACATATATGTGTGTGTGTGCGTGTGTGTGTGTGTGTGTGTATGTATGTTAATACAGTAGTAGTCTATAAGAAGACTTCCTTAATTTAAAATCTTTTATCTACTATTTATCTGTTTGTTTATCATTTAACTATAGCTATGCATTTATCTATCTTATTTATTATTATCTATATTATTATAATTTTATTTATTATTTTTATTTATTTTGCATTGGTATAATTTTTTCCGCATCCGACCTAGTTATGGACCAAAAGGTCTCCTGCCGGCATGCTCCACCTTTGTAAATCCTTTGTAATATGCGCTGAGTGGCCCTATGTCTCCGGCGCTCGACTAAAGGCCATAAATCTTATAAATCAATCTAGGTGGGCAAGGAGCGTACGCCAGGAGGCGCTGACTAGCTATGGACAAAGCCATCACCTTTGCCCCTATTGTGTGCTTAGGGGACTATTGGGGTCAGGTGACAGTCACTGCCCGGAATCGGAGAGGAGTGCGGGATTCGAACCCACAACTAAGCGAATGCGAGACCAGCCTGCTTCCGATTACGCCACCAGTTCTGTAGGATATGAAAGAAATCCTTCTCAAAGTGAGGGCTCCTTGTAATCTAATTTGTATCCTTAAGGAAGGTTCTGAAGTCATGCAGCTCCCTGAAGGCTTCAGTAGGATCTTTGCATCCGCTCACAATCCTCTTCCGTCTTTCCTGCTTGATTTCAGGAAAACTCGACGATCAAAGGTTTACCTTTTGGAATGTAACCCTTGTTCCTCCTCGTGACGTCACGTGGTGTGAAGGCTGCATCAGCCGTTGAAAAAAATTAATTTTTACGATTTGTCTTTTTCGTGTCTCCTTCTCCATTGCCTTTCCTAGTTGTTTTTTTATATGTAAAGATTAATGGTTAATTTCTGTTACCGTATTGGCATGATCTGATTTTGATCAGTTCTTTTTCATATTTGTTTGTCTTGTATCAACGCAGTCGAAATTTTGTGAAAATTTTCTTATGCTTTCGTGGTGATCTTTCTCGTCTGTCCAGCACCACATACCAAACTTAACAACTTGCCCCGAAATGAACTCCGGTTCCAGACACACTCGTCTATCTTTTCCTCTTTTCTTCTCTCTCTCTCTCTCTTGTTCTCTATCTCTCTCTTTCTCTCTCTGTCTGTCTGTCTATTTCTCCCTCTGTCTGTCTGTCTGTCTGTCTGTCTCTCTCTCTCTCTCTCTCTCTCTCTCTCTCTCTCTCTCTCTCTCTCTCTCTCTCTCTCTCTCTGTCTGTCTCTTTCTCTCTCTCTCTTTTCTCTCACTCTCTCTCTGTGTCCCTCTCTGTCTGTCTGTCTGTCTATCTGTGTGTGTGTGTGTCCTTTCTCTCTCTCTCTCTCTCTCTCTCTCTCTCTCTCTCTCTCTCTCTCTTTGTCTCTCTCTCTCTGTGTCTCTCTCCCTCTTTCTCCCTCTGTCTCTTTCCCCCCTCTCCCCCCTCTCCCTCTCTTTCCCATCTTCCCTACCCATCTATCGTCATTTCTCACTTGCCATCCTCCCCATCCTTTCTGAAGTCAGGCTTCTTCGGCTCTCTGTCCCCCTCCCCTCCCCTCCCCACTTTCCCGAAACAATTCATTCGTCTTCTACACCCCTTATATTCCACTTGGACATGTCCTTCGGACCCTTGTCGCTGCGCAGCCGTTCCCCTTCAGTGAAATATAGACATTTTCACTCGTGTGCTTTCAAAATATGAACATGTGTAAGCAGTAAAGATTATCTAGTCTTCATAACTTCAGGAGAAATTTCTTTTTAAGATATCTCTTGTGTTGTCATTATTCTTGACTTTCCACCCCCCTTGGAGTCCTCATCTTCTGTCGTGTTAAGTCTTTTCCTCCTTCTTCATAAATTGTTCTTTACTGGATTATTTCTTATAACATTTAATTTTGCTTCTGAGTTTCCCGTGTTACTAATCTTTGCCGTCACCAGCATTCCATAAAGGTGTTCAAGTGGATCAAAGGTTTTAACAAGGGTGATGCAAACAAGGTCACCATATTAAAACAACAGAGCAGGACTCGCAGTAATGGATTTAAACTGGACAAATTTAGATTTAAGAAGGAAATAGGCAAGAATTGGTTTACTAATAGGGTGGTTGACGAATGGAATAGACTTAGTAACCATGTAGTAAGCGCTGAAACTATCAGTTGTTTTAAGAAACGATTAGACAACTTTATGGATGGGGATGACAGGTGGTGATGGATACGGAGCTGCCTTATATAGGCCTTATGGTCTCTTGCAGTCTCCTTCATTCTTATGTTCTTATATACACTTTGTCTTTACTTTTCCAACTCATTTCATCCTTTTCGAATGTCATGGTCTTTGCTCATCGTTCTCATTGAAATGCTTCTCTCCGTTTTCCTTTGCCCGAGTTTTATGCCCGCTGTGCCCTTCCCCATTTTTCTCTTTCGTTTGTTACCAAATGCAGAGCACGTGCCCCCCCTCCCCCTCCTCCTCCTCCTCCTCCTCTTGGGACAGCAGCAGCACCCCGTCCTTTCTTTTCACACTTGACTTTCTCGGCACTCTGCTCGCGGGGTCTCGCCTGTTACCTACTTGTCACAGTTCCAGATAAGAAACCGTAGGACAGAAGATAATGATAATAAAAAGGACTGAAACAAGTTTAGAAGGTCCTCCAATATTTCGCATGGAGGACTTGGACGAAGGAGATATTGTGAAGTGATTTTGTGATATGGAGGTGTCTTGACTCGCCCCTCCTCCTATTATGAAGGTGAAAATGCATTTGTATGTGTATATATATTTGTTTAGGCTCGTGGTATTATTTTATGTATTATCGTTGGAGGACATGCTAATGTCCATCAACTCCGGCTTCGTCAATTCCGTGTTCTAAAAGAGCCAAGAACCTATGTTGTTTATTTCTCGAATGTTTTTAGATAAATGTTGATATAATGATAGTTCATCTTATTCTCTTTGATCGATGACACCACCAGCTACAACGTAAACATCAAACTATTAGTGAGCATTTTTAATATTACTTCAATTTATTGGGAAAGGAATATTTATAATCCCGGAGAATTTTACAGTGAAGATTTAATTTTTGTGTCGGCCTGGCCGTTAGCCGATATGACGTCATGTCGTTCAGAAAGGTAAACCACAATAAAGAATATGAATGTGTCGAGGAAACTACGGCAACCCATCTGCTATCAGTACGAGTTAAAGTATAAATAGATACTTTGTGTTAAAATGTTAACATGAATGAAAAAAAGTTATTGAAAAGTCAAATCAACTGTAAAGAAAAAATATCAAACATGTCGATCAAAAATTGTTGATATGCTCTGTTGTTCCAGGCACACAAATTGGTCCTAAGTAAAGACAAGTCAGGTGTGGATTGCCAACGATTAAGTTTTACGTTTCTCTGTTGCGGTATGACCTTGGTTTAATTTATTTGCTTTTCTTTTTTTTCCCAGAATGAATATTTGTTGAAGGGCATGTTTTTCTGTCTGAATGTCTTTTTTAAAGCGTATTCTTACATGGTTTGCATATGTCATACATGTGGAGGCCTAACATTTTTATTTATTTATTTATTTTATTTTATTTATTTATTTATTTATTTTTTTTATTATTCTTTGGCTTCTGTTCTCAGGGAATTGCGCTGGATTTCTGTAGAAGACCAAGATCCTGGCAGGAGACCTTTTGGTCCAGAGTGAGGTTGTAGTTAGATTGATAGATACATTAGGTCAATACATATACCAAAAGTCTATTTCCCCATTATAAGGGATGGGGGTGACCTAATGCACAAGTAAATACTTCAATTAATAATCAATTAAGTAATTAGATGACTATGTTAATCAATTAGATGAGAAACACTATATTAAGTAGGCGATTGGCTGATTGGGTCTTAAAGTGCGTTTCTGTGGTACATGCGATAGTTTCTTATGTAATTTTATTTACGTTCGTTTACTCCGCGGTTGGGGAAATTGTTTCTGCCTATCCACATATTAAATCTACTCCCTGATTCCATGTATTCACTAGACCTCATAGTCACTTATGGTTCCTTTTTTATTATTATTTTTTTTTAAGGGGAATTTGTCGTCCGCGATTGTCATTTCCAGTATTGTCTTCATCGGTCTATTTTGATTTGCAAAAGGATTTCCAGAAGATTGTAAAGATTAATACCTTCTTAATCCGTTCGGCCTCAGTATACGTTTTAATAATTTCCTTTGTGCGGAGGATCAACTTTTGATGATAGAAGCTTCGACAGTGGACGAAAAACGAAGACAAGAAGTTGTGTAGGGATGGAACGGGTGCGGTGTTAGCAGCATGAGTCCTGGACAGATTAAAAAAAAAAAAGGAGTTTTCTAAAAGACAGATGAAACTGGCCATGGCGGCCGAATGCCTTACTGCTCTCTCGTCAACTAATGCATGAAATTCAGGAAGGTTCTGCCTTCAGGCCTCATCCAGTTGTACCGCAGATGACAACACAGTTGTGTGTGGCAGATGGCACTCCGGGTTGGGTAAACAATTATCTTGTCTGCCACAAGGAAGGAACGTAACGGCTGCCTTTACTTTAAAGGCTTCGTGCGATGGTCTGCCATCTGCCTGCTCTTGTCTGCAAATGTGCCACGGGCGTTGCCCAAGTGGCCGTTGCCTGCACGCCCACGTCTGGTTCTTCTAGAGACACCCACGTGGGTGGGGTGCTGGCGGAAGGGGAAAATGATGACGTCATCATTGTGGTCAAAACGTGGATATGGTGTCTCCACATGTGTCTATTAAGATGACCTGGTTTTCCGAATTTGTGACATTGGCAGGGTCACAAGCCGATTTCTTTTATATGAAAATCTGGTGTGAGGCGACTCCTGCCGTAACAATTTGTTTCGCAATCGCTTAGTTCTGGGTTCGAACCCTGAACACCTCTCCAATTCTCAGCAGTGATTGTTACCTACCCCGGCAGTCCAAGCGCATAGGGCAAAGGTGACGGCTTCGGCCGCAGCTGCTACGCGCCTCTTGGAGTAGGCTCCTTACCAACTTGAGATTCTCCGATTGAAAATTTCTTAAAGAATGCACTGGCTTCCAGAGCATAATCTCTGCAGCGCGCCTTCTCTTCTGTCCACTCGGCTTTAAGGAGAAGCCTCCATTTGAAGCATCCTCAGCGTCCTGTTCGGGGTGGGTGGTGGGGGTGGGGGCGGGGAGTTCTTCTCGCGACAGGTCCAACTTTCTTGCTTCCCCCTCCCCCTCCCCTCCTCCCCCACTCCCCCCACTCCCTCCATTCTCGCCGTAACTCAATTTCCTATAACCCATCTAGTCCCTCAATTCACCACTTTCGAATATAGTCTCTCAATCCCTGGGAATTTCCTTCCGTCTCAACTGAGGTTCTTAACCTCGCCACCCCCGGCACACTTAAAAGATTTTGTTTCATCAGTCGCTAGGTGATTTCATTACCCACACACACACACACACACACACACACACACACACACACACACACACACACACACACACACACACACACACACACACACACACACTTTAAGCGTTAATGCGCTAGTGGCGTAATCGAAAGCGTGTGTGTTTCGCATCTGCCTAGTAGCGAGTTCGAGTCCCGTGTTTCTCTCAAACACTCAGCAGTGAATGTTTCCTGCCTCAACAATCCAATTACACAATTGACGCAAGCTGACAGAACCGGGCGATGCTAAGCGCTTCCTGGCGTATGCTCCTCACCTTCTTTAAGGATAAGGGAGTTTCTTTGACTTATGAGAGTAACGCCGTGGCGACAGCCTGAACAAACTTTGTAAAGACAACAAAACCCCGGCACAGCTGAAACTAGACACTTTGCATTGCCATACCAAGGCTCAGTCGGGACAAACTTAATTCTTTGAATGATGACGTCAGACTGAATAGCTTTTGATTAATAGAAATGTCGTTCAATGGGTTGAATATGGGCATGGGTAGACCTCGGAGTGATTGGGGTCCCCAGTGGTCCAAACCCAGTTCAGAAGAGGGCCCACCGAGCCTAAGCTACGTCAACCATGTGGTCAATGAATGGAATAAACTTCCTGCAGAGGCAGTGCATTGTAGTACGGTTCTGAGTTTTATTATTAGATAAGATAAACACCTACGCAATATGATGTCATGCCTGCCAATCGTTTGGTCCCATTGTTGAGCTATTTCTTAGTTTAACTATCTATTCTTAGCATCCGGCCTGATTATGGACCAAAAGGTTTCCTGTCAGTATGTTCTTCCATTGTAATAAAGTCACGATTACCGTAACACAGGTCTTAGATGACTTCAGTATTCATTCTGTCTGTCGCCATGCGATTTTATTCAGCTGAGGGAAGCACCCACACCCTCCACCTGCAGGTAAATGGTTATAAGCGTCTTAAGCTCGATTGATCCCTTTTGCTACACTTCAAGACTTTTGTATTTTGGTTTCCGTCAGGCGATTTTATTCCAGTTGAGGGAGATTCATAACCTCCTCCTCTTCCTCCCTCCTCCTCCCCCTCCTCCTCCTCCTCCTCCTCCTCCTCCTCCTCCTCCTCCTCCTACTCCTCCTCTTCTTCCTCCTCCGCAGCGGAAAAGATATTGTAAGATTTCCCAGTAAGACTTCAGAAGCTTCTGGTTTTTCATTCGTTTCTCGGGAATCGCTTCATGAAACCATGGTGCCTCTTCCTCCACCTCCTCTTCCTCCTCCATCTCCTCCTCCTCCTCCTCTGGCACTTCATCGTCTGTCCATCCCCTTCCCTCTCTTCCGGCTCTCCGTTTTCAAATTACAAGCCCCATCCCTCTTCAGTTCTTCTTCTTCTTCTTCGTTGTTGGAAGTTCCCTCTTATCTCTTTCTTGGGCGCTCTCCACGGCCTCCCGAACACTCCCAACTCCTGAGTGACGCCGAGTATATCCGCTTCAACAATTCAGTCATCTGTCGCCGCCTCCAGGCCGTAGGCTTCCTCCTCGTCCTTCTTCCTCTCCTCCTCTTCCTCCTTGTCCTACATTTCCTTCTCCTACTCCTCCTCCTCCTTGTCCTCCTTGTCCTCTTTGTCCTCCTTCTACTCCTACTCATCCTCCTCCTCCTTTTCCTCCTCCTTCTCCTTTTACTCCCCTCCTCCTTCTCCTCCTCCTCCTTCTACTTCTACTCCTCCTCCTCCTCCTCCTCCTCCTCCTCCTCCTCCTTCTACTTCTACTCCTCCTCCTCCTCCTCCTCCTCCTCCTTC
>NC_134785.1:61092910-61095410 GCF_046742065.1 Oratosquilla oratoria | reverse complement strand
ATCAACACTAAAGTCGAAGTCCCAAGATGGAATGGAGTACTTTGCTGGTTTTATTCTGGTTACGACGATATCATTTCGCTTCCCACTTCTCGCAGTGGGAAGTGAGAAACCCCATATATATATATATATATATATATATATATATATATATTTATATATTTATTTTTTTTTTTTTTTTTTTTTTTTTTGTCGGTGTTGGGTCGCCTCCTCGCCTAGCCAAGGCTGCCAAGAACCAACGCAACAAACCCACAGCTGGCCCCGGGACTCGAACTCATGACCACTGGACTATCGCGCGGCCCACTTTCCCCCCGGTCTTGTTCATCTGAAGGGGCGTCACCGTATTTATTTCGTTAAGGTTGGCACCAAAATGTTTCGTTCAAGTGAGGGGGCGAAACGGAGTCGGGGACGAAACAAAACGGAAATGTCCGATCGTTTCCAAGTCCCGTACATTACGAAATAACATTAGGTGACTGTAGGTTAGTACACGGATAGTTCCATGTTTACTGCAAGACACACAATATGGACTCCGCCATGGAAGAGAACTTTGCAGTGATTTGCAAAGTTTGGCGAAAAAAAGGTTAAGGAAACTCGCACCAGAAATTCTTTTGACCTTGAAGCTTCGCGTGTATCAAAACTTTCGCAATTTCTGTCTGTTCCCTTATCTCTTTGATAAATTAACATCCTTATCTATCACTTTCCTGATTTCGGTGTCCAATACACCCTTGTGGACACACAATTGTCCAAATATATGCAAATGTTTATTTCCTTGTTATAAGATGAGTACTGATTCGTTTGAAAAAAAAAATTAGCTATAAGGAGGTCATTGTAAATGAAAATATATCAAATAATAACAAAGGACATGTTTGTATAGGTTTGGTAAAACCATATTATGGTCATGACAATATTCTTAGGACACCCTTACGGACCAGTCACGCAGCGTTCCTTTATGACCAAGGCTGGAGACTCATCTCTATTCGAAAGAGGAATGTTGATTACTTCTAGCTTCGACTATTCCCCTCGCCTGCTATTCTTTCTTGAATATCATCTTCCCTGCTTCTGCGACTCCATCTCTTTGGTGGAATATTGACTTCAGGGATAAAAACACTGGCCGTTTAAAAATGTATATATAAGGCAACAAGTCCTCTGAAGAAGACCAAGTTGGTCGCAACGTTGGGGCAATAAACTCTATTCCCAATACATCTTCGTTTGCCTTTCTCCACCCATTTCTCTCTCATATATATATATATATATATATATATATATATATATATATATATATATATATATATATATAAATATCCTTAAGAAATCCCCCCCCCCAAAAAAAAAAAAAGATCTCCATTGGTCGTTCATTCATGTCTTACCTCGTTGTGTAGTTTCTTTACAACTGAAGCTTATTGTAAGTTAGGTGTGGGTCAACTAGTTATATCAGCATTTTCACACACTCATCATCGGTTTAAGTAAAGAGAGATCGTGGGTGTGTCGATCAAGTCGTAATGTATCTTTCGGCCTTCAGGACCAACGCTCGTTAATGTTTAGCATCATAGGTTTGAACTGGTTATCTTGTTTTTCGTTCTTCGTAGTATTCTTGCATCCACGAACACGCAGTTGATCTTCTATCATGTTGTTTGTATATATCAAGTCTTCCAATTTAATTACTTTAAGAGGTTTAATGCTCTTTTCACTCCATCTTCTGGTAACTCTATAATTCATGCAAACGTGTTGCTTTAAAAATCCCCCTCGTTTTTTAGTTTTCGGAAGAGTATTTTCTGTCGTTGAGTTTTCTTTTCGGGTCTTGGTTAGTGGCAGTCCAAAGACCGTTCCATTCTGCCCTGTAACTCTGGTCTGTTGTTGTTTTGGACTGCAGGTAGTAAACAAGATGAAAGCTGCCACGTGGAAGACTACAATACGAGTCTTAATTACAGTGAAAGCAAGAGAAAACAGGCTATACTTCGTGCAAGTGAGGAGACGGACATAGAGAGGGAGGGTGAGTGAGAGAGAGAGAGAGAGAGAGAGAGAGAGAGAGAGAGAAAGGGAATTTGTGTTTCGCCTCGTCGGGTGTTCCCCCTCAGCTGAATGAAATCACCTGACGGCAGTCATAATAACAACTTCATCATCATTAGTAAATGGAAACCAAAATTACGCTGAACAGGTCGACCCTTTTATCTGTGGAGTAGAGATTTCCTTCAGCTGAATAAAATCACCTGACGGCAGCTGGAATGAGCATGAAGGTTGTAAAACGAGCCAAAAGGGTTAAATAAATCCTAGAGGACGAAGAAACGGGATCACACACACACACACACACACACACACACACACACACACACACACACACACACACACACACACACACACACACATATATATATATATATATATAGATATATATATAGATATTGTTCGGCAAGTAAGTTAATTGTGCCACGACATCAAAGCCAAGAGGGCTGAGCGAGATAGATAATTCCCTGGAAGACGGCGGGAACAAAACTCCAAGAAACAA
>NC_134785.1:61080410-61087910 GCF_046742065.1 Oratosquilla oratoria | reverse complement strand
CCTCCTCCTCCTCCTCCTCCTCCTCCTCCTCCTCCTCCTCCTTCTTCCATTTTTTCTTTTTCTTCTTCCATTTTTTCTTCTTCCATTTTTTCTTCTTTTTCTTCTTCCATTTTTTCTTCTTCCATTTTTTCTTCTTCCATTTTTTTCTTCTTCCATTTTTTCTTCTTCCATTTTTTTCTTCTTCCATTTTTTCTTCTTCCATTTTTTCTTTTTCTTCCATCTTTTTCTTCTTCCTCTTCCATCTTTTTCTTCTTCTTCCATCTTTTTCTTCTTCTTCCACCTTTTTCTTCTTCCATCTTTTTCTTCTATCTTTTTCTTCTTCCATCTTTTTCTTCTTCCTCTTCCATCTTTTTCTTCTTCCTCTTCCATCTTTTTCTTCTTCCTCTTCCATCTTTTTCTTCTTCCTCTTCCATCTTTTTCTTCCTCTTCCATCTTTTTCTTCTTCCTCTTCCATCTTTTTCTTCTTCTTCCATCTTTTTCTTCTTCTTCTTCCATCTTTTTCTTCTTCCATCTTTTTCTTCTTCTTCCATCTTTTTCTTCTTCTTCTTCCATCTTTTTCTTCTTCTTCTTCTTCCATCTTTTTCTTCTTCTTCCATCTTTTTCTTCTTCCATCTTTTTCTTCTTCTGCCATCTTTTTCTTCTTCTTCCATCTTTTTCTCTTCCTCCTCATCCTTCTCCTTCTCCTCCCTTTTCTTCTCCTTTTCTTCTTTTTCTTTTTCATCTTTTCCTTCTTTTCCTTCTTCTCTCTTTTTCTGTGTTCGATCTGCGTGGCGGAAACCTCCGTCATGGCTTTGAACTCTTCGCCCTCCTGTCTCTCTCTCGCATCTATCTTCGTCTGTCACAGCGCCACGTCGAACCCGGCTTATCAGTGACGTCACACAAAAGCATCCCCCTTATCTGCAGCGGGTGATAAAAATAATGATAATAAATAAATCCCGCGTTTTGACATACTGTCCCGAATTTCTGTCACGTTTGGTTGTGTTGATGACTTTTTTTTTTTCTATTGACGAGTGATGTGGTCGGATGAAGTAGTGGACTTTGGCTCCAGTGGGCAGGGCTTGATAGAATAAAATCCGATTGTCATTAACCAAAACAAATTACCTAAAGTGATTCGCCTTGTTTAAGGAAACAAGACAGATTCTGAACAACAATAGAGGACAAAATCATTCGACTGTGCACCAACGTAGTCACATCCTGTCCACACAGCCTTGTGTCATAAGGCTCCACGCAAAATCGCTGTCCAGAAAGGGTGACGTTTCACAACGACTGTACTTCCTCTCATCTTCCTTTCAAAACCATAGTTATCATTATAAAGGAAAAGAACCGAATAAGATAGTCTGGACGAAAACAGAGTAGGGAACGGAGTGCCAGCTACAACGACGAGAGAGAGAGAGAGAGAGAGAGAGAGAGAGAGAGAGAGAGAGAGAGAGAGAGAGAGAGAGAGAGAGAGAGAGAGAGAGAGAGAGAGAGAGGATGAGAGAATGAGAGAACGAAATATTTTTCTCGTAGTAGTTGGAATTCTTTTGCATTAAAAAAAAAAAAAAAAAGAGTAAAAGAAAAGAACATATGAACGGCCATCGACTCGTTCCATTTCACTCCAGAACAAAGCGTTTTATCGTTTAATCTCGGGAAGAAAAGGGAGGAAACAGTCCTTAAATCCAGTTGACTATTGACCCAAGGGTGGGGGTGTGTGGGGGGGCAATGACCCCCCACCCTCACCCCCCCCAAAGCTGGCACCTCGTCGAGAAGAAGAAATCTCACCTAAATTGGAAATAAAATTATGAGGTAATTTGATCATGCAAGAATGGTAAAGGCTATGGCAACGCATAGCTACACCCACCCTTCTCCAGCCCTGTGGGTTGTTCCAGGCAATCCTCCAGGCAGACCCCAGATCCATCACCCCCACCCCCCCATTCTTTTGGTAAACCAGTTCTTGTCTATTTCCTTCTGAAATCTAAACCTCATGAATAGGGACATTGCCCAGGAGACTATCGTGGGTCCCGTGAGGACTCTGCTTGCGTTCGACGATAAGGCAGGCTGCCTGACACGTTGACTACGCCCTGGCGGAGTCCATGACCTCTCCAGTGACCCCTAAATGACCCAAAGGCTTTTAAACGGAAAATATTCCCATCTTGTGCAGATTCTTAATTTGTGCAAACACGTCTCCAGAACTTCGGTGCATGTTAGCGGAGCAAAAATCTTGAAATTAATTAGGAAAAAAAAATCCTCAGATGTAAGAGAGTTTAAGTGGTCTGTGAAGGTTTTTATATATGGGAACTCTTCCTCTCACGTGATTTTCTAACGTAGTCTACCCTGGGTATTCAGCACAAGTGTTGTCAAATGAATCGTGCATGTCACGCAAAAAGCGACCTTATGGCCAACCAGTCAAAGGTCATTCAGGACGCAGTCACTTCGATGAAATCAGAAATTATATCTAAATATGCTGATGAGTAATTAAGAAATAATTGGTAAAAATCACTGGCAATACCGAGTTTATGCCAGCACGTACACACGTACGAGCACACACACACACACACACACACACACACACACACACACACACACACACACACACACACACACACACACACACACACACACACACACACACACACACACACACACACACGTATGTGTTTGTTCATATATAGGCTATACATACATTGTATGCGTGGAGCAACGGATTTTATTTTTATTTTTATTTATCGATTAAATTGTTTCTCTATTTATTTATTTATTAATTTATTTCATTTATTTTGAGGGGAAGGGGGGCAGACACGTGGAAACCCTTTGTTCGATCTCTAACCACTGGTAGGCAGTTGCCCAAGGGGCACCTTCATAGTCATCTAGCGGAGGTCCGAGGTCCTGTATACCAGTACTATTTCAGTGCCTTCAGTGGAAGGCGAGGTCACTAGTTTCTGACTTGACACAAACTTCGAATCGTACATATAACAATTTTACCAGTTCCATGTGTGTGTGTGTGTTTGTGTGTGATTCACCATGGTCTTGGATCATGTGTTGAACTCGTGTTCGATAGCTATTTCCCTCCCGATAGAGAGCTCAGAACTCATATATGACATCTATGGGTAATGTTGTGACCTTACACGCGCACACACACACAACTCCCTGCCCACGAGAGTTGGAGTAACGACCCGAAGCGCAGCGATACTGAAATTATTTTCAGCCCTGGGCGGGAGTCGAACCCGGACCGCCGTAGTGGCAGCCGGGAACTCTAACCACCACGCCACGAGGTTCTATGTGTGTGTGTGTGTGTGTGTGTGTGTGTGTGTGTGTGTGTGTGTGTGTGTGTGTGTGTGTGTGTGTGTGTGTGTGTGTGTGTTTATGTACTTGTCTATGATTGTATGTGTTTATGCAAGAAGGAGGTACATCTATTTTGGGACACTAGATATCGTCATTGTGGATGTTTTCATTTGATCTAATTCTTTTTCGAATTCTTTAATATTTACGACTTCTCTGCGACTTTCTTTTTGTGTATCGCGGGATCGCCCATCGTTTGGTTTTATTTTTCCTCCTGATTTCTCTCATTAAATCCACGAAGTACTTCGGAGGACTTAAAGAAGTTCCGGAAGACTTCTGGAAACCTCTGGAAACCGGTCTGTCCTAATGTGGCGCTCTTCCTCTTGTGGTTTTTACGAGAGACGACGATTGTGCCGAGTGTCTTGGACGACCTATTTTCTCTTTTATAAGAAGCCTAAGGACCCTTTTCACTGACTGCATCCGTTCAGACCTTTATTGGGCTTTTATTCGCTGGGCGATCATGAAAAAAAGAACACTCATGGAAGAAAGATAAAAGAAAAAAATTGAGTTTCATTAGTTTGTAGATAAGATTAAATGCATATTCAGCCAGAAGGTATGGGTAAAGTTGGGGCATCAGATATTTCGAAACAAAAATAAACAATGATGATACAGTGCTCCATTTTTTTCAAGTTCGTAACAGGTTTTATGGGGTTCATTATTCAAATCAAGTACATGAATATGCAAGGTTCAAATGGATTCCGGCTCCGTGTTTCTTTGAACAGGAGATTTTTCTTCTTGAAAAGTACATCTGCCACTTTTGAATGACCCAGTAGCTCCTCACCCTGTACATGAATATGCAATGCTCGAATGGATTCGGGCTCTACGTGCTTCTTTGAACAGGAGGTTTTTCTTCTTGAATAGTACATCTGCCACTTTTGAATAACTCAGTTTATTCCTCCCCCTCCCCCCTCTCCCCCTCCAGCTATGAAATCAAAATTCAATGCAATCCCCGTGTAGTGATATATACATATACATATATATATATATACATATATATATATATATAATATAATATATGACGTAAGTGGAGTAGGAAACACAGGAGTCTTAGTTTGAGTTTATTACTGACTAGTACCTTTGAAAAAGCATACCTGCGAAACTAGTCAGGAATAAACTCAGACTAAGACTCCTGTGTTTCCTACTCCACTTACGTCAACCTGTCAGAATGTCTCAACATATATATATATATATATATATATATATATATATATATATATATATATATATATATAAAATCACAGTAAACACTTAATTCACAATATATGCAAAAAACCACTGGGAAAATGAAAAGATTGGTGACAACGTTTTCGTCTATTCAAAACATCTTCAGAGAAACAAGGGCAATATATACATACAGAAAGAGAATAAAGGGAACATGGAAAGGTTCACTGACCTACTCAACACATATGGTCAGGTTACAAATCTAGCATCGGCTACTATGTTAATACAAATTGGATAATTTCATCATTATGAAAAAAGTTGTCGATGGTAAATATCTAACCTGACCGTATGTGTTGAGCAGGTCACAGTGGACCTTTCCATGATCAATCAATTTATTCTCTTTCTGTATGTATATATTGTCCTTGTTTCTCTGTATGTATTGTACCTCTGAAGATGTCTTGAATAGACGAAAACGTTCGGTCACCAATCTTTTAATTTTCCCAGTGCTCTTTTTTTGCACACACACACACACACACACACACACACACACACACACACACACACACACACACACACACACACACACACACACACACACACATATATATATATGTATATAGTATATATATTACGATTTTTTTCTTTGACTTAAAAGATTTGATCCTCGTTTTCTGAGTAACATTTTTACCTGTTTATTCAACCTTTTCATCTATTTAATAACTTCGCTACCTTCAATGCAAGAAGATCATATTACAAACAATTATAAAGAAAGAGCATCCCGACAGGAGACCTTTTAGTTCATAATTACGAGATCAGATGCAACAAAATAATAATAATGTGTATACATTATGACGAATGTGGATAGGAGGTAAAGGGAACACGGGCTGAGGGAAATAATTTTATTCCTGACTAATTTCGTCTGAATGGCTTCTTCAGAAGAAGCCACTCAGGCGAAACTAGTCAGGAATAAAAGTATTTCCCTCAGCCCGTGTTCCCTTTACCTCCTATCCACAATAATGATAATGATAATAATAATAATAATAATAATAATGCTAATAATGATAATGATAATGATAATGATAATTAATAATTGATAATGATAATTAATAATTGATAATAGCAATAACTAACAATAATAAATAGTAGTAGTAGTAGTACTAGTAAATAAATAAAACAAATAGAATTGCCATCGTCGTTGGTACGTTAAGTATTGCATCGATTGAGAACCTTATGGGAGTGCATATTCCATGTGCGTTAATGTACCAAAGCAAAACATTTTATTTTCTTGAGAGCTGTACCCAGTCTCATAATTATTTTCCCCTCGTGATTTTTCGCTCTCCTTCTCCTCCTATTCCTCTGTCTACTCCTTTTCTCTTTTTCCTTCTTTTGTTCTTTTTCCTTATTTTCTTTCTCCTCCTCCTTTACCTCTTTCTTTTCATCCTTTTCATCCTTTTCCTCTTCCTCCTCCTCCTTTTCCTCTTCCTCCCCTTTTCCTCTTCCTCCTCCTCCCTTTTCTTTTCCTCCTACTTTTCCTCTTCCTCCTCCTACTTTTCCTCTTCCTCTTCTTACTTTTCCTCTTTCTTCTACTTTTCCTCTTCCTTCTCCTACTTTTCCTCTTCCTCCTACTTTTCCTCTTCCTCCTCCTACTTTTCCTCTTCCTCTTCTTACTTTTCCTCTTTCTTCTACTTTTCCTCTTCCTTCTCCTACTTTTCCTCTTCCTCCTCCTACTTTTCCTCTTCCTCCTCCTACTTTTCCTCTTCCTCCTTCTGCTTCTCCTCTTCCTCCTCCTCCTCCTCTCCTACTTTTCCTCTTCCTCCTCCTTTTCCTCCTCCTTTTTCTCTTCCTTCTTTTTCTCTTCCTTCTCTTTTTCCTGTTTCTCCTTATCCTTCTCTTCTTCCTCCTCCTCTTTTTCCTCCTCCGCCCTTTCCTTTTCCTCCCTTTCCTCTTCCTCCTCCTTCTTCCTCTTCCTTCTCCATTGTCGTATCCTTCTGCTTCTCTTCCTTGTAGCGATGTGTGTTGGTAAACGGGGAGGGAAGCTCTCCCAGTGGGTGCTGTCTTATTTACAAGAATCCAGGGAAGCCTTGTCTTGGTGTTACAGCGAACGAAGGAACAAAATTCGCCGCTCAGCAGGACGTAGATGGTTTATGGAGGGTCTAAGTTCCCGTCAGGACGTGTCAAAGAACATGTTGCTTTCGGCGAGATGTGGATGGCCGTGACATCTTAGTGTTGACACTGAAGGCGTATTTTGAGTTTTCAGGACGCTCTCAGACGCGTTGTTCCCTGAATGGAATTGCCTGGTGGTTAGGGGCAGTTAGGGTGTTTACATTCATCCGCTGAAGTTTAAGGGTACATTAACACGGTCAAATGGTTTGTAAAACCCGGTTTGTCAAACAAGTGTTTGAAGTGATGTTTGACTGTGTGAATGGGGTATTTGGTTGTCAAACACGTTTGACAAACGTGTTTGATGTCTGAATACCCTGTTAACACGGTTAGACATCACTTCAAACACTTGTTTGACAAACAGGGTTTGACAAACCGTTTGATAGTGTAAATGGGCCTTTATACGGGGTTGTGGATGTACGTGGTCATCCGGGTTCTCAGCATAAATGATCATTTGGTACTACATCACCCTTCACCTCTCTCCCGACCACCTTCTTCATCATCATCATCATCATCGTTATCATCGTCATCGTCATCATCATCATCGTCATCATCATCATCATCATCATCATCATCGTCATCATCATCATCATCGTCATCATCGTCATCATCGTCATCATCATCATCATCATCATCATCATCATCATCATCGTCATCATCATCATCATCATCATCATCATCATCATCATCATCATCATCATCATCATCATCATCATCATCATCATCATCATCATCATCATCATCATCATCATCATCACCACCACCACCACCACTACCACCACCAACCACCTCCACCAACCACCACCAGCAACCACCTCCACCACCAACCACCTCCACCACCAACCACATCCACCACCAACC
>NC_134785.1:61070410-61075410 GCF_046742065.1 Oratosquilla oratoria | reverse complement strand
TTTTTCTCCTTCATCCTCTTCTTCTCCTTTTCCTCCTTTTTCTTTTCCTTTTTCTCCCTCTTCTCTTTCTTCTCTCTCATTTTCATTTTCCTTCCTCTCCTCCTCCTCCTTTTCCTTTTTCTCACTCCTCTCTTTCCCCTCCTCCTTTACTTCCCCCTCTTCTCCTTCTCCTCCCTCTCTTCCTCCTTCTCCTCCTCCTCCTTATATCCTAACGCTCTTCCTCCCGTGGTCTCTTCTTCTTCTCCTACTCTTCCTCCTCCTCCTCCTCCTCTTGTTGTCCTCCTCTTTCCACGTCTTCCTTCTCGATCCCTAATTAATGTTCTTGCTTTTTTTTGCAAACAAGCTGAAACAGAATTACAATTGCAGTAGCGTTATCTTTATTGTAATTTTTTTTTCGACCAAACTTCCAGCATCGTTGGCGGGAAACCTTTAGGATCAGTTCGCTGTGCACAAGTATAGCCAGATGAGCTTTACAGAACTGTAATGATTAAATACATTTATTTATTCTTATCAATTTATTTATATATTTACTTATTATTATATGTTTATTCATTTATATATTTACTTATATATTCTTATCTATCTATTTATATATTACTTACTTGTATATTCATTAATTTGTTTTATTCATTTATTCATTTACTTGTTTATATATTCATTTATGTACTTATTTACCTATTTATATATTGACTTATTTATTTCATTATATTATATTTTTTTCTGAGTACACTGACATTTTTGTATGGTCGATGAATAAACTCCAACCTGTTTCCTCTGCTGAATAAAACCGTCTGTCGACAGCTAAGATTGATATCAAAGTAATTAAATGCAAAGATTCGGACGAGGGGTCTCGATCCCTTGGCGTGTCCTTCAAATCAGGGTCCCTTGAAAGAATGATTTTTTTTAAGGGGAATCGGAGAAAAGTGCGGGATTCGAACCTACATCTAAGCGATTATGCCACTATTCGACGTTGTTTTTTGTTGCTGTTGTTCTTGTTCTTCGTCTTCCTCTTCGTCTTCCCCTTCGTCTTCCCCTTCGTCTTCCCCTTCGTCTTCGTCTTCCCCTTCGTCTTCGTCTTCCCCTTCGTCTTCGTCTTCCCCTTCGTCTTCGTCTTCCCCTTCGTCTTCGTCTTCCCCTTCGTCTTCGTCTTCCCCTTCGTCTTCGTCTTCCCCTTCGTCTTCGTCTTCGTCTTCGTCTTCCCCTTCGTCTTCGTCTTCCCCTTCGTCTTCGTCTTCCCCTTCGTCTTCGTCTTCCCCTTCGTCTTCCCTTTCGTCTTCGTCTTCCCCTTCGTCGTCCTCTTCCTTTTCCTCTTCCTCTTCCTCTTCATATCTATTATCTATAGTTTCTTTCCATGTCTTGCCCATCTCCTTCCTCCACAGTGGTGCCGCCGTCCTGACGCTTATCGCCTTTATCTTTCATTTCCATCTATCTCTTACTTGTTTCCAATATTCCCAGTCCTGCTGCTTTTATTTCTGTTCCTTCGTCTTCTTCAGGTTCGTAACCAACGCTTATGTCCTTAGGGATAAGACAACAAGCGAGGACACGAAGTAATGGATTTAAATTGGATGTCAAATAATTCCGACTGTCGTCTCCGGATTCGAACCAAGACTGCCGATAGCTTAGTGGTAGAGCGTCGGCGTCGTATTCTCGCGAGCCTTGGTACGAATCCGGGGACGACAGTCGGAATTATTTGATTGACTACACCGTCACTGGTGATTCTGTTCAGATGAAATGGACGTATTTAGGTTTAAGAAGGAAATAGGCGAGAATTGGTTTACCAATTGAGTGGTCAACGAATGAAACAGACTTAGTAACCATGTGGCGAGCGCTGAATCTATCGATTGTTTTAAGAAAAGGTTAGACTACTTTATGGATGGGGATGACAGGTGGTCACGGACATGGAACTCTCTAGTGTAGGCCTTATGGTCTATTGCGGTCTCCTTCGTTCTTATGGGAAGGGTTAAGGAAGAAGAGCACAACGGAGGGGGGGGGGGAGTAGAAGAAGGTGATGCGACCAGCTCTCTTTTCATGATTGGAAGTGATTCCCCTAATCACAGAGGAATGCTAAGTGATGTTCCTGCTCTGAGTCTCTTCCTCAGTGAATGATCCTCTCTGATCTGAGCCTAACTTTTTACTGAACATTTATCCCAACTTTCTTTGGCATCCTACCTGCTTTCTCATGCTACCTTTCCTGTTCCTCTTTGATCCATTCTCTCTCTCTCTCTCTCTCTCTCTCTCTCTCTCTCTCTCTCTCTCTCTCTCTCTCTCTCTCTCTCTCTCTCTCTCTCTCTCTCTCTCTCTCTCTCTCTCTCTGTCCTCTCTCTCTCTCTCTCTCTCTCTCTCTCTCTCTGTCCTCTCTCTCTGTCCTCTCTCTCTGTCCTCTCTCTCTGTCCTCTCTCTCTGTCCTCTCTCTCTGTCCTCTCTCTCTCTCTGTCCTCTCTCTGTCCTCTCTCTCTCTGTCCTCTCTCTCTCTCTCTCTCTCTCTGCTCTCTCTGTCCTCTCTCTCTCTGTCCTCTCTCTCTCTCTCTGTCCTCTCTCTCTCTCTCTGTCCTCTCTCTTTCTCTCTCTGTCCTCTCTCTCTCTCTCTCTCTCTCTCTCTCTCTCTCTCTCTCTCTCTCTCTCTCTCTCTCTCTCTCTCTCTCTCTCTCTCTCTCTCTCTCTAACAGAGTGCAATTAATGGCAGACACGCACAAAGTCAATTTTCAAACTGGGTAGTGTTAACCTCTTGTCGATATTAGTCTGCAATATTGAAATTTAAAGCGTGGTATTGTTCCTCACTACTTGCTTGTGTTCATATAGACGGTTTCAAATATTGCTGTGGCTGTCAACGAGGACATCTTTCCTCTGTGTCGGGAGGAGGAGGAGGAGGAGGAGGAAGAGGAGGAGGAGGAGGAGGAGGAGGAGGAGGGAGGAGGAGGAGGAGGAGGAGGAGGAGGAGGAGGAGGAGGAGGAGGAGGAGGAGGAGGAGGAGACTATTCTGAAAAGTAGGCCAAGGGTGTGGGATCAGGAAGGAGACGGTGTGAGAAGATTCGCAGCCAAGAGGAATAGGATGAATATCACTTTGTAAAATAAAGTGATAAAGAAAGGGTCAGAAAATGTGTTTTGCAAGTGCAGTTGACTTACAGGGCTTAGCAGTGAGGCGAGATGTTCTTTGATCTTCTGCACTCTGTCCTTTGTAGAAACTCTAAAGGTTTTTTGGGTGACTAAGGACGTATTCTTTTGTAGGAACTCAAAAGGTTCTTCGGTGTCTAACGACATTGTCCTTTGTAGAAACGCAAAAGGTTCTTGGGTGAGTAAGGACGTTTTCCTTTGCAGAAACTCAAAAGGTTCTTGGGTGACCAAAGACGTAATCTTTTGTAGAAACTAATTTTTGTTTGTTTGTTTGTTTCTAACGACGGTGTCCTTTGTAGAAACTCAGAAGGTTTGACTAAGGCGTTGTCCTTTGTAGAAACTCAAAAGATTCTTTGGTGAGTAAGGGCGTTGTCTTTTGTAGAAACTCAAAAGATTTTTCGGTGACCAAGGACGTTGTCCTTTGTAGAATTTTTTTTTTGGGGTTTCTAACGACGTTGTCCTTTGTAGAAACTCAAAAGGCTCTTGGTGATTAAGCACGTTGTCCTTTGTAGAAACTCAGAAGGTTCTTGAATAAGTAAGGCGTTGTCCTTTATAGAAACTCTAAAGGTTCTTGGGTGACGAAGCACGTTGTCTTTTGTAGGAACTCAAAAGGTTCTTGGGTGACTAAGGACGTTGTCCTTTTCAGAAACCCAAAAGGTTTTTGGGTGACTAAGCACGTTGCCCTTTGTAGAAACTCAAAAGGTTGTTGAGTGATTAAGGCGTTGTCCTTTGTAGAAACTCGAAAGGTTCTGGGTGAGTAAGGACGTTGTCTTTTGTAGAAACTCAAGAGGTTCTTGAGTGACGAAGGCATTATCCTTTGTAGAAATTCGAAAAGTTCTTCGGTGAGTAAAGACGTTGTCTTTTGTAGGAACTCAAAAGGTTCTTGGGTGACTAAGGACGTTGTCATTTTCAGAAACCCAAAAGGTTTTTGGGTGACTAAGCACGTTGCCCTTTGTAGAAACTCAAAAGGTTGTTGAGTGATTAAGGCGTTGTCCTTTGTAGAAACTCGAAAGGTTCTGGGTGAGTAAGGACGTTGTCTTTTGTAGAAACTCAAGAGGTTCTTGAGTGACGAAGGCATTATCCTTTGTAGAAATTCGAAAAGTTCTTCGGTGAGTAAAGACGTTGTCTTTTGTAGGAACTCAAAAGGTTCTTGGGTGACTAAGGACGTTGTCATTTTCAGAAACCCGAAAGGTTTTTGGGTGACTAAGCACGTTGCCCTTTGTAGAAACTCAAAAGGTTCTTGAGTGATTAAGGCGTTGTCCTTTGTAGAAACTCAAAAGGTTCTGGGTGAGTAAGGACGTTGTCTTTTGTAGAAACTCAAGAGGTTCTTGAGTGACGAAGGCATTATCCTTTGTAGAAATTCGAAAAGTTCTTGGGTGATGAAGGACATTGTCTTTTTTAGAAAATCAAGAGGTTCTTGAGTGACTAAGGCATTATCCTTTGTAGAAATTCGAAAAATTCTTGGGTGAGTAAAGACGTTGTCTTTTGTAGGAACTCAAAAGGTTCTTGGGTGACTAAGGACGTTGTCCTTTTCAGAAACTTAAAAGGTTTTTGGGTGACAAAGCACGTTGCCCTTTGTAGAAACTCAATTTTTTGGGGTGACTTAAGGTCTTTCCAGAGTCCTTCGTAGAGGAATTTTACAGGAAAGTAAAACCACAAATGGAACGTCCTATATCAGATGATAGAATACCAAGGTCGTGAGTTAGTGGGTTGCCTTAGTTTCGTTTCGACAATTTAGATAACTGAATACGTGGTCTACGGTTTAAATCAACATAAAAATGAAAAAGAAAACACACTGAATGAGAATCCGACAAGAAATAATGGTCTCAAACCGTCAGGAAATATATTTGATTTAGAAGCGGGTAGAAACAAATTCGTCAACCGTATAG
>NC_134785.1:61057910-61062910 GCF_046742065.1 Oratosquilla oratoria | reverse complement strand
AGGGGGAAATGAAGAGGATGAGAGAGAGAGAGAGAGAGGAGAGGGAGAGAGAGAGAGAGAGAGAGAGAGAGAGAGAGAAGAGAGAAGAGGCAGAGGGAAGGAGAAAGGAATGAAAGGAGTGAGAGTGAGAGAGAGATAGATGAGGGGGAGAGAGAGTGAGATGAATAAATAGTTGGAGAGAGAAAAAGAGAAAGAGAAAATGTTTAAGAAAAGAACGTTTAGTGATTGACATCTAGACAGACAGGAGACCATAGGACAAAGGAGAAAACACAAAGGCAGAGATAATGAGAATCATGTTTGCTTCGAATGTTGGTTGTTAAGTTTTCGTAGTTTGTGCCAAACATACGATTTTTTTTCAACAAAAACTCGTTCAGAAAGGTAAACAGGTTTGAACGCAGAGAAAGAACAAGATGAACAGAATAGAACACGGAAATTTACGAGAAAAAAAAATGTCCTTTATTTTCGTTCTCTTTGCGTTGAAGGATTTTTGTGTCCCATGCACCGTTTTCTATTTCTTGAATTGTGGGGAACTCATTTCTGCTTTCTTCTAAGAACAAGAGGAAAACAAAAATGAGCTTCCTTTGAACCACATCATCCTTAGCAAGTGCAGCGTCGAAAGACAAGATTTTGATTAAAAATGATAATAAGGATTTTTATGTTCAAAGTTCAAGTTAGAGCAAAATACAATAAGGAGTTATCGTGGTGGATTGATGGACAAGAATAGAGGTCAGTGTGAATGAAGATGGCGATAACATTTGTATAATTAAAAATTATTATTATTTTTTTTTTTGCTAATTTTTTTTTCATTATCTATTTTCCATTCTAAATTTATTTGTGTGTGTATTTATCTATTCTTGTTTAGATATTAATCTATCTATGCTATATTTTATTCATCTATTTTTTATTGATGGATTGATAAATTTTCACTTGTTTATTTTTTTTTATTTATTTATTTTTTTTTTCAAGGAACGACTCGGCAGTGAAATGTGTTTTATTAGACCAATATCTTGTTATTAGGCACAACTTCACCATTTCTCTGATGTTCACCATTAACCGCTTTGTTCTGGTTACCGTCAGGCAATTTCATTTATCCGAGGGGGACCCACGGTACTGCCAGAGAGTCTTTATTCAACCGAAAATGTTGTGATTTATATCAAGATAATGAGAGATCTGGTGACGTAATACTTTGTCCACACACACACACACACACACACACACACACACACACACACACACACACACACACACACACACACACACACACACACACACACACACACACACACATAACCCATAGATCACAGCATTACCCATAGATGGGGCATACGAGCTCTGAGCTCTCATACGGGAGGGAAATAGCTGTCGATCACGAGTCCAGCACGTGATCCAAAGACTAAGGTGAAAGACTAAGGTAAATACACATGTCACTTACAAATAAAACAAAAGCAAGAATGAAATTCGGTTAAATTAGTTTAAGCGAACGGATACCACTACTCCCCCTCCCCCACCCCCACTCCCTTCTATCTCATTACAACAGCTGCCCAGGAGGAATCAGTGGTCGTAACGAGAACCCGCAATAGTCTTGCCATGGCCTCGTAACCAACAGGAATGACTCTATGAAGCCCGGCTGAGTCTAAGACATTGCGAGGAGCCTGAGCCTCTCTGGGAAGATCTTGAGACCCTGTCAGCTGAGGCAGACTCTCTGGCAATGAGACCTCTTTGGAAAGGAGACATTGAGACCTGTCAGCTGAGCCACTTTCTAGGGAGGAGACCTAATGAGACTTCTGGGACCGAGACTTTGTCAGCTGAGGCAGACTCTATGGAAAGAGACCTTGAGACCCTGTCAACTGCCTGCAGACTCTCTGGAAAGGATACCTTTTGAGAATCTTTTTTTTTAAGCTAAGATAGACTCTCTGGAAAGAGACCTTGAGACCCTGTCGGCTGAACCAGTCTCTTTTGGGATGAGACCTCTTGAGACCTTGTTAGCAGGGCCATACTCTCTGTCAAGGAGGCCCCACCCGTAACTTCTTCAATAGCGTGACTTCTTCTGGCTGACCTCAGGTTACTTTTCTATTAGCCGAGAAAAGGACGCTAGCACGAAGAAAGTCAAATGGGCTGGTACGTCATACCTTGACTGAATGGAATTGTCTGTCATTTGACCCCAAGAGAGTTTATAAAAAAATTAAAAGTGATGGATTCAACGGTAGGACCTCTTGAAAAGAAGAAGAAGAAGAAGAAGAAGAAGAAGAAGAAAAAGAAGAAGAAGAAGAAGGAGGAGGAGGAGGAGGATTAGGGACTGAAAAAATAACATGGGTTAACATGTCTATATATATCAATAAAAACCCAGCATATGCACAAACTCTCTCTCTCTCTCTCTCTCTCTCTCTCTCTCTCTCTCTCTCTCTCTCTCTCTCTCTCTCTCTCTCTCTCTCTCTCTCTCTCTCTCTCTTTTGCTCGCTCGCTCGCTCGCTCTTTACTGCACATCCAGTCATTATTCGCGTCAATGTGGTCCTCCAATATCAGGATATCGCCCGTGTCTGGCCTTTATTGCCCTCACCAAGGCTTCATTTACGCGACATATAGATTCCAATTAGTGTTTCAATTAGGTAATAGCTAATCCAAACATTAGACTAACATTGCCTATGGCAAGGAATGAAGAGTTGTGCATGTTTACACTCGGAGTTCTATTTATTATTTTTGTAACGTCAGTTGGGAAAACGGGTCAACAGACTTTGCATTGCTCCATGTCGTTAATCATGAAAACTCGCGATGCTTAACACTCTGAGTAGCTTGACTCGGGTGTGTCCGTTCCACCACGCCCGCAAGGCGGTTTTATTCAGCGCGGGGTCTGCGGGATTCGAACTTCTTGTTCTTGTTGATTAGGAGAGTTCGCAATCCTTCAGTTTCAGGGAAGGATCTCTGGTGTTTCGGGGTTTGGATTCCATCTTGGAATCCATCTTGGAATCCATCTTGGAATCCATTCTAGAGATGACGGTAATGGTTTGCGAACGGATTTCTATGAGTTCAATTAACGTCACAAAATGAATTTTATTCAATAGTGAAACACACTGCATATATTTCTAATTAGAAAAGATAAATTGCCCGTTTAATGCGGTAAAACTGGCAGAGTATGAAAACATGCCAAGTATGGATGTGTGTGCTTGTATGTACGTGTATGTTCACACATTCAAACACATACATACGTGTGTGTTCACACATTCAAACACCCAAACACACTTCATTTAATGCACGGGATTTTTCAATCACTTCTCATTGCTAGTTAAGAGCTGAAAAATTACCATGAACTCGTGTATTTGGTAATGAATCCATTCATGACAGCAGCGTGATGGGCTGGTGCATGGGTGCTCCACTGTTTAATGTACAATACAGAATACATTCCATTTCATTTCCTCGTGAAGCGTCTCCACGTTATTTGAATGATTTGGCAACATTGGAGAGTAGGGGAGTGGGATATTGAATGTTTGGAATAAACACAACTAAATCGAGCTTCCAGCACTCATTGTATTTCAACAAAGAGGATTTCTTCTGTTTCTAGATCGTTTATAAACAACCCTAAGGTAGGATGCGTGTGTTAGTGGAGCCGACTGTGCTGTCGAGGAAATGAATTCCTCGAGACATTTGGGTCATCAGTCTTGGTATTTGGTACCAAATTTATAGAAAACAATTGTAGGAACCTACTTTCTTGGGCTTTTGGAGAGAAGTTACGGGCAACAGTAGAGCCATCTGGTGGAGATCGTCTCAAGCTGTTCATTCTCATTTGCGGTTTGCTTACAATTTACATTAACTCCTTTTGTCCCCTTCGGTCATTTTTTATTTATTTACTTTTTTTTTTTTGTAAAAAAAAAAAAGAAGAAAAAAAAAAAAAAAGGATTAGCTTACCTCTGGAGGTGCCTACAACTGTGACTGAAACAGACACCTTTGCCCTACTGTACGAGCTCGGAATGCTGTGGCAAGCAGCTGCTAGATTGGAACTTGTGTCTAGATTATATATATGTATATACATACATTATATATATATATGTATATATACATATATATATATATGTATAATATATATAATATATGATATATATGATATATGATATGATTTATATACATATATAGATATATAAATGTGTGTATGTATATGAATTTGTATATGTTTATGTGTTCCTGTATGTGTGTGTGTATTTACATGTATAGTATACTCCCTTACTCTGTTGGTTGTCAGGCCGGACGACCCTTCACCGCTTTCACTATGCCTCTCCAGATGGTTCTATCTTCTGCCAATTCCTTCCAGTCTTCTCTTGGTGCCACCTTCTCCACGTCCTTCCTTACTCCATCCATCCATCTGTACCTGGGTCTCCCTAATGGTCGTCTGCCCTCTACTCCTCCTTCCATCACCTCTCTTGGTAGTCTGTCTACCTCCATTCGGACGCAGAGACCAGTCCACCTTGCTCCTCTTCCCTGTACTTCATACTGAGTGTACGGTTGTCTGGTTTGATCTCTAATTTCCCTGTTATGTCTTCGTCTCCATTTCCCTTCTTCTTCAACATATACTTCATTATATAGTACAGTATATGCATATTAATTTGTGTATGTGTGCTCCTGTATGTGAATGTGCATGTATATGTGTATGTGGTATGCATATGAGTATGTATATGTGTTTGAGCATTTGTATCTGTATGTGTGTATATGTACATGTACATATGTTTATATATACTTTTACATGTATATGTACACATGGGTAAGGGTGAAAAGGATATGAAAGAGAAAGACTAGGAGGAAAAGGAGGAGGAGGAGGAAGGGGAGTAGGAGGAGGAGGAGGAGGAGGAGGAGGAGGAGGAGGAGGAGGAGGAGGAGGAGGAAGGATTGTGAGCGCTATAATCCGTCTTGATACGCTATTACGAGGGAGAGGTTGTATGAAATAATTCGGTGATGAGTCATATAATTTCCTCTTCCTGTCCAGGAGGATATAAAACACTCAAAGTTAAATCGAG
>NC_134785.1:61040410-61052910 GCF_046742065.1 Oratosquilla oratoria | reverse complement strand
TCGAGCAAACGAAGGTATAATTCCTATTTATCTTTCAATCATCTTCAATCAAGGGGACAGAGTCGATCTCGAGTCCTTTGGGTTTCTTCGCGGGGGAGATGTCCATCCTAGAAGACGCTTAGCTCCAACAGAGGAGGTCGGCACCTTTGCCCAAAGTGTTTGGATATCCGGGCTGAGTCCAAGGGTGATGGGAATCGAACCCGGGTGTGTATCGGAACCGGTCTACTGATAGATTTTTTTTTCTTTTCTTGTCTTATTTTGATTTAAATGTTATTTTTTCTTTTGTGTTTTTCTGGATTATGCCTTCTTTTCTTTCTCTTTTCTTTTTTCTTTATTTTTTTCTGTTTATCTATTTTTTATTTCTATATCTTTATTTCTGTCTTCCTTTCTTTTTCTATTTTGCTCCCTGAGTTTCCTTTGTATCTCTCTTTATTTCTGTCTTTTCTTTTTCCTGTCTTTATTTTTCTTTGTGTTTCTGCGCTTTTGTCTTTTTTCCTGCTTTTATTTTTCTCTCTGCATTTCTTCCTTTCTGTATTTTTTTTTTCTTTTTCGTGAAGAATCCGAACAGAAGTTTGAAATTCCGAGACTTCACGAAATTTCGAGTCGGACTCTTCTTCGACGACTTCGCCTTCAGGAGGCACCTCGTTGCTCATCTCAGGCCTCGAGCGTAACCTCCGTTCCTTCATTAAATCTTCGAGTCGGTACTGATTCATTTGGAGGCTCAGCAAATACAGTGTGTGGGCTTTATTGGGCTTAGTTTCGTACCCAGATTGAGGGCTTCAAGTTCTGCGGACATTGTAACACTGTTTTGGATCGCATGGAATAGTTTCCTAAATTGTCCTCTCCTCTGATTTTGGATCTCCTCCTTTACTTTGTAACCACTGCCCTAACGTGACCTAACTTAACCTTACCTAACACAACTAAATATAACCTAGTATAACTCAACCTGACCTAACCCAACCTAACTGGCCTGACCCAACTCGACCTAACCTGACCTAACCCAGCCTAACCTAACCTAACCTGACCTAACCCAACCTAGCTTAACCTAGTCTAGCCTGACCTAACCCAACCCGACCTAACCTGACCTAACTCAACCTAACCTAACCTAGTTTAATCTAAACTAGCCTGACCTAACCCAAACTGACCTAACCTGACTTATCCCAACCTAACCTAGTCTACTATAATCAAGCCTAACCTAACCGCACCCGACTTAACATGACCTAGCGCAACCTAACCCAAATTGGTCTAATCTTATTTATCCTGACCTAACCCAAACAGACCTAACCTAACCTACCCCAACCTAGCCTAACCTAGTCTAATATAATCTAGCCTAACCTAACCCAACCCGACCTAATCTGACCTACCGCAACCTATCCCAAATTGGTCTAATCTTATTTAGCCTGACCTAACCCAACCTTACCTAACTCAACCTAACCTAACCCAACCTAACCTAGCCTAACCTAGTTTAATCTAAACTATCCTGACCTAACCCAAACTGACCTAACCTGACCTATCCCAACCTAACCTAACCTAGTCTAATATAATCTAGCCTAACCTAACCAAACCCAATCTTATCTGACTTAACCCAGCCTAACTTTACCTAACCCAACCTAACCTGACCTAACCTGACCTAACCTAGCCTAACCCAATCTAACTCAGCTTAACCCAACCCTACCTAATCTAACACACCCAAGCCTAACCTAACCTAATCTAACCTAACCTAACCTAACCTAATCTAACCTAACCTAACCTAACTTAATCTAACCTAACTTAACCCAACCCTCTTTCACATGGTGTAAAAAACAAGTCACGTGGGTTGGACCACAACGTCAAAAATATCGCGGCGGCGGGCGAGTGGCATGAATTGACTGCGTCAGATATATTGTATTTACTGGTAGACGGTGGGGATGGATCGGGTGCTTACCTGGGTGCTTGCCAAGAACATTGATCCATGGGGCTAATGGGGAATGGTAAGTGGGGCTATGTACTCTCTCTCTCTCTCTCTCTCTCTCTCTCTCTCTCTCTCTCTCTCTCTCTCTCTCTCTCTCTCTCTCTCTCTCTCTCTCTCTCTCTCTCTCTTACTACAAGTAGTTTTGACTTTGGGCGATTTTTTTCACCTCATATGTGTGCTCATTTTGACTTTTAGTAATTTACATTTTTTTTTTCGAAATGATTCGCCCGTATATGCCGAGGCACGAACTTCCTTGCTCTCGGCCATTAATTTCACACGTGCATTGTATGCAGGAACGAAATCCGGATATTGCATTTCGTTCACCACGCTGGAATACACTGCTGTGACGCGTTTGCTTGCATCTCGCCATACGGCCCTGGCCGACACTTGCACGTCCTCATGGCAGTCCGAGTGCATAGGGCAAAGGTGACAGGGTTGGTCTCAGCTAAGTGACTCCTGGTGTAAGTAGAGGGTGGGTGTTTTCTTCCGTTGCATCGATGTCAACTGCTACCACCACCACCACCACCACCACCACGCTACTACTGCTGCTGCTACTACTATTGATACTACCACTGCTGCTGCTGCTACTATTAATACTACCACTACTGCTGCTGCTGCTACTACTACTACTATGCTACTACTGCTACTACTATTAATACTACTACTACTGCTACTACTATTAATACTACTACTGCTACTATTACTACTACTACTACTATCACTACTATTACAACTACACAAATGATATTTCCTCTAATATTACTATTATAATACTACACTACTGCAACTGTTAATATTATTACTACTATAATACTAATGCTACTGCACGTAAAGGGACATGAGAGTAAATATGTTGATTTTAATCTAATTTTGATTGTCGCCAGACGATTTTATTCATATCAAAGTCTTTTCTTTTCCTGCATGAGGGGACGGAGATGTGGGGGGGGGGGTCGCCGATTAACTGAAGCGGCTTTGCTGCGTCTTGCTGCATTGCCTCTGACCCTGGGCAGTGGGCGAGATGCAGGGATGACCCGTCATCCACGAGGAGCTAAGATGAAGGGGAGGGAAGGAGGTGGAGGAGAGTGGAATGGTGGGAGTGAGTGCATATCTTTTGACTTTGGCTACCTCCCTGGTAAGGTGGAAAAAAACCCATTGGTATACAAACAGACAACGGAAACCTGTCACTTATAATGCACAGGACATGAAAAAAAATAAAGAAAACTAAGAACAAAGAACACAAATGAACGAAATCATATGACGATATAATTCATGTTTAACTCGCGTTCTGTAGTTTCTCCCTCCGAATGATAAAGTCGCCCGTCATTAGCCAGAAGAAAATATATAACGCGCGACGTTGGCGCAGCTTCTTGCACCGATTCCTCTCTGCAACTCATGCAACACCGAGCATTCCTTGCAACGAACACGGCAGTAGACCGTCCGTTGGACTACGCGGAGCTCCTCTCAGAGGAGGGTAATTAGGCGGGGGTTGATGATCCCGTCGGTATTTTTGCCACCCGCTGCGCAACCCCCGTCCCTCCTCCTCCTCCTCCTCCCTGTCCCCTTCCTCCTCCTCCTCCTCCTCCTCCTCCCTGTCCTCTTCCTCCTACTACTCTTCCTCTTCATCCTCCTTCTCCTCCTCCTCCTCCTCCTCCTCCTCCTCCTCCTCCTCCTCCTCCTCCCTGTCTTCGTCCTCCTCCTCCTCCCTGTCCTCTTCTTCAGGCTGCTCCTTCTCTTCCTCCTCCTCCTCCTCCTCCTCCTCCTCCTCCTCCTCCTCCTCCTCCTCTTCTTCCTCCTCCTCCTCCTCTTCCTCTTCCTCCTCTTCCTCTTTTTCCTCCTCTTCCTCCTCCTCCTCTTCCTCCTCTTCCTCCTCTTCCTCCTCCTCTTCCTTCTCCTCCTTGTCCTCCTCCTCCTTGTCCTCCTTGTCCTCCTCCTCCTTGTCCTCCTTGTCCTCCTTGTCCTCCTCTTCAGACTGCTCCTCCCCGTCCTCCTCCTCATGTTCTTCCTCCTCCTCCTCCTCCTCCTCCTCCTCCTTTGTGGTCGCTTCGATCAAAGAACCACCAGACTTCTTGGTCCCTTTCTCGAAGTTTCGATAAGGAAAAGACTTAGAAATGCATTGCTGGTGACAGCTTGTTCCTTTGTTATAGGTGCCTTCAGGTGATTTTTATTAAGGTGAGGGGGCAAAAGCCACGTCGGCAGGCAGTGGGGTTATGGCTAACTTAATTAACGCTTTCACTGCTGTTTGTAACTTGTATGTTCTAGCTGTCGCCAGACGATTGTATTATTATTATAATTATTTAGTTATTAATATTATTATATTTAGTTACTTTTATTATTATTGTCACAATTGTCATTATTACCGATTATTGTTATTATTATCATCATATTATTATTATCATTATTATCATTGTTATTGTTATTATTATCATCATCGTTATCTATGATCATTATTATTATCATTATCAGGAGCATTATCATCATGCACCTATACCTCTATCCATCCATCTATATTAATGAATCTATATCTATATTTTTTCTTTAAGTCCGGCGGGTCCCTCCCGATGTTTCCAACTCGGAACATAATCCGGAAAGACGTAAATCTCCTTCGATCCCAGAGTGATTTCGACCTTAATGCTTCAGAATCCGTCCTCGATATTACTGGGATCCTCAGACACACTCCTCCTGCAAGTTGGGCTCCATGGGTGAAGGGCGAATTGGGGTCTTGCTTTTATCCGACCCTGAAGGACTGACGTCTTACCCTGTTTTCTCTACAAGTGATAATCTTGCCTATGTATGTACTGTAGACATTTCACGATAAGAGAGAAGGGAAAGGAAGAGAGAGAAAGGAAAGGAAGAGAAAGAAGGAAAAAGAAAAGAGAGAGAAGGGAAAGGAAAAGAGAGAGAGAAAGAGGGAGAGAGAGAGAGAGAGAGAGAGAGAGAGAGAGAGAGAAGGAAAAGGAAAAAAGAGAGAAAAGAGAAAAAAAAAGAGAAGATAAAAGAAGATAGAGAAACACATTCTTGGATGGATTATGATGGCAAGATGTATATATTAGACACACAAATCGCTCGTATGCTCTGATGCAGCGTTGCAATTTACCATGACCTTGATGCAGCGCTTCCATCTTACCCTGACCTTGATGCAGCGTTTCATCGTACCTTGACCTTGAACTTGATGCAGCGTTTCCATCTTACCCTGACCTTGATGCGGCGCTTCCATCTTACCCTGACCTTGATGCAGCGCTTCCATCTTACCCTGACCTTGATACAGCGCTTCCATCTTACCCTGACCTTAATGCAGCGCATCATCTTACCTTGACCTTGATGCAGCGCTTCCATCTTACCTTGACTTTGATGCAGCGCTTCCATGTTGCTCTGACCTTGATGCAGCGTCTCCATCTTACTATGACCTTAATGCAGCGCATCATCTTACCTTGACCTTGACCTTGATGCACTGTTCCATCACCCTGACCTTGATGCAGCTCTTCCCTCTTACCCTGACCTTGATGCAGCGCTTCCATCTTACCTTGACCTTGATGCAGCGTTTCCATCTTACCTTGACCTTCATGCAGCTCTTCTATCTTATTCTGACCTTGATGCAGCGTTTCCATCTTACCCTGACCGGAAACACAGTAAAGAGGATTGATTATCATGTGTCAGCTAACTGACTCCTTGTCACATAGATATTCATAGTCACAAGGGAGTATATGTACATATATCTGCCACAATATACATCCATCACCACTTCTGAGTATTATTGTACATTGGCTTGTGTCTTCTGTGAAACTCCAGATATCATACGTATTGATTCAAATCGGACATCTTTGACTTAAGGATAAGCACCCTCCCCAGTGTCCTCGAAGACATCAGGCACTGTAATACTTATAAGTGATGGCAACTGTGTATAACAGTCCCTTTGTTCTGCTGCAGACATCTCGGCAGATGGCGTCGTCATGGAAGACCTTCTTCATCCAGTCTTGGTTGATGGATGTTGAAATCCTTGGGGGATGTAGCTGTAATCCAATAACCTGGCACCTTTGTTGCTCAGGACGTAAATCAAATTTCGGGACGACCATTGTTGATGGTGATGTCATTACTAATTTCTTTTCAATCCCTCGAGGTCTGTGAGAGGTGTGAGTGAAGTATTCTTTGTGTGTTAAGTGTTCTTTGTGTGTTTATTAGCCACTCGAGTCTGGAACGGGACTTAAATGTGCCCCGAGACCAGGGCAGTTGTCGGCGTCCATTTATCATGATGTTAAAGCGGCCTTACCATATCGTTACATGATTGATGACAAAATTTGTCCTCGTCGCCGGCAGACAATTTTATTCAGGTGAAGGAATTCTGGCATGAAGCTTTGTGGATATCATTCGCTGACATCCGTTGACATCCATGGATGTCAATATAATTACGAACGGGGTTATCGTGGGGCTATTTTGTGATAGCTATTTAGAAAGACATACAATTCATTACATGTTTAAGTCTTATGATTAGGAATATTCTTTGCCCACCGATGCCATCACCTTTGACCTATGAGCTTGGACTATCTGGGAGAGATAGCAACTACCGCTGGGAGTCGGAGAGGAGTGCGGTATTCGAACCCACCACTAAGAGAGAGTGAGACCAGCACGTTTCAAATTACGCCACTAGCGTTGTTAATTATAGAACGAATGAAAAGATAAAATGTTTATGTTTTAACTTGAGCTCCCACAGATTGGCGAACAAGGTCACAAACGCTGACCCAGAAGTTGGGTCAGCCCAGGTCTTTCCTCCAATTCTTCTTTCGTCTCTTATTTATCCTTTTTATCACGATTGACTATGTCCCCTTGCTCTAGTTATTCCCATTTCCTAATCCAGTTGGTAAACGTCTCTCTCTCTCTCTCTCTATCTATCTCTCTCTCTCTCTCTCTCTCTCTCTCTCTCTCTCTCTCTCTCTCTCTCTCTCTCTCTCTCTCTCTCTCTCTCTCTCTCTCTCTCTCTTCCTCTCCCTTTTCCTCTCTATCTCCCTCTCTCTTCCTCTCTCTCTCTTCCTCTATCTCTCTTCCTCTCTCTCTTCATCTCTCTTCCTCTCTCTCCCTCTCTCTCTCCCCTCTCTCTCTCCCCTCTCTCTCTCTCTCTCTCTCTCTCTCTCTCTCTCTCTCTCTTTCTCTCTTCCCCTCTCTCTTCCTCTCTCTTCCTCTCCCCTCTCTCTTCCTCTCTCTCTCTTCCTCTCTCTCTCTTCCTCTCTCTCTCTTCCTCTCCCCTCTCTCTTCCTCTCCCCTCTCTCTTCCTCTCCCCTCTCTCTTCCTCTGTCTTCCTCTCTCTTTTCATCTCACTTCCTCTTTCTTCCTCTCTCTTCCTCTCTCTCTCTTCCTCTCTCTCTGTCTTCCTCCCTCTCTCTCTCTCTCTCTCTCTCTCTCTCTCTCTCTCTCTCTCTCTCTCTCTTTCTCTCTCTCTTTCTCTTTCTCTCTCTCTCTCTCTTTCTTCCTCTGTCTCTCTCTTCCTCTCTTTCCTCTCTCTCGCTTTCTCTTTCTCTCTCACTCGTTCTCTCGCTCACTTGCTCTCTCGCTGTCAATTCCTGTCGCTCTCGCTCTCTATTCCTCTCTCTCGCTATGTGTGTGCGTGCGTGTACGTGTGTGTGTGTGTGTGTGTATACGCGTGTGTATGTGTGTGTGTATTCACCAAGTTGAATTTACCTAGTTGTATTATACGGGAAAGGGAGCTATGCTCGTAGTGACCCGTCATTGTATCTCTCAGCATCTAGTTTGTTCTTTGTTGATGGTGACGTCATTACTAATTTCTTTTCAATCACTCGAGCTCTGTGAAAGGTGCGAATGAAGTGTTCTTTGTGCGTGTGTGTGTGTGTGTGTGTGTGTGTGTGTGTGTGTGTGTGTGTGTGTGTGTGTGTGTGTGTGTGTGTGTGTGTGTGTGTCATTTAGCACCGCAGTCTTTGATCACGTGCTCGACTCGTGATCGACAGCTATTACTAATTACAGGTGAGAGCTAGGGGTATAACCCGATCTAGGGTTTAAATGGTGTGTGTGTGTGTGTGTGTGTGTGTGTGTGTGTGTGTGTGTGTGTGTGTGTGTGTGTGTGTGTGTTAGTGCGTATGTGCCTGTATAAAGACTTGTTCATTCAAACAAACACACATTTCATTTTCCTGTGATTTATACACCCGGGGTACATAAAAACACATACACGTAAATCACACAGCCACACTCACATTACAATTTCCCCTTAATTACTAAAGTGAAAATAGACCAGATGAAATAAGCACACTTGACACACGATGCCCATGAATGGTGCCTATTAATAATAGACCCATATTTAGCCTACCCCATTTCTAGCCAACCCCGTTTCTAGCCAACCCCATTTCTAGTCTGCCCCATTTCTAGCCTACCCCATTTCTAGCCTACCCCATTTCTAGCCTACCCCATTTCTAGCCTACCCCATTTCTAGCCTACCCCATTTCTAGCCTACCCCATTTCTAGCCTACCCCATTTCTAGCCTACCCCATTTCTAGCCTACCCCATTTCTAGCCTTCCCCATTTCTAGCCTACCCCATTTCTAGCCTACCCCATTTCTAGCCTACCCCATTTCTAGCCTACCCCATTTCTAGCCTACCCCATTTCTAGCCTACCCCATTTCTAGCCTACCCCATTTCTAGCCTACCCCATTTCTAGCCTACCCCATTTCTAGCCTACCCCATTTCTAGCCTACCCCATTTCTAGCCTACCCCATTTCTAGCCTACCCCATTTCTAGCCTACCCCATTTCTAGCCTACCCCATTTCTAGCCTACCCCATTTCTAGCCTACCCCATTTCTAGCCTACCCCATTTCTAGCCTACCCCATTTCTAGCCTACCCCATTTCTAGTCTACGCAATTTCTAGCCTTCCCCATTTCTAGTCCTACCTATTTCTAGCCAACCCCATTTCTAGCCTACCCCATTTCTAGCCTACCCCATTCCTCTCCTACCCCATTTCTAGCCTACCCCATTTCTAGCCTACCCCATTTCTAGCCTACCCCATTTCTAGCCTACCCCATTTCTAGCCTACCCCATTTCTAGCCTACCCCATTTCTAGCCTACCCCATTTCTAGCCTACCCCATTTCTAGTCTACCCCATTCCTCTCCTACCCCATTCCTCGCCGACCATAGAGACCCAAGGACCACGTGCTCTCCTTCGTCAGCGGCCATAGGTTCCTCGTTAATCGCTCTGGATAAATAGGAGTGGCCTGTGCGTGACGTAAGAGGTGCCGGAGGGGGGGAGGGGGGAGGGGGGGAGGGGGGGACAATCGGCGAGGCAAACAGGGTTAACTTGGGCACCTGATCAGGGTCTGGCTAATGTTTTTCCTCTTCTTGGTTGCTGCGCTCGAAATCCGTCTCCGACCAGACCATTTTGCAACTCACTGATGAAGGAGACTCGTTATCTCTCTTTCTTTTCCTTTCTTGTTTTTTCTTTCTCTTCTTTCTCTTCTTTCCTTCTTTCCTTCTTTCCTTCTTTCCTTCATTGGTTCTTTCCTTGCTTCCTTCCTTCCTTCCCTCCTTCCTTCCTTCCTTCCCTCCTTCCTTCCTTCCTTCCCTCCTTCCTTCCTTCCCTCCTTCCTTCCTTCCCTCCTTCCTTCCTTCCTTCCTTCCTTCCTTCTTTCCCTCCTTCCCTCCTTCCCTCCTTCCCTCCTTCTCTCCTTCCCTCCTTCCTTCTTTCTTTCTCTCTCTTTCTCTCTCTTTTTCTTTCTCTGTCTCCTTCTATCTGTTTCTCTCTCCATCTCTTTCTTTTCTTTTTTCATTTTATTTTTTGTTTCTTTTCCTTTCATTTGTTTTTCTTTGTTTCTTTAATATTTTTGTTTCTTCTTTCCTGATTTTTCCGTTGCTTTTTTCTCTCTTTCTACCCTCACCTCTTTCCCTCTTTCTCTCTTTTTTCCTCTTTCTCTCTCTCTTGCTTTTTCCTGCAAAAAGAGCCTCTTGTGGTTTTGATTCTATAATTGACTTTTGTCTCGTGACTTGGTTGCAATTAAAGAGTACAGAGTTTGTGAATATATTGTAATAATTTCAGTCCTGTCTAGGATTTGCTGTTACGATGTTCATGACAACCACATTAACAACACTGGTGGGTACTGAAGAGGAACTTTCTATGAACAGTTCAGTGTTCATAAGAGAACAGAATTTTTTGCCGGAAGTCACTACTGGATGTTTGTGGGGTGGGGTGGGGGGATTGTGGGGGACGTGGGGAGGGTAGATGAAGGAAATAATGATCATTCAGTGAGAGAATGAAAGGGGAGAAGATTATTATCTTTATTATATTTTTACACTTACAGAGAATAGCGGGGTGCTGACGGTAATTACCGTGGTGGTTAATTGTGATGGGCTGGACGAGGTGATGATAATGATGATGGTGGCAGTAAGAATGGTAATGATTGTAGTAGTGATGGTAATAATGGTGCTGATGATATTGAAGACAACGCAGATAATAGCGTGGTGCTTATGATAATTACCGTGGTGGTTAATTGTTATAGTGATGATGATGATGATGGTGGTAGTAATGACGGTGAGGACTATAGTAGTGATGGTAATGACGGTGATGATGATATTCAAGATAACGCTAATAAGAACGATAGTGATGAATATGATGACGATGGTCGATGATAGTGATCCTGGCTTTAGTGGTGGTGATAGAGTAGTGTTTTTGATCACAGTAGTGGTGATGGTGGTGCCAGGCACTATCTAGGGTGCCAGGCGGGGAGTGCCTGGGGGGAGGGGGAGGGAGGGGGGAAGGTGGGAGGGTCTGTGTGTGAAAACGAGCGCTAATTGCAACCTTCCCTCTCTTCCGGGTTATTGACCTCGTCAACAAAGTTGCATACTTCGACTCTACTTCGACGTGGCCGACTTCAACCCTTCTTCCTCCTCTTCCTCCGAAGGGGATTTCCTCTCTTCTCCCCTCCTCTTCCTCCGAAGGGGATTTCCTCTCCTCCTCTTCTTCTCTCCTCCTCTCCTCTCCTCCTCTCCTCCTCTTCTCCTCTCCTCCTCTCCTCCTCTCCTCTCCTCCTCTCCTCCTCTCCTCCTCCTCTCCTCCTCTCCTCTCCTCTCCTCCTTCTCTTCTCTCCTCCTCCTCTTCTCTCCTCTCCTCCTCCTCTTCTCTCCTCTCCTCCTCCCCTTCTCTCCTCTCCTCTCCTCCTCCTCCTCTTCTCTCCTCTCCTCTCCTCCTCCTCCTCTTCTCTCCTCTCCTCTGTCCTCCTCCTTCTCTTCTCTCCTCTTTGCCCTCCTCCTCTTCTCTGCTCTCCTCCTCCTGTTCTCTCTTCTCCTCTCCTCTTCTCCTCTCCTCCTCTCCTCCTCTCCTCTTCTCTTCTCCTCTCTTCCTCTCTTTTCCTCCTCTCCTCTCCTCTCCTCTCCTCCTCTTCCTCCAAAAGGGATTTCCTCTCCTCTCCTTCTCTCCTCCTCTCCTCCTCTCCTTTATTCCTCTCCTCTCCTATCCTCTCCTCCTCTCCTCTACTCCTCTCCACTCCTCTCCTCCTCTCCTCTCCTCCTCTCCTCCTCTACTCCTCTCCTCTCCACTCCTCCTCTCCTCCTCTCCTCTCCTCCTCTCCTCTCCTCCTCCTCTCCTCTACTCCTCTTCCTCCGAAGAGGATTTCCTCTCCTCTCTTCTTCCTCGGAAGGGGATTTCCTCTCTTCTCCTCTTCCTCGGAATGGGATTTCCTCTCCTCCTCCTCTTCCTCCGAAGGAGTTCCCCAGTCCCCCGAACCGCCTTGAATCCAACCCCCTCGGCTGACTAGAATAGTCTGCCTGGAGGTCAGACATTTTGTTGTTTGAAGATGGCAGAGTAAACGTGTGTTGGAACAAGGCCCAACGAGCTAAACGTTGTTCAGCCAATAAAGGCTTTGTCCTAATTTTGTGTTTACGTTGCAGAATCTATGAAATTATCTACCAGGTTCCTGATGCACAGGACACCTATAGGCGACGAACCCGTGCAGGGTAGCAGGAGAGACGAGACCACCTCGCACACGAATGAACATTGAGGGGTTGTCATTCGGTTCCGGGTTCGAGCTGAGATTCACACTGTGACGGACAGTTTCCACAATTCTTCCCTACGACGCTTTAACATACATATCAATATATATATGTATATGTATATATATATGTATATATATGTATATATGTATATGTATATGTATATACATATATGTATATATATGTATATATATTGGAAACCCATATTGACCATCCATATATCACACAGGCCCAGCATAGCTCGCTATTATCATTTAATATAATCACACCGAGGTGAATATATATGACACCACTATATCAAACTGAAAACCATATATCTGAAGATTCGGCAGTTTCTAACTGTATTAGGATCTACATTTCACGTCGAAGTGACAGTATGTCTTTCTTTAAGAAATTTCGGGCCACAGGGAGTCTCTCGATCTCAGTTCGGGGGCACTCGCTATTGCCGACTTCCGGTTCCTCCTCGAAGCGGAGGGACCCCGAGAGCGGCGACTAACTACTCGGCCACACCCGACCCCACCCTGTAATTCTAGACCAGGATGTCACATCTATTTGTGCAACATAACATATATTAATT